>NC_045601.1:46751030-47376030 GCF_009762305.2 Zalophus californianus
TTTGATGCACAATTTTTTTCCTACTGCCTACTGAAGATGTTTAGACAGTGTCCATTTTTTTTGGTATTATTAACAATCTTTCAATAAGCATTCATGTCCTTGCATCTAAGCATGCTTTTCTGAATTATACCTTACAGAAGTAAAATTGATGGATAAGGCCTACACACTTTTAAAACTTTTGATAAATATTAACCCATTACCTTTTTTCAAGTTGTTCACCAGTACCATATAGAAATACTTAACTTTTCCCACATTGTCACATTATTTTTCTTTTTTTTTAAAGATTTTATTTATTTATTTGAGAGAGAGAGAATGAGAGATAGCACAAGAGGGAAGAGGGTCAGAGGGAGAAGCAGACTCCCCGCTGAGCAGGGAGCCTGACCTGGGACTCGATCCCGGGACTCCAGGATCGTGACCTGAGCCAAAGGCAGTCGCTCAACCAACTGAGCCACCCAGGCGCCCAATCACATTATTTTTCTTTTTCATCCTTTCCCATACTAAAATAGCTTTTTAATGACTTCACATTTTTGGAGGGTAAATTACAATGTGTGTGTAGGGGGAAATTTTGGAAACAAATTTTTAAAATAAAGTGATATTTAAGTATAGTAGTTAAGATTGTTAGCAAAGGAAATCCAGGAAAATATTTGAATCATAAATTTTAAATAAATATTTGATACATTAAACTAATAATCATTTATAAAGTTAATCATTTTGTAATTCATCCACTGTTCACATACGAATTTTTACCTCCTCGCTTGCACAAATGAAGGTGTAGCTAATAAGTAATTCCTGGGTGTAAGAGAAAGGCATTACCATATGAAAAATATTCACTAAATACTACTCATATGTTAATAAATAGTCCTATGTTACAATTTGTGTTTCTCACATATTCTAAATTTCCTGTGGAAATTACTATAGCAAATAATTAACACCTAAAGATATAATCATTGTAATAAGATAAATATGTCATTTAAAACCCAATAACTGCCTGAAGAAAATATTTATAAGAGCAGAAGTGACGGAAAATATTCAGAGGTAAACTCAATATTTCTTGCATATAAAATATGTGATTTATTTAATTTATACAAACACAATAGTTTATATTTATAAACACAGGAAATAAGTAGATGTAACCATTGTATCACATATGTTAATCTGAGATTAAGAAATACCGTAGTCTGGGCATCTGAGTGGCTCAGTTGGTTAGGCGACTGCCTTCGGCTCAGGTCATGATCCTGGAGTCCCAGGATCGAGTCCTATATCGGGCTCCCTGCTCAGCGGGGAGTCTGCTTCTCCCTCTGACCCTCTTCCCTCTCGTGCTCTCTGTCTCTCATTCTCTCTTTCTCAAATAAATCAATAAAATCTTTAAAAAGAAAAAAAAGAAATACCATAGTCAGTGTGACTTGGAGAAGAAAATCATGAAGCTTTTTTCTCAGACGGTTGCTTTAGGCTGTACTATCTGTGTGACCTTGCACAAGTTACACACATTTTCTAGATCTCATTATCTTCATGCACCCATAAAGATGATATCAGCGTCATTTGGTAATTGTAGCGATTAAGTGAGATAATATATGTATTTATCACAGGGCCTAGCAAATAATATATGGTCAGTATATATTAATCTGCCTTCATATAAATATATATGATCCATAATACATGGAAATGAAAGCTCAAGTCTTACCCATATGCTGCTCTTCCACAGAAATATGTGGGGGAAATTGTTCTCTAGGTTGAGGTCTTTTACTCTTTGATTTTATGTGGTTATTCTGTTTTGTTAAAATGCTTAACTGCAGCCTGTGGTGTTATTTAAACAATGAAAGATTTGTCTCTGAAATTAGGAACGTCTTTATCCCTAATTCTAAGCACTGCATTAATTATCAGCGGTGTACAGAACGGTTACAATACATAGGGAGACAATGACAGCAATTACTGTCTAGCAACTAACAGGTTCTCTCAGAAAGGGAATTCCAGATGTCCCTCCTGTTGAGATGCTTTCATTCAACACTGTAGACTGCCTGTACTAATTAATGTGTGTGTGTGGGGGGGGGGAGGTGTTTGCATAGATTATGGAATAAACATTATTTGCTTTTAGAAAAGATAATTGCAAAAAAAAATCTTTGATTCTATTTAGAGCCAAAGGTTTATGTGATAAATAAACCGAACCTCTTAAATGTTGCATACAACCATTGTCCCTTCTCTATAAGTCCCAGATTTCTAGGCATGTGAACACAGACATGGTACATGATAGGTATTTAATAAATGTCTTTCAAAAAGACATGAATAGATAAACATGGTAAAAATAGTAAGAAGAGAAATGATTGTGGTTTTCATCATTCTGTGAGCTTGCTGATGTGGTCCATGAATCAGTCTTCTGTTCACAAGATAAATGCAAAGCATGCACATTTTTTCCCAAGAAACCCTGATCTATTAATTAAAAATAAAAAAGCAAGGGCCATTGCTGTATGAGGATGCCACCACCTCATGCAGAATATATACTTTCTTGACTTTGCTTATTATTGGCCAGTCCCACTGTTCTTTGTATTAACCCTGACCCCACTGATTTGCTGAGTCCGATCATCCATCACTGCCAGCCTACCACTTTAAAAAGTCATGATGAAATGTGAAACCAAATGGAAATATTGATAACTTGATTGCTCTTATTTCATATTTTTCATATTTGCTGATAGAATGGGCAATCCATTGAAAATTACAAGGTTTTAAATGGGAAATTTAATCCTCATTTGTCATTACTACCCCAAGGGTACTCTATTGATTATTACACTTTTCATTTCCTCTTCTGAGTCTATTTACTTCTTCCCTTCAATTTCCTCTGAGAGTCATGCTCACTAGGGCTAAGAAGTAGGAATCTTGAGGGGTAAAGAATGGCTGTTTGCAGAGCTATCTCGCTTGGCCCCATTTCCTAAGAAAGAGGAAAAAGTCTAAAAGCAGCATCTATGATCTTGAGGGAAAGGAAGTGCCTGCTCAGAGATGCTTAATGCTCTCCAAGCTTATTTTTAAAAAGCAGCATTTGGGCCTCCAACCAGCTCAGCTCTGGGGCTTGCTTCTTGCTGTTTTCTTGTTAAAAAGCTTTGTCAAAGCTCTTAGGCCCTGGGGTGATAACTGCTACAGAAAAATACTAGTGATGGAAAGATATATTTTCAATAACCCCTGACTTTTATTAGTTCAGCCACTGCCAGAATAAAGGGTAAGTGGGCCCTTGATATTTTAAATGTTCCATGTCCCCCTCCATATACTTCCCAGGTCAGCATTCTTTACTGATGAAAATTCTGGTCTGGATCTTGGTTTGCTGTCATGGGGAGAACTGTCTGCAATATTATCTACCTCTGAGCTTTGGTTGTTATCCCCCAAAGCTTAAGATCAATAATGGTACCATGAGCTTTGCAGAGGTTTCCTTATTTTCATTATATCTGAAAACGAGGCATCAGATTAATAAATCTCCAGGAGTGTTCTTGGAGGGTGGAGGTTTCCTGAAGCAGGGGAGAATAGCACAATCTTCTGTGCTAAAAATTTAAATGTAATCAAGAAGATTTTAAAAATGCCACATATAACTTCTTGGAAGAGCTCTATAGCTTCAGGTCAATGTTATGGATAAATTTTTTAAAATTCTATTATCCATAAAACCTTTACTAGCCCACAATTTTTGAGTATCTCTTTCTACATTAACTGGTGCTAGCATGAAATGCATTACATGACGGGAAGCATTTAACATGAAGATATATGAAGCTAATGCTATTTTTTTTAACATAACTTCACACTTGCTCAATTAATCCAATGTAATTGTTCATGCATCCTAGGATAGCAGATCCATACTAATCTAAACACTACACTGAGAAAGTTTTTACTTATGCATTAGACAATAAATTAAAAGTTGACTTTCTAATGTATAGATGAGCTAGATTTATTGCCGTCTGATTTTCAAAGCAGATTTCTCAGGCTTTCAATCAAATGACCAGTTGATAGAGTGAAAAGACCACTAATATGAAAGCTAGGACAAGTGGGTTCTAGCAATGACACTGGATGTGGGGCTAGTCAGTTCATGTTTCTAGACCTCCGGAAGCCCATCTATAAATGAAGGAGCTAGATTAGGTGACCTCTGAGGGCCCTTTAAATTAGAAAATTCTGTTTTTATTGAGTGGTACTATTCATAATTTTTGCAAAACTGTTGAAGCCAGTTTGAGATGAAATTAGTTGAACACTTTATAAAAAGGAAGCATATTTCATTTATATGGATTCCCAGATATGTTCTGTTGTTTGGGCACTGATATTACATCACTAGTTCATTGTAATATAATTTTAAATATTATCTTATTTGATCCCCTTCTTAAATTTGTGATGCAGTGGATTAAATTTAGAAATAAATCAATACTGCTTTTATTTTTTATAGCATCTTATATATTTTATAAAGGGCTTTCTTATATTTTATCTGGTATGATGTGCAAAATGAATCCCATGGAATATAGAGAATGGGAATTATGGTTACCATGTTAGAAGTTTGCAATAAATGAGGTTAAGTTATTTCTTCAAGTTCATATTAAAGAACACAAACTTTTATAAAGAGTAAAGCTTATATGGAATCAATCCTCACAGTATAAACATGGCAATTTTTAAAAGAAACACATGTAAGGACACAAACTGAAAATAGAAAATTACAAAATTGTAAGAACTTAATTTTCAGTATTCAGAAATTCAGTTGAAAAGAAACCAAAATATACTTCATTTAAAATAAATTTTAAAATGATGCTCAGTAACCTGTTAGAGGTACTAACTTGGAAATATCTTTAGATATCTCCCTTCTTATCCAAATATTGCCATTTGTTACTACTTAAGACTCATAGCACATTTTAGGAATTTCAGCTCGTGTTTTAAATGTCAAGGTCAAGACTTCTTTGAAATCTCTTTCCATTTAATCAGCTTGTGCATTCTTCATATCCTCTGGTGAAAGACTTCATGAAGTTTGAAAGAATTGATGAAATAAGTCTGATTTGGGGAAGAATTTGGAAGAAAGGTGGTGACAGACTTCTGGATAAAAGTAGTTATTTCAATAAGCACCATCATTAGATTAAAATGAAAACGAATACTACTTAGATTAGATTTGAATCTATTGAAAAAGGCTTTGAAATTCCAGAATCATTAAGCATGCTTTGAAAAGGCTGTCTTATCTAAATAAATATTGAGATGCCAGTTATGCTGTGTTTAAACAAATCAACTGAACCTGCCCGTTGGTGGAACCAATGGTGGAATACCGCATTAAAGTTGACTTTACATTTCTATAAGATTTAACACACACACACACACACACACACACACACACACACACACACACTTTTTTTTTGCTTGTTTTAGATCCAGAGTCCATGTAACTATAAGATAATATATGATGCTTGAAATTCATATAATTAAAACGTAGTTTAATTAAGTAGTATATTTGGCATGGTCATTGATTTAAAAATATGAAGAAAGGATGGTAATTATTCAATCTATACAGTGGACCCCCCATTTAGCCCGTCTTTTATATATTTTTCCAGGTTGGTAATTCATAAACAACCCTATCCCATTATTTTCTGTGCTACTAACAGAAAAGTTTTGGTGTGAGGACCAAAGTTATGTTACACTTTTTGAAAAACATGTTCTGCATTGTTTAGAATAAAACAATAAATATTCCCTCTACATCACATAGGAGGAGGACAATCTTATTTATTTCTTTATTATGGTTTGTTTACTTGAACCACTAAAAAGAAAATATGGGTAAATATATATTCCTTGAATGATAATAGAAAATACTGCTAGTTTACAAATTCATCTTTCCTTTAAAAATTATTCTTTTGACACTTCATTTGTATGATTGCTTGAACTTAGGAGATAGATACATTGTGGTAGTCTTGTTCATTCCAGCAAAATCTTTGTAAATTTGCAAAAATGTTTTTGCTGAGAGAGGTCTAATGCTCTCTTCTCATTGTATAGATGAAGACTCAGAGGCTCTTTAGGATAGGGAAGTCTCCTAAGATACAATTACAGGCTTAAAATAGCATCCAATTATTCTAACATCTGTCAGAGGATTTTGTCCTTTCCACCATCCTCACGGAAAATATATTTAAAATGTAACTGAATTCACAAAAATTCAATTTATAGGAAAACATAATTAAAACTACAATGAAACATCAGTTTAAATGTGCCAACCTGACGAAATTTTTTACATCCCGCAAAATAAGATATGGGTAATATAGAAAAACCAGAGTATTTTTATTCGCTCTTCTCCTAATACAGAATACACCCCTGATAGCAGCAGATACATTTGTGAGCCAGTGTATAGAAAACTATTTTGTATTGTCTGATAAAGAGGAAAATGTATATAATGTGAAACCTAACAGTACACTTCTGCGAATATTTGTGAATGTTCAGACCAGTGAAAAACTAAAAACAACAGAATATATAAGGATTGTGGTACATTCAAACAATGCAATACTACATAGCAGTAAAAACCAACAAACTATGAAAGTATGGACATCATTTAGGATGAATGTGAAGAAATATAGTATTGAACAAAAAAGCAAATGAAAGGAAAGCACATAGAGTACAATTTCATTTTTATAAGTTCCAGAAACTACTTTTAAAACAGTAAACCTAAGGGTTCGAGTATTGGACCAGTAATGAGAAGGAAAACATAATTAATACAATATTATCAGTTACCTTCAAGGGTAGCAGATTAAGGAATTAGATTGAGGAGGGAGTTCACGAATAACCCTGATAATATTCCATCTTGATGCCTGATGGTGGGTACATGTGAAATTTTATTGCTCTTCTTTCTTTCTTTCATATATATTAAAATGTATCTATTTACTATTATATGCAAAAAAAAGTCTCAAAATTCAACTAATACAAAATTTTCCAAAAAAAAAAACAGAAAACCCACCCTTATTTCAAATAAAAAGCTGTCCAGGAAAAGATCTTTGGCAACTTTAAGATGATCAACAACCAAACACTTACTACATTTAGTCATTCAACATCTCTGACTCCATAATTCAGAAAACAGAGTAAGGTTGACAGGGATTGATGGAAAGGGGGTTTGAAACAGTCTACTTGAAAATGAACTAAAAAAAGTTAGGTTGCATCCAAACTATGACAACTACCATTGCTGGACTCACTGTTACTCAAAGTAGTGAAATGACACAAAAAGCTGTTTCAAGGAGACTGAGTGGATATAGTGTGAATGATTATTTGAATTTGGGAACAATTAGAGGTTACAAGACCAGTTTGCAGCAGCAGTTATAGGATGAGCAAAGTAAATAAGGACCTTTGTGAGGATAGAGGCACAGTGGACATGGAATGCAAAAAAAAAAAAGAAAAAAGAAATTCAAAAATAAAAAACAAAAACTACACCAATACTGTAAAGCAGAAAAGAATTTGGTTTTATTTCTTATTTAAAAAAATATTTATTTATTATTTATTGTCGAGAGAGAGAGGGAAAGAGATGAGCAGAGAGGAGCAGAGGGAGAGGGAGAATCTCAAGCAGATTCCCTACTAAGGGAGACTGACGTGGGGCACGATCCCACGACCCTGAGTTCATGACCTGAACTCTAGCCAAGAGTTGGCCACTTAACCAACTGAACCACCCAGGTGCCTCAAGAATTTGGTTTTAAAATAGACAAGAGCACTCAAGATAAAAAAAAGTTCAATTCTGACTTCAGATAGTAAATGCAGGTTAACACAGGGTATGGTGATATAAGCAACAAAAAAATATGAAGCCAGAAAGTTTGTATCATTTCAAACTTTGAATAAGAAGAAAGTAAACTTAAAAAAAATTTTAGGAACATAGCAATTTAAAATTTCTGGTTAGTAAGTGATGATACTCATTAGTCAACTGAGTATGTCTCAGATAACTGGGAATGGTGATACCTCTGTTGTTTCAGACTAATGAGTACATAAGCACAATTTTAAAAACTTGATGAGACAAATGGATACACAGCTTTGTGTCTGATGACATTAAGGAGAAAATGATCTGTACATATGGCACTATAAAAACAGAATAGTGGTGGTAAATAAGCCGAGACTCCATGACTATGTTGTAATACGTGGTCACTCCCATGTGTTTTCCACACTGTCATTCGGTTACATTTCATTCTTCTTTAAGAGTTAGTTCACACTAAATAAAAAAAAAAAAAAAAAAAAAAAAAGAGTTAGTTCACACTGATCTGCAAAAAAAGAAAACATCCTTTGGTCAAATGTTAGACTTTATAAATATGAAATTTATTTGCAGCATATGAGATAATCATATCAGCAAGTACAGAGAAATATGCTTTTCTGAAAGAACTTATGTACACGAAGCACTTATAATAATGCTCTTTCCTTCATTGTTCTACATCACCAACACCAAACTGAACAAAGTAAATATCACTTTGCAAATATTCATGGATATATCTTCTAACTGATTTGAAAGGTAAGGTCAGTGATCATTGTCTGTTTAAATAATAATGTTTGGATTGTGAAAATGCAAATCTTTTAAGTTGATGACAGAACTTTATCATTTAATGACTTAGTGGCCAGTCACAGACCTTTCTCTAATAGGTTAAAAGAAAAAGGTAAAAAACACAATAAAACAATGGAAATCACTACATGATAGTCCCATTTGAGTTACATGGTTTTTTTACACCTCTATGTGAATTAATTGAGTAAGCTAAATAAGTATACAGATAAATAATAAATAAATAAATAAATTCCAGATATAGTATTAGATACTGGGACTGTAATACTGAGCAAAACAAAAACTTAAATACACATACATATAAATAACAAGATATATTGTAATAAAACTAATAGATAAAATGGACTGATTTCTTAAAAGACACAATGTATCAAAAGTCATTCAGGGAAAAATAGATAATCTGAATAGGCCTATGTTTATTGAAGCAATTTCATTAATAATTAATGCCCTTCCAAAAAGAAAGCATCAGGACCAGATGGTTTAACTGGTGTATTCTCTCAACTTTTTAAGGAAGAAATGATACTAATTCCACAAAAACTTTTCCAGAAAATAACAGAGGGAACACTTCCTAAACCATTCCAAGAGGCCAGCATATCTTAATACCAAACGGAAATAAAGACATCACAAGAAAAGATAACTACAGACCAATATCTCTCATGAATATAAACAAAAATGAGAAATCTTTGGGATTGTGATAGCACTTATTTTAGATCATTTCTCTGATAGATAATTTGGATAATTTAATTTCCTATCCTAGAGCCATAACATGCAGTTTCCAAGTATCTAATTCAATTTGAAATATCAAGATAAACTTTGATTAGAGAAATCAGCCTGTTGAGAGCAAATCAAAGGCATAGGTATATGTGATATCTCTTTTGCAGTTGAATAGCATATTTATCCCCTAGCACAACTAACCAATCCCCATACATGCATTATTGTCTTTCCATATTTTTCAGTAATCTCTTCATGCTTCTTCACCAATCTGGAATATTTAATTCTTGCACCCTTTCACTCTGTTTCTTTGAATTTATATCCCTCCAAGACCTTCTTAACAGACTTCCTAATTTATCATAATCTATAATAATGAGAATTTTGTCTTCTTTCTCTTCACCTTAAGTTGATAAAATAGATCAAGAAAATAAGGGAACTAAAGACCCCTAAAACAGATTTGAGAACTTGTGTTCTGAATCCATGTGCTAAGACACCAGAATGTAATCAATGAAAGTCTCATTTATGTTCAACATGATTTTGTGAAAACTATAGTATTCTCCTAATGGTTAAAGGGAAAAATCAGATTTCCATATATAGAAGCAAAGTTAATGGAAAATAAAATGGAAACAGAAAATATGTCTCTGAAACATACATAAAATGAAAGAAAAATGAAAAAGAACAAGATGTGACATTAGTGTCTAAATTGAAGTCTCTTCCCTTTGATGATTGAGGATAGAGTTGAAACTTCAAAGGGGTTTCAGCTAGAACAGCAATTACTTGACTACAAGAAATCTGAGGAACAAAACCAATACTATAGAGGAGGAACAAATACAGCTTGATTGAAACAGAATTGATAATTATTTTAACTGTTTGCAAGACATCACACTCCGTACAGACTTTTAAAAATTATTATTGGATTATAGTTGACATACAATGTTATTTTAGTTTCTGGCATACAACATAGCAATTCAACAATTCTATGCATTACTTAATGCTCACCACAATACACAGGTAGTCACCACATGTCATTACAATAGCATTGACTCTATTCCCCCTATGCTGTACTTTTCATCTTTGTGACTTATTTATTTTATAACTGGAAGTCTGTACCTCTTAATCCCCTTCACCTGTTTCACCCATCTCCTCACCCCCCTCCCCTCTGGCAACCACCAGTTTTCTGTATTTATGAGTTTGTTTCTCTTTTCCTGTTGGTTTGTTCATATAAAATAGAATGAGATCTTGCCATTTGCAACAGACTTTACATGGAAGAATAAGCTGAGTATAGAAGAAAGAAAATCTGAAAATTTCTCATGAAAACTCTGGAAACATAGGTTTTAATGAAACAAAATGAATTTTCCAGCTGATGAATCCCTGAAGCTTCTAATTTATCTATTCACTTAATAATTGATACAAACATTTTTTTTTAAGTAGGCACCATGCTGAGCGTAGAGCCCAACATGGGGCTTGAACTCATGATCCTGAGATCAAGACCTGAGCTGAGATGAAGAGTCAGAGGCTTAATCGACTGAGCCACCCAGGGTGCCCCAATACAAGGTGTTTTATAATTAAAATGTTTATTGTTTTTTTTTGTAGTCCAGATTATCTCATTAGCTTGCAAGGACCCTGACAACTGAACGCACAACTTTTTGCACATTCTAGCTTAAAACAACATTTTTACACATTTTCATACATTTTATTATTTTCTGCATATATTTTCCCTTTAAATTAAAATTTTCAAACTTTTTGTAAATAAAATTCTCATAAATTTAAATAATATAAATATATATTTAAATTTAAATGATATTAAGAACAATTAATGATTATTCAATATGAAGCAGAGGGTTGAGATACCGTTTAGAACCTTGTACTGAAGTTATCTATGCTAAGTTTAATGGCATCTAGCTTGAGCTATAGCTCAGATATCCTATCAGATCATGCTTATTTTTACTGTTCATTATACAAATTGAAACAGATAGCATGCAATTAATTACTGGTTGATGGGAATGACAACAAGTGTTTCATACATCTGACAGATACTTCTAAATATTCAGATTGTCTGTGAACTGAGAAACCAAGAAGAGATTTCACACTGAAAACCACTGGAAGCTAAATGGATAAGAATATCATGGACAAACAAGTGCAAGTTTTCATGTTTGCCTTAGGTGAGAGAAGTGAGACCTTGATCCACTCCACTGTGGAAAGTTTTTATTGTTCTAGTCTATCACTTTTATGTGGCATTGAATATTCTCAAGAATATTCATTAATTAAGTTCTCTGATGGTTGAAAATTTCATCAAGGTTAAGAGAGAAAAATCAGTATCTCAGCAATTTGCGCTGTACTGTTCTCTTAATCTCAATTTTAAAAAATCACAATTTTCTTTCATACTATTTGAGATAAAGACAATCACTTAGAAAACTAACTTGAAATTTTATAAATTATCTTTCTTGACATTATTGAGATCATAAGTCAATGTTTTAAAATCTGTCCCTTATTTTGAAAATTCATGAAAATATCTTTCCCTTGATGGCTTGTGTTCCACACTCAGAGGAAGTAAAACCAGTATTTTCTACTATTTCTTTACATAACACATGGCGATGATGTATTCTTGGTGACCACAATTTCATTATATTCCTAATTTTCACTGCTTTATTCCACACTTAATCAGAAAAATCAGAAGTTATATTATTGACCTGTTATTATTTTGTGTGAATATTCCATGTTAGGATTGCAATTTTTTAAATACACTTATGAGTTCCATTCCTTACTGCACTCAACTATGTTAATCTCAACATTCTTTTTTCAGTTTACATTATAGGTGGAAAAAATTATTGAAAATACTTTTTCTCCTGTAGAATAGCTTTTCAGTAATAAACAGAAACAATGTTGTCATATATATATGTATGTGTGTATATATGTATATATATGTATACTGAATCAATTCCAAGAAATGATTCTGTCTGTTAGCAATCCTGAGAAGCAAACAACGTTCTAGCTTATACATGGAAGAATGGTGATTATTTTTCCCATTGTATGATGTGGATTCTGTTGTGCTATTTCACAGAAGACTTTTGCCAAGAGCTTTTTCCATTTTTTGAATATATGTCATTAGCATTATATCTAGTTTTATGAACATCTTATATATTTGCTACAGAAAGTGAAACTTTTAAAATTCTATCTTTACTGATGAAGGACTAGGGGAATGTATTACTAGGAAAATGCAATCCAGTTTTCAGAAATTAATCTTCTCATTTCCAATTTGCAATTTTGTTTTTGACTGTTGAAAAATAATCACCTTTTCAGATTTATTTGACCTAACATCAGTTGAATCATATTGTGTAATAAGTCTGGAGTCTTTTTGACTATTTATGTCTATAACATTACTCTGAGTTTAAACATGTACATTACTTCACTGAAATAACTTTAAGGCCTTTGAGTCATTTGGTGAAATTTGGATGTAAAACAGTACAATAGAAACACTACCAACAACAATAAATAACACATAAGTGATATGAAATTGCTGGGTGGGCAAATTGCATCCTGTTAACTGATCTTGCACAATTTGTGAAAAAATCTAATCATATATATCGGTCATTACAGTAGAGTGGGGGTTTCTGTGAAAATACAGTAGTCTTCATTATCTGTATTTTCTGCCATTTCAGTTATTCATTTTAACTGCATTCCGGAAACAGATGATTCTTTTCTGACATGTATTCAGAATGTCCACAGTGTCATAAGGCTATGTCACAATTTCTTTCTTTTTTTTTTTTAAATTTTATTTATTTGACAGAGAGAAAGAGAGAGAGAGATCACAAGTAGGCAGACAGGCAGGCAGAGGGAGAGGGAGAAGCAGGCTCCCTGCTGAGCACGGAGCCCGATGTGGGGCTTGATCCCAGGATGCTGGGATCATGACCTGAGCCGAAGGCAGCTGCTTAACTGACTGAGCCACCCAGGAGCCCCTATGTCACAATTTCTACTCAGTTACCTCACCTCATCTCATCACATGGGCTTTTTCCCATCTTACATCATCACAGGAAAAAGGGGAGTGCAGTACAATAAGACATTTTAAAAGAGAGACCACATTCACATAACTTTTATTGTAGTATGTTGTTACAGTTTTTCTGTTTTATTATTACTGTTGATCTCTTACTGTGCCTAATTTATAAATTAAACTTTATCATAGGTATGTATGTATAGGAAAAAACATACATATGTATAAGGTTTAGTACTATTTGTGATTTCAGGCACCACTGGGGGTGTTGGAATATATCCCCCATAGATAAAGGGGTGCTACTGTAGTAATTATTGGATTCCAGAAGTGTAAAACATATGTGCAGTGGGTTTTGTAGTGTGTTCCCCAAATTCATGACCATTTGGAACTTCAGAATGTGCTTTTTTTTTTTAAGATTTTATTTATTTACTTGAGAGAGAGTGAGACGGAGAGAGAATCTGAAGCAGAGTCTGCACAGACCACAGAACCCAACATGGGGCTCGATCTCATGATCCTGAGATCACGACCTGAGCTGAAACCAAGAGTTGGACGCTGAACTCACTGGGCTATCCAGCTACCTCTCAGAATGTGAGCTTATGTGGAAATAAGATTTTTTACATGTAATTAAGTTAAAATGAGGTCATACTGGATTGGGGTGGGCATTAAATCTTTTGGGTGATGACTTTAGAAGATGGAAAAGCACAAAGAAACATAAGGAGAGGGCCATCCAGAGACAGTGGCAGGGGTGATGGAGAGACACAGGATTCAAAATATCTTTTAAAGGTGAAAGTGACAAACACTTTTGGATAAAAATAAGAGATGAAAAAGGGTGAAAGAATTAATTGATCATGAGCAGACCTACATTATAAGAAATGTGAAAAAAGTTCTTCAAGTAGAAAAGAAATTACATTAACATTAGATTTGGAAAAATTATGTGTGTTAAAAATGTTACACATGAAGTTAAAAGGAAAAAGATTATCTTGTTATTTCCTTTAATATATTTAAATATTTTAAAATATGTTCATTTAAAGCAAAAATAACAAAATTTTTTTTAAATAAAGCAAAAATAACATGTGAGATTTAAGATATATGTGTAAGTAATAAATAATGAAAATAATGACATGAAAATGGAACATTAAATGAAACGAATATGTTTATACATTTTATATGTTTTATAAAGTGGAACAAGTTCTAAACATGTACAGTAATCCCCATGGTAACCACTATATAAATATACAAAGAATTATATAAACAAAATTACAAAGAATTATAGAAAACGTTCCAAGAAATGTATAAATAAATAAAATGAATACTGATTTTATCTTATTAGCCAAAAGGAAAGAAAGAAAAGAAGAACAGAGAAATAAGAAACAGATGGGACTAAAATTAAATAAAATTAAAGATCAGTACAAATAAGTAAATAATTAACTCAGGCTTTGTAGTGAATTATAGTTATTTCCAAGAAAATGTTGAGTTATTGCTGAATTGGAATGAAGTATATGATTTTTGTAGGAGACACATTTTTGATGCTTTAAGAATTCTCATAATCTCTGTATATGATCAATCTTGAAAATACCATTTAGTGATAAAATGAGATGTTCCTTCATCTTAGTTCTTCGCAAGCCTTGCTCCAGATAATCCACACAGATTTGAGAATCTGAAGTGTCATTTGAATTAAATCTCAGGGTTCAGCAACTGTGATTATAATAACACATATCAAGGGAATTACTTGCTTTATTTTATTTTAAAAACACTAAAATAACATTCATCAGTACATGCCAGAGTGCATCCTTCATATTATTTGTTTATATTTTTTTCTTCTGATGAAAACTTTTAAGGTCTACTCTCTTAGCAACTTTCGAATATATACTACTTCATGAACCATAGTTACTATGCTGTACATTTCATCCTCAGAACTTATTCCTCTTATTACTGGAAGGTTGTACCTTTTGACCACCTTCATCCATTTCCCCAACTCTGTACCTCCCACCACTGGCAACCACCAATCTGTTTTCTGTTCTCTGAGTTCAGTTTTTTTAGATTTTATATATAAGTGAGATTATACGCTATTTGTCTTTCTGTCTGACTTATTTTATTCACCATAATGTCCTCAAGGTCCTCTATGTTGTCCCAAATGGCAAGATTTCCTTCTTTCTATGGCTGAATAATATTCCATAGTATGTACATACCATATTTTCTTTATTTATTCTTCCATAGATGAAAACATAGGTTTTTTCATGTCTTGGCTATTCTAAATAATATTTTTTTGAGATAGCGATGTTGTTTCCTTTGGATATATAAACACAAGTGGAATTGCTGGATCATATAGCAGTTCCTTTTTTAAATTTCCTGAGAAACTGTTTTCCATAGTGATTATACCAATTTACATTCACACCAACAGCGCCCAAAGGGTTTTCTTTACGATCTCTTATCTTTTTAGAAACAGTCACTCTAAGAGGTGGTATGTGATATCTTATTGTGACTTTGATTTACATTTTCCTGGTGATGAGTAATGTTGAGCACATTTTCATGTGCCTGTTGGCCATTTTTAGTCCTCTTTGGAAAAATTTCTATTGAGATCCTCTGCTTATTTTTTAATTGGATTGATTTTTTGTTTATTTGTTTTTACTATTGAGTTGTATGAATTCTTCATATACTTTGGATAGTAACCCTTTATCAGAGAGATGACTTGCAAATATTCTCTCTCATTCAGTAAGTTGTCTTTTAATACTGTTGATTGTTTTCTTTGCTATGCAGAGCTTTTTAGTTTGATGTAGTCCCACTTGTTGATTTTTTTTGTTTTTGCCTTTGCTTTTGTTGTCAAGTCCAAAAAACTATTGTTAAGACCAATGTCAAGGAGATTACCCTATGTTTTCTTCTAAATGTTTTATGGTTTCAGGTTTTCTGTTCAAGTCTTTTGTCCATTTTGAGTTAATTTTTGTATTTGGTATCAGATAAAGTCCAGTTTCACTCCTTTGCATGTGGCTGTCCAGTTTTCCCAATACCATTTATTTAAGAGAACTATTCTGAATAACACCAGTTTAAAAAACTGAATTTTCAAAAGATTGCAAAGGTTAACACCTATTGGCCAACCAGAAGATTTTGTGACACTTGGCTAGAATCTGATCATTCACATCATTAAAGATCTTCCTTTAAAACCCTTCTATTGTAATCTACCTAACATAACATAAAGTCTATAAAGATTTTGTTTGTTTTCTTATTTGGTATCATAGACTTTAATCTTAGTGGCTGGTAGGTTATTAAAACTACTAGAATAAGAAATTATTGATCTAGTCTTAAAAATTGTGGCATTGGACTAAGAAACAACAGTGTAAGTGTTTGAGCATTCTCCTTCACTTTACAGCATGTTTTAAAAAATTGTGCACAGATAGTGGACTGTTCTGATATAACACCAGTAAAAAGAGGATCAGAATGTAGAGATATAAAACTTAGTTAGCTCAAAATATCAGGAAATCAGCAATTACTCTTACCAACCACCAATAGTGACTTTGTTTTGACTGCTTCAGAAACTGCCTTCCTTTTCTTGATAGTCTTTGTAACTGTTAAATAGATTTAGTCAAGATAGCAATCCTTATTTTCATCACTGTCAAATGTACACCACACTTGGATGGTTCATTTGAGATGACAGAGAATGTTTCATTGATACACTTTTTACAAAAGGCATCTCTGGTTGTGTAGCCTCCTATGTGACTACTGATTGATTATATTCCAACTCCTCAACTGTCCTCACCTTAATTTTCTACCAAATATTTTTCAAAACTCAATTTGGATAAGAAACATCCCTCAAAAAATTGTTGATGCTATTCGGTATATATACATGACTATCACCTGAGAGACAGAAAATCCCCATAAGCTTTTCATCAGTAATGAGTGCTCACACAAATAGCCTGGTTTTAGAAATAGTGATAAAACCTTTGGTTTCTTTCTTTGAATCAGTCACAAGACATTAGGATTTTCCTGACTTCTTAAAAGGAAAATATCTGTTTCCTATTTTACTTACACTCTTGGACAGGAAACCCAAACTTCCTATTGTAGAAATTTTAAGGAAAAAAAAAAACTGATCTGAATTTAAATATTGATGACAATAACAGAAGCAAACAGACATATGAGCACTTTCTATATGCCAGATTCTACCTACATATATTATTAATACTCCCACAAATCCTATCAAGTATGAGCTATCTCTCTCTCCACTTTACAGATGAGAACACTGAGGCTCAGATATGTAACCACAATGATGATTCAGAAGCTTTTCCAAAGTCACACATCTACTAAGTGTCAAAGATAAATTTGAACTTCGGCAGTCTGAGACCATCCAGAATCTATATTCTTAACCATTACAATTTATAAAATGTCTAACAGAGTACCTAGGACACGGGTCATCAACAGTACAAATATTTGTTCTCTTAGTTTCTTCCACCTTTAGGAATCTATGTAATCAGTTCTTTAGGCATCCATGTAAAGGTGCTTTTATTAATCACCCTTACTTATCGTTTCCTTTGAAAGTTCTGATGAAGATGGTCACATTCCCCAGGCCTGAACAAAATCCATCCTGTGTCACTCATGAGTTTACTGCAAAATAGACAGAAACACAACAAACTATAACCTCTACTTACAAATCTTCTAGGCCATTGAAATCCTGAAGTGGTGGTATATGTGGAAGACATGGCAGGATTTTCCCCTGAGGAAAAAGAAAATTGGTGGCTAGAAGAAAACATATTGAATCTTTGTTGAGACAAGAGAAATGTAGAAAACTTTTCATTTTCAGGACAAAAGTTCTATTAAATGTATTTTTTTGTGTGTGATAAGGGGTAGTTATTTCCAAATAACATCCTAATTTGGTACTTTCCTTCTCAGAAAATAATTATGAAGATGTAGGAATGGGAGAGAACTTGAATTTAGCTATATAAACTTTAATAAATGCATTGCTTTCATTCATTCGTTAACCATGGATTTCTCCAGGATTGCTGGGCATTAGAGTTGGTACGGAGATAGAATAACAACAAATGAACTAGTACTACTACTCTTAAGGGACTATAGAATATTAGGGAAGACATACAAATAAATATGAACAAACAGATAATATTATAATACTGTGATAAAGGCCCTAGTAGATGCTGTGGTTGTATGAAGAATGGACATACCACCCATCGATATGCTGTCTGCAAGAGACACATTTTAGACCCAAAGACACCTCCAGATTGATAGTGAGGGGGTGAAAAACAATTTACTATGCTAATGGTCATCAAGGGAAAGCTGGGGTGGCAATAGTTAGACAAATTATATTTTAAACCAAAGACTATAATAAGAGGTGAGGAAGGACACTATATCCTACTTAAAGGGTCTATCCAACAAAAAGATCTAACAATTGTAAATATCTATGCCCCTAACATGGGAGCAGCCAATTATATAAGCCAATTAATAACAAAAGCAAAGAAACACATGAACAAAATACAATAATAGTAGGGAACTTTAACATCCCCTTCACTGAAATGGACAGATCATCTAAACAAAAGATCAACAAGGAAATAAAGACTTTAAATGACACACTGGACCAGAGGGACTTCACAGACATATTCAGAACATTCCATCCCAAAGCAACAGAATACACATTCTTCTCTAGTGCCCATGAAACATTCTCCAGAATAGATGACATCCTAGGTCACAAATCAGGACTCAACCAGTACCAAAAGATTGAGATCATTCCCTGCATATTTTTGGACCACAATGCTTTGAAACTAGAACTCAATCACAAGAGGAAAGTCGGAAAGAACTCAAATCATGGAGGTTAAAGAGCATCCTACTAAAGAATGAGTGGGTCAGCCAGGAAATTAAAGAAGAATTAAAAAAATTCATGGAAACCAATGAAAATGAAAACCCAAGTGTTCAAAATCTTTGGGATATAACACAGGCAGTCCTAAGAGGAAAGTATATAGCAATACAAGCCTTTCTCAAGAAACAAGAAAGGTCTCAAATACACAACCTAACCCTACACCTAAAGGAGCAAGAGAAAAAACAGCAAATAAAGCCTGAACCCAGCAGGAGAAGAGAAATGAAGATCAGAGCAGAAATCAATGAAATAGAAACCAGAAGAACAGTAGAAAAGATCAGCAAAACTAGGAGCTGGTTCTTTGAAAGAATTCATAAGACTAATAAACCCCTGCCCAGACTTATCAAAAAGAAAAGGGAAATGACCCCCAAAAATAAAATCATGCATGAAAGAGGAGAGACCACAACCCACACCAAAGAAACACAAACAATTATAAGAACATATTATGAGCAACTCTATGCCAGCAAATTCGATAATCTGGAAGAAATGGATGCCTTCCTAGAGATGTATCAACTACCAAAATTGAACCAGGAAGAAAAAGAAAACCTGAACGGGGGGGCAGAGCAAGATGGCGGAGGAGTAGGAGACCTGGATTTTGTCTGGTCTCAGGAATTCAGCTAAATAGGGATCAAACCATTCTGAACACCGACAAACTCAACAGGAGACTGAAGAAGAGAGTAGCAACAAATCTCTAAACATAGAAGCGACCACTTACTGGAAGGTCTTTTCTGATTTGTATAGAGTATATTTGCTGGGGACGTTGTTAACCTGTTAGCATTTTGTTCTCTCATTCATCAATTCTCCTCTGGACAAAATGACAAGACGAAAAAATCACCTCAGCAAAAAGAACAAGAGATGGTACTGTCAGCCAGGGACCTACTCAATACGGACATTAGTATGATGTCGGACCTAGAGTTCAGAATCATGACTTTAAAGATACTAGCTGGGCTTGAAAAAAGGGTGGAAGTTATTAGAGAAACGCTTTCTGGAGAAATAAAAGAACTAAAATCTAACCAAGTCGAATCAAAAAGGCTATTAATGAGGTGCAATCAAAAATGGGGGAACTAACTGCTAGGATAAATGAGGCAGAAGAGAGAATCAGCGATATAGAAGACCAAATGATGGAAAACAAAGAGGCTGAGAAAAAGAGAGAGAAACAACTACAGGATCACGAGGGCAGAATTCGAGAGATAAGCGATACGATAAGATAAAACAACATTAGAATAGTTGGGATCCCAGAAGAGGAAGAAAGAGAGAGAGGGGCAGAAGGTATATTGGAGCAAATAATAGCAGAGAACTTCCCTAATGTGAGGTAGGACACAGGCATCAAAATCCAGGAGGCACAGAGAACCTCTCTCAGAATCAATAAAAATAAGTCAACACCCCGACATCTAATAGTAAAACTTACGAATCTCAGAGACAAAGAGAAAATCCTGAAAGCAGCTTGGGAGAAGAGATATGTAACCTACAATGGTAGAAATATTAGATTGGCAACAGACCTATCCACAGAGACCTGGCAGGCCAGAAAGGACTGGCATGATATCTTCAGAGCACTAAACGAAAAAAATATGCAGCCAAGAATACTATATCTAGCTAGGCTGTCATTGAAAATTGAAGGAGAGATAAAAAGCTTCCAGGACAAACAAAAACTAAAGGAATTTGCCAACACAAAACCAGCCCTCCAAGAAATATTGAAAGGGGACCTCTAAGCAAAGAGAGAGCCTAAAAGCAGCATAGATCAGAAAGTAACAGAGACAATATACAGTAAAAGTCACCTTACAGGCAATACAATGGCACTAAATTCATATCTTTCAATAGTTACCCTGAATGTAAATGGGCCAAATGCCCCAATCAAAAGACACAGGCTATCAGATTGGATTAAAAAACAAAACCCATCAATATGCTATCTGCAAGAGACTCATTTTAGACGCAAAGACACCCCCACATTGAAAGTGAGGGGGTGGAAAAAATTTACCATGCTAATGGACACCAAAAGAAGCTGGGGTGGCAATCCTTCTATCTGACAAATTAGATTTTAAACCAAAGACTGTAATAAGAGATGAGGAAGGACACTATATCCTACTTAAAGGGTCTATCCACCAAGAAGATCTAACAACTGTAAATATCTATGCCCCTAACATGGGAGCAGCCAATTATATAAGCCAATTAATAACAAAAGCAAAGAAACACATTGACAACAATACAATAATAGTGGGGGACTTTAACACCCCCCTGACTGAAATGGACAGATCATCTAAGCAAAAGATCAACAAGGAAATAAAGACTTTAAATGACACACTGGACCAAATGGACTTCACAGACATATTCAGAACATTCCATCCCAAAGCAACGGAATACACATTCTTCTCTAGTGCCCATGGAACACTCTCCAGAATTGATCACATCCTAGGTCACAAATCAGGTCTCAACCACTACCAAAAGATTAGGTTTATTCCCTGCATATTTTCGGACCACAATGCTTTGAAACTAGAACTCAATCACAAGAGGAAAGTGGGAAAGAACTCAAATACATGGAGGCTAAAGAGCATCTTACTAAAGAATGAATGGGTCAACCAGGAAATTAAAGAAGAATTAAAAAAAATTCATGGAAACCAATGAAAATGAAAACACAACTGTTCAAAATCTTTGGGACACAACAAAGGCAGTCCTGAGAGGAAAGTATTTAGCAATACAAGACTTTCTCAAGAAACAAGAAAGGTCTCAAATACACAACCTAACCCTACACCTAAAGGAGCTGGAGAAAGAACAGCAAATAAAGCCTAAACCCAGTAGGAGAAGAGAAATAATAAAGATCAGAGCAGAAATCAATGAAATAGAAACCACAAGAACAGTAGAACAGATCAACGAAACTAGGAGCTGGTTCTTTGAAAGAATTAACAAGATTGATAAACCCCTGGCCAGACTGATCAAAAAGAAAAGAGAAAGGACCCAAATCAACAAAATCATGAATGAAAGAGGAGAGATCACAACCAACACCAAAGACATACAAACAATTATAAGAACATATTATGAGCAACTCTATGCCAGCAAATTAGATAACCTGGAAGAAATGGGTGCATTCCTAGGGATTTATCAGCTACCAAAATTGAACCAGGAAGAAATAGAAAACCTGAACAGACCTATAACCACTAGGGAAATTGAAGCAGTCATCAAAAGTCTCCCAACAAACAAAAGCCCAGGGCCAGATGGCTTCCCAGGGGAATTCTATCAGACATTTAAAGAAGAATTAATACCTATTCTCCTGAAACTGTTCCAAAAAATAGAAATGGAAGGAAAACTTCCAAACTCATTTAATGAGGCCACCATTACCTTGATCCCCAAACCCGACAAAGACCCCATCAAAAAGGAGAATTACAGACCAATATCCTTGATGAACATGGATGCAAAAATTCTCACCAAAATACTAGGCAATAGGATCTAACAGTACATTAAAAGGATTATCCACCATGACCAAGTGGGATTTATCCCTGGGCTGCAAGGTTGGTTCAACATCCGGAAATCAATCAACGTGATACAATACATTAACAAAAGAAAGAACAAGAATCATATGATCCTCTCAATAGATGCAGAAAAAGCATCTGACAAAGTACAGCATCCTTTCTTGATCAATACTCTTCAGAGTAAAGGGATAGAGGGTACCTACCTCAATATCATAAAAGCCATCTATGAAAAACCTACAGCGAATATCATTCTCAATGGGAAAAGCTGAGAGCTTTTCCCCTAAGGTCAGGAACGCGGCAGGTATGTCCACTATCACCACTGCTATTCAACATAGTATTAGAAGTCCTAGCCACAGCAATCAGACAACAAAAAGAAATCAAAGGCATCCAAATTGGCAAGGAGGAAGTCAAACTTGCACTCTTTGCAGATGATATGATACTGTATGTGGAAAACACAAAGACTCCACCGCAAAGCTGCTAGAACTCATACAGGAATTCAGTAAAGTAGCAGGATATAAAATCAAAGCACAGAAATCAGTGGCATTCCTATACACCATCAAAAGAGAGAAGAGAGACAAATCAAGGAGTCGATCCCATTTACAATTGCACCCAAAACCATAAGATACCTAGGAATAAATTTAACCAAAGAGGCAAAGGATCTGTACTCAGAAAACTATAAAATACTCATGAAAGAAATTGAAGAAGGCACAAAGAAATGAAAAAACGTTCCATGCTCATGGATTGGAAGAACAAACATTGTGAAGATGTCAATGCTACCTAGAGCAATCTACACATTCAATGCAATCCCCATCAAAATACCATCCACTTTTTTCAAAGAAATGGAACAAATAATCCTAAGATTTGTATGGAACCAGAAGAGACCCCGAATAGCCAGAGGAATATTGAAAAAGAAAAGCAAAGCTAGCAGCATCACAATTCCGGACTTCCAGCTCTATTACAAAGCTGTCATTATCAAGACAGTATGGTACTGGCACAAAAACAGACACATAGATCAATGGGACAGAATCAAAAGCCCAGAAATGGATCCTCAACTCTATGGTCAACTAATCTTCGACGAAGCAGGAAAGAATGTCCAATGGAAAAAAGACTGTCTCTTTAACAAATGGTGTTGGGAAAATTGGACAGCCACATGCAGAAGAATGAAACTGGACCATTTCCTTACACCACACACAAAAAATAGACTCCAAATGGTCGAAAGACCTAAACGTGAGACAGGAGTCCATCAAAATCCTAAAGGAGAACACAGATAGCAACCTCCTCGACCTCAGCCGCAGCAACTTCTTTGTAGAAACACCGCCAAAGGCAAGGGAAGCAAGGGCAAAAATGAAGTATTGGGATTTCATCAAGATAAAAAGCTTTTGCACAGCAAAAGAAACAGTCCACAAAACCAAAAGACAACCGACAGAATGGGAGAAAATATTTGCAAATGACATTTCAGATAAAGGGCTAGTATCCAAAATCTATAAAAAACTTATCAAACTCAACACGCAAACAACAAACAATCCAATCAAGAAATGGGCAGAAGACATGAACAGACATTTTTCAAAAGAAGACATCCAAATGGCCAACAGATACATGAAAAAGTTCTCAACATCCCTCGGGATCAGGGAAATCCAAATCAAAACCTCAATGAGATACCACCTCACACCCGTCAGAATGGCTAAAATTAACAAGTCAGGAAACGACTGATGTTGGCGGGCACGTAGAAAGGGGAACCTTCCTACACTGTTGGTGGGAATGCAAGCTGGAGCAACCACTCTGGAAAACAGTATGGAGGTTCCTCAAAAAGTTGAAAATAGAGGTACCATATGATCCAGCAATTGCACTACTGGGTATTTACCCCAAAGATACAAATGTAGGTATCCGAAGGGGTACGTGCACTCCAATGTTTATAGCAGCAATGTCCACAATAGCCAAACTGTGGAAAAAGCCAAGATGTCCATCGACAGATGAATGCATAAAGAAATGTGGTGTATATATATATATATATATATATATATATATATATATACACACACAATGGAATATTATAAGCCATCAAAAGGAATGAGATCTTGCCATTTGCAATGACGTGGATGGAACTGGAGGGTGTTATGCTGAATGAAATAAGTCAATCAGAGAAAGACATGTATCATATGACCTCACTGATATGAGGAATTCTTAATCTCAGGAAACAAACAGTATTGCTGGAGTGGTGGGGGGTGGGAGGGATGGGGTAGCTGGGTGATAGACATTGGGTAGGGTATGTGCTATGGTGAGCGCTGTGAATTGTGCAAGACTGTTGAATCACAGGTCTGTACTTCTGAAACAAATAATGCAACATATGTTAAGAAAAAAGGAAAAGAAGAAAATAGCAGGAGGGGAAGAATGAAGGGGAGTAAGTCGGAGGGGGAGACGAACCATGAGAGACGATGGACCCTGAAGAACAAACTAAGGGTCCTAGAGGGGAGGAGGGTGGGGGATGGGTTAGTCTGGTGGTGAGTATTAAAGAGGGCACATTCTGCATGGAGCACTGGGTGTTATGCACAAACAATGAATCATGGAACACTACATCAAGAACTAATGATGTAATGTATGGTGATTAACATAACAATAAAAAATAAATAAAATAAAAAAAATCTTAAAAAAAAAAAGAAAACCTGAACAAACCTATAACCACTAAGTAAATTGAAGCAGTCATCAAAACTCCCAACAAAGAGCCCAGGGCCAGATGGCTTCCCAGGGGAATTCTACCAAACATTTAAAGAAGTATTAATACCTATTCTTCTGAAACTGTTCCAAAAAATAAAAATGGAAAGAAAACTTCCAAACTCATTTTATGAGGGCGGTATTACCTTGATCCCAAAATCAGACAAAGACCCCATCAAAAAGGAGAATTACAGACCAATATTCCTGATGAACATGGATGCAAAAATTCTCACCAAAATACTAGCCAATAGGATCCAACAGTACATTAAAGGATTAATCACCACGACCAAGTGGGATTTATTCCTGGGCTGAAGGTTGGTTCAACACCTGCAAATCAATCAGTGTGATACAATACATAAATAAAAGAAAAAACAAGAACCATATGATCCTCTCAATAGTTGCAGAAAAAGCATTTGACAAAGTACAGCATCCTTTCTTGATTAAAACTCTTCAGAGTGTAGGGATAGAGGGTACATACTTCAATAGCATAAAAGCTATCTATGAAAAACCCACAGCGAATATCATTCTCAATTGGGAAAAGCTGAAAGCTTTTCCCCTAAGGTGAGGAACGCGGCAGGATGTCCACTATCACCACTGCTATTCAACATAGTATTAGAAGTCCTAGCCACAGCAATCAGACAACAAAAAGAAATAAAAGG
The DNA here is from genome assembly GCF_009762305.2 of Zalophus californianus. Classification (NCBI taxonomy): domain Eukaryota; kingdom Metazoa; phylum Chordata; class Mammalia; order Carnivora; family Otariidae; genus Zalophus; species Zalophus californianus. Next base: position 46,776,910 of record NC_045601.1, read on the forward strand.
CATCTGAAAAGACGAAGATGTCAGATTCTCACTGTTTGCAGATGATATGATACTTTATGTGGAAAACCCAAAAGGCTCCACCCCCAAACTGCTAGAACTCAATAGGAATTCAGTAAAGTGGCAGGATATAAAATTAATGCACAGAAATCGGTGGCATTTCTATACACCAACAACAAGACAGAAGAAAGAGAAATTAGGGTGTTGATCCCATTTACAATTGCACCCAAAACCATAAGATACCTAGGAATAAATCTAACTAAAGAGGCAAAGAATCTGTACTCAGAAAACTATAAAATACTCATGAAAGAAGCTGATGAAGACTCAAAGAAATGGAAAAACGTTCCATGCTCACGGATAGGAAGAAAAAATATTGTGAAGATGTCAATTCTACCTAGAGCAATCTACATATTCAATGCAATCCCTATCAAAATATCATCCACTTTTTTCAAAGAAATGGAACAAATAATCCTAAAATTTGTATGGAACCAGAAAAGACCCCGAATAGCCAGAGGGATGTTGAAAAAGAAAGCAAAGCTGGCGGCATCACAATTCTGGACTTCCAGCTCTATTACAAAGCTGACATCATCAAGACAGTATGGTACTGGCACAAAAACAGACACATGGATCAATGGAACAGAATCGAGAGCCCAGAAATGGATCCTCAACTCTGTGGTCAACTCATCTTTGACAAAGCAGGAAAGAATGTCCAATGGAAAAAAGACAGTCTCTTCAGCAAATGGTGTTGGGAAAATTGGACAGCCACATGCAGAAGAATGAAACTGGACCATTTACTTACACACACACAAAAATAGACTCAAAATGGATGAAAGACCTGAATGTGAGACAGGAATCCATCAAAATCCTAGAGGAGAACACAGGCAACAACCTCTTCTACCTCAGCCACAGCAACTTCTTCCTAGAAACATCACCAAAGGCAAGGGAAGGAAGCAAGGGCAAAAATGAACTGTTGGGATTTCATCAAGATAAAAAGCTTTTGCACAGCAAAGGAAACAGTCAACAAAACCAAAAGACAACTGACAGAATGGGAGAAGATATTTGTAAATGACATACCAGATAAAGGGCGAGTATCCAAAATCTATAAAGAACTTACTAAACTCAACACCCAAAGAACAAATAATCCAATCGGGAAATGGGCAGAAGACATGAAGAGACATTTTTCCAAAGAAGACATCCAAATGGCCAAGAGACACATGAAAAAGTGCTCAACATCGCTTGGAATCAGGGAAATCCAATTCAAAACCTCAATGAGATACCACCTCACACCAGTCAGAATGGCTAAAACTAACAAGTCAGGAAACAACAGATGTTGGCAGGGATGAGGAGAAAGGGGAACCTTCCTACACTGTTGGTGGGAATGCAAGCTGGTGCAGTTACTCTGGAAAACAGTTTGGAGGTTCCTCAAAAAGTTGAAAATAGAGCTACCCTACAACCCACCAATTGCACTACTGGGTATTTACCCCAAAGATACAAATGTAGTGATATATATATATATAAAATGGTCTTTTCTGGTTCCGTACAAATTGGACAATATATAAAAAAAAATATATATATATATATATATATAATGGAATATTATGCAGCCATCAAAAAATGAAATCTTGCCATTTGCAACAACATGGATGGAACTAGAGGGTATTATGCTAAGCGAAATAAGTCAATCAGAGAAAAACATGTATCATATGATCTCACTGATATGAGGAATTCTTAATCTCAGGAACAAACTGAGGGTTGCTGGAGTGGTCGGGGATGGGAGGGATGGGGTGGCTGGGTGATAGACATTGGGGACGGTATGTGCTATGCTGAGCATGTGAATTGTGTAAGACTGATGAATCCTGACCTGTACCTCTGAACCAAATAATTCATTATATGTTAAAAAAAAAAAGAGAGAGAGAGAGAGAAGATAGTAGGAAGGGAGAAATGAAAGGGGGGAAATTGGAGTGGGAGACGAACCATGAGAGACTATGGTCTCTGAGAAACAAATTGAGGCTTCTAGAAGGGGGGTGTTGGGGGGATGGGTTAGCCTGGGGATGGGTATTAAAGAGGGCATGTATTGAATGGAGCACTGAGTATTATACACAAACAATGAATCATGGAGCAGTACATCAAAAACTAATGATGTAATGTAATGTACGGTGATTAACATAACATAATAAAATAAAATAAAATTAAAAAAAAAAAGAATGGACATCTCACTTATCACCTTTAAGATGAATAGGAAGGAGGTAGTGAGCAGAGATGAGAAGTAAGTGTCCAGGGAGAGGGAACATACTTTGCAAAGTCCTTGAGTCTAGAAAGACGCAAAAGTATATGGTGGGTCAATTCTTTTAGCTTCTGTGTGATGAGCTTTGATTTTCTTTTCCAATGGCTTAAGCAATATGTCTCCAGTAAAACTTCATATTTAGAAAATGACTGACAAGTTATTCTCTCTCTCTGTACAAGTTCACATCCTTACAGTAGTCTTTCCATTTCCAGGTGTTATCATCAGGATGGCTGTACTTGTTAACACTCAGTATTTCAACACGTTTCCCTTCTTATCTATAATTTGACATCAAGTTTGAAGCCATTATTTAACATGTTAGTGTTATAATTAACTGAAAATGACTGAAGCACATTTTTAAATGTCCTCTAAAAATAGAGTGAAACCTGCCAGGGTCACAATTCACAAAATATGCAGTGATAAAAGAGACATTTGGGCTGCACTTGGCAAGTATATGATCTTTCATTTGCTGAAAATGCGATGGATGTCTGTTATTTCTTTAGAACACAAATGCTTCATGTGCTACTTGATAGCTATTAGAAATGTAAAATCTTCTCTTTCCCACTCTTTAAGCCTGACCATAAAATACTGTGGCATTAGGACCCAAGTGTGTATTGAGTCAGATGGAATTTTACCACCTGACATTTAGGCTACAGTACTTGAATCTGGGAATACTTGAGCATGAGACCCTGGATGATAAAAAAAAAGTTTCTGAGCACTTTAAAATGTTCATAACTTATCTGCCATAATAAAATTTTAGCTACATTTGCTTATTAAGCCACCAATTCGTTTTTTAAGGTGTATTTTTCTAGCGACATAACATTGAATCTTCATGTACCTCACTGTCTTTTTCCTGATGTAAATGTTCCTAATTTAGGAACATTTTAATAGGACTGACTCAAATCTCTACCACCCTAATCTGCTTTTCTCAATGCTTTTTATATACTCATAGTCTTCTCCTAATAGCTTCTTGTCTTTTATTTGGCTTTGTGTTTGAACCTACTGCTTGGTTAGAGGGACACCAGTACTTAGGATATTGCAAAGGAAGAGGCATGGAGATGTTAATGTAAGAGAGCACTATAAAGCACTTTTAAGAAAAAAAGTTAGCTCCTTGCTAATAATTTAGAGACTTTCACCTAACTTAACATAAAGAAGATCTTAAGCATGAGAGCTTTTTGTTTCCTGGAAGTTTTATCACTGTTACTTAATATTATATTTTTACCCCATGTTTGGTTCTCTGGGACTCCAGCTGTTTGTCATACATCTCCTTGGATGCTGTGTTACTCCTACCCAAAATAACAGTATCTCAACTATAACCTCTTTTGAGGGCAGCTCCCCAACTTTGATGTTTTCCCACTGAAAGACATGCGGCTTAGCAATTCTTTCCCATAGTATTCTGTTCTCATTCTGCCTTCTGGGAATGAGGGTATGATTACTTGAGCTGGACAGTGTTATGGAGACTACTAGTTTCTTACTTATTATTTATTTTCCTTTTATTTCTTAGTAACAGAATATTAATTTAATGGAATGATGGTAAGGCACTGGGCTCCAAAACCATTTTATCCAGCTTCCATTGTAGTTAGGGATGTCGATAAGATGTGAGAGAAGTCATTGTTTGGGGTTTCAGGGAAGTCCAAGGAGGAAGTCCAAAAGGAAAAGTTACCTCTTTTCCTTTTCCATTTTTCTGCCTGAAACACTAGACATGATAGACGGAGTTGTAGAAGAAAGATTTCATGTAACTTTGAAGAAGGAAGCAATGCACTGCAACTTCAGAAGCAATGCGCTAAGGGTAGCAGAAAAGAAAATAGAAGGAGTCTAGTTCCCTGATGATTTTCAGAGCTTTTATATTAGCTTTGATGTCTCTATATATGGACTTTTTCTAGAATAATACCCTAAGTTAAGACATGGCATTCAAGTCTCTGTTATTAGCAGCTAAACACAATTCCTAAAGGATACACAGAGGAGGTAGTTAATCAATAAACTACTTTTCTCAGCAAATCAACTCTCCTTTCCCCGTCCTCACTATCCACTTCCATGTCTTTCATCAGGTATCATAAAATTAAGGAGCCATTGGAATTTATAGCCCACAGGTTTTTGAAGTAGTAGATGAGAATCATCTCAAGCCACACAGTATTTATATTAGGAAGATGAGGAGAGAAATTGAAATGACACAAACATTTCTTTTAAGTAATACTACAGACCAAATTGTATTGTTTACCTCATTTGCTAGAAGTACTTAACAAAATAGATACTATTATACTGACTTTCCCAGAAAAGCAAAGAGAATCAGAGAAATTAAGTAACTCCAAGGATACACAGCATAGTACTTCTAGAGCCAGGATTCAAATTTTGATGTCACCCTTCCAAAACTCTTACTCTTTTAGCTTTAGTAAATAGCCACAAAAAATCATGATGTTTTCTATTGTTTCTTCTTAATGTTTTCATCATATATTTATATGTATATACATAAATACATATGATATATATGTACATCATATATATGTACCTATTTCTAAGAGAATAGACCAAGTTCATCAGAGTTCAACAAATTAGAAAGAATAGGAATTTCCACTTTTTATTTCTCAACAAAGTGGCAGCTTCTGCATCTCATTAGACTTAGACTTAGGTATAAATCATAGCATCCCCATATGAACTGTAATAAAATTAGATGAGGAAGAATCTCACTGAAGTGGATTAACAAGGACACCAGATATGAAGCAAGTGGAGAAATGAATGAATGAACATCTTATCCTTATTAGTCACACAACTCTAGATTTGTCAAGAAATGAGTTTTAAAAACATCAAGCAGATTCTCCAACATCTTGCTCCTGAAATAACAGAAAACTGTTGATACTTGAGAAATATAAAAACCAGGTCCTATATTGTCAGTATTGGTAAGAAAAAAAAATAGCAAGGTCAGTAAGATATGCTGGCTTGTGGCTAAAAATATGAATATGTATTAACCTTTGCTATATGCAAGGGCCTGCTCCAAAATTGGGACAGACACAGCTCCAGTTAATGGTCATGCCATTAATCAGTTCCACTGCTGTTTTCTTCTTTCTTTTTTGAAAGTGTTTTGTATTTAATTTGCCTTAGATGTTGCAAAAGTGGAAAATTATTGGCTGCCCATTGGTGAGATAGGAAGCAACTTTGAACTCCAAATCATGCACCTCACAATAGAGTTATTAAAGGGCAAGGGCTTGGCGGGGGAGTCACATCTAAATCTGAATCCTGGCTCTAGAAGTACTATGCTGTACATAGGACCAAGAGGTGAAACCAGAATTAACTATAGGAATAGAATGAATATCCAAGTCACTTTGTTGTGTTCACAGTAGAGCTCAAACCTCACAATGTCAAGTAATGGAGATGCAGCCCATAAAGCTTTGGATAAAAATGAGATGGAAATGAGAATGTTCCTGAGACAAGCTTATCCCTGAAAAGTGGCTTCACAAAAAGAACATATTTTTAAATAATTCATCATTCTAACAGAGAAGGGAGACGTTAGCTGTTGAACAAGACAATTGCACTGACCCATCCCAGCCCGCACAGAAACACCTTCTAAATAGCCCAGGAGTGCCTGTGGAAAGGGAAAGAACATTTAAACAAAAGGAAAAGAAATCAGTATTAAATTCTAAACTAAAACACTGAAAGTAAAAAAGATGAAAATAAAATAAACAATACTCTAGTAGGGAAATAAAACACCCCAAGAAAAGTTGCTCATAAAGAATATGATGATTTTAACCTAACATTTATAAATTATTTATGCAAATTTTAGAAGTCATAAATACAAAAGCTTTGAAATTATTTGACTAAATAACAGAAGGATATGAATCCAGAAATAAGGGACCTAGGGATCCTTGGGTGGTTCTGTCAGTTAAGCATCTGACTCAATCTCGCTCAGGTCTTGATCTCACAGTCGTGAGCTCAAGCCCTGCACTGGGCTCCATTCTGGGCATGGAGCCTAGTTAAAAAAAAAAAAAATTAAAGAATTAAAAAATATACATAAACAAAAAAGAAATAAGTGACCTAAGGGAAAAATGAAAAAAAAAAAAAAACAAAACAAAACAAAATTTAAAAACCAACACTAAATAGTAACTTAAAGCAGATACAAAATAAATCACAAGGAAGGAATGAAAAGGAAAAAAACAACAAAAAAAAATAGTCAAGGATGGTTTGGAGAAAATGTAATAGACATAAAAGATATACAAAAAGATCCAATGTATGCCTGATGGAGTCCCCAAAAAGAAAGTGCAACACAATAAAGCATAAGAAATAGTTATAACTGTAATTCTGAAAGCTTTATTGCAGTAAAGATAATCGGAATCTGAAAGTTATAAAGGTACATTCTCTACCTTGGAAATTCTAATCAAAATTATCAAAACTAAGACTGTTCTTCTAGCAATTAAACTTTAAAATATAAAGAAAATAATTTTTTGAGATCTGGGAAAAGAGTCAGTTAAAAAGAAAAATGTCACAATGGCATCTGATAGAACTGTGATATCTTATTTCACTGAAGTACGGGCTAAAGACCATGTTTTTAAGATATTCAAAAAAAGAAAATGTGAGTCAACTATTTTATATACTGTGAAAGCCACATGCATATATTAATGAATTTTTTTTAAAACTTGGGATATATTGCTTGAATGATCCTCTCCTGAGAAATCTATTAGAGAACAAATTTCTGGTAACTTAAAATGACCAACAAATGTTGACATATGTTTGGGGTAAACCGTACATATGTTTATGAGGGACTTAAGTCTAAAAGATCACAATAAGGACGAGAAGGGGCACCTGGGTAGCTCAGTCATTAAAACGTCTGCCTTCGGCTAAGGTCCTAATCCCAGGGTCCTGGGATCAAGCCCCTCATTGGGCTCCTTGATCAGCGGGAAGCCTGCTTCTCCCTTTCCCACTCCCCCTGCTTGTGTTCCCTCTCTCAATGTATCTCTCTGTCAAATAAATAAATAAATAAACAAAATCTTAAAAAAAAAAAGAATGAGGAAGAGATGGTAGACTGTGTTGTCTTTTTAAGAATAGACCAAGATAATAATAGTGATGAAATTGGAAGGTGAAAGAGAAAGTGGGAGGGGAGAAAGAATGTTGTTTATAGTAAGATGGTAATATATAGCATTCAAAAAAGAGTTGGCTAAGGATTTCATATAAGGATATTAGTATCAACTGCAACTTGGAAAAATGCAAACTACCCATCATAAAAAGTAGTCCCTCTCTAAAACTTTTTAGAAAGCACAGGAAAAAAAATACAAAATTTTATATAAAGATTGAATACACCATGAAACAATATGGCAAAATTAAAGACACGATTTGGATAGAATTTTACACACCCCTCCAATACCTGGACACATGATGTGGAAAATAATTGAGTAAGGATGTTGAGATCTAAATGATATAATCAATAGTGTATCAAAATCTAGTCCCCAGTAATGGAGATCATATTTTTTCACATGCATATGAAATGTTTTATGATAATTGATTCCTAGGCCACAAGCAAAAAAATTCAGTAAGATTTTTTAAAAACTGTGAATAAGACAAACAGCATTTCTCGGATCACAATGCAATAAAACCAATACTAAAGAACTTTACACTTGCAAACTTAGGAGTGTAGTATTAAGCATATCTAGGATCAAAGGGGAAATACAAAAAAATCTGCAGTCTCTAAAAAATAATGATCAAAATATAACATATAGAATTCTTAAGATGTAGGTAAAACAAGAAAATATACTTTAAATATTTATATCAATTATAATGAGAAAAAAATAAATAAACCACAACTTTAAAAGCTGGAAAAATAATTAAAAAGTTATAGGACACCTCAGTGACTCAGTTGGTTAAGCATCTGACTTTTGATCTCAGCTCAGATCTTGATCTCAGGATTGTGAGTTTGAGCCCCATGTTGGGCTCCATGCTGGGGTAATGGAGCTTACTGAAAAAACAAACAAAAAATTGATACCAGAAGATGAAATGATATTAGAATAATTGGGATCCCAGAAGAAGAAGAAAGAGAGGGTCAGAAGGTATATTAGAGCGAATTATAGCAGAGAACTTCCTTAATTTGGGGAAGGAAACAGGCATCAAAATCCAGGAGGCACACAGAACCCCTCTGAAAATCAGTAAAAATAGGTCAACACCCTGATATCTAATAGTAAAACTTACAAGTCTCAGAGACAAAGAGAAAATCCTGAAAGCAGCTCAGAAAAAGAGATTGGTATCCTACAATGGTAGAAATATTATAGGCAGCAGACCTATCCACAGAGATGTGGGGGACCAGAAAGGACTGGCACGATATATTCAGAGCACTAAATGAGAAAAATATGCAGCCAAGAATGCTATATCCAGCTAGGCTGTCATTGAAAATTGAAGGAGAGATAAAAACTTCCAGGACAAACAAAAACTAAAGGAATTTGCAAACACCAAACCAACCCTAAAAGAAATATTGAAAGGGGTCCCTGAAGCAAAGAGAGAGCCTAAAAGTAACACAGACCATAAAGGAACTGAGACAATATACAGTAACAGTCACCATACAGACAATACAATGGCACTAAATTCATATCTTTCCATTGTTACCCTGAATGTAAATGGGCTAAATGTCCCAATCAAAAGTCACAGGTATCAGATTGGATAAAAAAACAAGACATATCAATATGCTGCCAGCAAGAGACTCATTTTAGACCCAAAGACACCTTCAGATTGAAAGTGAGGGGGTGGAAAAAAATTTACCATACTAATGGATATCAAAGAAAGCTGGGGTGGCAATCCTTATATCAGACAAATTAGATTTTTAAACCGAAGGCTATAATAAGAGATGAAGAAGGACACTATACCCTACTTAAAGGGCCTATCCAACAAGAAGATCTAACAATTGTAAATATCTATGCCCCTAATATGGAAGCAGCCAATTATATAAGCCAATTTATACAAAAAACAAAGAAACACATTGACAACAATACAATAATAGTGGGGGACTTTAAGTCACAAATCAGGACTCAACTGGTACCAAAAGATTGTGATCATTCCCTGCATATTTTTGGACCCCAGTGCTTTGAAACTAGAACTCAATCACAAGAGGAAAGTTGGAAAGACCTCAAATACATGGAGGCTAAAGAGCATCCAACTGAAGAATGAATGGGTCAGCCAGGAAATTAAAGAAGAATTTAAAAAGTTCATGGAAAACAATGAAAATGAAAACACAACTGTTCAAAATCTCTGGGATGCAGCACAGGCAGTCCTAAGAGGAAAGTATATAGCAATACAAGCCTTTCTCAAGAAACAAGAAAGGTCTCAAATACACAACCTAACCCTACACCTAAAGGAGCTAGAGAAAAAACAGCAAATAAAGTCTAAACCCAGCAGGAGAAGAGAAATAATAAAGATCAGAGCAGAAATCAATGAAATAGAAACCACAAGAACAGTAGAACAGATCAACGAAACTAGGAGCTGGTTCTTTGAAAGAATTAACAAGATTGATAAACCCCTGCCCAGACTTATCAAAAAGAAAAGAGAAAGGACCCAAAACAGCAAAATCATGAATGAAAGAGGAGAGACCACAACCAACACCAAAGAAATACAAACAGTTATAAGAACATATTATGAGCAACTCTATGCCAGCAAATTAGACAATCTGGAAGAAATGAATGCATTCCTAGAGATATAGAGATGTATAAACTACCAAAATTGAACCAAGAAGAAATAGAAAACCTGAACAGCCCCATAACCACTAAGGAAATTGAAGCAGTCATCAAAAATCTCCCAACAGACAAGAGCCCAGGGCCAGATGGCTTCCCAGGGGAATTCTACCAAACATTTAAAGAAGAATTAATACCTATTCTTCTGAAACTGTTGTAAAAAATAGAAAATTTTGATCCCAAAATCAGACAAAGTCCCCATCAAAAGGGGAATTACAGACCAATATCCTTAATGAACATGGATGCAAAAATTCGCACCAAAATACTAGCCAATAGGATCCAACAGTACATTAAAAGGATTATTACCACGACCAAGGGATTTATTCCTGGGCTGCAAGATTGGTTCAACATCTGCAAATAATCAATGTGATACAATACATTAATAAAAGAAAGAACAAGAACCATATGATCCTCTCAATAGATGCAGAAAAAGCATTTGACAAAGTACAGCATCCTTTCCTGTAAAACTCTTCAGAGTATAGGGATAGAGGGTACATACTTCAATATCATAAAAGCCATCTATGAAAAACCCACAGCAAATACCATTCTCAATGGGGAAAAACTGAGAGCCTTCCCCCTAAGGTCAGGAACATGTCAGGGATGTCCACTATCACCACTGCTATTCAACATAGTATTAGAAGTCCTAGCCACAGCAATCAGACAACAAAAAGAAAAGGCATCCTAATCAGCAAAGAAAAGTCAAATTCTCACTCTTTGCAGGTGATATGATACTTTATGTGGAAAACACAAAAGACTCCACCCCAGAAGTGCTAAAACTCATATAGGAATTCAGTAAGGTGGCAGGATATGAAATCAATGCACAGAAGTCAGTTGTATTTCTATACACCAACAAGACAGAAGAAAGAGAAATTAAGGTGTCAATCCCATTTACAATTGCATCCAAAACCATAAGATACCTAGCAATAAATCTAACCAAAGAGGCAAAGGATCTGTACTCAGAAAACTATAAAATACTCATGAAAGAAATTGAGGAAGACACAAAGAAATGGAAAAATGTTCCATGCTCATGGATAGGAAGAACAAATATTGTAAAGATGTCAATTCTACCTAGAGCAATCTACACATTCAATGCAGTCCCTATCAAAATACCATCCACTTTTCTCAAAGAAATGGAACAAATAATCCTAAAATTTGTATGGAACCAGAAAAGACCCCGAATAGCCAGAGGAATGTTGAAAAAGAAAAGCAAAGCTAGCAGCATCACAATTCTGGACTTCCAGCTCTATTACAAGCTGTCATCATCAAGACAGTATGGTACTGGGCGCCTGGGTGGCTCAGTTGGTTAAGCGACTGCCTTCGGCTCAGGTCATGATCCTGGAGTCCTGGGATCGAGTCCCACATCGGGCTCCCTGCTCAGCAGGGAGTCTGCTTCTCCCTCTGACCCTCTTCCCTCTCGTGCTCTCCATCTCTCATTCTCTCTCTCTCAAATAAATAAATAAAATCTTTAAAAAAAAATCTTTAAAGACAGTATGGTACTGGCACAAAAACAGACACATAGATCAATGGAACAGAATCGAGAGCCCAGAAATGGACCCTCAACTCTGTGGTCAACTCATCTTTGACAAAGCAGGAAAGAATGTCCAATGGAAAAAAGACAGTCTCTTTAGCAAATTGTGTTGGGAAAATTGGACAGCCACATGCAGAAGAATGAAACTGGACCATTTCCTTACACCATACACAAAAATATACTCAAAATGGTTGAAAGACCTGAATGTGAGACAGGAGTCCATCAAAATCCTCAAGGAGAACACAGGCAGCAACCTCTTCGACCTCAGCAGCAGCAACTTCTTCCTAGAAACATCGCCAAAGGCAAGGGAAGCAAGGGCAAAAATGAACTATTGGGACTTCATCAAGACAAAAAGCTTTTGCATAGTAAAGGAAACAGTCAACAAAACCAAAAGACAACTGACAGAATGGGAGAAGATATTTGCAAATGACTTATCAGATAAAGGGCTAGTATCCAAAATCTATAAAGAACTTATCAAATTCAACACCCAAAGAACAAATAATCCAATCGGGAAATGGGCAGAAGACATGAAGAGACATTTTTCCAAAGAAGACATCCAAATGGCCAAGAGACACATGAAAAAGTGCTCCACATCGCTCGGAATCAGGGAAATCCAATTCAAAACCTCAATGAGATACCACCTCACACCAGTCAGAATGGCTAAAATTAACAAGTCAGGAAACAACAGTTTTTGGCGAGGATGTGGAGAATGGGGAACCCTCCTACACTGTTGGTGGGAATGCAAGCTGGTACAGCCACTCTGGAAAACAGTATGGAGTTTCCTCAAAAAGTTGAAAATAGATCTACGCTATGACCCAGCAATTGTACTACTGGGTATTTAGGCCACAGATCCAAATGTAGTGATCCAAAGGGGTACATGCACACTGATGTTTATAGTATTAATGTCCACAATAGCCAAACAATGGAAAGAGCCAAGATGTCCATCAACAGATGAATGGATAAAGAAGATGTCATATATATATATATATAATGGAATATTATGCAGCCATCAAAAAAACCGAAACCTTGCCATTTGCAACAACATGGATGGAACTAGAGGGTATTATGCTAAGCGAAATAAGTCAATCAGAGAAAGACAAGTATCATATGATCTCACTGATATGAGGAATTCTTATCTCAGGAAACAAACTGAGTGTTGCTGGAGTGGTGGGAGGTTGGAGGGTTTGGGTGGCTGGGTGATGGACATTGGAGAGGGTATATGCTATGGTGAGTGCTAGGAATTGTGTAAGACTGATGAATCACAACCTGTACCTCTGAAACAAATAATACATTATATGTTAAAAAAATAAAAAGATAGTAGGAAGGGAAAATGAAGGGGGAGTCTCGGAGAGGGAGATGAACCTTGGGAGACTATGGACTCTGAGAAACAAACTGAGGGTTTTAGAGGTGACGGGTGGGGGAATGGGTTAGCCTGGTGTTGGATAATAAGGAAGGCACATATTGAATGTAGCACGGGGTTATATGCAAACAATGAATCATGGAACTCTACATCAAAATCTAATGATGTAATGTATGATGACTAACATAATATAAAAAAAAAAGAAATATGGACTGCCCCTCCAAAAAACAAACAAAAAAGCACAAAGGAAAAACAAAAAAAAACACACGAGAATTAAAAAGTTACCTAAAAGACAATGAAAAAGAAAAAAATTTAGTAAGTATGAAAAAAATAATGAGTAAGAAGATGGGAAAATAGAACTTATGAAAACCTATTTATTTGAAAAATGAACAACGTAAATAAAACAATAGCATTTATGCATTTCTAGGCAAATAAATTTGAAGATACATATAAAATAATCCACCAAAAGTAATCTTAATAAACATGCAATGTTTAAATATATAAATTTCTATTTAAAAAATAAAGAAAACTTTCAGACATCCCACCACAAAAGAGAACCATGTGCAGATGTTTATAACAAACCTTTAAAGGTCCAATAGTTCCAAATGTGCTGAAATTATTCTGGAGAATATTAAAAGAAGAAAAACTTTCAACGCCAATCTGATAAAAATCGAATCAAATAATACTAATGAATATCAATGCCAAAATTTAAATGAAATATTAGATAATAAAATCCTACATGACATTTAAATATAATTTATATTGTCCAAGGAGGTTTATTCATAATGGCAAGAGAATTGATCAACATTGACCAAGATGGCCTTTATGTTCTCAGCATGACTAAATATTAGATTTCTTGTTACTGTAGGTCTCTGAGCTTCTTTTTCTTAGAGCATTTACTTTAGAAAATCTGTAATTGCAAATCCTTTCTCTGACCTTTTGAAGTGTAGATAAATCTCCCAACCTCCTGCCAGTTTCAGGGCCCAGCAATGTTTTTTCTCAAGGACCTGGCAACAATACCTTTGAAATGTAATCATCAAGAAAGATAGGTTTCCTATCTCCTCAGAAGGTAGGGGACCAACTTCCGTAAGTACCAAAAAGCAAACACAGATGGTCTAATGACATGGAAAGCTTATCCAATGTCAATACTCCATGTTTTGTTTCAACTGAGTTGGATCGAATCTCTTCCCTATTATACTAGTCTTCAATTAAAGCCTTCCTTGACAGTTTAACTCCATCTGATGCACTTTTTCGTTAAAGAGATATGTATCATCTTAAGATATTTAAGGAGAAATATTACATAGCTATTTCCATAGATACCAATGAAAGAATTTTATAATTCAACACAGATTCCTCATAAAAGAACCAACAGATAAAAATGAATCTATCCATATGTAAATGGACACACACACACACACACACATATCAGGCCATTAATGTAAATTATGGAACAAAATAAGATGCTCATTGACAATGAACAAAACAAATAATCAAAATGAACAAAAAGAAAAAAAAGAAAATAAGCAGAAATAAACAATTTAAGTCATAAGAATTGGTAACCCAAGAGAATAAACAATAAAACTAGTACAAACAATGAGATAATTTAAGGAAGCTGAGTATTAAGCTGGTATACAGAAATTAATAGCCTCATATATACAAACAATAGCTATTAAAAATTAAAATGGTAGGGGCATCTGGGTGGCTCAGTTGGTTAAGTGTCTGACTCTTGATTTCAGCTCAGGTCATGATCTCGTGGTCCTGGGATTGAGCCCCCTATCAGTCTCTGCTGTCATCTAGGATTCTGCTTGGGGATTTCTCTCCCTTTCTTTCTGCCCCTCCCCCACTCACATGCTCTCTTTCTCTCTCTCTAAAATAAATAAATAAATCTTTAAAAAAATTCAAAAAATTAAAATGGTAGAGCATTTACAATAGCAAATATTTTGAAATGCCTAGGATAAAATTAGCAAGAAATATGCCAGACCTACCTAAGGAAAACATTAAAACATCTTTGAAAATCATAAAAGTAGACTTTAATAGACAGGAATTTTATGTTTTTGGACATCTCAATTTCACTAAGATCTTCATTCTCCCAAATTGATAGACAAAATCAGTATGATCCAACTGGAAAGAAGAGCAGTTCCTTTTTAAATTGAAGTTATATACATTGATTTTAAAGTTCATATAGAAAATAATCAAGGATACAGTTTGCTGTAGTCCTTATACTGTTTATTTTTGCTTTTGTTGCATGTGTTTTGAACACTATGTAGAATAAAAGTGGTGAGCATAGACATCCTTGTCTTAGAGATATTTTGATCTTAAAGAAAAAGACTTTAGCCTTTCACCAACAAGTATGAGGTTAATTATGAGCTTGTCACATATGACATTTATTATGTTGAATTATATTTCTTCTATACCTGTTTATTGAGTGTGTTTATTATGAAAGTATGTTAAATGTTGTCAAATGCTTTTTCTGCATCTATTGAGATAATTATATAATTTTATCTTTTATTCTGTTAATGTAGTATGTCACATTTATTGATTTTAGTATATGACACCATCTTGCATCTCAGAGATAAATTCCATTTGTTCATGGTGTATAATCCTTTAATTTGTTGTTAAATTCAATTTGCTAATATTTTGTTGAAGATTTTTGTATCTATGCTCATCAGAGATATGAGCTTGTAATTTTCTTTTCTTGTGCTTTGTCTGGTGTTGGTATTGGGATAATGCTGGCCCCTAAAATTATTTTGGAAGTATTTTTTTTCTCTTCAATTATTTCAAAGATTTGAAAAGAATTGGCATTAATTCTTCTTTAAATGTTTGGCAGAATTCACCAGTGAAGCCATCTGGTCTTTGGCTTTTCTTTCTTGGGAGACTTTTTATTACAAATTCAACCTCCTTACTCGTTACATGTCTATTCAGATTTACTATTTCTTTATGATCCAAAGAAAAAAGCTGCACAGCAAAGGAAACAATCAACAAAATGAAAAGTAACATACAGATTGGAAGAAAATATTTGCAAACCACATATCTAAAAAAAGGTTAATATCTGAATATATGAGGAACTCATATAACTCAATAGCAAAAACCCCACAAATAACCCAATTTAAAAAATAGTCAAAAGGGGCCTGGGTGGCTCAGTCAATTAAGTGTCCGACTCTTCATTTCAGCTCAAGTCATGATCTCAAGATTGTGAGATTGAGCCCTGCATCAGGTTCCATACTGGGTATGATGCCTGCTTAAGATTCTCTCCCTCTCCTTTTTCCCCTCCCCCTGCCTCCTCTCTCTCTCTCTTTAAAAAAAAAAAATCAAAGGATCTGAATAGGCATTTTTTCAAAAAAGACATACAAATAGCCAACAGGTACATGAAAGGTGGTCAACAACATCAATAATCAGTGAAATGCAAATCAAAAACACAATGAGATATCACTTCTCACAGCCTTTAGAATGCCTATCATCAAAAAGATAAGAGATAGCAATTATTTTTTTAAAAGATTTATTTATTTATTTTGAGAGAGTGAGAATGAGAGAGAGAAAGAGAGTACATGAGAGGGGGGAGGGTTAGAGGGAGAAGCAGGCTCCTCGCCGAGCAGGAAACCTGATGCAGGACTCGATCCTGGGACTCCAGGATCATGACCTGAGCCAAAGGCAATCGCTTAACCAACTGAGCCACCCAGGCACCCAAGAGATAGCAAGTATTGACAAAGATATGGAGAAAAGGGAATCCTTGTACAATGTTGGTGAATGTAAATTGGTACAGCTGTTATGGAAAACAGTAGAAGGGACCCCAAAACTAAAAATAGAACTACCATATGATTCAGCAATCCCACTTTTGAATATATATCTGAAGAAAACAAAATCACTACTCTGAAGGGGTATCTGCACCCCCATGTTCATTGCAGCATTATTTACCATAGCTAAGTTTCAGAAACAACTGGTGTTTACTGATGCATAAAATGGATAAGGAAAATGTGGTCTACACACACACACACACAATGGAGTATTATCCATAAAAAGGAAGGAAATTCTGGCATTTGCAACAATATGGATGAAATTGGAGGACATTATGCTATGTGAAATAAACCAGACAGGGAAAGACAAATACTGTGTGATCTCACTTACATGTGGAATCCAAAAAAAAAAAAAAACCCAAAGTGAAATTCATAGAAGCAGAGTAGAGTGGTGATTGTCAGAGGCTGGAGGTGGGGGAAATGGGAGGTGTTGGTTAAAGGGTACAAACTTTCAATTATTAGAAGAATAAAGCCTGAGAATCTAATGTAGAACATGATGACCATAGGTAATAACACTGTATGATATTCTTGAAATTCGCTAAGACAGTAGGTCTTAAGTATTCTTATCACACACACATACAAGACAGCTATGTAAGATGATGGATGGGTTATTTAATTTGATTGTGGTATATGTATATGAATTTATCACATTGTGAATATGTATATGAAATTATCACCTTGTACACTTTAAATATATACAATTTTATTTGTCAATTATATCTCAATAAAGCTGGAAAAATTAGACAAGTATGTATAATTAAGAAATTTATCTTTTTTTTTAAAGATTTTATTTATTTATTTGACAGAGAGAGACACAATGAGAGCAGGAACACAAGCAGGGGGAGTGGGAGAGGAAGAAGCAGGTCTCCCGCTGAGCAGGGAGCCAGATGTGGGACTCGATCCCAGGACCCTGGGATCATGACCTGAGCCAAAGGCAGACGCTTAACGACTGAGCCACCCAGGCACCCTAAGAAATTTATCTTAAGTCAGTTAAGCATCTGCCTTCAACTCAGGTCATGATCCCCAGGTCCTGGGATGGAGCCCCACATCAGGCTCCCTGCTCAGCGGGAAGCCTGCTTCTCCTTCTCTCTCTGCCTGCTATTCCCTCTGTTTGTGTGTGCTCTCTCTCTGTCAAATAAATAAATTAAAAAAAAAGAAATTTATTTTTAAAAAGAGCAAAGATATTAATAAAACATATATATGATAAGGCCTTTAAGGCCAAAATAGGGAAGGAACAGATGGACAAATGAAAGTTAAGGAAAATCCCAGAAATAAATCTAAGTGAATTTGATAATTTATGAGAGCTGACATGGAAAATCAGTGAGGATTAGTTAATCTTTTAAATCATTAGATTAGTTATACAAGCACTAGAAGGAAGCATGGGTGAACTATTTTATGCCTGGCTATAATAAAAACCTTAATTATGATTCAAAATTGATAAGAAATGATAAAAAAGAATAATATATTCAATTAAATAAACATACAAATTTAAATTAACAAATGTCAAAAGACAAATGGGAAGCTAAGGAATTGCAATTTATATCACAAAGAACTAATATCTCTAAAATGTAAACAACTTATGAAATGAAAAGAAAATATAACTAAGCAACTTAATATGAAATTTGCAAATAACATGGATAACTTAGAGAAAATAATACACAAATACCCATTAAAAACATGGAAGAATGTTTAAGTTCACTCATAAAAAGAGTAGCAAATAGAACACAACTGAGATACCATTTCTTACCACACAGATTGGTACAAAAACAAAACAAAACAAAACAAAAAGTCTTAGAATATATCATGTTGGTGAGTATGTAGTGAAATAGTCACTCATATATTGCTAACAAGAATGCAATGTGTTACAACTCTTACAGAGGAGATTTTGGCAAAATTTAGCCAAGTTATATCAAACACTGGACCACACAATTCCACTTCTAGATATCCATCCCAAAGGTATATTAGCAAACCACAAAGTAGTTTATATATAATATTATTTGTTAAATAGAATAGTAAAAGGTTAAGAATAAGCCATCTGTCTGTTAGTAGGAAATGGCTTGAATAAATAATTATACATGCAACAGGGAACTGTAAAGCTGTAAAAAAATTTAGAAAGATGTCTGCCCACTGATATGGAGTGATGTTCAGTGTATATGTGCACAGCAGTGTACATAGTTTGGTATACTTTGTGTAAGAAATGGACGGGGATCAAAATATGCATACTTCATTTGCTTAAATTTGGAAAAGGAAACAATGAAAAAAACAAAACGTAAAGCTCATGAGAAGATTAACCAGAGGAGAAGAAAAGGGAGAAGGATAAGGCTGAGATCAGAAGCTTGTCAAATTTATAGTTTATCTTTGAAATCATGTGAAGGTTTTACAAAATAAAATAACAAAACCAAATAAAAATTTTAAAATCTCTAAAAATTAAAAGTGAGGCAAAACAAATCTAAATGTTTATCAGTTTCATGACATAACTACTCACAGCAAAGAGTTGCTCCTGATAAATTTAGAACATAGTATTTTTACTGTGAATAATAGCAGGCTTTTACTCTAAAGATAAAATTAGCTATAAAGAAAACGTAGCTTCATGCAATCATCTTACTATTAGTGATAATACTGATATAGTTATTAAGACACAATTACATGTGTATTGTAAGAGAGATTTAAAAAGTCATTTTCAGGAGCAAAGATTTTCAGCATAAGAGAAAAAGTGTTAAGTGGAAGCTCTCTAATCTTAAGGTTAAATTTGATATATCAGTATGAACATTATTACTGTCTTTTAAAAACTATTTCTTATCTTTAGCCATTGGAAGAAAATGTTAATTACTATGAAAAAGCAACCCACTCCTAACAGACTGACCTCTAAATACCATTCTGAACCTCAAAAAAATATAGATAAATGTATGCCTTGCATAAACGGTTGTTTATAATTATGGATTAAGAACTATATCAGATGAACCTAGAATGCAAAATAAAAAAGAAAGATGTCATAAAGGCTAAGGCAGTGTGTCAAAAGAACAGATGGATAAACTTGAAGTCCTCTAGCCAATATGGTGCAACTTGAAAACTAAAAAAGAATAACTATATTGATGAAAATAATAAACATTTAAAAAATAATGATAAGAAGAAAGTAGAAATAAAACTTCTTGGACACCACTGGAGATTACTAGAGCACCAACTCAGTACGATAGCCATCAATAATAACAAGAAAAAACTCCAACATTCAATTTGATACCCAGTATGAACTGTATTGAGGGTAATCAAGTAGCTTGAATGAATTAGGGAAAGTTCTATACACAATAATTCCATCTAAAAAAATGCAGAAGAAATGATAACACCACTTTCACCCTTAATGAAAAATTGATCCAAGTGAGTCATCAATGGATAGTAAAATTATTAGGTGAAAGGTCGATTGGAAACTTTAGACTGACGTAGTCTTGCTGTCATTCTGAACACATTAACCAATGTTAACATCACTACACATCACTAACATGCAGTGAGAAAACCAAAAGGTATGTGTCTACTGATAGGATGTAATATCAAATACACTACATACCTACACAGTATTATTGTGCCAACAAAACAAAGTAAAAAGAACATGAATCAAATCCAAATGACAGGAAATTCATGAACTAAAGGGACAACTCAGATGACATACTAAAGGAGCAATCAGTCAAATACAAAATGTGGGGCATTCACTAGATCTCTAATGTGGTTTCCAAAAGAATACTGCATACAAAAATTACAACAGATAAGCAAAAGAGAAAAAGGAAAAAAAAACTGTTTTTACTTGATAGTCACTTAAAATACTAAAATGAGCATAAGAATCAAATATGGTGACTGTATAACTTGTCTAGATCCTAGTTAGAATGAATTGACTATACAAGGAGAATTTTTGTCACTTGGGATAATTTGAAAATAGGCTAAGAATTAGACAATATTAAGGCATGTTATTGATTTTAAGTGCGATCATGATATTGGATTATTTAAGAAAATTCTGTGTTTTTGAGATGCATACTGAAGTATTTATAGATGAGTTGATATGGTGCATGCATTTTGTTTTGAAATACACCAGGAGTACAATTTTGAAAATATTTCTAAAAATATGAGTGGAGGATAGATAAAGCAAGAACGGAAAATGCACCTTTCATCTAACTTCAAAAACTGTCAACATTTGTGAGAGTAAAGGAAGGTGGCAGAGTAGAAGGACCCTAAACCAACATCCTACACACACATCAGTGGAAATAACCCAGAAAATGACTCAAAAACTGGGAGAACAAATTCTACAACTAAATGTAGAGAAGAAGCCATATCAAAGAGGATAGGGAGGACAGAGACGCAGTTGGGTGACAAATGGATCGAGGGACTGTCCACTGGTGGGAGGGACCTGCTGGCACAGGGAGGGGGAGAAAAAGACTATACGCCAGGGAGCCCGCTCTGGAAAGATGAATCCTCATAAAGTTTGGCTTTGAAAACCTGAGAGGCCGAATGGTGTGAGTTCTTATAGCCAGCAGGAATTAAAGCCTGGAGTTTTAAAAATCAGTGGGCATGGTTCTGGAAGAGCCTCATGGGTGAGGGGAAACAATCCTCACACTTAAAGAGACAGCACAACAGCCAGAGGAGACACAGCATAGAAGCAGCAGTTTGAAAAATGCCAGTGGCATATGGGAGGGACAATTATTTACTAATCTTAGAGATTGTGCCAGAGGGACAGAGATCTCTGGAAGATTCCTCCAGGAACAAAGGAGCTGGGGCAGGCGCCATTTCCTGCCCCTTCTGCCCTGGCGTAAACACACTGGCTACCTATAAGAAACAGCATGGTGACGGACATTCACTACCTAACTTGCTTACACTGTACCTCCCTGCCCCCCTGACTTCAGGGTCTGCCTCTTCCAGCCAGGCTTGCCTCAGTCCCAGCACTGCAGGTTCCCTCTCTGAGAAGGCCAGTGCAAGCCTTGCCAACACTTTGTCTCCTGAAGGTGCACTTTGGGGGCGGTTCTTAGTTCCCCGGTGGTGGCCACAGATCCCCTCTTGGGGAAGACCCACATGTACCTCAGGAAAATTGTGTTCCCCACCCCAAACACTGCAAACCAGCCCCAACCAGCATGGTCCGAGAGGCAGTGGCACATCCCCTCTGATGGGCAATGCACACCTGCCCATGCATGCTTTGCAGATTGGCCTAGGCCGCCCTGGTATGGAAGCAGCTTGTCCCCTCTCCCAGAAGACTGACTGTGCACCCTGCCCCACCCCCAGGCAGGTTGAGAATCTGCCGCCTCCAATACATTGGTGGCTAGGGCCTGTTCAAATCAGGCCCACAAGCCCAGCAGGGTGCAAGCAGTCCCAACAGGGGCCAGCACCACTCCAAAAGTACTCCTACCCTGGGGAGAGGGAAAGAAAACCACACAGACCAGCCTGACTCTAGCCCCAGGAGTGGGCTGGGGACAGAGGGTTGGTCTGTTTCAGTCCCTGCCCACAGTGAAAGCTTCTTAGGGGACAATACAAGGAAAGTACCCTGCAGTTTGGTGCACAGTATCTCTGGAAAATGCTCCGTCTTACTCAACTCAAGCCCAAGGCAGCCCCAGGATGGCCCACTAATACCACAGGGATCAAACACTGCTCACACAGGCAAAGAGAGCCACTGCAGATGACTGTACTGAAGGGAAAAGGGGCTTAGCCCAGAAGCAGGGTGCACACAGCACATAGGAGACACCCCCGAAGTTCCAGGATCTAGTAAACCGGGGACATTACACTGCAGGGCACTATAGGCCCTAATGAAATAGAAACTAAAAAACAATAGAACGGATTGCTGAAACCAGGAGCTGGTTCTTTGAAAAGATCTACAAAATTCATAAAACGTTATCCAAACTCATCGAGAGAGAGAGAGAGAACTCAAATAAAATCAGAAATGAAAGGAATAACAATTGACACCACAGAAATGCAAAAGATTGTAAGAGAATACTATGAAATATTATAGCATATCATACATATACATCATATACATACATCATACATATATTATAACAAATTAGACAGCCTAGAAGAAATGGATAAATTCCTAGAAACATATAACCCCAAAGCCAAAGCAGGAGGAAATAGACAATTTGAATACATCAATTAGCAGCAAGGAAATTGAGTTAGTAGACAAAAAACTCCCAACAAAAAAAGTCCAGGACCAGATGGCTTCACGGGTGAATTCTACCAAATATTTAAAGAAGAATTAATACCTATGCTCAACCTATTCCAAAAAATAGAAGAGGAAGGAAAACTTCCAAATTCACTCTATGAGGCCAGCATTACCCTGATATCAAAACCAGATAAAGACACCACCAAAAGAAAAGAGAGAGAGAGAGAGAAAACAATACAGGTGGATATCTCTAATGATGAACATAGATGTAAAATCCTCAACAAAATCTTAGCAAACCAAATCCAACAAAACATTAAAAAAAATCATTCACCATGATCAAGTGGGATTTATTCCCAGGATGCAAAGGTGGTTTAATATTCACAAATCAATCAACATGATACATCACGTCAGTAAGAGAAAGGACAAAAGCCATATGATCATTTTGATAGATGCAAAAAAAAAAAACATTTGACAAAGTACAACATTAATTCATGATAGGAAACCCTCAACAAAGTAGGTTTAGAGGGAATGTATTTCAACATAATAAAGGCCATATATGAAAAATCCACAGCAAACCTCATACTCAATGGTGAAAATCTGAGAGCTTTTCCCCTAAGATAAGGAATAAGACAAGGATGTCTACTCTCACAACTTCTATTCAACATAGTACTGGAAAACCTAGCCACAGCATTCAGACAAATAAAAGGAATAGAAGGAAACCAAATTGGTAAGGAAGAAGTAAAACTTTCACTATTTGCAGATGACATGATACTATATATAAAAAACCCTTAAAGACTCCACCAAAAAACTACTAGGACTGATGAATGAATTTAGTAAGGTCTCAAGATACAAAATCAACATACAGAAATCCATCGCATTTCTATACCCTAATAATGAAGCAGCAGAAAGAGAAATTAAGAAAACAATCCCATATACAGTTGTCCCCCCAAAATAAAATACCTACGAACAAACCCAACCAAAAAGGTAAAAGACCTATACTCTGAAAACCTGAAACATTGATGAAAGAAATTGAAGACCACACAAAGAAATGGAAAGACATTTCATGCTCATGGACTGGAAGAACAAATATTGTTAAAACGTCCATACTACCCAAAGAATCTACAGATTTAATGCAATCAGTAACAAAATACCAACAGCATTTTTCAACAGAACTAGAACAAACAATCCTAAAGTTTGTAAGAAACCACAAAAGACTCTGAATAGCCAAAGCAGTCATAAAAAAGAAAAGTGAAACTGGAGTTATCACAATTCTAGATTTCAAGCTATGTTACAAAGCTGAAATAATCAAAACAATATGGTACTGGCACAAAAGTAGGATCATTCGGACAGACTAGAAAGGGAACAGAATAGAAAACCCTGAAATAAACTCATGATTATGCGGTCAATTTATCTTTGACAAAGAAAGCAAGAATACGAAATGGAAAAAAAGATAGTCTCTTCAACAAATGGTGCTGGGAAAAGATGAATGAAATGGACAGCTACATGTAAATGAATGAAACTGTGCCACTTTGTAATGCCATACAAAAAATAAACTGAAAATGGATTAAAGACCTAAATGTGAGCCCTGAACCCATAAGAATCATAAAAGAGAGCACAGGCACTCATTTCTCTGACATTGGCTGCAACATCTTTCTAGATATATCTCCTGAAGCAAGAGAAACATAAGCAAAAATGAACTATTGGGACTGCATGAAAATAAAAAGCTTCTGCACAGCAAGGAGACAATCAACAAAATTAAAAGGCAATCTACTGAATAGAAGATATTTGAAAACGACATATCCAATAAAGAGTTAGTATCCAAAGTATATAAAGAACTTGTACAACTTAACACCCAAAAGAAAAATAATCCAATTTTTAAATATGGGCAGAAAACCTGAACAGAAATTGCTCCAAAGAAGACATACAGATGGCCACTGGACACATACAAAGATGCTCAACATCACTTATCATCAGGAAAATGCATAACAAAACTACAATGAGATATCACCTCACCTGTCAGAATGGCTAAAATAAAAAGCACAAGAAACAACAAGTGTTGATGCAGATGTGATTGTGGAGAAAAGGAACCCTCATGCACTGTTAGTGGGAATGCAAACAGGTGTAGCCACTGTGGAAGACAATATGTGTGAAATAGGTGATGGGAACTTATTCATGTTGATGAACATGAATAAGACATGGACTTGTTGAATCACTATATTGTACACCTGAAACAAATATAATACTGTATGTTAACTACACTGTAATTAAAATAAGATAAAAATAACACAGAAAAAAACTATCAACATTTTGCTATGCTTATTTTCGCTATTACCAACTTTTTTTTAAACAACACTAAGAAAAATTTAAAACATACAAAAAAGTTACAACTAATATTTTAATCATGCTTTTGTGTATGTTTAGATATTTTCTTAACAATTTTAATTCCTTCGGGGTGCTTGGGTGGCTCAGTCATTAAGCGTCTGCAGGTCATGATCCCAGTGTTCTGGGATCAAGCCCCACATTGGGCTTCCGGCTCAGCAGGAAGCCTGCTTCTCCCTCTCCCGCTCCCCCTGCTTGTGTTCCTGCTCTCGCTGTGTCTCTCTGTCAAATAAATAAATAAAATCTTTAAAAAATAATAATAATTTTAATTCCTTCATAGGCATATGATCTAGCTAATTTTAAGTTCATTTTGAAGTATTTAATTATTTCTGGATTATCTTTTAAATATATTAGAATAGATTAAGCAAGGCTATTCCAGAAACATTTTTCTATCAGGTGTACTTACTAGGCTGAGGAAGGCTTCTCAATCACTTGTTCATGAATCATTTAAAATGAGACCATCTGAAACATATGAAATAAAATGTGGAGAACAAATCACTATGGGGAAAGTAGTATGTTGTGAAAAGGGAATTATCTAGCACTAAACCTCCATGATTTTATTATGCTTAGAAAATTTGTCCTGTGTTCTTACTTTGCTACATTGAAATGCCAGAAGGTTTGCTTCTCAGCATGCAGGCTCATGGAAACACAGTAATGTGTTTCTTGGTAAGGTCTCCTGAAAATGCACACTTTGCTGAGGCACCAAATGTCCAGAGGGGTTCATTAATCACATTAGAGCTTTATGAGTTAGGAAAAACATTCTCTTCCTTCCATCTTCCTTATCAAATCTCTATCTTATGGGCTGTCAACACATTGAATAGGTGAAATTTCATAATTTAGTGTTTAAAGATGACAAAATGATGTTAAATTTGGATTGTCTTGGGGCATTTTTGTGTGTAATTTAACAATTTAACATTTTGACATCATTTAAACAACATATCTGGAGGAGTACTTTGTTCATGTAATTAGTACACCATCAGGCTGTTTCAGTGTTTGAATCATATGGAGACATCTAACATTGTTTTTAAGAGAAGCTCACTGATAGCACAATATAGCAAGTAGCTTGAGGGGAAAATATGCCTTATACTTTTCATCCTTTACAAGAATAAAGTTTAGGAGTGGAGTTTTAGTAGTAGTAGGACTAGTAGCTAAAACTTATTACAGGTTCCATTTCAGGTCCCAAATTTCAGGTCCCATTTCAGGTGCCAAATATCAGACTCTGATGTAATAGTCACAAAAACCCTATAAACTTAGTACTGTTACTGCCCTTTGCAGTTTGTATAGTATCCAGAACATCACTGTTGGTTAAAGTTTGTGAATAAATAAATGAATACATTGATGTGTAGGGGAAAATCATATTTAGAATGTTTCTGAAAAATATTTTATCTTTTCTAAACAACTTTTATCAATTGGATACATTAGAAGCATATGCTCCTAGGATAAGAATAAAGCATGTTGCAGTTTTTTTAATTTCATGTTTCTAAGTGTAAAATAACAATTGAATTGAATGATAGATAATAATCTCTATTTTGGTAACTTATGAGAAAATGATATGGTAAAATAATCAACCTTGGCCTTGTTTTTGTAATATTATTCTTAAAACCGTGATATTCTGGTTACATAGGGTGATGACAAGATTTATGCTTTTGTGTTTTCTTCCATACTCTCTTTTCCTTTCTCTATGGACATCGGGTTTTGGATTCAAATCACCAATTATTCTGCAATTGATAAGCCTAAATCTCTGGGGTACAAACCAGATAACCTGGATCTGAAATTGAATCTCCTTTGGATTTTGTGATAACATTGATCCAGCCCAATTAACTTAGGTAGATAATGCCTGTTTACTATCTGCCTCTGAGGCCTCTGTTCAGGTTTATTATTTCTGTCAGTGTTATTCCAGCTTTGATTCTTTGTGCAACTGATTCTTTGTGTGGCACCTGTTAGGCTTAAATTCTTTTCCAAATGCTGCTGAACAAACATCCATATATATGTTGCATTACTTTTTTTCTAGTTACAAAAGTAATATCTTCTTATTACGAAATGTCATATTACTTAAAATTGCTACCATATTTGTATGTATATATGTGTGTGTGATTGCATTTATATGTGATCAGACTGTAGATATTATTGTTAAGTTTTTTCTGTTTAACATCATGAACATTTTCTGTTGCCATTGATAATATTCTCCAGCATAAACTTAATGGTTGTATAGTATTATGGAATTAAATTATTT
This sequence comes from Zalophus californianus, assembly GCF_009762305.2. Lineage (NCBI taxonomy): Eukaryota > Metazoa > Chordata > Mammalia > Carnivora > Otariidae > Zalophus > Zalophus californianus. Next base: position 46,804,303 of record NC_045601.1, read on the forward strand.
GGATATATAATCCAATCTCATACTGTTGGATACTTAGTTTTTTTTACCAGTTTACTTGTTGAAACAAAAGTCTGATGAACAGCCTTGTATACAAATTTCCATACTGAAAATATTTCTTTATTAGAAGTAATTTTCTAGGTCAAAACACATTCAGGCTTTTGTACAACCACCTTTAAATGTAGAAGAAGTTTTTCCAATAGAGAATAATATTAAACTTCTTCGCAAACATTTTGTATACATGAAGAGCTTCGGGTGTTTGCATTAATTTATGGGTTAGCTCCTTGAATGTCACCTTTTATAAGAAATTTTTCATTCTTGTTTTTTGCATATACCTTTGACTCCATTATTTACAGAGTGATTCTCCCTGGAGATAGCCACGACAGGTTTCCAGGTTATCTCGTGACTTGATGAAAATTGCAATTCTTCCATCTCTACTGTCTTACTCCATTTATCTAGCAGAACTTTTCTGGCAAATAGGATATCTAACATTTTTCCAAGCAAATTACTATCAGATATTTCCTGTGATAAGCTTAAAATAAGACCTGAACTTGCCAATATAAACATCTTTCTGTAATATGCATTTCTTGCTTTGTAATCAGAATTAAATTTTCTTGTTTTACCTTTTTCTAGGAAAAATGAAGACTGTGCAGCAAGAGTCACTGGTTCTGTACACTTCATAGCAAACAATACTTCTGGCAAACACACTCATACTTAACAACCTGATTGGTTGCTAAGTCTCAAGCTGTGAATGCGACAAATGTATATTAACGATTTATATCACCAGCTTGAGTAGGATAATTAATTATTTGATCAACATTCTCTAGGCCAAGTGACCCCAGCAACAAATTTCACAAGTTGGTTCCCCATGACTTAACAGATTTAGCCAGTGTTTTGCTGAGGTCTTTTTATAGATTGGGCACTAGACTCAGCATTTTCCCTGAGGATATCTCACAACATTCTAATAAGTCGTGGCAGGCAATTTTATTATATTAATTTTATTATATTAATATAAAATTACTTATGAGGAAACTGATCTCAGTGAGGTTAATTAATTTGTTGAAGTCACGATCTATAAAGGTGAGCACTGGGAATGGAGCACAGATCTTTTAACTCTACAGTTACTGCTTTTCCCATTACCCTCTGTACAAAGTATTTTGTTTACATGTGTTTCATTCTTAGAAAATATGTACTGAATTTTAACTTACTGCAGGCTTTGGGCTTAATACTAGGAAATGAAAAAGGGTAAAATTAATTAATGAGATGATAATAAGTAAAGTATATGGATCTTAGTTTCTTAGAGTGAACTGTCTGGAAGGGAGACAAATATTAATCAAATTCCTCAAAGAATGTAAATGACAAGTATTCCTTAGATCTACATAAAGAAAGGAAGATTACCATAAAAGGAATAATTGAAGGTAAAATTAAAAAAAACTTATTTTTCTTATTTTTAATTGATCTAACAAACAGTAATATGTTCAAAGTAATAACAACAATGTATTTGAGTATGTATGCTTAATTGAATGCCAGTAATGATACAGGGATGGGAGGGGGGGATTAGCAATAGTTGGTTATAAAGTAATTGCACTACCTGTGAAGTGGTATAGTGTTATTCAAAGGTGAACTTGGGTTAATTGCAAATGCATATTGCAAATTCAAGAGCAACCCCTAAAAAAAAGGTAAAAAGTGAAATATAATTGATATGCAGAGAAAAGAAGAAAAATTAGAATCATAAAATGCTCATTTAGAACTATAAAAGGGGGGCTCCTTGGTTAAGGGTGGCTCAGTTGGTTAAGCGTCTGCCTCAGGCTCGGGTCATGATCCCGGGGTCCTGGGATCAAGCCCCGCATCGGGTGGGGAGGTAGGGAGTCTGCTTCTCCCTCTCCCTCTGCCCCCCCAAGTGCTCTGTCTCTTTCTCAAATAAATAAATAAAATCTTTAAAAAATTAAAATAAAACTACAAAAGGCACAAAAAGAGTGGAAGACAAAAATAGGAACAAAGAAGAAGGACAACAAATAGAAAACAGTAACAAATATGGTAACTATTAATCCAACTATATCAATAATTCAAACTTCAATAGTCTAAATAAATGAATTAAAAGACTGAGACTGTCAGAGTAGATAAAAAAAGACTCAACTATATGTTGTTTAGAAGAAACCCACTTTAAATAAAAAGACACACATAGAAATGGTTTGGGGAAAACTGGACAGTTACAGGGAAATGAATGAAACTGGACCACTTTCTTACACCTAAAAATAAACTCAAAATGTATTACAGACCTAAATGTGAGACCTAAAATCATAAAATCCTGGGAAAGAACCTAGTCAGTCATTTCTCTGAATCGGCTATAGCAACACTTTTTTAGATAAAAATCTTTTTTTAAAAAATTTTTTAAAGATTTTATTTATTTAATTGACAGAGAGAGAGAGAGAGAGACAGAGAGAGAGGGAACACAAGCGGGGGGAGTGGGAGAGGGAGAAGCAGGCTTCCCGCCGAGCAGGGAGCCCGATGCGGGGCTCGATCCCAGGACCCTGGGATCATGACCTGAGCTGAAGGCAGTCGCTTAACCAACCCAGGTGCCCCTTTAGATAAAAATCTTAAGGCAAGGAAACAAAAGCAAAAAATAAATTATTGGGACTACATCAAAATAAAAAGATTCTATATAGCAAAGGAAACAATCAGCAAAACAAAAAAACAACCTACTGAATGAGAGAAGATATTTGCAAATGACATATCCAATAAAGGGTTACTATCTAAAATATATAAAGAACTTATACAATGCAACACCAAAAAACCAAATAATCCAGTTAAAAATGGGCAGAGGGTGCCTGGGTGGCTCCGTCCATTAAATATCTGACTCTTGATTTTGGCTTGGGTCATGATCTTGGGGTTGTGGGATTGAGCTCTGTATTACACTCCATGCTGGGCATGGAGCCTGAGTGGGATTTTCTCTCTTCCTTTCCCTCTGACCCTCCCCTCCTCACTTAAAAAAAAAAAAAATGGGCAGAAGACATGAACAGACATTTCTCCAAAAAAGACATACATATACATGAAAAGATGCTCAACATAGAGCCAACAGACCCATGAAAAGATGTTCAACATCACTCATCATCAGGGAAATGCAAATCAGAGCTAGAAGACTATAGATCAATGCTAACAAAATTCTGATGGAAAACAATTTCCAACCAAATCCTACATCTAGCTGAATTTCCACTTAAGAATAAAAGAAAAGAGATATTTGAAAGCATGGAATGTTTTTAAAAATTTACTTCTTGTGTACTCTTTCTTAGCAAATTGGTGAAGAATTTGTTCTGTTATTATGAAGGTATAAAGCAAATGTGAAGAAAACATGGCATCTACAAAACAGGGAATTCAATACAAAAGACAATTCAACACAAGAGAGGTAAAATAATTCTAAGTATGATAGTGAAGTGAGTTCCAAGCAGAACAGCTGTGTAGCTGACTGAGAGGACAATCATTGGCAGATGTTTTCAAAAGGACTTTTATCCCCCCAAAGTTTATGCATTCCAATGATTTGAAGAAATGAGAATTTTTATTTTGAATTATTGGTATCACCATTAAATCCCTGAAAATTACATGATTGTTTGCATTATTTAACATCTATATAGTGCTTATTAAATGTTTGCCACTGTTTTAAGCTGTTTTTTATTTTTTTACATGTATTGATTCATTAAACTCACGTTAGTCCTCTGTTATAGATGTTATTTTTTACCCTGAGAATTTAGATTGCTGTTTAGTGGCAGAGTTAGGATTTGAACTTAGGAAGTCTACTCCAGATTCTGTGCTGTGAACCACCACCTATCTCCTTCTCATCCAGTCACAGCTTGAATTGAAATCTACCCTATTCTAAGAATGTAGTCAACAGTTTTTTTTTTTTTTCCCTTTCTAATTTTGGACTGCTCAGTGGATCTGAGAGTTAAGATTGTGACTTTTGCTGCTTTATGGAAATGTAGAAATTGAGTCTTATTGTTGAGTTTTAGCAGAAGTGTTATATATATTTTGCCTTCAATGTTAAAGAGAAGGAAATTAGTAAGTGCAGCCAACCTCCAGGGGTGGTTTTATAAAACAGCAGAATGTTTTATTGCTTCCTAACATTACATTTCAATTTTAAGCATTTAACAATCTTTATTATAGATGAAAGTGATTAGAACAAAGACATCGTATATTTTGCTGTTGGGATTCATGGTAGAATTATTTTATATTGGAGTTGCAAAAGTCAGTGTTACAATGGAGTCCTAGTATAATAGATGTCTACAACTGCAGTTAAATTAGTTGAGAGAGCACTTTTTGTCTATTAAAAAAGCCTAACTAGGAGTTTGCTTCTGACACTAACTAGCTCTGTCAACTTAGGAGCCAAACCAGTTGTTTGATTTGTACTCCATGGTTAACCAAAATTTCTCTGCACCTATGGAGTATAATTGGGGGTAATAATATTCTCTTCAAGGGTTGTTTTATGGTTTTGAACCGGCTGAACACACATTGATGGATTATGAAATATTCAACAGAGCATATGAATAAGTGCATACTATTTTTTTCTGGACCAAAAATGCTGAAAAGTGATGTAGCAGACAGGCTACTAACAAGGATTATTCTTGCTCTGGAAGAATTCACACTTTCATGAGGAAAAAACAAACAGAACACAACTGCAAAGCAATATGAAAATTGTTAAAATAGGGGTAAGTGCAAACATCTATTGAATACAGAGACAAGAATCCCCAACTCAATATATCCCTAGTCTACTGATTTTCCCACTCTCCTAAACAAATGTCATCACCTTAAATTCCCAATACCTGTTAACATTCTCACTCTGTCAGCTGATAAGCTTGCTTTTTTCATTAACTCTAAAACAAAGACAATGCCAAGGCCACCATTGCCATATGAAGTCAATCCAGGTGCTCTGCCAATGTGTCTGTTTTCATAATTGATCTATGCATGGTCATATCTGAATCCAGTTCTCTCTGTGGGCATTATGATCCCATTCCTTCTTGAATCAAAGAAAACACAACTCCAGTAACATAAAATATATGTCATGTTTTCACTCCTCCTCTCAGAAACAAAACCTTTTCTTGAAGCCACCCTACCAAATGGCTACTGCTTGATTTTTTCCCTTTGTAACAATAGTCCTCGAAAGAGTTACCTACCTTCACTCTCTCTAATCCCTCTTCTCACGTTGTCTCTTCAACAAGCTCCAACACACTAATCTCCAATCACTCCACTGAAACTTCACTCCTTACTAGTGACTTTGTTTTGCTAAATCCTATGCACAAATATCAGTTCTCCTCTTGCTTAACCTGTCAACAGCATTTGACACAATATGTCCTTCTTAAAATAACCTTCTTCACTTGACTCACAGCTTATTTTTCACACATTCTCATCGTTTTTTCCTTCTCATGCCTCTTGGCCCATTCCTCGTCATCTTTGTTACCTCTTAACTTTGGAGCCCTCTCCTCTCCCCCTGGTCTTAGTTCCTGTTCCTTTTCAATTCTCTCTCTCCAAACTCATATCCACACTCTTATCACCTCATTTCAACTCATTGTTATGTATACCACCTTTATATCTCCAATCCCACATTTATATTTCCACTCAGGACCTCTCACTTGACTGCCAAGCCCAAAGGCACATTATTTTAAAACTAAGGTTAAACTTTGACTCCTTACTTGCAGGAGTCACTTTCAGGGTTCTGGGTAGTAGTCTAGCAATGTGATCATATGGGCAACCAGTTTTGTAAAATGTGCATTCACAAGAAAAAAACTGAAAAGACAATTTCCATAACATATTATGAAGGGACTGTAGTTTAAGGCAAATGGAAAATAATAGGATAGAAATGTGTCAAAAATTAGTAATTTGCTACAAACTGGACATTTGTATCAGTGCTATATGAATGGAGAGGCCTTTGTATTTCTGACATGTAACTATCCTTCCATGACAGCCGAATATCTGGGAACACTTAAAATTTAAGATGATTCAAAAGACATATTTTTACATACAAATGATCAGTAAATAATGGGAACATACAGTATGTTCAACATATTCCTTGAAGTGTTTACGAATTCATTCAATTGATCATTTAATAACTATTAATTCAGTGCATACTATATTCAAAGCACCATGCCTATGAAGGAATGTCCATGCATGTCTCTCGGGGAGTTTTATAAATCTGTTGAGGTAATAAAATATAGATACATAAGCCTCTCACTAGGCATCCTCATGAGAGTAACATTGTTGTTAAACCCTGTGTGGCAATCCCTGATGCACTGCTGTGATATCCAGGGAAGACATGGAGATCTGGAAATCCAACCACTTCCTTAAAATCATTCAACTTTTTTTATTTTAAGATTTATTTATGAGAAAGAGAGAGCGTGCACGTGAGTGGGGGAGGGGCAGAGGGAGAGAATCTTCAAGCAGATTCCACACTGAGTGGGAAGCCGGACTCAGGGCTCTGTCTCACTACCCATGAGATCATGACCTGAGCCAAAACCAAGAGTTGGACGCTTAACCAATGAGTCACCCAGGTGTCCCCAGATCATCTAACTTTTCAATGATTATCCAAGATGCTTCATTGTGGGAGTAGACAACAGGGCTCCAAGCAGATGCAGCAGGTTGGGATGTCCCTTCTTGGGAAAGCTGTGGTGCTACAGGCAAGAACAGCATGATTTCCAAGGCCATCTGAGGGCATCTGTAGACCATCTCAGCTCTGGAGAGACTGTCACCTCATATCCAGGGGGATGTGGGCTTTGTGTTCACCAAGAAGGACCTCACTGAGATCGGGGTCATGCTGCTGGACAATAAGGTGCCAGCAGCTGCCCATGCTGGTGTCATAACCCCACAGGAAGTCAATGTACCAGCCCAGAACACTCATATGGTGCTAAAGAAGTCCTCCTCCTTCCAGGTCTTACAAATCATCATTCCTAAATCTCCAGGGGAACCACTGAAATACTGAGTGATGTGCAATTGATTACTGGAGACAAAGTGGGAGCCAGCAAAGCCATACTGCTGAACATCTCCCTCTTCTCCTTTGGGCTGATCATCCAGCAGGCGTTTGATAATGGCCCCATGTACAACCCTGAAGTGCTTGGCATCATCACAGAAGAAACTGCATTCTTAGTTCCTGGAGGGTTCTTGCCATGTTGCTAGTGTATATTTGCAGACTGATTGTCCCATTGTTACATTAGTACCCTGTTCTATTACCAGTGGATACAAATGGGTTCTGCCTTTGTGGAAGCTGATTATACATGCTCACCTGCTGAAAAGGTCAAGGCCTTCTTGGCTGCTACTCTGGTGGCAGCCATTCCTGTGGCGACTGCCACCACAGCTGCTCCCGCTATTGCTCTGCAGCTGCTGCCCCAGGCAAGGTTGAAACAAAACAAGAGTCAGAGGAATCCCGCGAGGCTATGGGATTTGGTCTCTTTGACTGATCACCAAAAAAGCAACCAACTCATCCAACTTATTTATGAGACAAGGAAATAAAGGCTTACTTCTCTTTGAGAAAATAAAGTATGGATGTATAAGTAGTACAAGGCAATATATGAGAATAATTAGATCACACATTTAGGAACTGATACAACAATAAAGCAAAGATCCTCTGAGGAAAAGTAGTTTAAAGTAGAGAGTTGAAGAAAGAGTTGTGGAAGATTTTATTAACCATTCAGGTAGGGCAAGAGCACACAGGACCTTGGCAAAGTGGTTAAAAGGGATTTTTCTCGGGGCGCCGGGGTCACTCAGTCAGTTAAGCATCTGACTTTTCAATTTGGCTCAGTTCATGATCTCAGGATTGTGAGATAGAGCCCCACGTTGGGCTGTGTGCTGGGTGTGGAGCCAGCTTAAGATTCTCTCTCTCTCCTTCTCCCTCTGCCCCTCCCCCACCACTTTAATTTAAAAAAAAAATTTTTTTTTAATTTAAAAAAATTTTAAATTAAAAAAAATTTTCTTGGAGAAATAAACCTTCCTTAATAGTTGTGTAAAAAGATGTAATTTTTTTTCATTAAAATAGAAATATTTTCAAAAGTTAGATAAACAGAAAAATTAGCTTTCTAAAACAAGGTTCTTATTTCTGGGAGAATTCACTTTAAATACCAAAAATATTAAGAATATAATTATATCTGTTTAAAGGATAAGTAAAAGCTGTAATTGAAAGTCACATGCTGTGGAGAGAGGTTTTTTCTTTACTCTTTATAAGAAAAAAAGATATAAGAATGTTTCCAAGATGATAAGAAAAGTTTCCCATTGGGAAAAGAGAGGGGGCTTTGTTGTTTCTTCTACAGAAAATTGAAAGAGCAGAAGTTGAGTTGATATTGAATTCTTTCACTAAAATTTGACTGTAACTCATACCTCTGTCCTGGCCCTGGGTAAAGAATTAAAGATCAGATAGAATCCTCATAGTCTGTTAATTGAGGTCCAGAAATCATTCAAATAAAAATTCAAGTAAACGATGAAATTGTGTTTGTGTTTTGTGGAAGATTGCTCTGTCAAAGGAAGCCAGGTCAAGACTGGAGGCAAGGATAGCAGTAAAATTTTGACCTAATTCATCAGGAAAATAGTAAGAATTTAAAATAAGGAGATGATCGCTTGAATAAAAACATTTAACATTTATTAGAATCTTATTATATGCAAGGATAGTCTAAGTGAATTACAGATAATTTGGTCAAGGTTGAACACATTTAATAAAGCTGAGATTGGAACCCCTGCAGTCTGGTTCCAGACATGTACCACTAACCATTGAACTGAACTGTTTCTAAACATAGAATGGAATGAAAGGGTTTTTTTTTTTTAAGAAATGCCATTTAAGAAATAAAATAAACAAAATTTTATTATTAGAAATTTAAACTAAAAAAACCTAGTGGCTTTGGCACAATTATTGCCTTATGAGTATAAGAGACATTTGTTTAAATTGTGATAATCTACTGTTTGATATTCCAGCAGCTTCTCTCAACTATTTAACTTTTAAATTTCTCTAATTCTCAGTCATATCATTGGTAAAACTGGTATAATAATACCTATTTTGTAGAGATTTGTGCGTGTGTGTGTGTGTGTGTGTGTGTGTGTGTGTGTGTGTTAAGTATTAGCTCATAGTATGTATGTATATGGCACGTGATGCGGCTGCTGATTGATGATTCTAAGCCTGGATAGCAGAATAAATTATGGCATTATTGTAGAATATACAAGATTAAGAAAGATAATGTATTGGAGAAGTTGTTGAGACTTTCACAGATGTAATAAATTATTTATTATTTCATTTGTTTAAATTGTGAGCAAATCTTTTTGTGAAAGAGAAAAAAAAACAAGGAAAGACATAAAATAAAAGTAGAGAAGTTAATGAAAGTAGAATTCAAACAATCATTTTAAAGCACACGCCAGTTTCTCTTTTAACTTTAAAAACTAGGGCCTGGGAAGGATGGGAGATATTGTAAGATAGAGTTTGTTGATATTGGGACTGGTGTAAAGAATAAATCTTATAAAGTAAAAACAAGAAATAGTATCCTTTGTGAAATAGATAATATCCAATTCTGATTTACTCTTAGGGATGAGTGAATTCTGCGGAGGTCCGCGTATCTCTCACCCCCAGAGATTACTTGTTAAATTGAATGACACTGTCAAACCATGTAACCAGTTTTCGTACATTTGCATTTACGGTACCCATAGGTGTTAAATGCTGTACGGATGACTAATAAAAAGGTGAGAGACAAAAGAAGTCATCAGTGGACATACTAATAATAGAAAAATTGGTTTATGAGGGAGGATAAAAGGAAGAATAAGGAATAACACTCCTGGTACAATTCCCTTGAAAAACAGGAAATAACAGTTTAAAAAAATGAGGAAAAAGGCCATGTTGTGAGATAGGAAAGCAGAAAAAAAATGTCATTTTGTCAAGGCCAGTAATATAAGTGGGAATCCTAGTTTGAAAAAGAATATTCCAGAGTGGAAGGGATAGGGATGGTATCCTTTAGACTTTCCTTAAAGTATCTCGTATTTTAGATCTGACTTTGAAAACATGGAAATATTTTGCATAATTAGGAAACAACATCAAAGCAAAATGAGACACAGAAAACAACCTCTAAAAATTGTAAGCAAATGAGGCAAATAAACCTAACGGTATGACATCAGTGCCTTAAATAGAGGAACTTGAAATAGAAATTTAAAATAAGGAATTGACTTATACATCCTCATGAGATTTATATCTTAAGGTCAAACAAACTGCAAAAAACAAACAAAAACCCCCTAAAGCCAACCAAAAAAAAAAAAACCTTAAACTGATTTTTGTAATCATGTAGTTATTAATATTAGAACATTGGCATGTTGATTCTGAAAGTATGTGTATGCACATACATATGTACACATATGGGTAAGGAATCACCTCAATAGGAGTTTCTTATTACTGTTACAACAAATTTACCACAAATTTAGAGGTTTGAAACTACACAAATTTGTTACCTTGTAGTTCTGGAGGTCAGAAGTCTAAAATAGTTTCACAAGGCTGTTTCCTTCTGGAAGCCCTAGGAGAGATTCTGTGTCCTTGCCTTTTCCAGTTCTAGAGGTCACCCAAATCCCTTGTTTATGAATGATTCTTCCATATTCAAAACAAAGACAACAGCATGACAACTTCTAATGTCCCTTTCTCCATCTGTCCCTCTGCTTCCAGCATCACGTTGTGTTCTGTGTGTGTAAGACTTTTTTGCCTCTTTCTTATAAGGATCCTTGGGGTTATAATGGACTCACCTGGATAATCTAGGATAATCTTCCCATTTTAAGATTCTTAATCACATCTGAAAAGTCCCTTTTGCTGGATATGGTAATTTATTCACAGGTTCCAGGGATTAAGACAAACATTATTGAGGGAACATTATTCAGTCTACTACAAGAGGGGACTAAGAGTTTTAGTATATATGTGATGTATGTAAATAAATAAATAAAGTTAGATTTATTGTGCTTGCTACATGAAGGGAAAAGCTCTTCAGAGGATCTATGAAATTTCTTTCTTTTTCTTTCTTTCCTTCCTTCTTTCCTTCCTTCTTTCTTTCTTTCTTTTTTCTTTTTCTTTCTTTCTTTTTCTCTCTCTCTCTCTCTCTTTCTTTCTTTCTTTCTTAGGATCTATGAAGTATCTTAAAATGAGAGAAGTTATGGAAGGATATATATACTGGTTGGGAGCCTTAAGGAATTATTGATAATTTGTAAACTAATCAGGTTGCTGGTACAATCATATTATATGAAGTTACTGTTAGATCAATTTATCTGTGATCTTAGTCTTAGAGAGAAGACTGAGCAAATACTACATCTATTTGAGTTTAGATATTCTGTGCTATACACCATGGTTGGGTTTCTTAAATATATCTCTGTTATTAGCCATAATACAGTCCATTTTGCATATGTGGCTTCTGCTTTAATTATCAGCACACTGCCTCCAGGAATTCTTCAGCCTAAGAAAACGGATAAATTTTTATCTTCTTAGGATGTGATCAGTTCAAATTTATACCACTGTTTGATGGGTCTTGATTATTTGTTGAGTTTTTAAATGCAAGCCAAAAGACAGTGAAGCAACATCTTTAAAATACTGCAAGAAAGAAACTGTCAACCTAGAATTCTGAACACACGGAAAATATCTTTCAAAAATGAAGAGGAAATAAAGACATTTAAAGACATAAAAGTAAAACAAATTAAATAATACCAGACTAGCTCTGTAAGAATGTAAAAGGAAATCTTTCAGAAACAAGAAAAATGACAACAAATAGAAATTTGAATCTATGCAAAGAAATGGTATATAAAGTATAAAAATAAATAATTTAAAATATCTTTTCCTTGCTTTATAAATATCTTTAAAAGATAAATTGGGATAAAAAAAATAGACTGGGACTGCTGATTTCTGGGCATTCAAGGAACTTAGAAGTTGCAGCTCTATCCTAACAAGTTGAACAAACTGAAAAATCAAGATTTTTAGATCTATCAAGGATCTAAACCTCTGGTCCCAAAGTTGGAGAGACAGGCAGACAGGTAATAACCATTTATTAGAATAGAAACCCACCTTTTTGGGAACCACTACTGGGGTGGGAAAACCTGAAGTATAATCAACAAGTTGCTGGAATCTCAGAGTGGTCAAGCCTGAGAGATCAAATTTCCAGGAGGATTCCAGTCTGGGGAGGTTCTTACATTTTTGTGAGTTTAATCTCCACTTTAGATTCCATGGACGTTAAAAGAATAAAAAGAGAGTAATACTAACTACTCTATGCCCACAAATTTGATAGCCTAAATGTAATGCACCAATTCCTCAAAAGACACAATCTGCTAAAATTCAAATGAAAAGAAATAGACAATCTGAATAGACCTATATCCATTAAAGAAATTGAATCAATGCTAACAACTTTCCCAAACAGAAGACTACGGGCTTAGATGGGCTCACTGGTGAATTCTATCAAACATTTAAGAAATTATACCAGTTCTCTACAATCTCTTCCCAGAAGACGGCAGTAGAAGGATTACTTCCTAACTCATTCTATGAGGCTACCGTTACCCTAATACCAAAGCCACACAAAAATGTTAAAAGAAATGAAATCTACAGATCCATATGTCTCATGAACATATATGCAAACATCCTTAACAAAGTCTTAGCAGATATATAAAGAGATATATACAATATATAAAAAGAATGATATACTACAAATAAGTGGGATTTATTCTAGGTATGCAAGGTTGGTTCAACACTTGAAAATCAGTTATGTAATCTATTACTTCCACAGAAGAAAAATCATACCAATAAATGCAGAAAAGACACTGGATAAAATAGAACACCCACCTATGATAAGAACTTTCAGTAAATTTGGAATAGAGGACAACTTCCTCAATTTGATAATGAATATCAACAAAAAATCACACCTAGTATCATACTTAATATTTTGAAATTGAAAGTTCTCCTGTTAACATTAGGAAAAAGGCAAAGATGTTTTTGCTTCACTGTGCTTTTCAACATTGTACTGGATACCTTAGTTAATGTAATAAGATAAGAGAAGGGAAAAAGAGAGGCAGCTGGGTGGCTCAGTTGGTTAAATGTCTGCCTTTGGCTCAGGTCATGATTGAGCCCCTCATCAGACTTCCTGCTCAGCAAGGGGTCTGCTTCTCTTTCTCTCCCTCTGCCCCTCCCTACCTCTCATTCTCTCTTTCAAATAAATAAACAAAATCTTAAAAAAAAGAGTTAAAAAAAAGAGAAAAGGAAAAGATATATATATACTGTGAAGGCAGAACTAAAACTGTGTTTGTTGGCAGAGGACATGATCATCTATAAGAAAATCTGAAAGAATCACATAAAAAACTCTACTGGACCTAACAAGCAATCATAGGAAGGTTGCAGGACATAAGGTTAATATACAAAAGTCAATTGCTTATCTGTATACCATCAGTGAACAAGTGTAACTTGAAATTAAAACACAATATTATTTACATTAGTACTCCCCCCAAATAAAATACTTAAGTATAAATCTAACCAAACATGCACAAGATCTTCTATGAGGATAACTATAAAACTGGTAAATAATGGGAAAGGATCAAACATTTATCCTTCCTTTTCAGTATAAATATAAATTAGGATAACCAGAAGTCAATAAGAATTCTTTCTGGCTGTAAGATTTGCAATAAAGAAGGAATAACAGAATTAAATGTTATTATTATACTGTTTTTAATGAACAAATAATATAATTAGGATAATTCTCTCTCTCTTCTTAAGCAAGTTTGAATTTGGTTTCTGTTACTTGCTATGTACTATGCACTTTGATGGGTGATACACAAATACATTTTTAGGGATCATAGTGGGTGTCTGGCAACATTTATTTTTCAACACAAGTCTCTGTGATAGGAGAGCCCAGTCATCCATACAAAACCTGGCTTAGGCTCAAAAAGACATTTTTGATAAATTGCCATTACTCCATTAAATACACTATTAAGAACACTGTGGAAATCAGTGAGAGGGAACTTACATCCTTGGTAGCTGTATCAAAGAGAAAACAGAAAAAAAATTAGACTGAAACAAAGTCTAAACTTTGACACAGAATAGTAATATTCTATGCTCTATTCTGGAAAACAGTCACCCAAATGCCACTTCAATGTTTGATTATGGAAGACCCAGTACTTTTTAAGGTTTTTAGCACATAGAAAAAAAAGGGAATAAAATACCTACAGGCAGTTCTATGTTCCTCATACTTTTCTACTCTTCAATTCTATCATTCTTTAGTGATGTTGTTTCTATATATTTTATCCCTCTGTTTACATATTTTTGAGCACATCGCTCCATACTATGGCTCTTAGAATAGAACCAGATGCTCCAAATGTAATCTGATCAGTGATATTCTTTTGGGACTATTACATGGTTTCAAGCATCCTACATAGAATTTTCTAGTGTTGGTATCTGGTCACAGAAATTCAAGATCTGGGCAGGTGTGGGAAATGAGATCATGCAGTTCTATTAAACCAGAAATACAAGCTACTAAATTTTGGCTATTTTTCTATTAGATTAATTTTTTTATTGAATATGTTAAATTTGTCAAATGCTTGGTAAATATTTTCCCGAAATTATGATTTAATCTTTGATGTGGTTTGTGATATACAAATTACTTATATTATTATAAGTAATATAAAGTTACCTTATATTAAAATTACTTATAAATAAGGAATCATGGTGCTCTTTCATTTTTTAGCTTCCAAATTTCCAACCCTGATTAAGAAGAGCTGCCCAACCCCTGGATTATATATTTATTCTCCTAAATCTTCCTTAATATTTTATTATTTTACTTTTATATTTTATAAGAAAAATTCTTATAAGCCTAAAATGTATTTTGTTCATGGTATGTAAAAAAAGGTCCAAAGTTATATCCTGATTTCATGAATAGCAACTTGAACCAGCATTGTTTAAATTTTTTTTTTTTTTGCTTTTGAATTGAGATAATAACTTTTTCATATGTTAAATTTGCATATACCCTGGGCTTTATTTCTGGACTCTATCTTTGCTTATATATTTTTCTTTTTCTATGTTATTTCCAGAATATTTTTGTTATGTGAAATTATAGTATATGTTAAGCAATGACCCCTTCTCAAAATAGTTGCCTTAGTTATTATCAGAGAATTAAGTTTTCCTATGCTTAAGATAATTTTAAAATTTAAAAACCAAGTTAGAATTTTATTTGGGATTATGATAAATTTATAAATTAATTTTGTGAATATTAACATTTTTATGATATTCAGTCTTTTTATTTAAGAAAAAGAAATACTCTTCCATTTACAGAGATCTTATTTCATATCCTTCACTAAAATTCCATGGTTTTCTTCCTATGTATTCTAGGGTTTGCTTATTCATTTTGAGCATTTTAAAACTTTTATTGGTATTGTGAATTGAGTATTTCCTTTTCTATTTTCTAAATCTGTTTTACTGGTATATTTTTTATAAACTTACATTTTCAAGTTTTCTCATTAATAATAAATATATAACATAATACAATTATGTATATATGACATGGCTTAAGACGCCACAAATTTATTATCTTAGAGTTCTGGGGGTCAGAAGTCTGCAATCCATTTTTGCTAGTCTAAAATCAATAGATTGGCAGGACTGTGTTCCTTCTGAAGGCTCTAGGATGAAAACCCATTT
Source organism: Zalophus californianus (assembly GCF_009762305.2). NCBI lineage: Eukaryota > Metazoa > Chordata > Mammalia > Carnivora > Otariidae > Zalophus > Zalophus californianus. The sequence goes on from NC_045601.1 coordinate 46,819,940, forward strand.
CCTTGCCTTTTCTAGTATCTAGAAGCTACCCCACTCCTTGGCCTGTGGGATCCCATCACTCTGACTTCTGTTGTCACATCTTGTTTGACTCTGACGTTCCTGCCTCACTCTTATGAGGACCTTCGTGACTACACTGGGCTCACCAGCTAATCCAGGGTAATTTCCTCATTTCAATGCCCATTACCTTAATCACATCTGGAGTCCCTCCTGGATGTAAGGTAGCACATTCATAGATTCTGGGGATTAGGAGGAGGACCTCTGTTGGAGGTCATTTTTCAGCCTACCACATGCCTGTGCACATTACTTTCAGGACTCACCTTTTTGAACTCAGTCACTGCTGCTAGCTCAGGCTCCGGGTACACCTGACAGGTATCTGAGTGCTGGGATCCTCACTCTGGACCAAGTTTTAGCATCTGACCAGTGCCTCTGTTGCAGGAATGGATGGGCAGAAGAGAACACTGCTCACAGAGAGGTCAGATTCCTGGATCTTGTTCTCTCCTCGATCCTCATGGTGCCTGATTACTTGAGTCTCTCCAGCTTGTGCTCATCTGGTTTTCACACAATTCTTTCTCCTAGGGCCTGCCAGCACTCCTGTCCCCTTGGCTAGGCTCCCACTGACTTGGAACAAGCCCTCCTTCTTTTTCCCTTCTTTCATACTGCCTGGCTTCAGAGCACTCCACACCCCTCATTTCCAGGATGAATTCCTGGCCGTGTTCCTCCAAGCTATCTTGTTCTCCAAAGTGTAAATAGGGGAGCCCTGCTCCCCGTCACAGGTTTGCTTTGTCTCCCCGAACTGAAATGTGCCTAAAAGTCATCCTTCTTTTGCTTTTTCCAGGCTCTGAGCATCTCTGCCCAGCTCCAAATGTTCTACCAGCCCCAGGAGACTCTCTACTGCTTTGAGGGGCCACAGGTCCTAAGATCTGAGGTTCAGTCAGGGCACCGTGGCATTCACACCATAGCTGGACCACCAGAGGTGGGCACTCTGAAAGCAGGTGTATAAGAGTCCCAAACATGAAGTTGGTGTAGTTGACTGGCAAGATGCTTTGGGCCTGTGGGTAGTGTAGCCCTTTCCTTGGCATCTCCCTGCTACAAATCTTCTTAGGCAACCTTCTGGGATGTAACTTTTGGTGAATGGGACCTATTCAAGGGCTTGAATGGGGCCTGTTCAAGCCCTTCTTTCCAGTTCTCTCAGTTCCTACCCCTCCTCAGCAGAAAGCCAGTTCTCATCTTGTTTTTCTCCCGCCACAATGAACTTCAAGGCCCCATTAGAGTAGAGGGAATTACCCTTTAAATTAGAGCCTCAAATATTTAGTAACATAAAGTTGTCTTTCCCAAGCAGGGCCTGCTTGGTTGCTTAGAAGCATGATGTTCTGTTTTTTTAAGCAACAAGTGAGCAAGTGGCCTTTGGGTATAAAAAAGCATTTATTTTTTATCCTTCTATATAGATCCTACTTTCTCACCCTTACGCAAACAAGAATGACTGTCTATTCTCCACCACTTCTACACATTCTTAAGTCTGTTTTTCATTTTAGTTTTTTAAAATTTGCTCAAGCATTACAGAATCATTGGCTGAATATAAAGAGAGAAAATATTCACCCATGATATCACTGCCATCCCTGACAAATTAAACTCTTTTTTTGTTGCATGTTCCCTTCCAGTTTTTGTCCCCGTGAACATATAATTCAAATAGTCGTAATCATAGTGTAGCTCTCATTTTGTGTTCTACATTTTCCACTTAGTATTAATTAAAAGCATTCTTTCCATGTTGCTGCAAAGTCATCGTAATTATCATTTTTAATGACTATAGGAGTTCATCAAGAGGGAAGTAGATTACTTAACACTTGCTCTGTTGCAGGGACTTTTGTGACCCTTTCAGAGTTCTATTTCTCCTTCAAGGTTGCCCTTGATGTCATGTCTCTCTTCTGTCCTCTGGGAGAGGGAGGGGAGGCAAGCCAGGAGATAGGGAATGGGAAGAGGAGAAAAATAGCACCGAGAGAAGCAAGCAGAGGAACTTGGATGACACACATTCATAGTTAAGACTCCTGAAGGTGAGAGCTGGAAGGAAACAGGCCTTTACCTGTTAAGTTCCTTCACTAATGGATATTTTTGAGAATGACTTTTTCACTTACATTTGGAAATGACTTTCAGTGCCTAGAGAAAAGATGGCTATAGGGAACTGATTGAGAAAACAAATTTAACCTATCAGTTTTAACTTCTCCAGCCATCAAAATTAACTCCCAAATGCTATTCGAAATTCTAAAAATATATATAATTTTTGTCAGTCAAATATTTAGTGCTGATTAGAGTTAACACAGTAACTTGAGAGTATTTCAACTATAAGTGCTTCTTAAGTTTCACAAGCTCTAAGCCTATAAGATGCTCCATAAGAGAAGGGTACCTTGACAAAAAATTTTGGGAAACAGTGATGCTGCATGTTAGATCCTTTTTTGGGGTATCACAATACCCATTAATATATACAATGTCCTTAAAAGTCCTGCTGGAAGGAAAACTGCTTGACTTTGGTTGACTTGGTGTTTCCTAAGGCCACGGGGCCCTTTTGTCATATGGTACCTCCACTAGTCAGAATTTAATCAAGAAAATGAAAATAAGCTAGATAATTCAGAGAGGATTGACCACAGAGGCATATGTTAGGAAGTGTCAGAAAAGTTGAAGGAGACAAAAAGGTGTTGAAACCCAGAGATCTACAGCTACAGGAAGTACCTGCAACTCCAAAGGGTAGACATGGTGTTCCCAGAAGTTTCTTGTCAGCGATCCTGGGAGTACACACACACACAGAACATGGTGGGATGCAGCAGGTAGTGGGACCACTGGGGAGATGCTAAGCTTTGGTGCTAGATGATGGAAGTGGCGTGAGCTAAGTTCTGGATCTGTGGAAGGATCCTGGAGCCCACAGCTATTTCCTGGAGGGGTGTTACCCTCTGTGATAAGCAGATGTCTTGTCCACATAATCTCTGTCCCCTGGTGTCATACTCATGAATACGTCATGTTAAGTGGTGACTTTGCGGATGTCACCAAAGTTACTAATCAGTAGACCTTATGACAGGGAGCTTATCCTGGATTGCCTGGCATGGTTCCATATAACCTCATCAACCCCTAAAAGCAGAGAAGGAAGTCAGAATTGGAGTCAAAGAAATTCAAAACATGAGAGGAGTCAATGTGCCATTGCTAGCTTTGAAGATGGAGGGGACCATGAGCCAAGGAATGTAAACAGTCTCCAAAAGCTGAGAAACCACTGGCTGATAGCCAGCAAGAAAACCTCAGGGATCTCAACCACACAACTTCATGAAACTGAATTCTTTTCTTTTTTTTTTGTTTTATTGAGAAATAATTGAAATACATCACTGTATAAGTTTAAGGCATGCAGCGTGATGGTTTGATTTACATATATTATGAAATAATTACCACAATAGGTTCAACTAACATCCATCTTTTCATACAGAAAAAAGAAAAGGAAAAAAAAGAAAAAAATTCTCTTTGTGATGAGAACTCTTGGGATTTATTCTTTTAATAACTTTCCTATATATGATACAGCAGTGTTAACTGTAAACATTATGTTGAACTTTATATCCCTAGTACTTATTTATCTTATAACTGGTAGTTTGTAGCTTTTGACCATCTTTTTCTAATTCTTCTGTCCCCACCCTCTGTCTCTGATAACCAGAAATCTGATCTCTTTTTCTGTAAGTTTTTTGGTGTTTTTGTTTGTTTAGATTCCACATATAAGTGATCATACAGTGTTTGTCTTTCTCTGTCTGACTTGTTTCACTTAGTGTAATGCTTTTTAGGTCCATCCATGTTGTCACAAATGGTAAAATATCTTTCCTTTTCCTTAATGGCTGAATAATAGTCCATTGTGTGTGTGTGTGTGTGTGTGTGTGTGTGTGTGTGTGTGCGTGTGTGTGTGTGTGACTACTTCTTTATCCATTCATCCATACATGGACACAGGTTTTTTTTCCATGTTTTGGTTATTGTAAATGATGCTTCTATGAACATGGATGTGAAGATATCTTTTTGAGTTATTGTTTATGTTTCCTTTGGAAACACACTCAGAAGTAGAATTACTGGATGATATGGAAATTCTATTTTTAATTTTTGAGGAGCCTCCATACTGTTTTCCATAGTGGCTTTACAAATTTACAATCCCACCGACAGTGGATGAGTGTTCCCTTTTCTCCACCTCCACGTCCACATTTGCTATCTCTTGCTTTTTTATAATGACCACAGGCCTTAGGTGATATCTCATTGTGGTTTTAATTTGCATTTCCCTAATGACTAGTGATGTTGAGCATCTTTTTGTGTAGCTTTTGGATTTTCTTATATATTTTTTGGAGAAATGTCTATTTAGGTCCTTTGCACATTTTTAACTTTTTTTTTTTTTGCTTTTGAATGAGTTCTTTATACATCTTTGATATTAACCCCTTATCTGATAAATGGTTTGCAAATATTTTTTTCCCATTCCATAGGTTGTCTTTTCACCTTGTTGATGGTTTTATTTTTCTGTGCAGAAAGTTTTTAGTTTGTTTAGCTTATTTTTGATTTTGTGGCTTGTGCATTAGGTGTCATATTAAAAAAATCATTACCAAGATCCATGTTAAGGAGCTTTATTCCTATGTTTTCTTCTAGGATTTCCATGATTTCAGGTCTACATGAAAAGTCTTTAATCCATTTTGAGTTAATTTTTGTGAGTGGCATAAGATATCGTTTCATTCTTTTACATGTGAATATCTGATTATTCCAACACTATTTATTGAAAGGACTGTCTTTTCTACATTGGGTAATCTTGGATTCCTGGTCAAATATTATTTGACCATACATGCTTGGATTTATTTCTGGGTTCTTGATTCTGTTCCACTGGTCTATTTGTCTGTTTTTATACCAGTACTGTACTGTTTTGATGACTATAGCTTTATAATATAGCTTGAAATCAGAAAGTGTGATGCCTCTTCTTTCTCAGGATTTCTTTGGCTATTTGGAGCCTTTTGTGGTTCCATACAAATTTTAGGAATGTGCTTTCTACTTCTATTAAAAAATGTTATTGGAATATTGGAGGGGATTGTATTGAATATATAGATGGCTTTTGGTAGTACTGACATTTTAACAATATTAATTCCTCTAATCCATGAACAGGATATTTTTACATTTATTTATGTCTTTTTCAATTTCTTTCATCAACATGTTGTTGAAAGACAGGTCTTTTACCTCCTTGGTTAAATATATTCCCAAGTATTTTATTGTTTTTGATGCCATTGCAAGTGGGATTGTTTCTTTTTCTTCAGAAAATTCATTGTTAGTGTATAGAGAAACTACTGATTTTTGTATGTTAATTTTATATATTTTTTTGTATATCTTGCATATTCTGTATATGGCTTTTAGGTTCTTTTGATCTATAACGTTGTTTAAGTACACTGTTTCTTTATTGATATTCTGTCTGAATGTTCTACCCATTGTTTAGAGTGGGTATAAAAATCTCAAACTATTATTGTATTATTGTTTATTTTTACTATAGGCTCTGTTAGTTTGGGTTTTATATATTTAGGTGCTCCAATTTTGGGTGCATAAATTTTTAGACTTGTTGTATCTTCTTGATGTATTGGATTCTGGATCATTATATAATAATAATCATCTTTGTCTCTTTTTCCCATTTTTAGTTTACGTCTAATTTGTCTAAGTATACGGGCCATGCTTTCTTTGTGGTTATCATTACCATTGCTTGAAATGTCTTTTCCATTCCTTCACTCTTAGTCTATGTGTGTATTTAAGGCTAAAGTTAATCTCTTTTTGGATTGTTGGATCTTATTTTTTACCTAGTCAGACATTCTATATCTTTGAATTAAATAATTTAATCCGTTTGCATTTAAAATAATTATTGATAGGTAGACTTATTATTGCCATTTTAATTGTTTTCTGGTTGTTTGTGTTTTGTTGCTTTTTTAAAAAATTGTATTATGTTAATCACCATACATTACAACATTAGTTTTGGATGTAGTGTTCCATGATTCATTGTTTGTGCATAACACCCAGTGCTCCATGCAGAACGTACCCTCTTTAATACCCCTCACCAGGCTAACCCATTCCCCCGACTCCCCTCCACTCTAGAACCCTCAGTTTGTTTTTCAGAGTCCATCATCTCTCATGGCTCATCTTCCCCTCCGATTTCTCCCACACTCATTCTTCCCCTCCTGCTATCTTCTTCTTCTTCTTCTTCTTCTTTTTTTCTTAACATATATTGCATTATTTGTTTCAGAGGTACAGAACTGTGATTCAACAGTCTTGCACAATTCAAAGTGCTCATCATAGCACATACCCTCCCCAATGTCTATCACCCAGCCACCCCCTCCCTCCCACCCCCCACCACTCCAGCAACCCTCAGTTTGTTTCCTGAGATTAAGAATTCCTCATATCAGTGAGGTCATATGATACATGTCTTTCTCTGATTGATTTACTTCTCTCAGCATAACAACCCCCAGTTCCATTATGTCATTGAAAATGGCAAGATCTCATTCCTTTGATGGCTGCATAATATTCCATTGTGTGTGTGTGTGTGTGTGTGTGTGTGTGTGTGTGTGTGTGTGTGTGTGTGTGTTTGTATACCACATCTTCTTTATCCATTCATATGTCGATGGACATCTTGGCTCTTTCCACAGTTTGGCTATTGTGGACATTGCTGCTATAAACATTGGGGTCGACATACCCATTCGGATCCTTACATTCGAATCATTGGGGTAAATACCAAGTAGTACAATTGCTGGATCATATGGTAGCTCTATTTTCAGCTTTTTCAGGAACCTCCATACTATTTTCTAGAGTGGCTGCACCAGCTTGCCTTCCTACCAACAGTGTAGGAGGGTTCCCCTTGCCCTGCATCCCTGCCACAAGCTGTCGTTTTCTGACTTGTTAATTTTGGCCATTCTGACTAGTATGAGGTGATATCTCATTGAGGTTTTGATTTGGATTTCCCTGATGCCGAGCGATGTTGAGCACTTTTTCATGTGTCTGTTGGCCATTTGGATGTCTTCTTTGGAAAAATGTCTGTTCATGTCTTCCGCCTGTTTCTTGATTGGATTATTTGTTCTTTGGGTGTTGAGTTTGATAAGTTCTTTATAGATTTTGGAGACTAGCCCTTTATCTGATATGTCATTTGCAAATATCTCCTCCCATTCTGTCCTTTGTCTTTTGGTTTTGTGGACTGTTTCTTTTGCTGTGCAAAAGCTTTTTATCTTGATGAAATCCCAATAGTTCATTTTTGCCCTTGCTTCCCCTGCCTTTGGCAAAGTTTCTAGGAAGAAGTTGCTGCCGCTGATGTCGAAGAGGTTGCTGCCTGTGTTCTCCTTTAGGATTTTGATGGACTCCTGTCTCAGATTGAGGTCTTTCAACCATTTTGAGTCTATTTTTTGTGTGTGGTGTAAGGAAATGGTCCAGTTTCATTCTTCTGCATGTGGCTGTCCAATTTTCCCAACACCATTTGTTGAAGAGACTGTGTTTTTTCCACTGGACATTGTTTCCGGCTTTGTCAAAGATGAGTTGACCACAGAGTTGAGGATCCATTTCTGGGCTCTCTATTCTGTTCCATTGATCTATGTGTTTGTTTTTGTGCCAGCTGGAAGTCTGGAATTGTGATACCATCAGCTTTGCTTTTCTTTTTCAACATTCCTCTGGCTATTCAGGGTCTTTTCTGGTTCCATAAAAATTTTAGGATTATTTGTTCCATTTCTTTGAAAAAAGTGGATGGTATTTTGATGGGGATTGCATTGAATGTGTAGATTGCTCTAGGTAGCATTCACATCTTCACAATATTTGTTCTTCCAATCCATGAGCATGGAACGTTTCTCCATTTCTTTGAGTCTTCCTCAATCTCTTTCATGAGTATTTTATAGTTTTCTGAGTACAGACTATTTGCCTCTTTGGTTAGATTTATTCCTAGGTATCTTATGGCTTTGGGTGCAATTGTAAATGGGACCGACGCCTTAATTTCTCTTTCTTCTGCCTTGTTGTTGATGTATAGGAGTGCCATTGATTTCTATGCATTGATTTTATATCCTGCCACTTTACTGAATTCCTATATGAGTTCTAGGAGTTTTGGGGTGGAGTCTTTTGGATTTTCCACATAAAGTATCATATCATCTGCAAACAGTGAGAGTTTGACATCTTCTTTGCCAATTTGGATGCCTTTTATTTCTTTTTGTTGTCTGATTGCTGTGGTTAGGACTTCTAATACTATGTTGAATAGCAGTGGTGATAGTGGACATCCTGTCGTGTTCCTGACCTTAGGGGAAAAGCTCTCAGTTTTTCCCCATTGAGAATGATATTCGCTGTGGGTTTTTCATAGATAGCTTTTATGATGTTGAGGTACGTACCCTCTATCCCTACACTCTGAAGAGTTTTGATCAAGAAAGGATGCTGTACTTTGTCAAATGCTTTTTCTGCATCTATTGAGAGGATCATATGATTCTTGTTCTTTCTTTTGTTAATGTATTGTATCACGTTGATTGATTTGCAGATGTTGAACCAACCTTGTAACCCAGGAATAAATCCCCCTTGTTTGTGGTGAATAATCCTTTTAATGTACTGTTGGATCTTATTGGCTAGTATTTTGGTGAGAATTTTTGCATCCATGTTCACCAAGGATATTGGTCTGTAATTCTCCTTTTTGATGGGGTCTTCATCTGGTTTGGGGATCAAGGTAATGGTGGCCTCATAAAATGTGTTTGGAAGTTTTCCTTCCATTTCTATTTTTTGGCAAAGTAGGTATTAATTCTTCTTTAAATGTTTGGTAGAATTCCCCTGGGAAACCTTCTGGCCCTGGGCTCTTGTTTGTTGAGAGATTTTTGATGACTGCTTCAATTTCCTTAGTGGTTATGGGGCTGTTCAGGTTTTCTATTTCTTCTTGGTTCAATTTTGGTAGTTTATACATCTCTACATCTCTAGGAATGCATTCATTTCTTCCAGATTGTCTAATTTGCTGGCATATAGTTGCTCATAATATGTTCTTATAATTGTTTGTATTTCTTTGGTGTGGGTTGTGGTCTCTCCTCTTTCATTCATGATTTTGTTGATTTGGGTCCTTTCTCTTTTCTTTTTGATAAGTCTGGCCAGGGGTTTATCAATCTTGTTAATTCTTTCAAAGAACCAGCTCTTAGTTTTGTTAATCTGTTCTGCTGTTCTTTTGGTTTCTATTTCATTGATTTCTGCTCTGATCTTTATTATTTCTCTTCTCCTGCTGGGTTTAGGCCTTATTTGCTGTTTTTTTCTCTAGCTCCTTTAGGTGTAGGGTTAGGTTGTGTATTTGAGACCTTTCTTGTTTCTTGAGAAAGGCTTGTATTGCTATATACTTTCCTCTTAGGACTGCCTGTGCTGAATCCCAAAGATTTTGAACAGTTGTGTTTTCATATTCATTGGTTTCCATGAATTTTTTTACTTCTTCTTTAATTTCCTGGTTGACCCATTCATTCTTTAGTAGGATGCTCTTTAGCCTCCATGTATTTGAGTTCTTTCTGACTTTCCTCTTGTGATTGAGTTCTAGTTTCAAAGCATTGTGGTCTGAAAATATGCAGGGAATGATCCCAATCTTTTGGTACCTGTTGAGACCTGATTTGTGACCTAGGATTGATCTATTCTGGAGAATGTTCCATGGACACTAGAGAAGAATGTGTATTCTGTTGCTTTGGGATGGAATGTTCTGAATATGTCTGTGAAGTCCCTCTGGTCCAGTGTGTTATTTAAAGTCTTTATTTCCTTGTTGATCTTTTGTTTAGATGATCTATCCATTTCAGTGAAGGGAGTGTTAAAGTCCCCCACTATTGTATTGTTGTCAATGTGTTTCTTTGCTTTTGTTATTAATTTCCTTATGTAATTGGCTGCTCCCATGTTATGGGCATAGATATTTACAATTGTTAGATCTTCTTGTTGGATAGACCCTTTAAGTAGGGTATAGTGTCCTTCCTCATCTCTTATTGCAGTCTTTGGTTTAAAATCTAATTTGTCTGATATAAGGATTATCACCCCAGCTTTCTCTTGGTTTCCATTAGAATGGTAAATGGTTTTCCACCCCCTCACTTTCACTGTGGGGGTGTCTTTGCGTCTAAAATGAGTCTTTTGCAGACAGCATATCGATGGGTCTTTTTTTTTTAATCCAATCTGATAGCCTGTGTCTTTTGATTGGGGCATTTAGCCCATTTACATTCAGGGTAACTATTGAAAGATATGAATTTAGTGCCATTGTATTGCCTGTAAAGTGACTGTTACTGTATATTGTCTGTGTTCCTTTCTGGTCTATGCTGCTTTTAAGCTCTCTCTTTGCTTAGAGGACCCCTTTCAAGATTTCTTGGAGGGCTGGTTTCATGTTTGCAAATCCCTTTAGTTTTTGTTTGTCCTGGAAGCTTTTTATCTCTCCTATTTTCAATGACAGCCTAGCTGGATATAGTATTCTTGGCTGCATATTTTTCTCATTTAGCACTCTGAATATATCATGCCAGTGCTTTCTGGCCTGTCAGGTCTTTCTGGATAGGTCTCTGGCCAATCTAATGTTTGTACCATTGTAGGTTACATATCTCTTCTCCCCCGCTGCTTTCAGGATTTTCTTGTTGTCTCTGAGACTCGTAAGTTATACTATTAGATGTTGGGGTATTGACCTACATTTATTGATTTTGAGAGGGGTTCTCTGTGCCTCCTGGATTTTGATGCCTGTTTCCTTCCCCAAATTAGGGAAGTTCTCTGCTATAATTTGCTCCAGTATACCTTCTGCCCCTCTCTCTCTTTCTTCTTCTTCTGGGATCCCAATTATTCTAATATTGTTTTGTCTTATGGTATCACTTCTCTCTCGAATTCTGCCCTCGTGATCCAGTAGTTGTTTATCTCTCTTTTTCTTAGCTTCTTTATTTTCCATCATTTGGTCTTCTATATCACTGATTCTCTCTTCTGCCTCATTTATCCTAGCAGTTAGTGCCCCCATTTTTTAATTGCACCTCATTAATAGCCTTTTTGATTTTGACTTGGGTAGATTTTAGTTCTTTTATTTCTCCAGAAAGGGTTTCTCTAATAACTTCCATGCTTTTTTCAAGCCCAGCTAGTATCTTTAAAATCATGATTTTGAACTCTAGTTCCAACATCATACTAATGTCTGTATTGAGTAGGTCCCTGACAGTCAATACTACCTCTTGTTCTTTTTGTTGAGGTGATTTTTTCCATCTTGTCATTTTGTCCAGAGGAGAATAGGTGAATGAGTGAACACAATGCTAACAGGGTAACAACGTCCCCAGAAAATATACTCTAAACAAATCAGAAAAGACCTTCCAGAAAATGGTCACTTTTCTGTCAGAGAGTTGTTGCTATTCTTTCTTTGATCTCCTGTTGAGTTTGTAGGTGTTCGGAATTGTTTGAAGCTTATCCAGCTGAATTCCTGAGACCAGACGAAATCCAGGTTTCCTACTCCTCCACCATCTTGCTCCTCCTCCCCCCTTGTTGTTTGTTTTTTACCCTGTTGTCTGTTTTCAAGTTTTGATTTCTTTTGGTATCAGTATATTTTGACTTCTTAGCATTTTTTTTTGTGTAATTAATACACGGTTTTCCACTGTGGTTAGCATAAGGCTTACATAAAATATCTTAAACTTATTGTAGACTTTTTCAAACTGATAATAACTTAATTTTAATAGAATTCATAAACTTTACACTTTTATTTCTCCTCTGTCTCACATTTTAGGTTATTGCTGTTACAGTTTAAATGTTTTTCTACTATTTAACTAAAACAGATTATTATAACCATTGTTATTTTTATTACTGTTTTTTTTTAACTTTTAAACCTGAGTTGTAAGTGAATAATGCACCACTATTTCCATATTGCAGACTATGACTACATACTTACTATTGCTGATGAGATTTACACTAACTTTTTATGTTATTATAATGTTAATGAGCATTATTTACCTCCACTCAAAGAGTTTCCTTGGCATTTTTTGTAATGCAGTTATGGTGGTAATGAATTCCCTCAAATTTTCTTTGTTTAGGACAGTTTATCTCTCCTTCATTTCTGAAGGAAGCTTCACAAGGTATAGAATTCTTCATTGACAGTTATTTTCTTTCAATATTTTGATTATGTTATCACTTTCTCTCCTGTCCTGAAAAGTTCTGTTGAGAAATCTGCTGATAATCTTATCAGGGTTACTTGTATGTAACTTTCCTTTTCTTTTGCTGCTCTTACAATTCTTTTGCTGTCTTTGGCTTTTGACAATTTAATTATAGTACGTGTTGGTGTAGTTCTATTCATGTTCAACATATTTGGGGTCCTTAGGGCAAATTCTAATAATTTTAATAGGATCTGTTGAATTTTCTCTTACTTTTCAAGGAAAAGATAAAATATTTCTCTTCTGTTTTCATTAATTGTTTAAATTTCTTACTGATACCCATATATGTTAAATGCATTATTCTGACTGAATGAGAAATGAAAAAAATATTTTGGGAAAGTTGGCTCAGGAGATAACTGGTTGGGTTGCTGCTGAGTTTTGACCACCACTTTCCTTCTCCAGTCTTGTTCTACTTCAGGCCCTGTGTCATGTCTCCTACAAACTTACCTTTACCAGATCCTGACTGTATTCTAAACCTTGGCAGCATCCTATAACCATATACTCACAAGTAGGTGGTGTTAACAACTAACTTCATGCCTTCAGTATGAATCCAGTTTATGTGCCTGGACTTCTGTCTTGGTGTCCTCTTTCCTTGTTTCTACTGGATATGATGGGACCCTGAAGACCTTACTTGACTGCTACAACCTAACCACAGAATAGGTCCACTGTGCTTCTCAGCAACAACTATTTTCTCCACACCCAGCTCTAAATATAAAAAACAAACAAGCAAATGATCCTTGCTTGGCCCTATCCATCATCACTACTAATATACTCATAGATATAGTCAATATAGTCATGGTATAAGTTGATCCTGGGTTTGCCAAATTCCAGTAGAGATAGTAAGTTGAAATATTGTCATTCAATCTCTTCCACTCTCTGGGGACTCTCTCCTAATCCCCATCCTACTCATTTTCCCATTCCCACTGGGCCGCCACTGAACCACTAAACATCCTGTGATGAATCCATGTCAAATATGGGTAGTTTTGGGGATTTACGGAGTAAATATATGAGATAATCATAATTAGAATCAAATGAATATTAATCTTACTGAATTATATCAGATTTTTTCTAAATGTTTTACATTAACTAATTCATTTTATTCTCATAACAACCATATGAAATATCCTAATTTTACAAATGAGGAATTAACTGACATATAGAATAGTTTTCTGCTTTTGAAAACCAGGTTTCCCTCTTCAGTTTGTCACCTGTCATACATTTTAAGATAGCAAAGAGTGTTTCCAAAATCAACATCGTATCTGTATATCCTTTCTGCTCCCTCCAATCATGGATTACTCTGCACTTTTATTTTATTTTTAGCACTTTTTTTTATTAAGCCTTATCTAAATTGTGCCAACATTTTTTGATATTCTTAACATTTTGTAATATTCCTTTCATGTATTCTATTTATGGCATTTCTTGTTTGTACAGCTTGTTTCCCTTTATAACTCAAACTCATCTGTAAACTTATTATGCATTCATACTGGTTTCTCTAATTTGATTTCCTTTCTTTTTTTATAATGAATTTCATAATAAAAAATTTAGTATGTTCTACTATCTCAAGCCATATTATTTATTTATTTATTTATTTATTTATTTATTAAGATTGTATTTATTTATTTGACAGAGAGAGAGAGAGAGAGAGACCACAAGTAGGCAGACAGGCAGGCAGAGGGAGAGGGAGAAGCAGGCTCCCTGCTGAGCATGGAGCCCGATGTGGGGCTTGATCCCAGGACCCTGGGATCATGACCCGAGCCGAAGGCAGACACTTAATGACTGAGCCATCCAGATGCCCCATGAGACATATTTTTTAAATGGCTCTTGGTACAGTATAATTTATATATTTTGAAATCAAATTTGAGATAAATGATTTACAATGCCCACAATTATATACTGCCTTTCTTTCTGGAAGCTTCTACCATCTTCTCTCTAGGGCAGGTATATCAATATTTCAATAAGATGTGATTATTTGTGGGTTATTTTTTGTTTATTGTACACGACTTTCAGTAAGTTCATTCAGGAAACTTCAGTCCTTCAGGCTGGGGAAAATTGTCTTTTCTTAGTAATACTATCACACCCAATCTCTTTTGCTCTCTTTTTCTGAAATTCTTATTAGCCAAATGCTTGCTATCTTGAATAAAGACTTTTACTTCTATCTTTTTTTTTTTTTTCTTTCTCTTGCTTTTGTTATACTTCCTGGGAGTTTGGAAACTCTCTGGTTTACTTTTCCTTTCAAATATACACTTGGAGAGAAGTCACTTGTCTAGTGAGTGGTGGGGAGGTAACTGGATGTTTAAATGATCCTTATACAGGTATTCATACATAAGTCTCACTTTCAATTACTCTATTGCTAGATTTCTGGCATATCTGGGAGGGCTCCCCAGGATGAATCATCTGGCAGCTCATTCAGTTCTTCCTTTAGGGACACTGAAGTTTGCCTTCCCATTTTTTTCTGATGAGTTGTTTTATTCAATTTTCCTTCATTATATATTGTGTTTTGAATTTACAAATGTTTCCTCATTTTGTTGATGATGGGATTAATATTCTTATTTCTCAATTTCTTTGAATTTTTTGAGTGATTTTTAAGTCAAAATTGTCAAAATTAGTAAAGATGCACCACTTTCAGTTGACATTTTATTTTTCTCTTTTTACCCCCAGACTTGGTACATGCTATTTTTTCTTCAGGAAAAGACTTATCTTACAGTGCCCTTTACTTTTCTGTCATAACAAGAATCACTCTCAATGGTTATTGTCTAAATGCTTGTCTGAATACAAGCCTATAGACCCCATGAGAACAAAACCATGCTATGTTTATGGTTGTCTCCACTAACATAACACAGGTTCACTGAATAAATATGTTGAAAGAATAAATGTGTTTTTTCTTTTTTTTTTTTTGACCCTCTCCTTCATCCTTACATGGACCAGTGGAAGTAGAGAGGAGCAAGGTTGATGATTATGGGCAGGCTTTCTGTCATGTCTTGGATTCACACTCCAGAAAGACAGCAGAAGAGCCAATTAGCCATGCCATCTATGCATATGGCTGTCACCGTATGCCTCAGCAGAAAGTCACCAGACACAAATACACCATCATTTCTTCCTGGAATTACAGCAGTGTTCATGCATCTGTTATTGCTCATGTATTAAATTATTGTTTATTGCTGTTTTGTAGAATGCCATAATTAACCCTCTAGAAGATCCTCATACACATTATGTATTTTGGAAATTGTGTCTATTTTCATTTATCCACTCTTTCATTATCTTATTTTAGTTGTCAACCTCTTAATGTTTTTTGTTTATTTGTTTAAATTCTCCCTTGCTTCCTCGGAAACTTTTTCCCCCTTACCCACCTTCCTGGAATATTTCTCCTCTCTTACATAAGAATTCTTCATTTTCTTCAATAAATCAGAAGATAGAGATGTTTCCTAAATGTTTTCCCCTTTTTACTTAGTCAGGCCGGGCTCCATGTCTAGTATTTGGAATAATAAATAGCCTTAGCATGAAGATAAATATAATACATCTTCTAGTTTCCAGGAACAGTTCCACCTGTGCCCATATGAGACTTGTTGCCTGTAACTATCCATAGGGGCTATATGGCCATGTGGGTACTAAGGTGTTAAGCTTTTCAGGCTTTCTCTCCCTGTCTCCCCACCCTCTCTTAAAGTATTAATGAGTGTATGTCTATGTTGCAAGTCTTGCTTTCATCAAAAAATACATTAGCATGCACAAACTTGCAGATCTGTACCAGAAAATTTGAAAAATCTTCTCTCACCTCTAACAGTCCTATTTGGTTGTGCTTACTCACCAGGGGATTCTAGCAGGTCACCACCTTTTCCTTCTACAAAATAAGTCTCTCAAAACTGTAAAAGCACTCACCCTGCCACCTCTCTCATTTGAACTCAAACAGCTTTAAATTATCTGATGATTTTCACCCTTTGAAAGCTGAGTCTAAAAAATAGAAGGATTTACAATGGCCGTCTGTTGCTATTTCTTTGTCCTGTACCATTAAAAATGAGGCCATAACTCACAAGGATGCATGGATTTCCCCTTTGGCACATTCATCCACTAAAAGTCATCACTGAGTGAGGGTATGGGCAAGTGCTCTCCTCAACAATTTTCAACATGCTGTTAGAGGGCTCACAAGTTGGCTTCTAAATAGACCCAGAGATGATTAAAGATTTATTCTTTATAACATTTTTTCTCATTTATCCCAGCCAAACTGAAAATGAGTTGACAGAAAAAGCTGGATTAGTAAAATAAACAAGTCGTGTGTGTGTGTGTGTGTGTGTGTGTGTGTGTAAATCACTCTCTTTGCCCCAAATGATAATCTGTTTGTTATCTAAGGAATGCAAAGGATGTATTTATTTATTCTCACACATTCTAGAAGTGAAAGACCCAATCAACAAGGAGAATAAACTCTCTGCATCTTGCATAACACCTTCAGATTAGGAAGCTGGTATTTGTCCTTCTTCTTTTGGGCCTTTGACCTTCATGGCCATTAGCCAAACTGATGCTGATGCATCAAAAGGAAGCAAAGAAGCCCCAAGTGCCACCTTCTTTGCTTTGAGCCAATTGTCAAGTGGAAAAGGGTTACAAAGGAAAAAATATCTTCCTGACCCCTATGGTGTTGAGCTTATTTCTGAAGCATGAGATTTGATTACTCTGATTTCTTCAAGTAGAATCACCTAGAGTTTGTCAAAAAAAGAGTTGAGCTTTTTTTATGGTTAAGGAGCCACACAAGATTTTTAAAGCTATAAATTTCACAAGGCAATTCTTTGCTGGGTGGTACAGAATTTATTTTTTCTACCTACTCTGCTTGCTGTTACCTATGTTGACTTAACTTTGCTCTTACAGTATTGATCACTTAAGCTTGCTGTTCTAAGCATTATCATAGGGGCCAGATTATAAAGTGTGTATGTACAAGAAATGTGGAACAACATTTTAGACAACAAACTTTCTACTTCTACTTCTCCTATTATCAGCCATACTATATTGGGGATAGGAGAAATAGCTCTTAGAAAGATATTCTCCTCTTTCTCATGAAAAGTATATATATAAATGGCTTTGAAAATTGTACAGGAACATACAAATAGTCTGGGCTCACTGGAATATGATCGGTGACTCATAAGTGCATCCAATCAGTGTTGTTATAATTGGTATCAAATGTACAATTGTCCTTAAATGAGTTATTCAGAAATGCATATTGGGATTCTAACTAAACTTCATCATATTGGCAAACTCTTTCACCAGGAAAGGTATTTACAGGCCATACAATAAATTCTTTCACAACCATCCCATTCAGGTTTTTATCTAGCTTCTCCCTGAATTCTTCCTAAGAGAGGAAGGCCTATTACTTTTTTGAGGCAACCAGCAATATTATTGATACATTATCGGTCATTATTAGGTTCTTTCATTCATTAAGCCAAATCTGCTTCATTTTCACTTATTACTCCTGCTTCAAACCCAGTGAAATTATAAGTAACAAACTTCTCCTTCTAACACAGTATGTTATTATATGCTCAGGACTGGATCAACTATTTTTCATATTATATTTGCCTAGCATGTTACAACTTACATAATGGATTAACGTAAATGATTTACTTTGACCTGCTCAACAACTTTAGGAAGGGGATGGTATTATTATACCAGTTTCGTAGGTAAGGAAACTGGACCTTAAAGGAACAAAAAGACTAGCCCCAAACTGTTCAACTCTCATCAAGCAAAAAATGTTTGAACCTAATCTTCACTTCTGGAGCTCTAGTTAGTCTGTAACACTGAAGAGTTTCTGGATTCTTTACTAGTTTTGTCCTGGGTGAAATCTACCACTCTCACCTTCTAATTACATAGCTTACAAAATCACTTAGGTGAGCGGTATTTAGTGTAGAACTTAGTGAGTTGATCACTACCTTGCCTGAATTGAGAATGACATTGTTAGCCAGTCCAAGGTCACATTGCCTTCTTTAGACTCCCTTTACATTGTTGACTCATACTGAACTTATAATTAACTTAGAGCTTGTAGTCATGAAGTCACTAATAATTCATGACTCCTTTTTGCAGAAAATGTACCATTAATTTTGAAATATAAATTGTCTTCAAATAGTTTTCATTTATTCTCCCAGTATTTCTAGATTTTTGAGTTTATGGTACAACTGAAATAACAAGCTTTTTGTGTGGTATCTAACAGAGCATTTTCCAGAGGATTACAAATTTATCTTCCCTTCTCATATTTAGTGTTCTTTCTCAACCAGGGCTCAGTGAGCAAGGGCAAATGACATATTTAATTTTATCAAAAGCTTTCAGTACCTTAGGTTGAAAAAAAATTTGGAAATTTTAGTTACTGTAAGTACCCAGTGATAGAGATGTATTTGGTTGGCGGCAGCTTCGATGTATTCTGCTTATACACAGAATGGCCCTATAGATAAAATAAGTGAGATAGCTATGAACAAATATAAATTATAATTAAGGCTGTATCAAGTTATAGTGTATAAAAATAAATGTCTTATACTCAAAAGAACTTATTATTGGATTCACATCCTGAAAGGCAATCTGAATTATTTGGAAGGAGCTCAGTACTTGTTTTGAAAGCTAATAAGTAATATTAGATAGCTATGGCAAAAAAGAAACATGTTTTTCATTAACTGGACTGTTTTTATGCTATTTTTTCTATTTAATTTTTTTCTCCTATTTCTTATTAAAATTATTTTTCAAAAATCAAGTTTTAGCTCTGCTAAGGGAAAATGGCTAAGGGAAATATGGGTTGAGTTGGATGAGCACCCTTCCAGGGTCTGGCCTAGGACAGGTTGTGGGAAATAGAAGTGAGCAAGTAATAGGAGAACTGAAACTCAAAGGAGAGTTGAGGTCATTTGGACAATGACCTGTCTCCTCTTGAACAATCCCCTCTCAGATTTCTTGAAAACCTTGGAAGTCATGGGTTTAGCTTCATGAAGGAAGGGCATTTTCTATGTGAAATTAAATCACAGAGATACACCTTTGAGAAATTAGTATCATTCTTGAATCATAGCTGTTTTAGAATCTAGTCTGTGCTCATTTTTTTTACCATTTTATTTTATGTATTTTTTTAAGATTTTATTTATTTATTTGTTGGAGAGAGAGAGAGAACACAAGCAAGGGGAGCAGCAGACAGAGGGAGAGGGAGAAGCAGGCTCCCCGAAGAGCAAGAAGCCCCATGTGGGACTTGATCCCAGGGCGCTGGGATCATGACCTGAGCTGAAGGCAGAGGCTTAACCGACTGAGACACCCAGGCATCCCATTTTTTACCCCATTTTATAGTTCCTTAGTTTGATTTTCTAGGGCTGGCTATGGTGAGTCCCTAATAATAATAGATTCTGAGCCTAATTTTCCTTCTGAGCAGTAGTCATCGCTTGCTACTTTGGTTTTAGTGTCAAGGGTCTTTTGTGTAGATGTGTCTTCTCTAAGTAGAGAGGTAAATTCTAAAGTGTGCAGACTTCTTCTCTTTTTATTAACTTCTCTTAAAAAGCTCAATGAACAGTCAGCACACAAGAAGAACAAAGTATCCTGTGTAAAGTGTGACTCGTAAATAGGGGATTAACCCTGACAAATATTGACTGGGACTGCACATGAGTTTTGCTAACACCCAAAAGTTTGTTGATCAATAAGACTCCCCTAATGGTTTCACTAATTATCAGAGTGGAAAGGCTCTCTTTGCCAGCAGGGGAACACTGACTGGGTATATGGAACATACCAAGATGTTTGAAAACAGCATTTGCCCAAAATTCAGAAGATTTTGTCCAATAAGTGGCCAATGCTTTTACTTTGCCACCCCAGAGTGACAGGTAGACTCTAGCCCAGCTCCAGATGCACCAGTGATATCTCCATTATATTTCTTGCAACAACTAACATCCCAAAGGAAAACTTGACATATCAACCATGTGATGAATCATCCTAAACCTGAAATGTCGTATCTCTCCAGAAAAGCTAAATACCATTTAATTCTCTACTGGACCGTTCATCAATTCTTAGTCATTGTCATTGAGAGATTAGGTTCTACAGAATAGAAGATATGAAATCATTTTAAAACATATAAAGTAACTTCTATATCAGAAAAACTATTGTTATAAAGGAGATCATTCAGCTGGAACAGTCAGTTTTCTTTCAAGGTTGTGTCATGAAACTCATGCAAATGTACATGTTGAATTGCTTACCCTGGCAAATTGTGATAGCTGAAAACTTTATGAATTGTTATCTTTTTTGTTTGTTTATTTGTTGATCTATTTTGTAGAATTTTCAGTTGCAACAATAGCTTGTTTTCATACATTTTACATATATACATTTCTCAACCAAAGATATTGTAGTCAGAATAAATTGTAATTTAAAAATGAGCTGGTAAACTTCAGAGTAACCATCCATTAGATCAAGCGTGAATTTTAGATGTCATGACCTTTAACTCCTTACTTTTCTCAGTAAGTAAATCACCACAAAGTTTTGAAATGACTATTCAGACTTAAGGAATCCATGAGTAGAAAAACTAGAACTTAAAGAAAGTTCTCTTAATTGTTCATGTGTAGAGTTGAAACCTCAAGAGGAGATGTCAGATACTGTGGTGGCATTTATATAGCAAATTGGTTTAAGAACATGGGCTTTGGAGCCAGGCGGACTTGCTTTTGAATACCGTCCTTGCCACTTACTAGATAGATTATCTGGTAAATTCCTTAAACTCTCTGAGCCACAGTTTCTTCACATCTATATATTTAATAGATATAGAAATAATAATACCATCCTAGGGTGCTGTTTCAAGAAGTAAAGGAGACTGACTCAATAGTACTTAGCTTTAGTTAATTTCTTTTGGTTTACTTCTTTTTCTATTCCCAAGTCAAATATATTTTATAAATAAACACAATCCACATCCCAAGTTAACAATGTCTTTCAGAAGTAAGTTTAATGTTTATTTATTTACTCATTCAACAATTATTTAGTGTTCATAAAGATTGTGATCTGAGATGGAAAAGGAAAAAGTCTTCTGCAAAAATAATTAGCTCTCAAAGAAACAGGCTCCAAATGTGGCACAGAAATTTTCCACCATGACAACATATAGTATAAAGTCAGAGTTAAAAGCATTCCTGAATGCATGTGAAGCATGGCTCAGCTATTCACCAGCTGTGTAATCTCAAGTAATCACTCAGCTGCTCTGGACCTTAGGTGTGTTGACATCAAGACTGTAAATAGTGCCCACAAGGTTGTGAGGCCATAATCATTGTTATATGAACTTGCATGTAATAAGCACAAATGCTTACTATACATACTTGTATACTTACCATGCATACTTTACTATATATTACAGGTATATTTACCGTGCAAAACAAGTATACAAGTACAATAAAAGTGTATTTTCTAAGCAATACTGACTAAACAATAAATGCTCACTATTAATAATGTTATTTACATGGAAATTTAAGTGTGACTATGTGTGTATAAGAGAGTGTATATGAGTGTGTGATATGTATAGGTAGATTATCGCAGCCATCTGAGTGCTGAGAATAGGCATCTTTTGCAATTTACTCCATAGTATATAGGTAACTTCAAAACATCCCAAAGAAAACATACTTTAGTAAGCAGTAGCACAAGATCAGAAGTAGATATAACAGGTGGGAGAGAGGTATGGAAAAGAGACTCATAATCAGGACTGGGGAATAAGGGTGGAAAGGTAATTTTGACAAAAATAAATAAAAGTAAATAAACAAAAAAATTGTGCTTTGAAAATATAATTTATTTAAAATTGTTTTTATTAATTTAAACTGTGTAGAGGTAGGCTTACGCCACTTGTCATTCATTTGGCTAGTCTCGCATTGAACAGATATTTATTGAGGGCAGGATTATGAAGATGATGTATAAAAGGCAGATGTGGCTCCTGCTTTTATGAAGCTTATAGTCTAGTGGGAGTGGTACTTCTTAACTCTCACCCTTAAATCATCCATTTCTCACCTCAGACCCTTTGCTCTATGTTCATATGCTTTTCAAAAAAGAGAGAAAGGAAAAGAGAAATTTCTTATACATGTCTAGGAGTAACTTTTATGATTAGGTTAAATTTTCCTAAATTCGGTGTCTAATATCAATCATTAATTTTATGCTATTGAATACAATTCCATACGCATTTAAAATTAGAGAAATAGAAACATTCAAAATGAAATGTACTTACTCATAGTTTAGTTTAATGCCTAAATGTAAAGTTTTCTTTTGGCAGTGTTGGTCAAAATGCTTTCATACTGTCTCTGAGAAAGTTCTATATGAAGATTTTACAAATGAGTTTTAATATGCTTTATTATGAAGGTAACATAAGGATTTTCATGGATATGAATTTACTTAAGAAAAAAGTATTTTCTATTAATAAAATGAGATATTAGCGTAAATTTACTGTCCCATGGGACAATTACACAGTTGTAGTTTGTGGTTGTTGGTATTTATGGAAGTCATTAATGTAAACATTGGGGGAAAAATAACTTTAAATAAGGCATTATAATGAGAATCATGATCAATATGTGCCAAAAAAACCACATTTTGTTCTGGAAACTTTTATTGGAGCCAGAAATTTTGATTATCACAGTTATACAATTACAAAGTAAGTTGAGTATAAAATTCAGAGAATAAAAAGTGTTTTATACATATATATTTCCTTTTATTTCAAATATTCCCCACCCTTTATATTCCCAAGATAGTGACAAAATCACAAGTCATGTTAAAATATATCTTTAATACAGGAAAATTTAATCTCAAATTTTCAATGCACCTGTGTTTCACAAGGGAACCAAAGACTATTTTTGTGTTTTATGTCTGAAAACCTTTCTATTGCTATTTCCTAGCAAAAATTAAAAATTATTTCTTTTAAATATATTCTAATTAAATTGCACTATACAATGTTATTTATCAATTCTGTCCTAAAAGCTTACACACACATACACATACACAAAATTCATTTTGGTCAATAAAAATAATCACTTTGGAGTTATATAGATTTAGTTTCAAATTCCTGCTTCTTCAAGTACTACTGCTGTGACCTTGGGAACATTACTAAATCTCTCTGAGCATTATTTTCCTCAATTTAAAATGGGTTGGTATTTAATAATAGTATTTGATGTTTAAACCATCAGATGTTTGATTTAAAGCTTAGTAAAGTGTCTTTTACACAAAACAAGTTTAAGTAAATAGCAGTCATTAGCTCTTATGTTTATTGTCAATAACATATTTATAGGTCTACAAGTCCATTTTTCTACAAAAACTGTGAGTAAAGGAAGATTCTGAGTATATAATATTCAGTTAACATGAGTTTCTTGTTCAATGTAGTGTTTGGTTAGTGAAATCTGATAAAGCTTATCATTCATAATCTTCAACTGAAAAATGATCTGTGAACATGAAAAAGGAAGGGAAAATGCAGGACACTTAACCAAGAAAATATAATAGTATAATATAGGAAGATAGAATTGGAAGAGGGTAATTCACTGATGATAAAATCAATGGAGCTTCATTAAGAATTGCAATCTATGCTTTGCCACATGTGTTAATTGAGAGCAGTAAGTGGAATGTTTCATTCTTTTTCAATTTCCTGTTTATCTTGGAGACCCACTGTCTGTACCTGTCAAAAAACCGGACAGTGTCTCTTCTCTTGTTTTGGTACTAATATTGTAGACAGTCAGAATATGTTTTTCATGGGCACCTCCTTTCTTTTTCATCATGTTTCTTTCTTTACCACTTCTAGTAACAAAATGCCTAGAAAATAAATGGCAATGAATAGATAGTTACAATTTGGGGAGACTATTTGGGTCACACAGCCATGCATGGCACTCCAGGATGATGGTTTATTTTCAACTAATAAAAACAGAAAATTAATAAAAATTAGTAATTTATGCAAAACTCTATCACTGCCAGTAATGCACATTTTGCTTAAAGTTGTGGTCAAGATAATAGAACACAAAGAGAAATGAGAAAAATCACAAGTATTAGAAAGAAGAAAAATTTAACATTATGCACAGATAATAGGGTTATATAATTAGAAAGTCCTCCTGCAGCACTAATAGAACTTTCTGCAATGACAGAAAAATCCAGCAAATGCTTGTCCAAAGCAGTAGCTACTAACCACATGTTGTTACTAAGCATTTGAAATATGGCAAGTGTGACCAAGGAACTGAATATTTAATTTGATTTAATATTAATTAATTTAAATTTAAATAACCAAACATGACAAGTGGCTACTATGTTGAAAAGAGCAGCCTGAGGAAATCACTTATAATTCCGAATTAAAAGGAACATCCAACCAAATGGCAGATACCTTTAAATGACTTTTTCCATACACTATCATTAAGCAATTGAAGTTATAATTGGAAAATTCTTTCAATTCATTATTGCATTAAAATATCCAAAATCTATCTATTATAAACAGAATAAAATGAATAATTCTCTTAGAACTATTAAAAATTTAGAAACTTAGAGTTTTGAGGATGAGATTTGAATAAATGAAGAGAAATGTGTATCTGGATAAGAAAACCAGATATTGTAAAAATGCCAGTTCCTGCTAAATTATTTATGGGTTTAGGATAATGTCAGTCAAAAGTGCAATGGGATCTTTCTTGAACTTAATTATTTAAAGTTGATTTAGTATAGACTTGTACCTTGTGCTACATCATGCCTTTCTCTGCAGGAAGGTAATAGGATTCCATCCTTTTGAGTTCAGGCCTTGCCTTGTGACTGGATTTGGCCAATGAAGTACAGGAACAGAGGGCATTCTAAGAGCCACCTATGTGTTTTTTCCTTCAGCTCATGAACCTGCAGTGTTCCAGAGTGAAAACATCCAGAACTGCAGCCAACCCAGACAGACATGACACATGAGCCAGAGGTAAAGTGTGGCTGGTAAGTCTCTGAGATAAAGACATATCTATCAATGTCTCTGAGATAAAGACATATCTATCAATATTTCCTTTGTGTTTCATCCATTTTAGTTCATATTAAAATGCATTCTAAAGCAAAAAATATTATACCAACCTGGTATTGGTATAAGATGCAAAAGACTGGTTATAGGAGCAGAATGTAGACCTTAAGTAGATCACAGAATGAATAGAAAAAGAATACTTTATCAGGTACATAGTATTTAATATTAGGAATTTGGGAAAATATATCGATATCAATATATCAACACAAAAGAAAAGCTTTCAAAATAAGGCTACTTAAAAATACTTTACCTAATAAAACTAAAATAGCTAAAATCAAGAAAAACATGACACTTTAGGAAAATGTTTCCTGTAAATAATAGGCTAGGCTTGATTTCCTTTGTGTCTAAGTAGATAGATGGCTAAATTAGATAAACAGGTGAATAATTTATTTCACTTACGTCAGTAAGAGAGAACATTTTAAATAAAAACATGAAGGTGATATGAGCAAATGATTTATAGAAATTAAGTATATAGAATTTATAATATCTTATTAATAATGAGAATTATAAACAAGTATCTCTTTTTAATATTTCAAAAGGGGCAAGATTTTATTTTGAAGGCAATACTCAAGGCTGAAGATGGTTTATTGAACAAAGCATGCCCATACAGTCATGATAGAAGTGTGAATTGGTACAAACTTTCTAAAGAGCAATTTTTCATTATATATTAAGAATCATAAATGTATTGATATTATCTGCAACACTAATTCCACTTTTAGAAATCTACCTCAAGAAAATACTCATAGAAAAAATGTATATACAGAATTTTGACAGAATCTTTTTTACAGCAAAGAGTAAATAAGAAATAACTGAAATATATAATAATGGAGTGTGCATATGGTATCATCACCATTTCAGATAATATAAGTCATTCATTAAAACCAAGGTTTTAAAAAATTCTTAAAATTTTAGGAAATTGTCATGAAATATATGATGAAAAAAACATTAATAATAATTCTCTGTATCTCTGTGTCTCAAATGAATAAAATCTTTAAAAAAATAATAATAATTTTCTATAATCTGAACTTGGGGGAAACATACATATATGGAAAAAGAAAATCAACTGGATTAAAATATAAAAAATGTTTATTCCTAAGTTTTCATTTACTTGAAACTATTTGCCTTTCATAATCACAATTGCTTATCCAAAAGTGAAAATGAATTTGTGAGAAGAAACAGGATATTTAACAGATATTTCAAT
This sequence comes from Zalophus californianus, assembly GCF_009762305.2. Lineage (NCBI taxonomy): Eukaryota > Metazoa > Chordata > Mammalia > Carnivora > Otariidae > Zalophus > Zalophus californianus. The sequence goes on from NC_045601.1 coordinate 46,846,230, forward strand.
GATAAAACTAGCATTAACTTATTTACTTATTAGAACAGGCAGAATAGATCTTGTGCAAAATGCCTGTTTTTTCAGTACCTTTTGAACTTAAACTTTGATGAGTGAGTAAAATCTCTTTTACTGTAAATTTTTATATGGTTGCTTCTAAGATGGTTGTTCAAATGTGGTTACATTGAATAGTGTGTTTATCTTTGGGTTGCTTATTATTATAATTATTGTAATGAAATTTGACCTATACATTAATATATTATGCCTCTTTTGAGATTCTAACTAGAAATGGCCAAACCAACTAGAGACAGACAATAATAAGCATTTATCCTTCTGGTTCTGAGTTGACTGAAAATTGATCTATAAAAGTTCTGTAGGTTTTACGTCCAGCATCTCAGGAAATAATCAGTCTACAAAGGGAGTAGAATTCTTTGTTTTCATGGAAGTAATGTTTGAAGGATAACACATTTGAATACAGGAGAAAGATAGAACAAATTTTACAATGTGTTGTTTTATGGTTAAAGAATTTAAATGTAGGGTAGGAGAAGTCAAGTGAATGCACACCTAGCTTGGTGTTTCCATCTTAAAGTTTGAGCTATTCCTTTAGGTCTCATCTGGAAAGAGCAGGCTGATAGATGCCTGCTACTGAGTATGTGTGTTGTGCTGCCACTACAGAAGACAGACATTTTTCCTGGAAAAGCTATTAGACTTAGGAGACTGTGTTCTCCAGAGTTTCCAGGTCAGTGGTTGTTTAAATGTCATTACATTAACTCAGAAAATAGAAACTTTGCCATTGACCCTAGAGAATTCATGAGCTGGGAGCTGGGAATGGATGTTGGGGGGAAAGTTGAACTATGCACTTTTAGGGGTTTTTTTTTGGTAAGATCTGCCAGCAAGTTAAGTTTTTTTTCTTAGCTTTAAAAATGAGATATCAACAATTATTGCTAGATCATTTTTGTTCTGTATCTATTATCCTTTCATCTATATAATAGTCAATGGTTATATTTTACTGGAAAACACAATTTTGCTTAGGCTTTCCAAACTAGAACGTATTTCTCCTAATTTCTTAGTGGTTGCGTAAAGGATTTCATTTTAATAAGATACTTCTGTTAGGCTGGAGAGACAGACACTGGCAGCAGAAGCATGAGCCTTCCAACTGGGGTTACAAAAGATAAGGCCAAAAGAGTAGATTGATTAACCAGCTATGATGACTGGTGTTTACAATGGCAGCCAGACAATCTGGAACACAATGGCAAATTTAGGTGTGGTTTAGCTGGTGTTGTTATCCACAAAGATGTAATGTGGTAAGAAAAAAAAAAAAAAGAAAAGAAAAGAAAAGAAAAAAGAAAGGAAAAGTACACATAACATTCAAGACTTTAAATTCAATGGAGGGCAGAAATGAATTTCCAGGCCACCCATCCATTCAAAATAAGACCAGTATTTAGGCTGGAAACAGTAGGATCTACCTCCCAAAAACAAAGGAATAGAAAGAGCTAGCCATGGTTCTGGTCATGTCAGGTGTTGCTGCTCCAATGGCAAAAGGAAATTGGAGTAATAAACAAAGTAATGTATGATAGTTAGAGTTAGCCTGGCAGAAAGACCCTGAAGACCAAATGGTCAACCCCATAGACTTCCTATTGTCTGGAGTCCAGCCATACTGAGTAGTTGGACTTCGTGAACAAAAACAATGCTAGACAGTAGGAGTTGGTAGGATGAAGATATTGAAGGGCTATGTCATCATTGCTTTCAGGTGAGGATGACAGGTCTAAGCCTACAAAGATAGAATTCTTGGAGGGAAGCCTTTGACAAATGTTAGTAATAAAAGGATGGAAAGAGGATAAAGAAGGGAAAGAATTCAACATTTGCCAAATGTACTATAACTATGTGTTTGAACTCTATTATGGTTCATTTAATATTAGTGAATGATGGGTAAGTGTTATTATTTTCTTATTATAATTGATGTGATGGGATTCAGAATGTTAGATAGTATTATTTGTGGCTCAGCATGTCATAATGTTGAAATACATATTTTCATATGTATGCCCCACATCGTGATGCATCCACAGCGAGTTTATATTTAAAAGAGGCCAAATGTAAATGTTCTTAGCATACCTTTACATACATATCATTTGACTAAAGAGATCTGATGTAAAGTTTATTGGAAAATCTCTAGTGCTTTATGGAATTATAATGACTAGATTACTGAATCATTTTGTATGGCCCCTCAGGTAGATTCAGAGTATACTAGTCCGTATTACATGCCCTTTAGAGAATCAGAGAGACAACTTCTTTGTCTTCAAGGTAGGAGGCAAACTGGAAGAATGCACAGACTACCCTATAAACCTGTCCCCTCAAAAATCCAAGATGTATTCATGGAATTAGGATTGAGCCTGTCAGTATGAAGAAAAAGATTAAAAGTCGAAAATCCTTAAAAAGGAGCTTAAAAATCTGAGCTACAGTAAAACGATGGTTGGCTCTTTGAAGGCATTAAGCTGCAGAAGAGTATGCTGATAACAAGTGTGAAATGGGGACAACCAAAAGCACACAAGGGGATTAAAATGCCAGTTACAGGAACAAATGATTTCAAAAGGGGTTATATTAAGATATCAAGAGCAGAGGGATTTGGGCAGCTCAGGTTATTGGTGAAAGTTATGACAGTTTTTTTCACTAACTTGTCAGCCTGAATGCAATTTAAGCTGTTATGGGCAAATTGGATACCCATAATCACTGTTTGTTTGAGCTTTTACCTCAGATGTTAGCAGATGATTTCCAAATCTGTAAATACCAAGGAAGCTCTCGAGTTCCATTCCCTTATTGGTCTGAGAAAACGCTGGCAATTGGATTAGTTTCTTATAGTTGCTACTTTGTTTACTTAGTATTTACACAAAGATTTGCCAAAGACATTACCAGAAAAAGTCAAATCAAATTGAAGCTATTGGACCACAGAATAATTAGAGTCACTTTTCATGTTATTAGTATTTATTGAATACTTACTCCATGCTAAGCACTGGAGTAATCACTAGGCAACAATGGTCCATGCCCTTATCTTGCAGTCTAGTTTTATCAAATAACCACATACCTAAACGTAAGTCTGCAGCTATGAAGAGGACAATGAGGAAGAGTACTTCTTTATTCCCTTAGGAAATTATTTTCATTCCTTGGATCATCTGAAGGATCATTAGTGTTAACTAGGAGCAAAAGGATGGACAGAAGTATCCCATCAGGGGTCATAATGTGTACACAGTTTCCCTGAGACAACAGGGAACAAAATGAGTTTGCAAAGCTTAAAGAAGGAGTGAGAAAGAGACATCAAGAGGATAGAGGATTTGGTACAGGGAAAGGCCTGAGAAGTGGTAGAGACCACACAATGCAGTGGACATATTTTTGAGTCACAGTGCTCAACGGGGATGCCACCAGAAGACCTGATTATTTAAATTTGGATTTAAAGGACTTAAGGTTAAATAGAACTAAGAATTTAGTCCCTCATTTGAACTAGCCACATTTCATGTGCTCGATTGCCATTTGTGGTTAGTGGTTACTAGACTGGAAAATTCAGAGAACATTTCCATTATTGCAGAAAGTTCTACTGGATAGAATTGTGTTAGATTTAGCTTTATTCTAAGAGCAATGGGAAGTCACAGAGGGATTTTCTTCAACATTGAAGTATGGAATAGTATGACCAGAGAGCATGTTTTGAGAAGAACTTGATAGCTGTACAATGGAGATGAGTTTGTCTGGGGAAGTGCAAATTGCATTTAAGTAGGCAATTTAACAAAATCTAACAAAAATATTATAATACATGAAGATGAGAGATGTGAACAGAGTTGCATGATTTTAGCAGCTGAAACGAACAGGATTTAGTGATGAATTCAATTTGGGAAATAAAAGAGAGGGTTTTTTCGGGATTGCATGGGTGGCTCAGTTGGTTAAGCATCTGACTCTTGATCTCAGCTCAGGTCTTGATCTCAGGGTCGTGAGTTCAAGCCCCACATTGGGCTCCATCCACGCTGGGCATGGAGCTTACTTAAAAAAAAAAAAATGGAAATATGCCCAAAATTTAGTGTGTGGCACTGATCTATTAACTAGTCTGATCATATTTTGATCATATTGTTTTTTTTTTTTATCTTTATCTTCTTTTTTTTTCCTTTTTTCTTTTTTCCCGTTCTTTTCCCCCAGTTTCAGGTCTCTTCTGATTTGTTTAGCATATATTTTTCTGGGCTCATTGTTACCCTGTTAGCATTTTGTTCTCTCAATCATCTATTCTCCTCTGGACAAAATGACAAGATGGAAAAAATCACCTGAAAAAAAGAACAAGAGGCAGTACCAACTGCCGGGGACCTAATCAATACGGACACTAGTAAGATGTCAGAACTAGAGATCAGAATGACGATTATAAAGATACTCGCTGGGCTTGAAAAAAGCGTGGAAGATATTAGAGACACCCTTCCTGGAGAAATAAAAGAACTAAAATCTAAGTCGAAATCAAAAAAGCTATTCATGAGGTGCAATAAAAAAAAATGGAGGCTCTAACTGCTAGGATAAATGAGGCAGAAGAGAGAATTAGTGACATAGAAGACCAAATGATGGAAAATAAAGAAGCTGAGAAAAAGAGAGATAAACACCTACTGGATCACGAGGGCAGAATTAGAGAGAGAAGTGATACCATAAGATGAAACAATATTAGAATAATTGGGATCCCAGAAGAAGAAGAAAAAGAGAGAGGGACAGAAGGTATATTGGAGCAAATTATAGCAGAGAACTTCCCTAATTTGGGGAAGGAAACAGGCATCAAAATCCAGGAGGCACACAGAATCCCCCTCAAAAATCAATAAAAATAGGTCAACACCCCGTCATCTAATAGTAAAACTTACGAGTCTCAGAGACAAAGAGAAAATACTAAAAGCAGCTCGGGAGAAGAGATCTGTAACCTACAAGGGTAGAAATATTAGATTGGAAACAGACCTATCCACAGAGACTTGGCAGGCCAGAAAAGACTGGCATGATATATTCAGAGCACTAAATGAGAAAAATATGCAGCCAAGAACACTATATCCAGCTAAGCTGTCATTGATAAGAAGCTTCCAGGACAAACAAAAACTAAAGGCATTTGCAAACATGAAACCAGCCCTACGAGAAATATTGAAAGGGGTCCTCTAAGCAAAGAGAGAACCTAAAAGTAACATAGAACCGAAAGAAACACAGACAATATACAGTAAACAGTCACCTTACAGGCAATACAATGGCACTAAATTCATATCTTTCAAGAGTTACCCTGAATGTAAATGGGCTAAATGCCCAAATCAAAAGACACAAGGTATCAGATTGGATAAAAAAACAAGACCCATCGATATGCTGTCTGCAAGAGACTCATTTTAGACCCAAAGACACCTCCACATTGAAAGTGAGGGGGTGGAAAACCACTTACCATACTAATGGACATCTAAAGAAAGCTGATATCCTTATATCAGACAAATTAGATTTTAAACCCCAAACTATAATAAGAGATGAGGAAGGACACTATATCTTACTTAAGGGTTTATCCAACAAGAAGATCTTTTAACAATTGTAAATATCTATGTCCCTAACATGGGAGCAGCCAAATATATAAGCCAATTAATAACAAAAGCAAAGAAACACATCAACAACAATATAATAATAGTGGGGACATTAACATCCCCCTCACTGATGGACAGATCATCTAAGCAAAAGATCAACAAGGAAATAAAGACTTTAAATGACACACTGGAACAAATGGACTTCACAGACACATTCAAAACATTCCATCCCAAAGCAACGGAATACACATTCTTCTCTAGTGCTCATGGAACATTCTCCAGAAGAGATCATATCCTAGGTCACAAATCAGGTCTCAACCAGTACCAAAAGATTGGGATTATTCCCTGCATATTTTCAGACCACAATGCTTTGAAACTAGAACTCAATCACAAGAGGAAAGTCGGAAAGAACTCAAATACATGGAGGCTAGAGAGCATCCAACTAAAGAATGAATGGGTAAACCAGGAAATTAAAGAAAAATTAAAATAATTCATGGAAACCAATGAAAATGAAAAAACAACTCTTCAAAATCTTTGGGATTCAGCACAGGCAGTCCTAAGAGGAAAGTATATAGCAATACAAGCCTTTCTCAAGAAACAAGAAAGGTCTCAAATACACAACCTAACCCTACACCTAAAGGGCTGGAGAAAGGACAGCAAATAAAGCCTAAACCCAGCAGAGGAAGAGAAATCATAAAGATCAGAGCAGAAATCAATGAAATAGAATCCAAAAGAACAGTAGAACAGATCAACGAAACTAGGAGCTGGTTCTTTGAAAGAATTAACAAGATTGATAAACCCCTGGTCAGACTTATCAAAAAGAAAAGAGAAAGGACCCAAATCAACAAAATCATGAATGAAAGAGGAGAGATCACAACCAACACCAAAGAAATACAAACAATTATAAGAACATACTATGAGCAACTCTATGCCAGCAAATTAGATAATCTGGAAGAAATAAATGCATTTCTAGAGATGTATCAACTACCAAAACTGAACCAGGAAGAAATAGAAAACCTGAACAGACCTATAACCACTAAGGAAATTGAAGCAGTCATCAAAAATATCCCAACAAACAAGAGCCCAGGGCCAGAGGGCTTCCCAGAAGAATTCTACCAAACATTTAAAGAAGAATTAATACCTGTTCTTCTGAAACTGTTCCAAAAAATAGAAATGGAAAGAAAACTTCCAAACTCATTTTATGAGGCCACCATTACCTTGATCCCAAAATCAAACAAAGACCCCATCAAAAAGAATTACAGACCAATATCCCTGATGAACATGGATGCAAAAATTCTCACCAAAATATTAGCCTGTAGTATCCAACAGTACATTAAAAGGATTATTCACCACGACCAAGTGGGATTTATTCCTGCTGCAGGGTTGGTTCAACATCCGCAAATCAATCAGTGTGATACAATACATTAATGAGAGAAAGAACAAGAATCATATGATCCTCTCAATAGATGCAGAAAAAGCATTTGACAAAGTACAGCAACCTTTCTTGATCAAAACTCTTCAGAGTGTAGGGATAGAGGGTACATATCTCAATATCATAAAAGCCATCTATGAAAAACCCACAGCGAATATCATTCTCAATGGGGAAAAACTGAGAGCTTTTCCCCTAAGGTCAGGAACTCAGCAGGGATGTGCACTATCACCACTGCTATTCAACATAGTACTAGAAGTCCTAGCCACAGCAATCAGACAACAAAAAGAAATAAAAGGCATCCAAATCAGCAAAGAAGAAGTCAAATTCTCAGTCTTTGCAGGTGATATGATACTTTATGTGGAAAACGCAAAAGACTCCACCCCAAAACTGCTACAACTCATATAGGAATTCAATAAAGGGGCAAGATATAAAATCAATGCACAGAAATCAATGGCATTCCTATTCACCAACAACAAGACAGAAGAAAGAGAAATTAAGGCATCGATCCCATTTACAATTGCACCCAAAACCATAAGATACCTAGGAATAAATCTTACCAAAGAGGCAAAGAATCTGTACTCAGAAAACTATAAAAAACTCATGAAAGAAGTTGATGAAGACTCAAAGAAATGGAAAAACGTTCCATGCTCATGGATTGGAAGAAGAAATGTGATGATGTCAATGCTACCTAGAGCAATCTACACATTCAATGAAATCCCTATCAAAATACCATCCACTTTTTTCAAAGAAATGGAACAAATAATCCTAAAATTTGTATGGAACCAGAAGAGACCCCGAATAGCCAGAGGAATGTTGAAAAAGAAAAACAAAGCTGGTGGCATCACAATTCTGGACTTCCAGCTCTATTACAAAGCTGTCATCATCAAGACAGTATGGTACTGGCACAAAAACAGATGCATAGATCAATGGAACAGAATCGAGAGCCCAGAAATGGACCCTCAACTCTATGGTCAACTAATCTTCGACAAAGCATGAATGTCCAATGGAAAAAAGACAGTCTCTTCAGCAAATGGTGTTGGGAAAATTGGATAGCCACATGCAGAAGAATGAAACTGGACCATTTCCTTACACACAGACAGAAGTAGACTCAAAATGGTTGAAAGACCTCAGTGTGAGACAGGAGTCAATCAAAATCCTAAAGGAGAACACAGGCAGCAACCTCTTCAACCTCAGCTGCAGCAGCTTCTTCCTAGAAACATTGCCAAAGACAGGGGAAGCAAGGGCAAAAATGAACTATTGGGACTTCATCAAGATAAAAAGCTTTTGCACAGCAAAGGAAATAGTCAAGAAAACCAAAAAACAACTGACAGAATGGGAGAAGATATTTGCAAATGAGGTATCAGAATAAGGGCTAGTATCCAAAATTTATAAAGAACTTATCAAACTCAACACCCAAAGAACAAAATGGGCAGAAGTCACAAACAGATATTTTTCCAAAGAAGACATCCAAATGGCCAACAGACACATGAAAGAATGCTCAACATAATTTGACATTAGGGAAATCCAAATCAATAACTCAATGAGATACCACCTCACACGAGTCAGAATGGCTAAAATTAACAAGTCAGGAAACGACAGATGTTGGCGGGGATGAGGAGAAAGGGGAACCTTCCTACACTGTTGGTGGGAATGCAAGCTGGTGCAGCCACTCTGGAATACAGTATGGAGGCTCCTGAAAAAGTTGAAAATAGAGGTACCATACAGCCCAGCAATTGCACTACTGGGTGTTTACCCCAAGGATACAAATGTAGTGATCCGAAGGGGTACATGCACCCCAATGTTTATAGCAGCAATGTCCACAATAGCCAAACAATGGAATGAGCCAAGATGTCCATCAACAGATGAACGGATAAAGAAGTGGTATATATATATACAATGGAATATTATGCAGCCATCAAAAGGAATGAGATCTTGCCATTTGCAGTGACGTGGTTGGAACTGGAGGGTGTTATGCTGAGTGAAATAAGTCAATCAGAGAAAGACATGTATCATATGACCTCACTGATATGAGGAATTCTTAATCTCAGGAAACAAACAGGGTTGCTGGAGTGGTGGGGGGTGGGAGGGATAGGTGGCTGGGTGATAGACATTGGGGAGGGTATGTGCTATGGTGAGCGCTGTGAATTATGCGAGACTGTTGAATCACAGATCTGTACCTCTGAAACAAATAATACGTTATATGTTAAAAAAAAGAAGACTGTAGGAGGGAAAAATGAAAGGGGAGAGTCGGAGGAGGAGAAGATCCATGAGAGACTATGGACTCTGAGAAACAAACTGAGGGTTCTAGAGGGGAGGGGGGTGGGGGATGGGTTAGCCTGGTGATGGGTATTAAAGAGGGCACGTATTGAATGGAGTCCTGGGTGTTATACCCAAACAATGAATCATGGAGCAGTACATCAAAAACAAATGATGTAATGTATAGTGGTTAACATAACATAATAAAATAAAATAAAATAAAAAGAAAATTAAGACCATAACTATTAAAAAAAAAAGAGAGAGAGACTGATTTTTAGCTTCCAAAGTTTGTGGATGGTGTTGTCATTCATTGGCAGGAGTAACACAGGGAAAAGTTCACATCTGGAAAGGGGAGTGCTTTATTTGAGGTACCTGGACAATAGAAGATGTCAAGAAGCAGCTGGATATAAACTTTCTTTTTCTTCCTCTCTTCCTTACCAGCCACCCTACAACTTACTCCTTTTAACAGACTATGCAGCTTAAAGAAAGGCTTTAAGATTTTGGTCACACTCCTTATAATAAGACCTGGACATTTAACTGATCAGAAAGGTAGCAGAATCATACTTTGAGAGCTCAATGGGGCACTTGAGATCCCACAATGTACTTACATTATTTTCTGGATGTAAAGACCAAATGATGGAGAGTTTCCATCTTTTCTTGGTTAATGGCAGAAATAGTTCTCCTGCTTTTGCATACTATTTTTTCTTCTTACACTATTTTATTTCCCCAGAGTGAGAAAAGTAAGTCTTTTCTGGTCTAAAACTTCTGCAGTAAGCAGTTGTATGAGAAATATCTATGGAATTGCCTAGCCCAAAGGCAGGCAGTGTAGAATTCTGCTTGATAATGAAAGAGAGAAAGATGCTGGCTAGGTTTCTTGGCACAATTTTAAAGGCATAATTTTTCAACATTTCATCATACTATGGCAATATATTTTGATGGTATCTGTGAGTTGCTCAGAGAATTTCAAAGTAGTTTTAAATTTCCTTAGCCACGAAAAGCTTGTCAAGGACTGCTGAACGACTATGAAAATGTGAAAACAAACACTCCTGGTGAATATAAAAAGCTTACTGATTTGGAACAGGTTTCAAAAGACAAAATACAGCATTTCTTGTTGAGATAATATACTTTCTGCTGTTTCATTCTGTTCATTCATTCTCTTGCTTTATTTATTATTTCCATCTGCCTAGATATGCTCTAAATTTCCATTGGGTCCTGATGTTCTGTTAGTGCGAGAATAAAATAAAATTCACTTACCTGGATAGTTAATTAATTACAAATGTAATTGAGGAATGTTAATCTTACATAAAACAATTTTTTTACAAATATATTTTAAAGGAGAGAGATAGGTCTACACTTAATTTATAGCAAATATTTTTCACTTTAAGATATCTTGTTTTTTATTTTTTATTTTATTTTATTTTATATTTTAAGATTTTTTATTTATTTTTTGACAGAGAGAGAGAGAGCGAGAGAAGGAACACAAGCAAGGGGAGTAGGAGAGGGAGAAGCAGGCTTCCCCCTGAGCAGGGAGCCTGATGCAGGGCTCGATCTCAGGACCCTGGGATCATGACCTGAGCCGAAAGCAGATGCTTAACGACTGAGCCACCCAGGCGCCCCAAGATATCTTGTTTTTTTAAATTCCATATCTTTATAGGAAACAGAATCTACATTGCATATTAAAACAGAAGAGAATGTAAACTAATCGTTTCATTTTATTTATGTAAATACCCAAAGCATTTGGCATTTGTTCTAAATAATCTGTTTAAAAATCTGGTGACATACAAAAACATTGCCACTCCTTTTTAAACACTAGGAAGGTAAAATGTGGACAAAGTAAGTTTGTAGTATCTGATAAGAAATTAGTCGATAAAAGCTAGAAGAGTTAATGGTTCCTCTTGAATATTAGCCAGTTAAGCATAACTTTAGAAATACATATCATTGCATCAGTACTGTAAATATATGTATATATTTCACTTGTACTAAATATTATTCTATAGTCATAAACTTTTTTTTTTAACACTTAGGATTCTGGAAATAAATGATCAATGTTAATGTTAACATGATTAAGAATGAACTCTATCCTTCGGTTGCTGACACACTATGGTTCATTCCAAAATATCTTATCTATAACAAATATCAAGGCTAGACTTAATATTTCTGGTTTTTAAAAGATTTTATTTATTTAGGAGAGAGAAAGCAGGAGCAGGGGGAGGGGCAGAGAGGCGGGCAGAGGTAGAGGGAGAAGCATACGCCCTGCTCAGCAGGGAGCTGCCACCAGGCTTGATCCCAGGACCCCAGGATCATGAACTGAGCTGAAGGCAGACAGACGCTTAACCAACGGAGCCACCCAGGTGCCCCCATATTTCTGTTTTAATGGCTACATTAAAAGGTAAAATGAAATGTTCAGAAATTAAACTCAGGAAAGCCTGAGATATATAATTGCAACCTTACCAAGACAGGTAAATATGGAAGTGATTGTTCTTATTTCTAATTTAAATCCAGTATTACTTTTAACAGGCAGATATTACAGATGACAAAAAAAAAAAAGAGTTCAGTTATTGGAGTGTAGGGTAATAAATATTATGTCCTGTTACTTTCATTATATATATTTTCAATTTTGAATGAGAAAAAAATGTAGTCATGGCAGTCACTTACTATTATATCAATTTTATACAGACTTGACCTTGACCAAAGAAACATGCATTGAAAAGTAGAAATGTTCCCAGCTAAGTAATATACATTAGTCATTAACATTAACTCAATTTTCAGATAAATAATAAATCTCTTCTGATTTTACAGCTGGGAGTTAATCCAGTAGAGTGGTTATCATCAACTCCAAGCCTTTGGGGGTTTTTAATTGTTCTATTCAAATGAAAAGCTTTATGCCAGCTTTTGTTACCACCCAATTAATTTTTAAAACCAATTAAGATAAAATCATACATAATAATATCCTACTTATTACTAAGTGTATAAAATTTGCCTCCATCACTTAGTTCTTCTGACCCACCATTGACAACTCCTGATTAGTGGAGCTCCAGTCCTCTGCCTCTTTGCTTATTAACATTAACGGACATTTGAAAAAAGACACTCACTTCAGTTTGTTAATTCAAATCTACATTGTACATTTTCTATAATTTGAATAGCTCCACAATTGTTTGTCTTTGAATACCTGACTTCACTTTATCTGGCTTTTTAACATCACTTCTGCCCGAGAACAACATGGTACTAACACAATGTGATGTGATTAATCTGGCTGTTGACTGGTGATCATTCTAGTTCATATAAATCTTCTGAGAATAAAAACCTAAATATTAGAAGCAACCTTTTATTTAGGTTTGTAAATTCAAGGGTGTAAATTATATTTCTGATTAGTTTTGATTTGGGCAGTTAACTATCATATTTCTCAAATTCTGGATACTATTTTATACATTTGTTTAACACCCATTTAAGTAATTTTATTGTAAAGCATTAAGAAAAAAAGTTCCAAGTCGCATTTGATTTTTGTATTCTTTCCATAAACATAATTTAGCATTGTATAAATTTAAATGTATTGCAACAGTATTGTAAAATTTTGTTCTAAGATACTTTTGCCATCTGGATTTTAAAATAATTAGTCAAATTTATGTCAGGGAATTAAAAGCATTAAATGCATTTTTATACTTCATCTATATAAATGAATTCAGTTAAAATATTTTGAAGGAATATATATTTTAAATATGTAAAAAAAATAATGAATTGGTGTTCATGCCCAACTCTAGGATAAGCCATAAATGTTATTAGCTCCCTAAAGTTAATTTATCTGCGTAAACATCTAAAATGACAATAAATTAATTCATTTTTATGTCCATCTTTATAATGTTTCATTAATGGGGTATTTCTAAATTCTCATTAGATGAGCATATAAGATATCTCATGTATCTAACATACTTTTTCTAATGAGAGTAATAATTGTCTCCTAAGGCAGTGGTTTCCAACCATGATTTTAACAGGGAGTGGGGACATTTCTGTAATTTTGTGAAAGCAGTTGGGGTAGATGTACTGTGGGAAGATTATAAAGTAAAATAAACAAAGATATATCTTACCTTCAAAATATGAAGAGTTGGGGAAAGGGTGAATTAATAGGACACATAGTTAAAGAATAAATGAAAACAACAGAACCCATTACAAATGCAAGGCAGCTTCTATTTCCTCAAAGAGACTTTGGTGTGGTTGAAGGAGATGCGGATGGTAGGGCAGTGATTTAAAATGTATTTGTGGGGGGCGCTTCGGTGGCTCAGTTGGTTAAGCTTCTGTCTTTGTCTCAGGTCCTGATCTCAGGGTCCTGGGACTGAGTCCTGTTTAGGCTCTCTGCTCTGTGGGGAGTTTGCTTCTCCCTCTGCCCCTCCTCCACTCGTGCTATCTCTCTCTCTTTCAAATAAATAAATAAAATCTTTTTTAAAAAAAATTTTAAAAATATTAAATGTAGTTGTGGGAGTTTTTGGTCGTTTTGTTTTGTTTTGTTTTACCATCTTACTCTCAGGTAGTTTAGTTCTTAATTTTATGCAATGGTGGTATACAGTTAAAAAGGTGTATTTTGCTAGATTGATGATTTGATTTCAATTGGATAAGTGGGAAGAAATGAGTCAGACTATACTATTTTTCACTGAAAACTGCCAGGTGCCCTCAAACAAAGTCTTAAATTGATAAGTAGGAAGTTAAACAGCTTAAAAGAAATTCAGGTAACATTTCTTAACCCAAAATAAAGATAAGATAAAGAACAGAATGTCAATGATATCAACAGAAACAATGACCATAAGCCAATTTGAGACAGCTGGGGGAATGCATTCTGGAAGAGCAACCTGGAGCCCTGTGTTGCTAGGAACATGATCCTAACAGTGACTTTTATCTATGTTTGACTTAACTTGGATCAACTTAGAAGAGGAGACATCTTTTTCAAGTAAACTGTATCTGTATTTGTGGCCAGTTTTTTCACCTGGAAACATTTCACCTACAAAGACATTAATATATTGCTTGAATAATCTTTTTGATAAGGAAATGACCCTTGAGGGCTTATTTCCCCTAAAGAGTAACAACACATGAATATGCCTTTGTCAACTGTTGCCATTTTTAAAACCTTCTTATTCAGCAGTGGAAATAAAGGTGTATCTCTTTATATGGTGTGGTTTGATATTTCATTGGCTCCGGTTTACCTAGTACAGACTGAAAGTTCACTATTCAACGGAGATGCTGAAAAAAAGAATCCCTGTTAGTAATGCTACTTTACCTGTACTAGAGAATTCCACTAGAGAGATGCTACATGTCTCCTATAAATTTTCAGAGTTACCATTGTATTTCGATTCACAGAGCTCATACAGTTAGAATTTATATATTGATGTAATTTCTCCATTAGTGTTTGGCTTCCTCACGAGACAGGGGGCAAGCTATGTGTTTTGCTCAGCAAAATATCTTTAGATCCTGTTCTTTTAATGAATATTTGTCAATTGAATGATTGGATAAATTAATGTCAATTAGAGGCATATTTTAAAATATGCCAACAAATTCCTGAAAACAATCAGCTTACTTTTAAACTCATCTGTACATGTGATCACAAAGTCAAGTATATATATATAATATATATATATATATTATATATATATAATAGATATATTCCATATATGTATTGAATATAATTAATGTTGAAATCATTTTTTGATAAAAGACTGGAAAATGAAGAATAAGCCTTATTGAAATGTCAAGAACTCTTTACTTTGTCTTTATTTGAGTTATGCTTTAAAAAAAGCTAATTAGAGAACAATCTTAAATTTCATCATGAAGAAAAAAAATGATTCAGAGCTCTGTGAGATTCTATTATAGCTAAATTCAATAAGTGGTTTTAAGAAATTGCTCTAAAAAGTTTTTGAAAGGTTACCACATGGAAGCCAAAGAATTGATGTAATAAAATACCATATAGTATACAATAAAAATGTCTGTTTTGTTGACCTTCTTAAATCTATTCTTCACGTAGTACTCAGCAAATCTTGT
This sequence comes from Zalophus californianus, assembly GCF_009762305.2. Classification (NCBI taxonomy): domain Eukaryota; kingdom Metazoa; phylum Chordata; class Mammalia; order Carnivora; family Otariidae; genus Zalophus; species Zalophus californianus. Next base: position 46,861,482 of record NC_045601.1, read on the forward strand.
TAAAGCCTTCGTGAGGGAAACTTTCTTTTATAAATTCATTTACTAACAGCCTGTCCTGGTAGTAACCCAATAAAAATATTTCCTGGGAATTCAACTTAGACTAAATTGAAAAGCCTCTGGACCAAAATCCTGCCTCCCCGACCAGTGGCTCTGTGCCTGGGACAATGAGAAGAGAGGCTAAAGACTAGGAAATATGTATTTCATCTAGCTCTCATGTTCTGCATTATTGTTTGTTTTTGATAGAGACTTGGTCTTCTCTTCCAGGTGAGGGTAGAGATATGAAGTCTTTGGACTGCAAACTCATATATAGCATCAGCTTTGGGCATCTGAGGGCCTCATTGTACTCACAATGGGTTCCAATTCAATATTTTCTGTGTATAAAAATATTTCCTGTTTTTTGGACCAAATATTGGGGGCTAGGACAAATGCAACTCAACCTCTTACTTGCTGTTACTTGCCTTTCACATCTGTTGAAAAGGTGATGATAATGGTACTAATCTTACAGGTTTGTAGTGAGGACCCCATGTGCTGATACATATAAAACAATATATGGAACGATATCTAGTGTGTACTAAGAACTCCAAGCATTTTAACTCTTAACATTACTGGCATAGAATTTTAAAAAGATAAATCTGTGTCCTCTAAAATCTCACAATATATTTGGATAAGATTTTAAAAAAACACACACAAGAAAAATAGCAAGTTCGAAATAACAGTTAACAGATTAACTAGAGAAATGTCACAAGGCACATACAGTTAATTGCCAAATGAACTGACTTTTTTAAGATTGTTGTAGGAGAACAGAGGATGAAGAGACCAGCCTGGCTGGGGGAGTCTCCAGATATGTTCACAAAGATCAGTTTTGGCTAGGGCTGGTAAAATTAGTAAAAACTGGTCTCCCCTTCAGTTAAAAATTTATAGTAAATATTTGCTTATAACTGTATCTTAGCTTGCATCCTGCCTTGATCTAAAATTGTTGGGACAATTATATCAATAGATAAGAGCACGTATCAGAAGTATGGTGAAAATACACTCTAGAGGAGTAGTCTAAATAAGCCAGTACAAAAAAAAAGTGTCAAATGCCATATTTCTGGGGAGGTATCTAAAAAAGGTTGAAAGTCTATTCCTCCAGAGTCCCTACCAATACTGATTCCTGGTGCGGACAGCCACTCAACCACCCAGAAAATGAAAGACATGCACTGAGACAAAAAACCCAAAGTGACATTTTATTAGTGAACCTGTTAAATTGCGTTTCCTTTTGCTTAGATGCACCATCCTAAATCTCAGAAGTGACACTTACTGGAGTCAGAGGACAGAGACCAGGACCAGGGCCAGACAGAAAACATTTGTTGCACCATGTGTGGATTTGCCAGCCCTTGTGGGCTTTCTCAGATCTGAACAGTCCAGCTCTAGCTGCACTTCCATGGAAGAAACATAAGGAGACATAAATGGGCTAGCCTACGTTCTTAATCCCAGGAGAATCTTCTATAGAAAAGGAGAGGGAGGTCTTTCCTCTCTTTGAAAATATCTCCATAGACACTGCAGATTGAATCCTGCTAATCAGGCTCAAGGGTCTAAACAGTTTCTGTCAGGACTTCTCCTGAGGGGCTCTGGGTGGTACTCAGCAGAGGGACTTCCCTTGAGAAGTATCTTGTCCTAGCAAGACGGTAGACAGTAAAGTAACCAAGAAAATAATCACTCTTTTATGAGGCCAAGACACACAAACTCAACTTTCTTTACCTAATGGCAATCTAGGAATGGCTATGACCAAACTCATCTCCAAGTTTATACTAATTTGTTCAAATGACAATGAAGGGAATATTTACTTCATATTGTGTTCGGGGGGAAAAACTGAGTTAGAGGCTCCTTGTCATATCAAAAAGGCTAAATAAATATAAGGCAGGCCAGATTATAAATAGCTTGAAAACATTTAGTAACAGCTTATTTTAGAAGTCACTTCAAAAAATTACAGTATTTGTAAATCATCTTTTCAAGAAGCTGGAATACTAAATACGAGCTCAAATTTTTCAGTATAAATTTATATGAAGGAAATGGTAGAAAATGGCATGTTGAATTCTCTACAAAAAGTCATTATTCTTCTGATCCTAATTTTGTTTTTTTGTCCCCCCACAGACACTATATTTTTATGAAATTATCAGATCTACCACCAAGTAGATGAAAACCCTTGAACATAAAGAAAACAACTGCCAAAATTTTGAAGGGAAAAAAATCCTCACGCACCTAGGAGAAATTAATTGCCCTGTCTAAATTGTTGATAACAGTGGCAAGAAAAAGATGTTACTTTCATCATTTATTCAAAGCTGCCAAAACGGTATTGGAGACATTGATAAAAAATAAGTACATTTGCAATTTAAATAACACAAAATATTTCATTTTTAGCTGTTTTCCTCCTTTTATTTCTTGGGCAAATTCATTCCTTTTTTCAGCTTGGCTGGGCTGATTGCTCGCCTTCATAATATACTGTTTAGAATGATTTAAGTTCATTTTTTTAAATAGAAAAGAAGATAAATGGAATTTTTAAAAAGCCCACATACATTGGTATGCTTTGACATGCAATTCTATACTCAGTTTATTATAAAATTTTATTTCAAATTGTAAGCTTTAGAATTTGGATATGTGGGGAAGGCGAGAAAGGGAAGGATTTGCCTTACAGTATGAAATAGGATGTCTCTGCTAGAGAAGTGTTCATGGGTTTCATTTTAATTAACCTGCCTTCATTTTAATTGTTGTATTATTCAGTTTCACTTTATGGTGCCATTTAGACAGTAAACTTTTCACACATCTGCAGGGACTGATAACAATGAGTTTAATTTAAACTAAAACTATCAGTTCAATTTAAAGATACCAGTCCCACTAGGGATATTTGCTACAATAGCATATATCAGTTCAATCTTTTTTTCAAGAAGCCTATAGAAATACTGGAGGTCATGCTGGAATTTTTACCCATTTTCTTTTTTTTTTTTTTACACCAAACTGCTCATTTATATTAGGATTTGGAGATCTTCAAGTAACTAAATAGTTCTTCTTGATTCTCAACTAATTTGTTCCAGCTTCTGTATGACTAGACTAATCCTGAGTTGTTTAAGCTACACTGATTATTTGGTATTGTTAGTGTTTAATTTTGCTTTTTATTAAAAAAAATAGGAATTTTAATTGTGTCTTATAAATAGCATTATTTAAATGGCTTTGGGCAGTACATATATAATCAAGACGGTACTTAGTGAAACAAAGGAAATATTTTTTAGCAAAATTGGGGGATAAAAAATGAATAATATGAGGTAATAAAATACCTTATGGGAAAAAATAATTATCTGATTGTATTTCCACTACTTGGAATATTGCTTCACATATATCTGAATTTTTAGACCATCCTTATGTTTGTTAAGATCTCACCTCTGATTATACAACCATATATTATCTTAACATTAGCTTTCTCTGGATTCCTTCACCCTTACTATTTTAAGCATATTATTGATTTAAATACTGTCTTGGTTTTCTTTAAATTACCTATATTCCAGTGTAGACAGGCATTTGCTTTTTACTGTCCTAGTGCTTACAATGTCTCTGCTGCATTTGATGAATTGAAAAAAGTGAAGTCAATAGATTCTGATCCATAAATTTATTTTTAACTATAACTTAAAGGAAAATATTATCAGATATCAATGATTGGTGGAAAATATGCAAATAACTCAAAAAATAGCACTGCAGTAAATGAGTTAATAATAAATTTAAAGTCTAACTGCAACACATAAACAGATAACAAATATTAGCAACTAAAACTACAAAGTAATATATCACAATAGTGTGCTGTGCACAAAATTAAGCATTTTCTAATATTCCTTCATTCATTAAATAAATATTCACTGCGTATCCATTATGTTCTAGTCATTATTTTTAATGTTAATGAGTGTTTTCCTTTGTTTGTTTTGATGTATATATATGTGAAAGTAATAGAAATAAAAATAAAGCAATGCAAGAGCAGAAGGAAAGTTGAGGGGTTGCAATTATGAGTAAGGTTTTAGGGAAGGACCAAAAACATCTGAGCAGAAATCTGAATAAGGTGAAATAGTGACCAAGGGGATATCTGGAATATCAAATAAAGCATTCATTATGCACTATGGATGCAATGCAAAAACTACTAGAGATGGAAGTCTACTCTGTTCAAACAGTGACATTTCAGAGGGTTCTAGAAAGTAATAGGTTGTGGATAAATGAAGAGGAAAAGGAATCACTTTGCGAGTGGGAGGAACAAACCTATAGAAGTCCATAGGGAGATGTAAGTTTGGTGGTGGGGTAGAGTGATGCTTAGTTGCCCCAGAGATTCACTCAGTGATCAGATTATTGCTGAAGACACACAGGGAAAAACTGGAAGAGAGTAAGTCAAGTGGCAGATCCAGAACTCAGGGGAAGAGCAAAGGAGGATAAGAAGAGCTTCAGACTTGCTTAGTAAGAAGGCACGAACAGCCAAGAGCTCAAGGAGACTGAAATAGGTAGGAATCATGCAGTTCTCCTAAGATGGTTTACTTGTTCTCCTCTCAGTGCTGAGAATTTTTTTGGTCTCTAATGCTCTGTCATTTACTGTTTTTGAGATATTAAAAAAATTAAGTGTATAGATCAATGAATTTTTATATATGTATACATCCATGCCATTATTAATCAAATCAAGATATAGAATGTTCCCCAGCACCTCACAGACTCTATCATGTCTCTTCTAAACACCCACCCACAAAAATAACCACTTTAGAACGCAAACACTTGTTTTTGTTGGGTATATGCCCAGGTATGGAACTGCTGAGTGAAAGAGTCAACATATGTTTAGTTTTAGTAGATATTACTAATTTTCTCCAGGATGGTTGTATAAATGTGTACTCCTATCAACAACGTATGAGAGTTTGAACAGCTCCACATTCTTCATTGTCTATCTAATTTTAACTATCCTGCAGTGGTTATCTCTTTATGTTTTTAGTTTGCATTTCTCTGATGAAAAATGATGTTGAACATGTTTTTTATGTTTATTGGTCATTTGCATATCTTATTTTGTGAAGTGCCTCCTTGGGTTTTCGGCCATCCCTTTACCATGTTGTATGGATTTTTCTTATTAAGTTGTAGAACTGCTTTTTATATTCTGGGTATGGCTGCTTTTTCAGGAATAATTGAAGTTTCTCTTTTAAATTTAAATTAATGTTTTTTAAATTGAGATATAATTGACATATAACATAATATTAGTTTCAGTGTAGGACATGATACGCTATGTTTCACATGTCACTGTGAAATGATTATCATGATAAGTCTAATTAACATCTATCGCCATACATAGTTATAATTTTTTTTCTTATGAGGAGAACTTTTAAGATCTACTTTCTTAGCAACTTTCAAATATACATACATTATCATTAACTACAGTCACCATGCTCTGTATTGTATCTTTAGGATTTGTTTATTTCATAACTGGAAATTTGTACCTTTTGATCACCTTCGCTAATTCTTAATTTAAATGAAGTCTAATTTTCAATCTTTTATTGTATTTTTTTTTTCTGTTTAAGAAATCTTTGTCTACCTCAATGTCACAAAAATACTCTTTGTTTCTTTCTAGAAGTTTTATGGCTTTAGCTTTTACATTTAGTTGTTATGATCCATTTTGATTCCATTTTTGTGTCTGGGGTGATATAGGAGACAAGGGACATGTTTTGAGATGGATATCAAATTGATCCAACACCATTTATTGAAGAGACCACTTAAAAATTTTTTTTTAGATGAACTGCAGTGGTGATATTGCCATAAGCCAGGTGACACTATATGCATAAGTTTGTTCTGGTCTACTTTGTTCCATATTTTCTTGCCAATATTGTCACTTGCCAGTACTTTTAGTCTTCCAGCTTTGTTCTTCTTTCATATTGCCTTTAACTATTTTAGTTCCTTGGAGTTTTTATAGAAATTTCAGAATCAGTCTTTCAATTTCTATAAAAAACAAACACAAACAAAAAATCTGCTAGGATTTTTATAAGCAATGCTTTGAATCTATAGCTCACTTAGGAGAAGATTGATGTTTTAAGACTTAGTGTTCCAACCCATTAACATGCTATGTCCCTCCATTTTATTTAATTTCTCCTTTAAGTATTTTACAGATTTCAACGCAGAAGGCTCATCTTTTCATTAAATTTGCTCCTAAGAATGCAATGCTTTTTGGTAATTTGTAAAAGAGGTTTGTTTTTATTATTTTCTTTGGAGCTATTTTTTGTTAGAACCTATTGTATATTGATCTTGCATTAGAGTATTATTAAATTCACATATAAGTTATAATAATTATAAATTATTCTGGATTTTCTACATATAGGTCAATAGTATATAATGAAAATTTGTTTCCTTTAATTATTTATGTCTTTTATTTATTTAGTTATTGTAATTGTTGTACTGGGTAGGGCTTCAATAGAATGTCAAATAGAAGTGTCTTGTTTTCCATTTCAGGGTGTATTAAAATTTTCACAATGACCTACAACATTTTCTTTAGAAATTTTTTAGATATCTTTTGTCAAGTCAGGAAACTCCCTTCTATTTCTCATTTGCTCACAGTTTCAACCGTGAATGGGTGTTAAACCTAACCAAATTATTACTTTCTATTTATTGTGAAAATATTATTTTCTTCTTTATGAATGTATTGAATTGCATTGATTAACTTTGTATGTTACACCAAGTCTGAATTATTGAAATTAGCCTTATTTGGTTATGATGGATTTTTCTTTCCTGTAGATATACATTTATTTAATTTATTTTTGTTTTATCTTGATTAATTTATTTATTCAAGCTGTTTGAGTTTACTTAACTGTTCTCTTTTCCAGAGTCTTGAGATTGAAGCTCAGATAAATTATTTTTTCTTCTTTTCCAATATATGCATTAAGAATAAGAATTTCCCCCTAAATTCTGCTTTAACTTTATCCAACAAACTCATTGTTTTGTCATTTTGATTACTAATGTAAACTCTGTGTGTCTTTAACCTATGTTTGTCGGTGCTACTAATTCTGTAGCTTCCTTTCTAATACATTACTTCTTGCCTATAATTTTTGTTCCCTGCTTTCTTTATTAATATCTTTCAACTTTGGAGTCTAACCACCAAATAGTTGCTCTCTATCTCTGTTTTGTGTTCCAAATCCATGTGAGCAATTGTCACAGAAATTGTCTGTTAACTACTGAATATCGGACACCATTTAACTTGTCTACCTTTGTATCAGTGCACATCTCTGGTCTTAGTAGCCAGGGTGGGTGGAGAAATCAAATAATGATTCCCGACTGTATTAGCTTGCCAGGTCTGTTGTAATAAAATACCACAAAAGGGGGTGCTTAACCAACAGAAATTTATTGTCTCACACTTCTGGAGGCTAGAAGTCAAAATGTCAGCACAGTTAGTTCCATCTGAAGGCTGAGAGTGTGAGGAAGCATGCTTTTCCCTTAGTTCTTGTGGTGTGTAGGCAGACTTCGGCATTCCTTGGCTTATATGTATTTATCTTCATTTTCACATGGTGATTTCCCTATGTGTATGTCTCTGTCCAAATTTCCCGTTTTATGAGAATGCCATTCATTCATCTGCAATGACTTAATTTCCAAATAAAGTCATATCCTGAAGTAGTGAAGGTTAGGAAGTCAACATATGAATTTGGCGGGGCGGGGGCAGGGGACACAAATCAACCAATAACATCACCCACAGATGCTCCTCCTAAGAAAAAAGGGTCATGAAGTTAATCCTAAATTATTATTACCATTATTATTATTTAGCACTTATTTTGTAAAAACATTTTAAGAACTAGCTCAATCATCAAAAGAAATGGCATGAGGCATTGTGATTATTTTTCCATTGTTTTATCAACTTCAACTCTAACCTCTATACTCTATGACCCTGGTGCTAGGACTCTAAGAGCTACATTTCTCATACTCATTTGCCATTTGCCTTTCTGTTCGATTCTGCCAAAAAATCGTTAAAAGAAGATTGGCAGGTGGGATGCATTATATGTTTAGTCCAGGCACATAAGTAAAAGGAACTAAACAAAAGCAGAAGGTGCATGCTGAAGCATGTAAAATAAAATTGAATCTTAGAGGAGGAGGAGGGTCAGATGATGATGAGCTGGTAAGAAAAATGTTGTTATTATCTGAGAGGGTAAGAAGCCCAAAGAAACCTTTTAAATATGAAAAATAACTGATCACATGTGGTACTGGTGACTGGGTATTCCTAGTTCAGTTGAACCATCATCTCAGTGATGGAGATGGATGTGCATGGAAATTAGGTGCTTCTATTACCCACTGAGTGACTTTCTTCTCTGCTTTGCTAAGTAATCAACTGAATCAATGTCCCAGATGGATGTGAATGATAAGCCATGGCTTGAGTAGAGTATTGTGTAGCGGCTGGTAGGGAGATGGGGGAAAATCAAGTATTTAGCTTTTATTGCAGGTATCAATAGAATGTGGTCTTTTTTTAAACATCAAGGGATGATTCAGATGATGACAAAATCCAATAAAGTTCATTAATATGATCAGAGTTCAGAGTAGGTACTTTATGTTCCCAACCTAAGGATAATATATATCCCCAATATGTTGACCGTTTTTTGTTGTTGATGTTGTTAGACATCCAGAAACTTTAAATTTGTAAGTAAAGCTATTGATTTTACCCTCAGAAATTTATTGGAAAGTTTTCCTCATCCAACAGATAAATGTTATGCCCGTTTTCATAAACCTTCATAATTTAAGGTATAAAATTCTCTTTTAATTAACTGTTATGGGGGTACCTGGTTGACTCAATCCATTAAGCATCTGCCTTCAGCTCAGGTCATGCTCCCAGGGTCCTGGGATCAAGTCTGACATCGGGCTCCCTGCTCAGTGGGGAGTCTGCTTTTCCTTCTTCCCCTCCCCACTGCTTATGCTCTCACTCGCTATCTCTCTCTCTCTCTCAAATAAATCAGATCTTAAATTAACTGGCATGTGTTTTGTTTTTTGATGTGACGTGAAAACCCCAGTTAATTGTTTTCTCTATTTGAATAATGAATTTCCCTATTGCCACTTGAGTAATTTACTTATGTATGTGATAATTCTTGGATTGCATAAAACATATTTGTATTCTAGGCTGGGCTTCTGTCCTGTGACTCCTCTGACATTTATCTGCCTTTCTATTTTTTTTCTGGTACCAATGACTTCCTTTGCATAGATAATGTAGACAAAAACTTATAAAAACAAGAAATCCCTAAAATATATTTTGACTCATAAGGCACATTTTAATAATAAAATCAGTCTAACAAAATTTATCTCAGAGATTAATATACTTTTTATATTATTGTCTTTAAAAGTTGATAGTTTTACATATTATAAATGAGAGTGGGTATAATTAATTATCTCTTTTTAGGGATAAGGAAAAAGAAATAAATAAACGCCCTAGTTTTTTTGACCTGATTGTCTGAAAGGCAGGAATAGTGGCAGGGGATAGCCAGAACAAACCTAAAAACTACTGTGCCTCAACCTAGAATGTCGGGGGATTTGGAGGATTCTGGCAGAAAATCTTATAGAGTGGGACCTCACACCCAGAGTGGTAGTGATTCCTCAAACTGCAAAAGGAAAATCAAGGAAAGTAGAAATCCACAAATGAACTTAAAGTTGAATTTAGCTATTAATGAAACCTCTGTTGAGGGAAAGAGTGAGTTCACACACCCCAGAAAAAAAATGGTGAAGAAATATTGTGACCTAGAGACTTCCCTTAACCTTATCTCCCTACCTCCCTGAGAGGTGAAGCTCACCTGTGTAGAACCACAGAGCTGCCAGAAGTGACTGGGACACCAAGATCTAGATTCTTTGGCTTCATTTTCCTCCTTTAATTCACAGCCTCACACCACCTCTCACACTGCAGCAGTGAGTATAGCATTGAGGTTCTGACAGTGATCTTCTAGAAGACTCAAAGACCTCAGGGGAGGCACCCAAACTAAGGTACCAGTCATTGAACAGTTGGAACATAATTTGCTTCTCATCTCTCAGAGAAAACAAATTACTTAGGAAAAATCAAAGGTTCCCAACCCAGTAAAAGGACCTCTGTTTTACAGGACATTACTCTCGAGACAGTTTTAATAAACCCACATCCAAGGGAAGGAGTTGAAGAAGAGAGAGTTATTGGGGATAGACTTTTGACATTCATTAATATGTTTATATTATGCAAAACTGAGGTAACAATTATTATTTATATGAGTTTGCATCAAAATTCCAGTCCCCAAAGAGTTTAAAGAACTATTCCCATTCAAATAAAGACAATGACTATTAAATTATCAACTGATTAAATGATTATATTTAAAATAACAGTCAGAAATATGACTCTTGACTCCCTTCATATTTAATATTCTATCTATAAAACCAAACTACCTCATTGCTCATTATAAAGTAATAATAGTTCCTGGCTTGTAAATCTCTTGACCTGGTCAAACTCATTTCCTGCATTCTAAATTCTGTGCTCAAGAATTACTAACCTCCACAAATATTCTAATCATAGTAATTATAATAGAAAAACTTTGACAAAATTAGATGATAGGCTTTATCAAATCAGAGAAAATTAGGCAATATAATATTGTAATCTTAATAAGAACAAATGGAACAACATACTATTCCTCTACAGGTTTGTGATTAGGAAAGATTTCTGGACTCCTCTTACAGTATTTTTAAGACAGTCAAATTAGAATGGAATATTGTTTAAGTGAAAATATGAGTGTATGAAAATTAGCTTAGGATGAGTTTTTCCAGTTTTTGTTAGAACGGCCAGATCTACAGCCTCCAATAGAATACAACACTTTTCATTAACTGTTTAGAATATAATTATTCCCTGTCCTATCCAAATATTTAGAGAATATTTAATGGGATGCACAAATATTATGTGTGATGTGAGTGTGTGTACTCATACATGATATACATAGGTTTCTCAACTATCCAGGTACCTATTTTAGTCTTTTCAAACCATCCATCCATCCTAAACATTTAAACATATCCACTACATGTCAAAAATACAGAGAACATTTTGATACAAGATTGTCTTTTTGTTCTGAAACATTGCTCTCTCTTTTTAAACCTCTTATTATATGTTTTCTTTTCCTCATTCTATCTTTGGTTATGATTCTTTCTCATTAAAACTTTAGGGTAGGATAATTATTAAGATATTAATTTATATATAATTTTTCTCTTTATTTTTTGTCCTTGTTCCATTTTAAGAAGGTGGCCAAGACTTTTTGAGAAAATTTTCCTTAAGGCAAGACCAAAATGAACATATGTATACAAAAATCTTCCATTTGGCTTTTTGCTTTATAAAACTTGGACTAACCAGGGGCAACTGGGTGGCTCAGTTGTCAAGCAACTGGCTTCCGCTCAGGTCATGATCCTGGGGTCTTGGGATCAAGCCCACATTGGGCTCCCTGCTCCCCGGGAAGCCTGCTTCTCCCTCCCCCACTCCCCCTGCTTGTGTTCCCTCTCTTGCTGTGTCTCTCTGTCAAATAAATAAATAAATAAATAAAATCTTAAAAAAAAAAAAGAAAACTTGGACTAACCAAAAACATAATGATAGGATGTTTCAGAAAAGGAGATGAAAGAACAATACAATTAAAAGAAGAGAGAGAGAGAGAGGAGTGATTCTGAGGTCTTGGGAAGATGTTGACTATATTGCCAATAAATCTTAAACCTAGTAGGAACTATATCATGCCCCATGGAACAATTTAGGAAGACGGCAGAAAACAAAATTACCATCCTTGGAAGAGATATGAAAAGACAAGTACAATTCAAGGGACCACTATAATCTTGAACCATGAAGATGTCAGGGTCAAAAGAAATGTACTGGAGGCCAATATACCACTTTTTCAGTGAAGATTGTAGACCCATTTTCTATTTTTCCAGTCTCTTAGGTTGTGGACAGGATATAAATGGAACCCAACAATGACCATAAAATGGATTATATTTTATTTAAAAGAAAATATTAAAAGTAGAATATTTCTTGCAGACCTTAGTTTGGGGTCCAATTATTACACATCTTCTATATCTTCTATATTTGATCATTACTGAACTTTAAGAAACATTTGTTTCCCCTTTTAAAAAAAGTTTTGGGTAGAGACCTGATGTGGGTGTAATATGATATTAAGGAATGTTTAGTGGGTTTGTCAAATGATCAAAGAAAATTTAGGAACTATAGCTATATAGTTGTCCTGGGATGAGTCACACGGTAAATAATTTTGTAAATATAGCTCAATATAATATATAAGTATTTTAGTCTTATTTTAAAACTTCAGTTAAAAAGGGTCAAGTCTTCAAATGTTCCCTTTGAATTGTTGGTTTATAGTTAGGTACTATTTCAAATAGTGAAACTATTTCCTTACATTATTTACATATATCACTACAAGTGTCATCCATCTTATAATTTTGTATAAAAAAGTAAAAAAATTAATAACAATAAATGAACAAGAGTTTTCTTCTCTTTCCACTTATATCACTTACTCTGATGCTTCATGTAATTTTATAATTTTATCTTTTTAGTCTTTTCTTATCTTTTAAAAATGCTTTTGTGATACACATTTCTTCATTTTTGTCTTATAATTAAAGGCTATACTAAAGAAAACTATCAGCTTTAGTAAGCTTAGCCTAGTTCATTTGTTGTATGTAAAAATATTTCTCATAAGCATAAACACTCCAAACTAAAGTTAATTTTCACCAAGTGAAAAACTCTGAATAATACCGTGTTCAATGCATAGTTATAAAGATAACCTATAAATCATGCCGGATATGAACCAAAACTATATTTTACATGTTATACAGTATCATAGTAAAATAGATCTAATTTTTATTTAGTGGAAGTATTTAATAGTTAATGGAAGTCAATTTCCCATAGAAAATATATTGCTTACCATAGGTATTTTACAGTGCTTCCCTAGCCTATGAAAAACTTGCCTTTGCTCTTCCAACTACCTGAATGCTAGTTTTCTTCCAAAACTTCTTTAATCTCTTTTTAAAACTATAAACTTTTCCTGAGATGTTCAGTAACCCTGATCTTTTCCTTTCTTGAATTTCATTAATGTTATCCATTTTATAGAATTTATCACTTAATGCAATGCTAGGTGTTTTTTCTTTCCATGTGGAGTTTTAAGCAGGGATTTATTTCTAGAATTTTGCAGGCCAAATGAACTTTTTTCCCTTATATACAAAATAAAGGCAATATAATAAAATTGGGACAATAAGTCTGTACAAAGATTGTCTATCTTCACCAAGTTTAGTTGAAGAAAGTATTTATTTAAAATTAAATATGTACAGTTAATAAGAAAATATCTTTTTTGAAAATGGTCAGTGAGCAGATTTATTCATTTATTTATTCAAGTAAAATTTATTGAGGTCTTATTATGTACCAGCCACTGGACTTGCCTCTAGGGATTTGATGGGGCCTGCCTTCATGAACCTTACTTTTCTAGTGGAAATACTGATAATTAAAAATAAATAAAATTATGTTAAATGGGATAAGTTCTATAAAGAAACATTTACACTGTGCTATAACGATACAAAAGGAAGAGGAAGGAGATCAGGTAACATTAATAATAAGATCTATACAATGAAAAGATAATGCATGCATAAAGCTTGGAAAAGCACATTTCATGTAGATTTATTAGAAAATAAAATTAATTTTTCTAGAACTCTCAGAGGGTCGATGTAGTTAGGACTTAGTGAGCCAGGCAGATAGTGGTGATAGATGAAGTTGGATTAGATAATGAGGACTTTTGTCAGTTACAGGAAACAATTTGTGGCTTTTTAAGCAGATGAATAGCACGAAGCCACATTGTTAAGAGATTCCTTTGGCTGCTTGAAAAGACTAGGTAGGTAGCTATCACCATAGTGTAGGCAAAAACTTACCGCAACTTGGACTAGGAAGGTGTGTAGAAAGATGAAAAAAAATGAATATTAAAGTAAATTTTGGTTGTAGAAATGAGAACTTGCTGAAAATTTGGACATGAGTAAGAAAGTAAATGGAGAAAACAATGATGAGTCTAAGTTCTGCCACTGTCACATTAGTATATATTGCAATTTACTGAGTTGGCTACTTCTAAGTGTGGGGTAAAGTTAGTGGGTGGAATAATTAAAGGTATAGCTCTGGACAGTCTAAATTTAAGATCTTACAATTTTTTCTAAGTAAGAATATGAAATAGGCAGTTATGATGAGGGAATGAGGGCAAGCTGAGGACAAACCAGAAGCTGACACCCCATAACCATATGTGACATTCCTCATACACTCCTGTCTGCCTTAAAGCTAAGAAAAGGAAAAACAAATACTTAACTTATAGAGATCAGGAGTCTCCCTCAGTTTACAAATGTTTTAGCAATCTACAAGAACAAAGCATTTCTATCAATAACCTAGTTTCCAGAAGGAAATGTAGATACAATTAAATGTCCTTATAACCTGCAGCGCATTGATAGGTACTTGAGGTGATCAGCTTGTAATGTGCCTCCAGGAAGCTCCCAACTATCTTCCTGTTAATGCTTTGTTAGAGGGAAAAACAACCTTGACAATGGCAAGGCCTCCAGTATCCTGTGAGTCTTCTTTAGCATATGAAAACCCTTTTGAAACCTCTCTTTTCCTTACCTCTCCTGATCCCATAGTATATAATCAGCCACCTCTCACAACCCCAGGTCAGCAGCTCTTTCTGCCCACGGGTCCTGTCCCCATGCTTTAATAAACCACCATTTTGCACCAAAGATGTCTCAAGAATTCTTTCTTGGTTGTGGGCTCCCAGCCTCACCCCACTGAACCTCACCTATATTCCAAAACCCCATCAGTTACATGTGTATAACAGTAATTCAGGAAAGAGGTCTGGACAGAGTTCATTTTAAAAATTATAAATCTATATATGGCCTCTCAAGTAATGGGACTATTTGATATTAATTGATATATTTAATATTTATTGAGGGCTCACTCTGTGCTAAACATTGTGTTACATTCATTATATTTATTACCTTAAAGAATTCTCATAATTTTGTCATATTTGTTCTATTTCAATACCCATTGTACAATGAAAAAAACTTACTTTTAAAGGGGACAAAACAAGACACCTCTTAATGAAAATATTGTAAAATCCAGTTCTATCTGGATTAAAATACAAAGAAAACATAAAATTGGAGATAAATATGGCTTTATAAAAGGATAGATATGATCTCTCAGAAATGTCAACAAGGACATCATTTTTTTTTTTCCATCATTCTATTATGATTTTGTATTAGTGGCTTCACTCACCTGGAGATCAAAAAGAATAGTCAGGAGCTCTAATCTTCCATGGTTTGTATCCAGCAGAGAAGAAGGAATATCTTCATCCTAGCCTTCACATCAAAATCCTGAAATTCACTTTGATTCAACTGACTTAGTTCAACCGTAACTACCTTCAAATCAATCTCTGTTTTCCTGGACTTTAGGAAGACCCCAGGGCAGCAAGAAGAAAGATGTGTGGTATCAGATGATTCTAAATTTCCTAAGACATATCTACTGAAGCTACAGCTGAAATCAGAAGTAGGCTGAAGTTTTGGGATACAGGTTTCCAGAGGCAGTTTGCTCTTAAAATAGGTGAGAACTGGGGGAAAATAGATAAAATAGATAAGGACAGGAAATGGAACCAAGAATTGGGCCAGCACTACAAATACAAGTAACGAAACCCCTTTGATTTGGTAAAATCAATTTGGTTATAAGTTTTCTAACAACTGATGGGGAAGTAGAGATATAAGCAGCTCCACAATTGCAGAAACCAATCATAAGGCAAAATGAAGATAATTAATAATAATTAGAAGAGCTATTCTAAGTATTAAGCACCCCTCTCCCAGGTAAACTCAAGATGCACCTAAAAGAAAGGTCTATGCAATATTATAAATGATATCTCCAGTAATGCCTTGAAAAAAATCTATTCATAGGTTATATACAGAGTTTCCTGTACTGGGCAAGAGCATTGCACTAAAATTCAACTCGGGATTAGAAGTCCACAAATGCAGCTTGCTGATGATCAGAATTAATCTAGGGGTAGTCTACAGGGTATCTGAAGAAATGGATGCGCTGAATAGCCTTTAGGTAATATTTTAAAACATTGTTTCCCTTAAAACATTTGTTGATAGCTCTTCTAGGCAAAGATTTACATATTAAATATATATATTATTATATTCACTCATAAGTGCTAAGAAACAAGTATACAAAAGGGAGCAAACAGCTTTTAATTAACAATTAGCTCCATATGATTCTATACTGTAACTTGGATAGGAAAAAACTAAGCAAATAAACCTAGTGCAATTGTAAACTACATTAACATAAGTAGGATGTCTGGAATGGTGAGAGTCCCATTCTGCTCCAAGTATTTCTCAGACCTTATCTGCATCACTGATTCAAATTCTGGCCACCTAAATTTTAGACAAATATTTACAGATGAGCAGTTCAAGAGGCAAATCACAAGGATGATTTCAAAATGCTAACTGTATTTTATAAAAAAATGGTTAAAATAATTGGGAAGGCTTAATTTTGAGGTCACGGGGGGGGGGGAGCGGAGCAAGATGGCGGAGGAGTAGGAGACCTGGATTTCATCTGGTCTCAGGAATTCAGTTGGCTAGGGATCAAACCATTCTGAACACTTACGAACTCAACAGGAGATTGAAGAAAAGAATAGCAACAACTCTCTGAACAGAAAAGCGACCACTTTCTGGAAGGTAGGATGTGCAGAGAAGTGAATCTGAGGCAATATTCAGGAGGATAGATGGCGGGGGAGGGAGTCTCCATCGGCCGCTTCTGGCAAGTGATAGAGCCGCGGAGCACAAAATCGGAACTTTTAGAAGTCAGCTCCGCTGAGGGATGTCGCTCCAGTGGATAAGCTGGGGGTGGAATCTTTGTGGGACAGTGTGGTCTCAGTACCCTCGGGGTCACAAAAAGACCGGGGGTGCCTGAGTGCAGCAGAGCTCCCAGGGATTGGAGCGGGGAAGCCGGCTGCAGAGACAGAGCCAGGGTGTGGGCTCTCAGCTTGGGGTTGTCATAAACTGTGACCCACGTCACAGTCAGGCCACTGCTCCTCCAGCAGGGACCCAACAAGCGGCAGAGCTGGGGAGACTCCCCTTGCTCCCCAGGGAGGAGCGGCACGGGAGCACACCGCAGGGATCTGCCGGGTTTAGAGACTCCACACCGAGTCGGGTGCCAGAGATAGAAACACTCGGTCACAGGCAGGGTGAGCACGGAGTGTGGCCGGAGACCGGGGAGACGGGAGTGATTGACTGTTTTTCTCTGGGGGCACACTGAGGAGCGGGGCCCCGAGTTCTCGGCTCCTCCAGGGCAGAGATTGGGAGGCCACCATTTTCACTCTCATCCTCCAAAGCTATAGCGAAAGCTTGCAGGGAACAAAAGCTCCTGAGAGCAAACCCCAGCAGATTACTTAGCCCGGACCAACAACGGCGGGGCAATTCCTCCTCTGGCAAAGACATTTGGGAACCACGGCAACAGGCCCCTCCCCCAGAAGATCAGCGCGAACAGCCAGCCAAGACCAAGTTTACTGATCAATGAGAATGGCAGAACTCCAGCACTAGGGGAATACTGCACATAGAATCCATGGCTTTTTACCATGATTCTTTAGTCTTTCAAAGTTAATTTTTTTTAACTGTCTTTTTTTTTGAATTTTTCTTTTTCCCTTTTTCAACCAACATCTTATCAATCCCTTTTTAAAAAAAAAAAACATTTTTATCTTTCATTTTTAGAGTCATATTCTATTGCTTCATAGAAGTCACCCTTATTTTTGGCATATATATATATATATATATATATATATATATATATATATATATATAAGTTGTTCTCTCTTTAAAATTTTGAGATATGGTTTCTTCTAACAGATCAAAATATACCCTAATCTCTAGTGTATGGCTTTGTTCTAGTCTCCTGCCCGGTCACATTCTCTCCCCCTTTCTTTTTTTCTTTCTTTTATTTTTTTTTTAATCCTCTTCTTTCTTTTTTCAAACAACTACTTATTTTATCAATTCCTTTTATAAAATTTTTTATAATTTCGATCTTTACAGTCATATTCGATCCCTTCATCCTATCAACTTTTATTCTGTACATATATGTCTTTCTTTCTTTAAAATTTTGGGAGGCACTTTCTTCTAACAGACCAAAATACACCCAAAATCTAGTGTGTGGCACTGATCTATGCACCAGCCTGATCATATTTGATCATATTCTCTTTTTTTTGTTTTGTTCTGTTTTTGTTTTTATCTTATTCTTTTTCTTTTTTTTTCTCTTTCTTTTCCCCTGGTTTCAGGTCTTTTCTGATTTGTTTAGAGTATATTTTATGGGGACGTTGTTACCCTGTTAGCATTTTGTTCTCTCATTCATCTATTCTCTGCACAAAATGACAAAATGGAAAAAATCACCTCAACAAAAAGAACAAGAGGTAGTACCGTTTGCCAGGGACCTACTCAATACGGACATTAGTACGATGTTGGACCGAGTTCAGAATCATGACTGTAAAGATACTAGCTGGGCTTGAAAAAAGCATGGAAGTTATTAGAGACACCCTTTCTGGAGAAATAAAAGAAGTAAAATCTACCCAAGTTGAAATCAAAAAGGCTATTAATGAGGTGCAATTAAAAATGGGGTCACTAACTGCTAGGATAAATGAGGCAGAAGAGAGAAGCAGTGATATAGAAGACCAAATGATGGAAAATAAAGAGCCTGAGAAAAAGAGAGATAAACAACTACTGGATCATGAGGGCAGAATTTGAGAGAGAAGCGATAGCATAAGACAAAACAATATTAGAATAGTTGGGATCCCAGAAGAAGAAGAAAGAGAGAGAGGGGCAGAAGGTATATTGGAGCAAATTGTAACAGAGAACTTCCTTAATGTGGGGAAGGAAACAGGCATCAAAAACCAGGAGGCACAGAGAACCCCTCTCAAAATCAATAAAAATAGGTCAATACCCCACATCTAATATGAAGAAGAAACTTATGAGTCTCAGAGACAAAGAGAAAATCCTGAAAGCAGCTTGGGAGAAGAGATATGTAACCTACAATGGTACAAACATTAGATTGGCCAGAGACCTATCCACAGAGACCTGACAGGCCAGAAAGCACTGGCATGATATATTCAGAGCACTAAATGAGAAAAATATGAAGCCAAGAATACTATATCCAGCTAGGCTGTCATTGAAAATAGAAGGAGAGATAAAAAGCTTCCAGGACAAACAAAAACTAAAGGAATTTGCAAACACGAAGCCAGCCCTACAAGAAATACGGAAAGGGGTCCTCTAAACAAAGAGAGAACCTAAAAGCAGCATAGACTAGAAAGGAACAGGGACAATATACAGTAACAGTCACCTTACAGACAACACAATGGCACTAAATTCAAATCTTTCAATACTTACCCTGAATGTAAATGGGCTAAATGCCCCAATCAAAAGACTTCTATCAGATTGGATTAAAAAACAAGACCCATCGATATGCTGTCTGCAAGAGACTCATTTTAGACCCAAAGACACTCCCAGATTGAAAGTGAGGGGATGGAAAACAATTTACCATTCTAATGGACACCAAAAGAAAGCTGGGGTGATAATCCTTATATCAGACAAATTAGATTTTAAACCAAAGACTGTAATAAGAGATGAGGAAGGACACTATACCCTACTGACAGGGTCTATCCAACAAGAAGATCTAACAATTGTAAATATCTAT
This sequence comes from Zalophus californianus, assembly GCF_009762305.2. Taxonomy (NCBI): domain Eukaryota; kingdom Metazoa; phylum Chordata; class Mammalia; order Carnivora; family Otariidae; genus Zalophus; species Zalophus californianus. Next base: position 46,881,214 of record NC_045601.1, read on the forward strand.
GCCCCTAACATGAGAGCAGCTAAGTATATAAGGTAATTAATAACAAAAGCAAAGAAACACATTGACAACAATACAATAATAGTGGGGGACTTTAACACCCCCCTCACTGAAATGGACAGATCATCTAAGCAAAAGATCAACAAGGAAATAAAGACTTTAAATGACACACTGGACCAGAGGGACTTCAAGACATATTTAGAACATTCCATCCCAAAGCAACAGAATACACATTCTTCTCTAGTGCCCATGGAACATTCTCCAGAATAGATCACATTCTAGGTCACAAATCGGGTCTCCACCAGTACCAAAAGACTGGAATTATTCCCTGCATATTTCCAGACCACAATGCTTTGAAACTAGAACTCAATCACAAGAGGAAGTTGGGAAAGAACTCAAATACATGGAGGCTAAAGAGCATCCAACTGAAGAATGAATGAGTCAGTCAGGAAATTAAAGAAGAATTAAAAAAACTCATGGAAAGCAATGAAAATGAAAACACAGGTGTTCAAAATCTTTGGGATTCAGCAAAGGCAGTCCTAAAAAGAAAGTATATAGCAATACAAGCCTTTCTCAAGAAAAGAAAGGTCTCAAATACACAACCTAACCCTACACCTAAAGGAGCTGGAGAAAAAACAGCAAATAAAGATTAACCCAGCAGAAGAAGAGAAATAATAAAGATCAGAGCAGAAATCAATGAAATAAAAAACAAAAGAACAGTAGAACAGATCAACAAAACTAGGAGCTGGTTCTTTGAAAGAATTAACAAGATTGATAAACCCCTGGCCAGACTTATCAAAAAGAAAAGAGAAAGGACCCAAATCAACAAAATCATGAATGAAAGAGGAGAGACCACAACCAACCCAAAGAAATACAAACAATTATAAGAACATACTATGAGCAACTCTATGCCAGTAAATTAGATAATCTGGAAGAAATGGATGCATTCCTAGATGTGTATCAACTACCTAAATTGAACCAGGAAGAAATAGAAAACCTGAACAGACCTATAACCACTAAGGAAATTGAAGCAGTCATCAAATATCTCCCAACAAACAAGAGCCCAAGGCCAGATAGCTTCCCAGGGAAATTCTACCAAACATTTAAAGAAGAATTAATACCTATTCTTCTGAAACTGTTCCAAAAAATAGAAATGGAAGGAAAACTTCAAAACTCGTTTTATGAGGCAACCATTACCTTGATCCCCAAACCAGACAAAGACCCCATAACAAAGGAGAATTACAGACCAATATCCTTGATGAACATGGATGCAAAAATTCTCACCAAAATACTAGCCAATAGGATCTAACAGTACATTAAAAGGATTATTCACCACGATCATGTGGGATTTATCCCTGGGCTGCAAGCTTGGCTCAACATCCGCAAATCAATCAGCGTGATACAATACATTAACAAAAGAAAGAACAAGAGTCATATGATCCTCTCAATAGATGCAGAAAAAGCATTTGACAAAGTACAGCATCCTTTCTTGATCAAAACTCTTCAGAGTTTAGGGGTAGAGGGTCCATACCTCAATATCATAAAAGCCATCTATGAAAAACCTACAGCGAATATCATTCTCAATGGGGAAAAACTGAGAGCTTTCCCCCTGAGGTCAGGAATGCGGCAGGAATGTCCACTATCACCACTGCTATTTCACATAGTATTAGAAGTCTCAGCCACAGCAATCAGACAACAAAAAGAAATCAAAGGCATCCAAATCGGCAAAGAAGAAGTCAAACTCTCACTGTTTGCAGATGAATGATACTTGATGTGGAAAACCCAAAAAACTCCACCCCAAAACTGTTAGAATTCATACAGGAATTCAGGAAAGTGGCAGGATATAAAATCAATGCACAGAAATCAGTGGCATTCCTATACACCAACAAGAAGACAGAAGAGAGAGAAATTAAGGAGTCGATCCCATTTATAATTGCACCCCAAACCATAAGACACCTAGGAATAAATGTAACCAAAGTGGCAAAGAATCTGTACTCAGAAAACTATAAAATACTCATGAAAGAAATTGAGGAAGACACAAAGAAATGGAAAAAAGTTCCATGCTCATGGATTGAAAGAACAAATATTGTGAAAATGTGAATGCTACCTAGAGCAATCTACACATTCAATGCAATCCCCATCAAAATACCATCCACTTTTTTCAAAGAAATGGAACAAATAATCCTAAAGTTTGTATGGAACCAGAAAAGACCCCGAATAGCCAGAGGAATGTTGAAAAAGAAAAGCAAAGCTGGCAGCATCACAATTCCAGACTTCCAGCTCTATTACAAAGCTGTCATCATCAAGACAGTATGGTACTGGCACAAAAACAGACACATAGATCAATGGAACAGAATAGAGGGCTCAGAAATGGACCCTCAACTCTATGGTCAACTCATCTTTGACAAAGCAGGAAAGAATGTCCAATGAAAAGAAGACATTCTCTTCAGCAAATGGTGTTGGGAAAATTGGACAGCCACATGCAGAAGAATGAAACTGGACCATATCCTTACACCTCACACAAAAATAGAGTCAAAATGGTTGAAAGACCTCAATGTGAGACAGGAGTCCATCAAAATCCTAAAGGAGAACACAGGCAGCAACCTCTTCGACCTCAGCAGCAGCAACTTCTTCCTAGAAACATTTCCAAAGATAAGGGAAGCAAGGGCAAAAATGAACTGTTGAGATTTCAACAAGATAAAAAGCTTTTGCACAGCAAAAAAAACAGTCCACAAAACCAAAAGACAACCGACAGAATGTGAAAAGATATTTGCAAATGACATATCAGATAAAGGGCTAGTATCCAAAATCTATAAAGAACTTATCAAACTCAACACCCAAAGAACAAATGATCCAATCAAGAAATGGGCAGAAGACATGAAGAGACATTTTTCCAAAGAAGACATCCAAATGGCCAACAGACACATGAAAAAGTGCTCAACATCACTCGACATCACGGAAATCCAAATCAAAACCTCAATGAGATACCACCTCACACCAGTCAGAATGGCTAAAATTAACAAGTCAGGAAACGACAGATGTTGGCGGGGATGTGGAGAAAGGGGAACCCTCCTACACTGTTGGTGGGAATGCAAGCTGGTGCAACCACTCTGGAAAACAGTATGGAGGTTCCTCAAAATTTGAAAATGGAGCTACCATTCGATCCAGCAATTGCACTATTGGGTGTTTACTCCAAAGATACAAATGTAAGGATTCGAAGGGGTACGTGCACCCCTATGTTTATAGCAGCAAAGTCCACAATAGTCAAACTGTGGAAGGAGCCAAGATGTCCATCGACAGATGAATGGATAAAGAAGTGGTATATTTATACAATGGAATATTATGCAGCCATCAAAAGGAATGAGATTTTGCCATTTTCAATGACGTGGATGGAACTGGAGGGTGTTATGCTGAATGAAATAAGTCAATCAGAGAAAGACATGTATCATATGACCTCAATGATATGAGGAATTCTTAATCTCAGGATACAAACTGAGGGTTGCTGGAGTGCATGTGGGGTGGGAGGGATGGGGTGGCTGGGTGATAGACACTGGGGAGGGTATGTGTTATGGTGAGCGCTGTGAATTGTACAAGACTGTTGAATCACAAATCTGTACCTCTGAAACAAATGATGCAATATATGTTAAGAAAAAATAAAGAAGAAGATAGCAGGAGGGGAAGAATGAGGGGGGGAGATTGGAGGGGAGACAAACCATGAGAGACAATGGACTCTGAAAAACAAACTGAGGGTTCTAGAGGTTAGGGGGTTGGGGGGATGGGTTAGCCTGGTGATGGGTATTAAGGAGGGCACGTTCTGCGTGGAGCACTGGGTGTTATGCACAAACAATGAATCATGGAACACTGCATCAAAAAATAATGATATAATGTATGGTGATTAACATAACAATAAAAAAATTTAAAGGAAAAAATAAATAAAAAAATAAAATTTAGAGTTACTAAGTTTTAGACTTAATCTCTTCAATCTTAGATCTATAGAGCATTATCTTATGTCAAAAACTTGGTTTTCATTGTTACCAACATAATAATTAATATGTGAAATTCCAAAATTCATGACTGTCTCCCTCGAATGCTATCAATGTTATCTCGAAGGCATGGTTATTAAGATTTTTTTAAAAAATGATCTCACTGAGGGCACCTGGGTGCCTCAGTCGGTTGAGCAGCTAACTTCAGCTCTGGTTATGATCTCAGGGTCCTGGGATTGAGCCCCACATAGGGCTCCCTGCTCAGCAGGGAGCCTGCTTCTCCCTCTGCCTACTGCTCTGCCTACTTGTGCATGCTCTCTCTCTCTGTCAAATAAATAAATAAAATCTTAAAATAATGGAAGAAAAATTTTGAGGTCACAGGATGATAGAACTTAAAAGCCAGCTTCCCAAATGTGTGAACAGATGGCGTAAAGAATATATGTCAGCTGTGTGAGTGCTGGTCTAAGAGGCAGAACTAGGGCCAAAGTGTACAATGTACAAGAAGATAGAGTTCTGCTAACTAGATGGAAGAATTATCCTGTAGTCAGAAATTCAAAAAATGGGATAGACTTCATCAGAAAGTAATGGATTCATCTCCTTGGAGAAATGTCAATAAGAGAAAATATAGGTGAGAGATGATCCAACTTTTGAATATATAGTTGTAGTAAGTGATGATAAGATCCATTAGAACACTAAAAATCTTGTCATTTGGGTCAGCATTTAAAGCCCTTCCTACTTATTAACATTAATTCATTCAACATTTTTTTAATCAAATACTATATGCATTTTTAAGCATTGGAGGATACAGCAGTAAATAAGAAAGGGGAGGTTCCTTTGAAGCATATGCTATTTAGGAGGAGTTGGTGGATACAGATTAACAATAAATATATGATTAGAAGAAAAAGAAAGTAGGATAAGGGGCAAAATCTCCATACCACTGGAGGAGTGTTTTTTTGAGAGCGAGTGTGTGCATGAGCTGGGATGGTGGGATGGGGTAGAGGGAGAGGGAGAGAGAGAATCTTAAACAGGCTCCACACTGGGAGCAGACCCGGACTCAGGACTCGATCTCATGACCCTGAGGTGAAATCAAGAGTCAAATGCTTAACGGACTGAGCCACCCAGGCACCCCTGGAGGAATGTTTTTGATTGACAGGGGCTTACCCTTGCTTGGGAGAGTGCTGCATTCATCCATATCTAGTGGGCTCTGTCTGGGTGTCTCCTGTGTCTCTCACTTCCTACCATTGAATTCATCCTTAGAGGGTTGTCCCTTCTGATCTCTCTCAGATCAGTGGGTATAGGGCATCCCTTGTTTTTTGGTCTGAGTGCCACTTAAGTTTCTATTCTGATGGTATGAATATAGTAGTTACACCATCAGGTAATGGGATTACAGGTGGGGCACGTTAAGGCTATGGGTACAAATACAATCAGCCAAAGATGGCTCCTCTAATTAGAAACATCATCATATTAAAAATTCAGTATCAAAGTTACTAAAGCTGTGTGTCTCAAAGCATGATCTGAAAGGCACCTACGTAAGAATCACAAAAAATACTCGTTTAAAATACAGATTCCTGCTCCTTTGAGTCACAGTTGAATGCTTGTGGAGAGAGACTCTCAACCACTACTTTGAAGATTTATTTATATTAGACAGAGTGTGCATGGTGTGGGAGCAGGGGGAGGGGCAGAGGGATAGGGAGAGAAATCCTCAAGCCAACTCCGCTGAGTGCAGAGCCTGACTGGGGGCTCAATCCCTGGACCCTGAGATTATGACTTGAGCCAAAATCAGGATGTGAATGCTTAACTGACTGAGCCACCCAGGCACCCCGTTCAATCACTATTTTGAGCAAACTTTTCACGTATACATGCTAACGTTTTAAAACCTCCATATTAAAGAATAAGAACTCAACCAATAAAAAAAAAATATGAGTAGCTTAAAGGGAACTTCTTAGAAACATTTAAAAATATAGAACTCTTTGCAAGAGCCAAAGAAAAGAAGATATGACCCCTGAAGACCCATGGCTGTGGGACCTAGAAACGTTAGGGGACTTCTCAGTCTCCTCGCAATTATAAATATGGCACAGAGACCATGCTTTCCCTTATTCTAACCAGCATGTAATGCCTCTGGAGAGGTGACTCTGTTGATATCTAACAACATAATATAAAAAGGGATCAGATTAAAGCTAGAACTCATTTTCTAAAAACCAATGTTTCTACAGTGGCCTATAGGAATTTATGAAAAATTTTTAAAATGACATTAATTACTTTCAAATCTGGCCATATTATATGTTAATAGTCACAAGCATACTTATGCAATTTTCCTATCTAAATTGTAAATTCCTCAAGGAAAACTTCTTTGATAACCTTCTTGTATATAATTGAGAGAGCTTAAAAAAATTCAGCACATAGTAAATGCTCAATAAATACTCAGTTTTGCATGATGCTGGGACAATGAAAGCTCTAGACTGTTGGCCAAATGAGGACTTTTCTAGAGTGATTCAGAAATGAAAACAAGGCTTTAATGTATATTATAGTTAGATCTATACAGTAAATGGGATTTAGCCATATTCATTATTCATTGTCACTAAATATCCTATATTGAGGGAGACAGAAGGAAAGACTAAGACAGAGAGACAGAGAGAGGGTGGGGGAAGGGAGGGAGGAAAGGGAGGAGGGAAAGGGAGGAGGGAAAGAGGGGGAAGGAGAGAGGTAGAGAGGCACTTATGGACTTGATTTATTGCCATCAAAATAAGAAAAAAATGATAGCAATGAATTCTAAAAATCTACTTACTGGGGCGCCTAGGTGGCACAGTTAGTCAAGCATCTGCCTTCGACTCAGGTCATGATCCCAGGGTCCTGGGATCGAGCCCCGCTTTGGGCTCTCTGCTCTGCAGGGGGCCTTCTTCTCCCTCTCCCTCTGCTTGTGCTCTCCCTTTCCCTCTGTCAAATAAATAAACAAAATCTTTAAAAAAATATATAAAAAAAATCCACTTACCAATATCTTGAAGACAAGAGAGCTCCTGATTAAAATTTGCATGATTGGGCACCTGGGTGGTTCAGTGGTTAAGCGGCTGCCTTCGGCTCAGGTCATGATCCCAGAGTCCTGGGATCGAGTCCCACATCGGGCTCCCTGCTCTGCGGGAGGCCTGCTTCTCTCTCTCCCACTCCCCCTGCTTGTGTTCCTGCTCTCGCTGTCTCTGTCTCTGTCAAATAAATAAATAAAATCTTAAAAAAAAAATAATCTGCATGACTTTTTAGAGAACACAGTGAATTAAATTCATTTAAGATCTCCAATGACACGGTGACAGGCATTGTAGATCAAGAGAAGTGCTAGCTACAATGTTCCTTGGTTTTAGTAGTTTAGATTCTATAATTTATGACAAAATTAAAAATTAGGTGTGAGCATTCAGTACAAAGCAAAAAGCTAAATGGTGGTTAAGTGAGTGAAGCAGAGTCTTCCTATTTAGACGCAGAACTTTCCAGTATTTTTCTCTGTATCTTTTAATCAAACTAGTCAGACTTGGCATATCTACATGGTGTTGTAATTGGAACAACTAATCCTCATGGATGCCTATAATTACACTGTCATGTAAATTAGTTGTGGCTGATTGGTTGGACTCAAAGTCAGAATTATTTTCTAATACTTCTGCCACAGAAAGTCTAGACAGAGCTTGAATGATGTTACGAACACTATATAACTACATCCATATATGCCAAAGCTCAGGGGACAGACTTTACTAACTCTGACTACAATTCTGAGAGTCATTTGTGCAACACACATGGAACACAATATCTTGCAAGTTCAAAGGTAAGGTCTTAGAGAATCCTATAATGATGTTCACAAAAGAATAAGTACGCTTTTGAGATATTGTAAGTCCTTGGAATGGACTACAGCAAATTCACTGGGGAATCAGATTTACACCCAACTACCTCAAAGATCAATGTTTAAGAAAATATAGATATTGTTTTCAGTTTTAAAGTTCCTACTGGAGACATTAGCCATAGGAGATTAAGTTCATAAATTCAAACAGAGAGATTCAATTGCCAAATGTTTAAGAACCAGATTAAAAAGATTAACAGAACTGAAGGATTTAGTACAGTCCAGTGTGTTCTTTTTCATGCATACATCAATGATATGGTGCTTACTGAGTTTTATTTCTCTAGGTATAGCAGGAGAAGGAATTATGAGACTGTGCAATTAGAACCTATGATTTTTCCCTGTGATTCCATCTTCAGTTCTGCTTCTTAGGTCTAGGATGTTGTCTTGAAGAAAGTGGAAATTGTCTATCATCTATGTAGCCAGCATTCTAGTTAAGTATCATCTCTCTGCTGTCTATCTGTCTGTCAATGTCTGTCTATCCATCTACCCATCTATCTAACCACTGTCATATTCTAGAAAAGATTTAACTTGGTTCTATGATATGTTCTTAGGAAAATAGTATACAAAATTTGGCAGTCTGCAAATTTGCACTGGGTTATATTTGCCAATCATAAAAATAGTTCCATCTTAAGGAGGCAATATTTGTTTGAAAAAAAATAGATTGTGTAATATTGATTGATTAAGAGGCTTAGAGGCTCTTAGTAGCTATTCTTTGATTATATCTAAAGAAGAAACCTAATTTAATGAAAAGAGAGTGGTAACACCATGCCACGCTACTGCAGGGAAACTTCTTCGTTGCAGTGGTAGTACCATCACATTGTATTCCTCTCCAGCACTCTGAGCAGAATTTCCATTAACTCTCCTAATTGCTATTACATGTAGGACAAGGGTTTTCAACTCTCCAACAGTTTGTTTGACAATAATTCACTCAAAAAGTCATCCATGTGGAGGTCTCTATAACAATGTAAAGTTCTCCCTAGTGTGTAGCAGGTAATTATTTTTCTCAAGTTGAGTTGGACAATAATCTTTGTGTAAACAAGACATCCCTATGCAGCCTGTTGATGATTATTAATTTTTGCCCATTGATGTAAATGCAAAATTTCATTTAGAGGCTGCGAACTGCATGAAATATTAATTACATTATAGAGGTTTCAGAGCACCACAGAATGATAACAAAAGTGCACATTGATAAGCTTCTCATTGCAAACCATTCACTGGAGCTATTATTTTCATAACCCTTTATTTTTCATTAGTTATCTGTCAGTTTATAATATAGATGTTAATTGAAGTAGAAACAGAATGTGTGAACTCTCTTTTCCCCCTTGTATGCTTGAGTTATACAGAAAGACAAACATATGCATAGCCATAGCTTCATTGCCTTTTCAAGGCTGACAGAACTAACAAGATAGAACCCAAAAGAGAGGAAGCAGAAGCGAGAACTCCCCACAGTCTCAGGGAGCAGCTTTTCGACAGCCCTCCATGAATAGGGAGAAGCCAGATGACCTAACTGACTACCAAATAGAGGGAAATCCCAGATGAATAAACTCATTTAGTGTCCATCCAATGTAAACATGTTGGAATGGAAAATGATTAGCTGTTCAAGGATAAAATAAAACATGCAAAGGAAACAAGCTCTCTCCTACTTTCCAAAATTTAACCTTAAATGAACCTTATTACTGAAACTACTTTATTATTTAAAAAATACTCATTTGTCCAAGCATTTGGTACCAATTATCATATTTTTAACAATTCTGTAAAAATAATACTTGATAATAAAATTAGAAGAAAAATTTTATAGTTGATTGATGCTCTCCTCATAGGCAATAATAATCCATTAAAAGATAAATAATATATACATTTTGTTTAACATATTTTTAATCATATTTTTAAAGCTCAATTTAGTCTTCTTTGTCTAGTATTAAATACTATATACACTATGCTGGTTGCTTCTATAATTTCACTTAGAAACTACCTCTTACATTTGTCAGAATGATATTTTTAAAAATTATCTGGAACGGAAAAAAAGTAAAATAAATTTCCAAATCTTGTATAATTTTAGTGAGCAAAATTCATTTTTTTAAAGATTTTATTTATTTATTTGACAGAGAGAGAGAGAGCACAAGCATGGGGAGTGGCAGGCAGAGGGAGAGGGAGAAGCAGGCTCCCCCCTGAGTAGGGAGGACCCCAGGATCATGACCTGAGCCGAAGTCAGATGTTGAACTGACTGAGCCACCGGCCCCCCTCCCCCGAATTAATTTCTTTTTCAAAATTCATTTTTCTTAGCAAAAGAAGGCTAAAGTGTCACTGCAATGAGCCATCTTTGAAAACTATAACTCTAGAAAATATACCTTCGTTAGCTGGAATGATTGAATGTCCATTTCCTTCATAGGATAGAAAATGCAAAGCTTTCATGTTTTATTAAACTTTAAAATAATAATTATTTCGTGAAGCTAAATAGGGCCTTTTTAAATCACCTGTAGAACGGTTTGCCTTCTAGCCCACACAGATGCCGTTTACGATGTTTAGTGAAATTATGTTATTGTATTACTTTGAAATACAAAAACTAAGCAGTATGAAGTGTTTAAACACAGACACATCATTTCATTCTCTACTAATCTCACTCTCTTTTAGACATTTCCCTCTATATTTCCATGAGTACATAAATAATGTATATTTTAAACATAAGTGGGATAATTCACATTCTATCAAATGTCAGAAATATATATCTATTTTTTTAATGGACACTCCATTTTACATATTAAGAATGTACTATATTTTACCTAACCACTTCCTTATGGATAGGAATTTAGGTTGTTTTTCAATATTTCAGTATTGCAATCACAGCTGTGAAGAAAATTCTTGTACATGTCTTCATGTGTCTGTGTGAACATTCTTAAAGGGATAACATCCTGTAAGTCTTCTAACGCTCACCATTATAATCAAGAGAACGTTCCCTTTGAACTCATTTAATCTTCTGGTTGCCTATTTTTTGTTTTAGGAAATAAATGTTAGGAATGCTACCATTGGCCTGGTTGAGAAGCAGCCAACAGAAATTTAAAGGAAGATAATTTCTTTGCCAGCTTTTACAAAAATCTTGTACGATTAAGAAAAAAATACCCGCTCTGTAGGGAGAGAGAGCCTCAGGGGCATACGGCGGTGTGGTGAGCGGATCATGCTCTATTAGCAGTGGTTTTCCACTGACAATTTTGTCTCCCCCTCCCTCCACCTTAACACACATGCACACTTCAGGGCCATGTGGCAATATGTGGAGACATTTTGCTTGTCATAACTAGGGGTGGGGGTCATTCCAACACACAGTGGAATGACACCAAGGATGTTTCTAATGTGTAGGATAGCTCTCCACAACAAAGAATGATCTGGACTAAAATGTCACATACTGAGGCTAAAAAACCCTATTCAGATAAATTAGAAAAGTACATCCCTTTCTCTGGCTTTAATAACCCAGGTCAGAGATCGTGGCAAATAGAACAGTGATTGCGTTTTGCCTCAATTCACACGTTCAAGCAGGTGCCCTTGTACACGGGGCTTACCTGGCAGCCTTGAAGGAAGTGCCCTGAGACTGACTGGCAGCACCTCATGAACCCTAGGTTAATTGTGGGAAGGCCATGGTTTCCAATAGCTTCAAAAAAGTAACAATATTTCACCACTAAACGGATTGAAGCTGCAATGGAAAAATCCTAGAGTGAGTATTAGTGAGCTTTGGATTTTTTTTTTTCTCATTTTTTAAAAAACTTTTTATTGTTATGTTAATCACCATACATTACATCATTAGTTCTTGATGTAGTGTTCCATGATTCATTGTTTGTGCATAACACCCAGTGCTCCACGCAGAACGTGCCCTCTTTAATACCCATCACCAGGCTAACCCATCCCCCCACCCCCTCCCCTCTAGAACCCTCAGTTTGTTTTTCAGAGTCCATCATCTCTCATGGTTCCTCTCCCCCTCCGACTTACTCCCCTTCATTCTTCCCCTCCTGCTATCTTCTTCTTTTTCTTTCTTTCTGTTTTTTTTTTTCCTTAACATATCTTGCATTTGTCTGATAGTGTTACCTGTGACATGGAAATCTTTAATTGGGTAACTCTTTGACCAGTTACAGAATTAAAATCCTGCCACTCTTAGGCACACAGTGTATGGGTTAATGTAAAGACTCAGGGCCCCGAAGACCTGGGTTCAGTCAGTCCTACCTCTGCCTCTTATGAGGTCACTGCCTTGAGAAGTTATCTCTCAGTGCCTCAAGTCTCATTATCTTAAAAAGGAAATAAGAGTAGCTCATACCTCATAGGGTCATTGTGAGAATTATGTCCCTTAAAACACCTAAAATACCCAAGAAAAGTGTCTGGCACCTGATACCTCCTGAATTTATGATAGCTATGGTAATCGTAGTGAAATATGAATCTCTAAAAGGACTTAGAATGCCCTGGGCCCTTGACTGCTTCTCCATCCTAATTTTCATTTTCCTGCAGATAAGGCTGCTCCCAGCACCCATCTCCCAGGGGCTTTTGCACCTACCATACCTTCTGTTTGAATCCCCTCTGCTCCCACATCGTTTTCTCCCACTACATGTTAGTGTTTAGCAAGTCTGTGTGGAACGCTATTTTGACTGCTGACTGTGCTCCACATTTCTGGAACCTTCCCGCACTGGGGGTTGTGGAACTAGGTAAAGCAGCATGGTAGTGGTCAGGACGGTTCACGAATGCCAGTTTTTTTGTTCTAAACACATGATGGGTCCTCCATCTTGCATGTGCTTGACACCAGCTGCAGCCATGTCACTGGCTTACACCAAGGAAATGTAAGGAGAAGTGATATGTGCTTGCATCCACTTTCTGGATGTAATTTAAGAGCCGCCATGCAGCCACACTCTTCTCTCACCTTCTGTGATTAGAGAAGCTTGTCTCAATGAATCTGTCCCACCTGGGTCACTGCCTGACTCAGTGTTGCCAGCCCACAATAGACATATAACCTGGGCAAGAAATAACTTTGTCGTTTCAAGTTGGATTATTTGTTACCTTAGAAAAAACCGGCTTATCCTAAGTGATAGGTAGATGAGAGCAGAGCTACTCTCAACTCAGCCCTTTCTCTGCTTTTTGAGGGCAAGGCTCGCAAATGTAATTTATCTTATTGTTGGTAAAATATGTCTAATATAAATTATGAAAATATAAATTTAATTAAAATTAAAATTTTACTCAAGCTGTGAGAGTGGAATAACTTGGCTTGCTTTCATATATACTATCCAAAATATCTTATTAATTAAACATTTTTCTGAATCCACATTCTCAGTCTGGATGTATATAGGATTTTAACCTGAGGAGTTAAAAAACAAAAAAAGCTCCTGAGGCTTAACCCCCAAAGATTGTGGTTGGCCTGGAATGGGGCCATGGCCTCACTGTGGTGCATATGATTCCAATATGCAGCCAGGGTCAAGAATGACTGCTCTAAATGTACATAGAGTCTAATAGGAACTGTTATCACTGGGCTCAACAGGTTGCTTTCAAAATTTTCTGAGTCAGGTGAAGACAGCTGTAGTGTAAACTTGTACAGTCACTTAATTTTTCTAGGTTTGTTCCTCATTTGTGATGCTGGGATAACAACTCCCATTCCCCTGTCTTGTCTGGATTCCCATGTTTTGCACAGGTGAGAAGAGGTCCTTCATTCACTCCTCGCCCAGAAAGAATCCAATAAAGGTCAGATACCAGCTATCAGTGGCGATGTCTGAAAAACTATGGGTTCTAATGAACAGAGTGGATTTCCAAATTAAAGATTTCCTCTCACAGGACACCTAATATTCTTTGGGATTTTGATAGACGCTGTCCACGTCAATAATAGTTGGAGGTCAAGTGCTGATTTGAGATGGGTAATAATGAAATGGAATCTTTCTTCTAAAGTTTAAAATCACATATTCTTTCCCCTTTTTTGTTTTAGAAAGAAACTAAAAGTATTCCTCAGTAAGAGAATACATAAAACAAACTTAGTTGGAATTTAGCAACGCAGTTGTGTGAGAGAAAGGAGACATGTCAAGAACTATTATGTTTGGAATAGTGATGTCATTAAGATATTTATTCTTTCCTGGTTGTTTCGCTTACTCAGGGAAATAGACATATTCTGTTCCAGTGCTTCCCATATAGTCTTTTAGGTAATAGCAGGTAATCTCACAGATGATTATTTGGGTTTTATTGTGATTGTTTGGGTTTTATTGTTTGAATTGACTAGTATATTCCAAAAATCATACATTTTGCCTACATTACACTCATTGTGTACAGATACTTTGAGACAATTTTCCATGTCCTACATGGTGAAATAGGTAAGAACTGTTAAGTCTATTTTTTTTTTTTTTTGGTCATGAACTTAAGTTTGCTTTTAAAGATTGTATCTAGATAACTCAGTTGCTTCCTTTGTTGTTCTTTCAATATGCCAAAGCATGGGGCTGAAGCAGTTGTACCACAACAATTAGACATGTTCTTGTTTTTACTCTTCTTGCATATCATAATGGCAGCCAGTTCATTTACTATAATGTAAAAAGAGCAAGAATTCTACTAAAACAAGAAAGAAACAAAAATTCAACTTTGTGTAAAAAAATATGCTCAGGAGTGACAAAATTAGTGCAATATTAAGATGAATATTGGATCTCTATATACATATATTTATAGCTCTAAAAATAAATTATTTTAAGTGTATGCATATATATATATATTCTTAAATTGTCGTTGTTCATAAATGGTCAGCCTTAATAATTGTGTTTATATTGGTATGTAATGTTTGTTATAATAATTTGCTCATTTAACATTTTTTTCAAGATTTTATTTATTTATTTGAGAGAGAGCACAAGCAGAGGGCGGGGCGCAGAAGAAGAAGGACAAGCAGATTCCCTGCTGACTGCAGAGCCCACTCGGGGCTTGAGGGGGGCTCCAGGTGGGGCTCCAGGAGGGTGCTTAATCCCAGGACCCTGAGATCATGACCTGAGCCAAAGTAAGATGCCTAACTGGCTGAGCTGTCCAGGTACCTCCCACTCATTTAATTTTTTAACCTTGGGACCATAGCATCCAAAATCAGTAACTAGTTTAAGGAATAAAAAGGCAAGTGGAAGCATAAAGGATTATTCTTTCCTGCTCAGAAAATACAGTGCTAATGTGATAATGGTCACTAATGAAGGCTGCCTGCATCACTTTAATAAATTATTGGCTTGAAAAGAGGATTGAGGACAAAGCATTACCTAAAAATCTCCTGATTTTTAATGGACAACCAGCACTGTATTTGCTTTCACATAGAATTCCTTTGGGGTCGTGACTAATTTCATAGTAATAGAAAAAAATTAGAAATTAACAAAATTGTTCTCTTCTTAAATGTCGAACAAAATGGCAGTTGTTTTACTGCTGAAATTGAATTTACATTTCAAAAGTCTTAGGGTTTCATATTTTATTTCACTTTTTATTTCACAAACCCAATCTCTTCTGGTTGTTTTAAAGCAAAATTATATCCTTGTTCCTGGTATGAGGTAAAACAAAGGGTAATATATGCCCATTTATATGTGACAAATATACAAATTATTTATAAATTAGTAAATTTCAGTTGTTTTTCTGTGCTTTGTTTCCTGTTTGGCCCTTAGAGTATCACTGTGTTCATTCTGTGACAGTGTAAAGTGATTAATTCATATACTTATTTCAGGACTTATCCCTTCTTTTTATAATTTACTTTTTCCAATCGGACTTTTTATTTTACCTACAGATATGGACATTTCTCTAATCAATAAAATACCTTTTAAGCTGCATAATCAGTGCTGTTTACATATCTTTCTCTTTTAAAAAAATTATTATTATTTCAGTTTTAGTTTTGTAATTTTAATTTGAACGTTTATCAAAATAACACATATACATTGTTGAAGGTCAAATAATATAAGGCTTATACGAACAAAAGAGCAGTCTCCTATCTCATCTTCCTATCCCTAATATCTTCTCTCTACAAAGCAACCAATTTCAACTATTTTTTCCTTGAAGTTACTGTTATTTTTTTAAAAAAAAAAAGTATGGACATTTGTTGATTTTACTAGTTTGACATGCCTTATTGACTTCCTACTTAAGGAACATAAGAATTTGCACACACATATGCACACACAAATAGTTCTTTCCCATCCTTTCAATGCGTTGATTTCACAATTTTTGTTAAATCTATACTCATTTCAACTATAAATCAACTTTTAGCTCAATCACATGTTATAGTGTTATCTTGTGTCTTTTTCTTGTACAAATTTTTCTCCTCTCTGGGAGTCATAATGGCTTTGATTTTTGAGTTGTTGAGGTTTTGTTGTAACTGTTGCTAATCTGCAAACTGAAGGCTTTCTCAATGAGACCAAACACACCAGATGATGTATCAGGTCCACTTTCTCCCCGGAAAATATCCTTCCTGGTGGCCCTGACATTGTGCACCAATCTGAATTATCTGAAGAGGCAAGCAGCAGGATGACTTCCCTGGGTTTTTCTTTCACCTCTTTGGAGATTTTCTTTTGTTCTTTTCCAAAGTAAATCCCTTCTTCACTAAATTTCTTTCCCTTCTCTGTCTTATTTTATGGCCTCATTTTGATGAAGTAAATCTTCCCATATCTTCCTGGGAAAAGGTACATAGGTATAAAATTCTGGAGTCCTTGCATCTGATAATGTCTTTATTCTTCCCTCATATGTGGTGAATACTTAGTCCGGTTTAGAATTCCAGCTTGAAAATTATTTTCCTCAGAATATTTAAGGTATTATTTCCAGCTTCTAGTGTTGTTATTGAAAAGCTCAAAGCAGTCTATGATCTAATCCCTTCTATGTGAGCTGTGTTTTTCCTTTCTAAAAGATTTTATGTTTATTTTTCTTTAATTCTGATGAACTCAGTTTTTATAAAACTATGCATTATTGTGAGTTGTGTGGGTCTTTTTTTTTTTTTTAGAAGTAGTGCTACTTATATATGAAGAAATTGAGACACAGGTAAGTGTAATAACTTGCCTGAGGTTACAAGGTAGTAAATAACAAAACTTAGATTAGAATCCAGTTAATCTAGCTCTACCATCTTCTCGCTTGACCATTAAGCTAGGAAGTGAATAGCTTTGCGTAAATGTATCTTAGGACAAGTCTTTCTCCCTTGATTGGTCATATTCTGTTGTATGTTGGGACTTTCATAGAATGAGAATTTTGTGAATGCTTCAGGGAAAATGACACAAGTTTTACTAAAATACTACAATGATTAAATCATAGTACCCATCTTAATACATATATTCTGTTGGAATAAGTTGTTATAAATACCCTGCATACATATGAATCATCTTCAAAATAACTGGAACAGTCAATCTATATAATAGTTATAATTTTACACCTAACAATTAGTGATCACAAGCAGAAATGATAGCTAGTATAAGAATGATAATAAACCCATCAATTAACACACAAACAAAAATACATACAGGGCTTTTTTGTTGCTGTTGTTAATAAAACAAACTAAACTTCATGTGAAAAAAAAAAAAAAAAAACAATCAAGAAGAACCAGGCAAATTTTGAAAGCAAAGAGTAATGATGGTAGGCTATCATTTTAGATATTAAAATTCACAGAGCTATAATAATTTAAATAATGTAGTTTCCAATGAATAATAGGTTAATGGAATAGAATAGAAAATTCAGAAACAAGATCAGATATTTTCAGGAATGTAATATGTGATAAACAAATGGAAGAGGAAAAAGTAAATTATTCCACAAGTAGTATTGAGCCCTTCTCCCGTCAGTGAAAAAACAAGTCAGGAGCAGCTAAGGTATATTGCAGTATTAAACAATCCCCACATAGCAGGGACTTAAAAAATCAAAAGGAAGATTTCTTTTTTATGCTACATGTGCATTGTAGGTTAGATGGGGACCCTGCTCTGCATCATATTCAGGGTAGTCAGCTGAATGAGGTTCCTTCTTCATGCTTCCAAAATTGCCAGAAAGCTGCAGGAAAAAAAAAGAAGATGGTATATTATGTATTGGTTCTTTAAGTTTCTGAGTAAAGTGACAAACACATCACCTCTATTTTCATGTCTTGAGCCACAGTAAGGTGCATATGCGCTTGCTTTCAAGGTAGATAATAAGAAAATATAACTCTACATGTGCTTGGAAGTGGAAAACTGTAAAGATTTGGGGAAAAGCACATTCACTCCTTCCTTATCTTCTCAACCACCTTCACCCACACTCCCAAGCGCAACTATCCCATAGCACCTTCTAGTAATGTCATCAGCTGGAAAGTTCAGGAGCTCTGGATTACACCCTGCTATAGACTGGATGTTTCTATCCCCTCAAAATTCATATTTCAAGATCCTAACCCCCAGGGTAATGGTGTTAGGAGGTAAGCCTTTGAGAGATAATTGGGTCATGAGAACGGAATGCTAGGGAAAGGATTAGTGTCATTCTTAAAAGAGGGGCTAAAAACCTAGAATTCTCCCCTTCAGCCACGAGAGGACACAACAAGAACATGGTCTGCTCTGAACTGGGAAGCAGGTTCTTACCAGACATTGAGTTTGCTGGTGATTTGATCTTAGATTTCCCAGCCTCCAGGACTGTGAGAAATGAAATCTGTTGTTTATAAGCCATGCAGTAAATGGTGTTCTGTTATAGCAGCTTGAACTGATGAAAACATGCCCTGTAGTCACTACAGAAGCTCTGAATGTGGTACCTATGAAGTTTAGTTAATTTAGTTCATAGGTCACCCCAACAGACGAAAGAGACAAGTTGTCTGTCCCATACATCTGATGTATAATAATGAAACAGGGATATAATAATGACAATAAACACTCTTATTTGGAAAGAGACAACTTTGAGACACACAGCAGACACT
Organism: Zalophus californianus; assembly: GCF_009762305.2. Taxonomy (NCBI): domain Eukaryota; kingdom Metazoa; phylum Chordata; class Mammalia; order Carnivora; family Otariidae; genus Zalophus; species Zalophus californianus. Next base: position 46,899,920 of record NC_045601.1, read on the forward strand.
GGTATTTATTTAGACATTTCTGAAACTGCAAAGAAGATACTCTGAAGGATCTTTTATTCCATGATTGGGTCTTGATTTCACTCCCTGAAAGTAATGCCCTTCTCTCTTGTTTTCCTCTGTCCCTGGCTTCACTTGCAGTGAGATTCTTCCTTTTTCACTGTCTTCTAGATCACACCTAGAGTGGACATCTGGGAATACACCCTCCTTGTAGACTGAGCAGAGATCTCTGTCTGCCTGGTACATGGTGGAGGACCAGTGATGTCTAACAATGGCAGATGCTTTTCTCCACACACTTGCGGTTGCTTTAGCAGTGGAATATTCTTAAAAATTTATTAACATTCTTATTTATGTGACACTAGTTAATTCTATATGCCAACAGATACACCCACAGACTTCCATTTTATGCCTTTCTCTCTTAAATGAACAGGGTGTTTTGCGTTTGTCTTATTTGAGGGGGAGAGCCTATATCTCATTTCCTTGAGACATTTATCCAAATGAATGAATTTACTGCCAGCCACACCTTTACTTTCATATACTTTCATTCATTCAGAATTTTAACAGTGAGCTTGACAGCTAAATCTCCATGATAAGACTAAATTTGAATTTCCTTAAAATATTTCTCACATTTAACTTATAATTTTGGGGGTTGAGGAGTGGCCAGTTTAAAACTTACAAGTCCCCAAGTTGTAGACTCTATTCTCTTTAATTATTGATTTCAAACTGGCCGCTTTAATTTTTTCTTAATCTCAGCTCATTTTTGTAAATTTTGCCAAATGTAATCAGCAATAAGCAAGGCACAGTGAAGCGTTCAGTTAACCGATATCTTGCTGTGGGACTGAAAGTTCACTGGACTTATGATCTGCTTCCAAAAGCAACAATATTGCTAAGTGTTTTATCATATCATAACATGGTTCATCATGTCCCCAGTCTCTGATACAGTTTCCATGGTGGTCACTTCCAAGCCCATATAACCACTGCTACACGCTCTAAATGGTTTTGGGGGTGGAGGAATTTTATGCAGTTCCCCTATTCTAGATACCAATTGTTGTATTCAATGAGCTTGGACATTTGACACAAATGTCAAAGGCTAAAAATAACAAGTTTAAGGGATGCCTGTGTGGCTCAGTAGGTTAAGCATCTGCCTTCAGCTCAGGTCATGATCCCAGGGTCCTGGGATCGAGTCCCACTTTGGACTCCTTGCTCAGTAGGGAGCCGGCATCTCCCCTGTCTGCTGCTCCCCCTGCTTGTGCTTGCTCTCCCTCCACCCCTGTGTCAAATAAATAAATAAAATCTTTAAAAAAATTAATTAAAATAACAAGTTTATTTCTTATTCATGTTACAGGTTCATTGTGGTTTGAATGGAGCTCTTTGCTCTATGGTATACTCACTCCCATTCTAGGACCCAAGCTATCCAAACAGTTTCTCTCTGTGGAAAAACAAAAATAATTTTGGTGGAAGAAAAAGAGATCATATTGAATTGTACACTGACTCTTAAAATTTCTACCTGGAAGGGATGTATGACACTTTTCATATTTTTTTGAACAAAGCAAGTACTATGACTACATCTGAATTCAAAGAAGCAGGGAAATACAATTCTACCCTGTGCCTCTAAAGAGAACTGAAAATATTAATAACTAGCATGAAATAACTTCCATAGTTCCTGTCTCATTGTTAGTAAGATAACAAATTTCTAATATTTCTATAATTTAAAGCTAAAAATATTTATGAAATATATATATAATTAAATATAATTAAAAATTATTTAATCTCAAAGTTGAAGAGTACTTTTAGATAGGACATAAAACTAAAGATTCATAAAAATATACTGATAAATATTACTGCATGACATTTTTAAAACTGATAAAATGTAAAAGACAGTACCATAAACAAAAATCAAAACACAAATGACCAATAGGTAAGTTATTTGTAACTCATATTACAGGAAGAGAGAGAATTTCCTTAATGCAGAAAGAGTTTTTAGAAATCAATTAGATAATACTATGACTCAGTTAAAGCTTGGATAAGACATATAAAAAAAGAAAAGGAAGCATAAATGGCTCATTATGATGTCAAGAATAATATTCAGAATAAGAGAAGTGTAACTAACATAGGGAGACTCCAATTTTTGACTATCAGGTTGGCAGAGGTGAGAATGTTTGATGATGCACTGATTTTAAGAGAAAAGTAGGGGGATAAGGAATTTTTATTTAATGCTGATGGGAAAGCAAATTACTACAATACCTGTGAAGAAAAATGTGACATTATTTATTCAAGTTAAACATGTATATACATTTTGACTCAACCATTCCAATTCTAGATATTTATATTACAGATAGGATGTGAAAAGAGATATACGTAATAGGGTATATGAATTGCAATATTTTTAGAGAAGTTTAAACACATCATAAGTACCCATAAATATTGGAAATTGGTTAAAAATAATTCTTGGTACATACATAAAATTGAATACTATGCAGTTGTTCCATGAACACTGACAGAGACATGTTCCCAAGATATTCTGACTCAAAAAATCAAAATAAAAATAAGGTACAAAGGCAAGTTACGATAGGATATGCTACTAATTACTGTGAAAACAAGAATACAAACAGATCTGAAGGACATATGAAGTGGTAACAATAGTTGCCTCTAGATGTCTGGTGACAAGGGAGAATAAAGATTTTTATGATATTTTGTACCTTTAGCTTTTTATGCCTGATGCCCTACCTATTCTAAAATAAATTGAATTGACAAAGATTATTTTAAAGGGATTTTGAACTCCCAACTATTTCTCTTTAAAATAATAGCTTATTGATGCTAATGTACTTTTTGTTGGGTAAATTACATTTAACTTTAGTGGATGAAATTTCATATGAACCTGATAAATATTATTTACAGCAATGTTTTGTTTAACTGTCCCACATATTTTAAAACTCACCTTTACATACACAAGACATCTAACAGTGACACTATCCTTACAAAAATTATAATCACTGAATCCTATTAAACTCGGTACTCAGGCAAATTCACCAGCTTTTCATACACTTATATATGAAAGTTCTATAAACAAAATAGTTTTTTGATAAAATACATCAGTATACCTGCTCTCTCTCCTCATTATTAGGTTTGTTTTCATATGTTAACTTTAGTTCCAACACAATTACTCCTACTTTTGCTTTTTTGGGTTTATTTAACATGTGTGTGTTCTTCCTAAACAGAATTTTTGATTTTTTAATTTTTTTTACAATTTATTTTTTGTTTTTTGTTAATTGCTCTGAAATTTATATATTATGGTACAAACAAGCAGTGATATTTCCTATTATTCTTATCCATTACATTTTTATTCCTAAAGCATAGGTGTTATCAGCAGATTTATATAACCAGGGATTTAGATTAACAAATGCTAGTATGAATTAATCATAACTTTTGCTATGTATTCTGTAGGAATACATAAAACAGAAAGTAGGTCAAAGCAATTTAATAGTTCTGATAAAGTTTAGAAAAAAACTGGAATGTAATTTTGATATAACAATGATTAGATGGAAAGCGAATCAGATTTAATACATCTTTTGCAAATGCATTAAATTTAGATGAGCAATTGGATATTTATAGCATATATATTAAATGATTTGAGATAGGTTCCCATTCCACTTTCACCAACATAAACAACAAATTTTCTATAGTAAGACTGTGAGATAATGTATATAGTGTAAAAGAGTAAGTATTAATCCCAGAGTTATTTAGATATGTATATTTGCCGGAGCCAGAATTGATCCAAAGCACACTTGTAACAAAGAATAAAACTTGGGGAATGATAACTAGAATATATTTACAGTTCTAGATGGGAAGTAGTCATTTGTTTATTTGTTTTATGCTTTTATTTTGTTATTACTTAAAGATAGCAGTAAACTCTACCTCTGATATCAAGGTAAGATACATAAGATTTTCACTTATTTGTGGAAGTAAATTCAAGCATATTATCTTATAAATAATAAATACATTACTTAAATAAAATAAAATATATTATGGTTTCAGCAAACAAACCAATAAAATGCTTCAATACTGTATATTTTAATTTATCCATGATTTAATGGATTCTTAATTTTCTTCCTAGTATCAGTATTAAATGTTGACAAATCCACATTAGTCTTGTAGGATGCTATCATAATTAGCATACACGTTACATTGCTATAGCAAAGTAAACCTAAACTACAGTGGCTTAATCAAACTAGAAGTACATTCTCGCTCTGGGTATGGGCATGTGATTCAGGGCTGCTATAGTGGCTTGTTTACAACGGATGCAAAAATTCCCTCTTATCTTGCCGAATTATTAAAATGCATCTTTTATTTCATAGTTCCAGATGCTCCTGTTCCCACCCTTATGTCCACACAGTTACCAGACAGGTGAGAAGAAAAAAATCAAGGCACTAGATCTCTTCTGTTTCCATTGCACGGCTCAGAACTGAGCTACATGACCACACTTAGCAGCAATGCATGTTGAGAAATTCAGTCTTGACTCTGAATGGTATGTTCTCATCTAAAATTCAGGTGTTTTGTTACTAAAGGAAATAATGGATTTGGGGACTAGCAGTATCTGCCGCATTTACAAATTCTATTTGGTTATACCATCCCCATCCTTCTACCTGCACCCCCATGTTGGTGGTGGTAATTGAAACAGCTACTAAGACTTAATGCTATATTCAAATATAAGTCAAGAACTGTGTTCCATCTCTCTTTACCTCTGCCCTAATTTTTGAAGACTGTTTCATGTTAGTCATCCTCGAACCTTGTGAAAGAACAAATTAGTAAATAAAACATTGTGAGTCAGTCATTCTGTGTTTTCTTGAATGTAAATACATGGAAATAAAAGAAATCTGACAGTACTCGGTTCTATTCATTGAACCCAGTTTTCTTTGTCTTGTGTGAGACCTCAACTATTTTTAAGATGGAGAGGAGGAACACAGGGGCTGTGACCAAGTTGATGAAGGGGCAGCAGAGATGGTGCAGGTGACAACCGTAAAGAAAAGCAAACCCATATGTAGCTCCTTTTGAAGATCAGGAGGAGATCCCTGTTTGTAGCAATCCTGAAAACAATGCTTCATTATCACAGGAAGAAGAGAATACTTCACTGGTTGAATTAAGGTCTGGTCTTCATCAAGCAACATTAAGCATTTTGACTGCAAGAAAATTTCCACAAGAGGTTGGAGAGGGAATTGATGTGAAAGCAACAGATTCAGGTAGGGGAACGTTCTTTACTTGTGTGCATTGAAGTTAAGAGGATCTTTGACTGGATTTCCCCAGAGAGAGAACCTGAGACAAGGATTGGAGTACAAATTGTTTCTTTACTTTTATTTTTAAAAAAAAAATTTTTGTTATGTTAATCACCATACATTACATCATTAGTTTTTGATGTAGTGTTCCATGGAGTACAAATTGTTTCTTTGTGAGGTAATCTCCAGAAACCCTACTAGGGGAGTGGGGAAGTACAGCAAAAATGATAAGTCAACCAATAAACAATTCTCAAGCAAGTTATTCCACTGGGAAACTCAGAGATGCAGTGGCGAGCATCCACCAGAGTTATTTCTGCTTCTCCTTGGTTGCCCCCTGCCCCACCCTGGAGCATTCATTGCACCAGTACTTCTGGTTCCTGTACTCAGGCAAATCTAGCCCTGGCCACTAGAGAAATCTCTTAACAAAAGAGATGTGGGAATTGGAAGTCAGACTAAGTATGCCACTACCAGGGCAAGCCTGAAGCGATCATCTATAGTTTGCACTGTCTGCTATTATAAGAGAGCCTGATACTCCATTCAGTGTGTACAGTTGAAAGTACAGTTGAAAGTCTTTTGAGTATAATTTCCTTGGGTGGTTGAGACTCTTCCACTTAAAAATTATAAGAATAATGGAAACAATTACCTTTCTTCATAACTTCTCCTCGGCACCTTCACTAATTGCGAGGTTTTTACCCTCATATTGCTATCATTTGTGGTTAAAAAAACAAACAAACAGAAAGACCAAAACAAAACAAACAAACTTCTAACATTTTATTAACATTTTAATACTAGGGGAGGCTGGGTGGCTCAATCCGTTAAGCGTCTGCCTTCAGCTCAGGTCATGATCCCAGGGTCCTGCGATTAAGCCCCACATCAGGCTCCCTGCTCAGTGGAAAGCCTGCTTCTTCTTCACCCTATGCCCCTCCCTACCACTCGTGTTCTCTCTCACTCACTCTGCTCTCTCTCTCTCAAATAAATAAATAAATAAATAACATTTTAATTCTGAGGATTTGATGCTGGGATGGTCCTAGGATTAGAAATAAAAGAAATTATGTATTATGCAGCCATCAAAAGGAATGAGATGTTGCCATTTGCAATGACGTGGATGGAACTGGAGTGTGTTATGCTGAGTGAAATAAGTCAATCAGAGAAAGACAGGTATCATATGACCTCACTGATATGAGGAATTCTTAATCTCAGGAAATGAACTGAGGGTTGCTGGAGTGGGGGTGGGTTGGGAGGGATGGGGTGGCTGGGTGATAGACATTGGGGAGGGTATGTACTATAGTGAGTGCTGTGAATTGTGCAAGACTGTTGAATCACAGATCTATACCTCTGAAACAATGCAATATATGTTAAGAAAAAAAAAGAAGATAGCAGAAGGGGAAGAATGAAGGGGAGTAAATCGGAGGGGGAGACGAACCATGAGAGATGATGGACTCTGAAAAACAAACTGAGGGTTCTAGAGGGGAGGGGGTAGGGGGATGGGTTAGCCTGGTGATGGGTATTAAAGAGGGCACGTTCTGCGTGGAGCACTGGGTATTATGCACAAACAATGAATCATGGAACACTACATCAAAAACTAATGATGTAATGTATGGTGATTAACATAACAATAAACAATTTAAAGACAAATAAAAATTATGACAGTGTTCTTTCCCTCTAGGAGGTTGTAGTCTACTGTAGTAAACTATGTGGTGATAGTAATTTATAGGCTTCATTTATAAATATTCTACAATATCATGATAGGCGCTTGGTCAGTTCTGGTATTCATCTAGCTTAGTATTTCTAGACCCGATAAAAAGGTCATATTGGATATAGTCTCCATATTCTTGTGGGTTAATTTGCTTGCCAAGCTTGCAAGGTTTGATGAAATGTATTTCTTCAGAATGGGTCTTCCATGAGAGTGTGGTTTAGTTTAACAAGAAATCTGGGTATGTATCATGGCCTGTGTTAACTAATTAAAGATAATAATCTCTTCAAACATTATCAAATATAAAAAGACATAAAAGAAGCTATTGAAATACACTTTGGTTAAAAATACAAACCAACCAAAACCAACCAAATAAATGAATATATAATAAATAAATAACTTAAATATCCTTTTTCACTATTAGATTTTACTTACATATTTAATACATGAACATGTTTTTATAGCTCATTCCTTTCCAGTACTTCCTCATGGATTAATTTCCTTTTACTATTCATGCTTTGAATATTGTCTGCGAGAAAGAAATTTTCAGTTTCCATATATCAAAAAATGTCTTTATTTCAACCCCAACATTTGGATACTATGTTTTTAACACAAAGCTTTAGATTCAAAGTTATGCTCCCCTAGTACTTTGAAGATATTGTAGCACTGTTTTCTTGCAAACAATGCAATTAATTATAAGTAATCTGGCAGTCTCATTCATTGAAAGTCATGTAACTTTTCTCCCCTGTTAGCCTTGAGAATTTTATTTTTAACCCCAATGTTCACAAAAGAAACTGTTATGTTTCTACATCTGGGTTTTTATTCTAGTATGCTCTGTCCAACAACAGACATCTCATCTATATGACCTGTTTCTTTATGTATTTCTGGGATATGTCATTAAATACCTTTTTTTTAAACACTACACATTTCTAGTCTCTTTATTTCTTTTTTCTTTTTAAGATTTTATTTATATATTTTCCAGGGAGAGAGAGAGCATGAGAGAGCACACAAGCAGGGGGAACATCAGAGGGAGAGGAAGAAGCAGGCTTCCTGCTCAGCAGGAGCCCAATGCGGGACTCAATCCCAGGACCCTGGGATCATGACCTGAGCTGAAGGCAGATGCTTAACCGACTGAGCCACCCAGGCATCCCTCTATTCTCTTTTTTCTGGAACTCCAAGTAAATGGGTATTGGGGTTTCTTGTCTATCCATAAATAATTATGTCCACCCTCTTCCACACATGGTTTTATTTTTGGACTTCAGATAAATATAATAATAATAATAATATATGCATTCTCCTGGGATTGCTTCTTTATTCACTCTTTATTTTATTTTGTTTAAAAAAACAAAGTATTTATTGTTTATTCTAATATTAAAGGACATTTGGCTGTATCAATTACTTTGTTGTTATGGATAATGCTGCAAGGAACGTTCCTGCATATTTCTACAGGGGCACATATACAAGAGTTTTCCAGGATCGGAATAATGGAATTCCTGGTTTGTAAGGTATTTACATTTTTATATTTGCTACATAATTCCTGAACAGTTTTCTAAAAGGATTGTGCCTATTTAAATTTTCACTAGTACTATACAAGAAATGTTATGTTTTATATTCTCACAAACTTTTAGTATTTTCCAACATTTAAATTGTGTGAGCAAAGTGTGTGTGTGTTTCTGTGCCTGTGAGATATCGTATTTTGTTTTGATTTACCTCATTATCAAACAATTGCACTTTTCATAAGTATACAGAACTTTTGTCTTTTAATCTTCTGGAAAACATCTTTTTTTTTTAAGATTTTATTTATTTATTTGACAGAGAGAGAGAAAGTGAGAGGGGGAACACAAGCAGGGGGAGTGGGTGAAGGAGAAGCAGGCTTCCCGCGGAGCGGGGAGCCCGATGTGGGCCTTGATTCCAGGACCCTGGGATCATGACCTGAGACGAAGGCAGACGCTTAAGGACTGAGCCACCCAGGTGCCCTGGAAAACATCTTTCTAGTCTTTGCCTAACATTCTATGGGGTTGCTTGGTGATGTCTTTCCTTTTTTTCGTGGGAATTTTTTAAATTTTCTGAATACACAATATCACAAAGTCTACTTTATTAGAAAGTGTTGACTATCAGGGCACCTGGGTGGCTCAGTTGGTTAAGCGTCTGCCTTTGGCTCGGGTCATGATCGCAGGGTCCTGGGATCCAGCCCCGCATCGGGCTCCCTATTCAGCGGGGAGCCTGCTTCTTCCCCTCCCACTCCCCTGCTTGTGTGTGCTCTCTCTCTCTCATTCTCCCTGTCAAAAAGAAAACAAAGAAAAAAAAAAGAAAAGAAAAAGAAAGGGTTGACTCCTGTAAATTATTGAATACTGTACTGAAAGTGAAAAACAGAAGGGTTGTATGGGAACAAAATACTTGTCTGTGCATTGGTTGTTTACCCCGGTGATGGTGTGGCTGACTGGGATCTGGAGCTAACTGCTGCTTCCCCCCATCACGAGAGGATAGTCCGCATATTGCTAGCCCAGGGAAAGATCAAAATTCAAAATTCGAAGTGTAGTTTCTACTGAATGTGTATAGCTTTCATATCATTGAAAGGCTGAAAGACTGTAAGTTGAATCACAGTAAATGGGAACCATCTGTATGCCCTTGCATTTATTCTAAGTTTGAAAGTTGAGTTTATCTCAGTCAAGTATATTCTTAATCTATATGAAATTGATTTGGCATATAGGACCCTCATTTATTTTGCATTTTATAGTATGTTGCTTCTTTAGTAGCATTTTGCTGTATACATGACTATCAGCTTTTCCAAATAACTTTTACTTTCAACTTGAAGATTTCCAAATTTGTTGGGATATGTGCTCAATACATAGTTTGGTCTGGGATTGAGATCTTTCTACAGTGATATCTTTCTATATTGAATCATCTTATCCAAGAACATGGTGTATCTCTATGTTTGTTCATTTCTTAAATTCTTTCAATAAAGTTGTTTAACTTTTCTCTTAATTAATCTCCATTTTAAACTATTTAGTTCACTTTTAAAATAATTTCTGGGTTACTTGTTTTCTTGGGTTAAAATATAATTTTACATTAAAATGTAAATATCTTAACTGTAGAGCTTGATGAATTTTTGCAAACTCTTCATGCCCAGATCAGCCCCATATCAAGAAACAAAACTCTATCATCACCCCAAAACTCCTTCTCAGTTTCCTTCCAGTAATAAACTTCCCCAAATAAAATCACCTTTCTGACTTCTAACAGCACAGATTAAATTCTCCTATTTTTGTGTCTTATAGAAATGGAATAGATAGTATGTTTTAAAAATTTAAATTCTGATTGTTCTTTATAGAGTTTTCGAAGCAGATTTAATTATTCTTATAAATACCCATAGAAAAATTTTCTAATTATATTTAAAAATCCATGGATACTTTTAGAATTTCTTTGATGAATACCATATCACATACAAAGAAAAATTTTGTCTTTCCTTTATGTTCTTCCTGAATCAATCAGTCAATATTTTTTGTCTTACAGTTTAGTCTAGGATCTGTAAATATTAAATAGAAACAATAAAAATGAGTACCTTCATTTTGTTACTGATTTAAAGCAAATGCATTTCACATTTTAGTTTTAAGAATGACTTTTGCCGTATGCTTTCAGTATCTAAACTTTATCATGATCAGGAAATATCCTTCTTGTCCAAGTTTGCCAATTTTTAAGATTGATTGATTGATTGATTGATTGATTGATTTGACAGAGAGAGACACAGTGAGACAGGGAACACAAGCAGGGAGAGTGGGAGAGGGAGAAGCAGGCTTCCCGCTGAGCAGGGAGCCTGATGAGGTGCTTGATCACAGGACCCTGGGATCATGACCTGAGCCGAAGGCAGTTGCTTAATGAGCCATCCAGGCACCCACTTTTTTTGCCAATTTTTTATCATAAATAAATTTGGCATCTTTTTGAAATGTTTCTGCAACTATTATAATCACATTATTCCTTTAATCTGATAATATGACCAGTATAGTCTGGTCATGATTAATTATTTCAAATGCACTTGTAGATTCACTTCATGAATAATGTATTTGGTACTTCTGCACATTTTTTTTTCATAAATGAAGTTATACTATAATTTCCCTTTAATGCCGCCATTGTCTGTTTTTGTTTGTTTGCTCTAGGTTTATGCCGGTTTCCTAGAATAAGTTGTGCATATTTCCCCTCCCTTTTCTGTTGGAAAGTGTTTGCACAGGACTGAAAAGTACTTTTACCTTTAAATTTGATAACTTCTAGCTCATCGCTATTTAGTTTGAATTTTTTTTCTCAGAAAATTTTAAAATACTGAGTCAACTTCTTTATTATTTGAAGATAACTTCAGGCTTTCTGGAAGTTCTTTGTAAAATACCTTATCTTATTTACTCTCTATGTGTAGATACTTACCTACTTATTTCATTCTTGACATAATGTGATTTTTTTTTGTTTCTCCTCAATCTCAATAGAAGCTTGCCTATTTTATTAGCTATTTCAAGGAACCAAATTTTACTTATGATATATCCTTTTATTGTCACACAGCTTTAAACTCTAAGTATTTTAAAATTTCCATTGTATATTAGTTCTTTGTTTTTTAAATATTTAAGTTATTTGGAACTATTGTAATTTCCAACTGCATATTATGCTCATTTGTACTTATTGTACTGATCTTTGCATATGATGCACTTATTTTCAATATGTTAAAATTAGTTCTAGTGCATGTTATAAATATGATTAAAAAACACTGACTAAAATAATACACATAGTAGAAGTTCAATAAATACATGTATAAATAAGTAAATAATATTTAGCTATTAGTTGTGTTTTCAATTCCTCTATTTTTAACTTTTTTGGGGCCACCTCATCTATAAAATGGGAAGGGATATATTGATAGCTCCCATACATGATGTAGGATTTGTAAACTTCTTTCCATATATCTATCAGTTTTATAAAATACATTTTGTGACATTAGATGATTATAAGTTTAAATGTGTTTTATCTTCTTGGTAAATTAAATGTTTTCTTCTTAAGTAGCAACACTATTTTTCTTTGGTATTGCTTCTACCTTAAAGTCCATTTTTATTTGTTATTAATGTAATTACTCCAGCTTTATTTTCATTAGTTTTTGACTGATATATTTTTCCTTTCATTTTCCTTTCAGCCTTTTATGGCTTTATAGTTCGTGAATGGCTCTTGAAAAAGATTATAGCTGGATTAAAAGAGCTTTTTGAAAATCTCTGTCTTTCAACTTGTAAGCTTAGTTTATTTACCCTTGTTATGATTACTAACATATTAGTCTCCTTTTCATTTTCTTATATTGCACTTTTAACATATCTCACTTTTTCTATGCTTCTTTTTCTTTTTTCCTGATTTTACTTTTATATTTTGAATTCACATGTTTGTTTACTATTCTCATTTGTCCTCCATCTATTGGTTTAGAAGTTACACATTTATATGTGTTCAGTGAGTGTTTATCCTTGGAATTGTTAAAATACATATTTAAGATCACAATCAGTGAATCAACAACATCCTAATCCATCTACTCACATCCACAAACAACGCAAGGACTTTAGAATTCTTTGTCTTAGACAAACCCTTAGCAGCTTGCATTCTTATTGTTTGGTATTATGGTTCTGCCCTTATTTCAAATCTCAAAAAACAACTGTTATTCTTTTATAAAGACCTTTTAGAGCTAATAAATATTTTCATCTTTAGTTTGCTCACCATTACATTATTGGACCTCAGATTTTCCATGTGGGGACTTTTCCCCTCATTTTGATATATGGCTGCATATACCTTTTAAGTCCCTTTAATGGAAGTTGGTTTGAGGTAAACTATTAATTTTGTTTATCTGTAAAGTTTTTATCAATAATTCCTCTTCAAATATACTTTTGGGGGCACATTGTTCTAGTCAACACTTCTTTTTTTTTTGGTACTTTGAGAATAATCATCTCTCTGGTTTTCTTTGTTGCTGCTGAGAAGTCAGCTGTTGGTTTAATGGTGATTCACTTGAAGTTCTCTGATACATATCTAGGCATGAATCTCTTTTTATTTGTTGTATTGATATCCATCGGGATTTTTGTCTTTTATCAATCTTATAAAGTGTTTTTTTTCAAATATTACCTCCCTTCCTTGTTCAAGTCTCTTCTAACATTCTGATCTTGCATATATTGGTTTTCCTCACATGTGCTTCATGACTTGTAATATCACTTTCATGTTCCCTATAACACTATCTGGTCTGCATTCGGAGTATTTCTTCAAATATATCTTACAGTGTATCAAAGCTTTTAAGTCTCTTTTTTAATCTGCTCTTTGTTATTAAATTGTTAATTACTACTTTTATATATCTATAAGTTCCATTTAAAATTTAAAAAATCTTTATCTTTCAACATATATTTAATATTTTTTGCAACCTTAAACATAATGTGTATTTTGTATATGTTGCTTATAAGACTTGTTGCTTACCAGATGATTTTACGGTTTTTAGTCTGAGTAGGCCTCATTTTGGATTTTATTGTTTCTTAAGACTTTTTCTTAATATGGCTTTTTTCCTTTTGTCTGTGTGTGTGTGTGTGTGTACTCATTTCTAGAGGAACTATTTGAGGGGTGTGTTCTATTTTCTTTTTCCCATCTATATGGGCCTTAGCAACTCCAGATCATGTCACATATATATATATTTATTATATATATAATATATATATTTTTCTTTTTTTTAAGATTTTATTTATTTGAGAGGGAGAGAGCACATGAGAGGGGGGAGGGTTAGAGGGAGAAGCAGACTCCCTGCTGAGCAGGGAGCCCAATGCAGGACTCGATCCAGGGACTCCAGGATCATGACCTGAGCTGAAGGCAGTCGCTTAACCAACTGAGCCACCCAGGCGCCCTATATATTATTTTCAATTTTTACTGGGTCTGGCTTTGTAATTAAAAATTTTTTAAAAATTTTTTATTGTTATGTTAATCACCATATATTACATCATTAGTTTTTGACCGTAATTAAAAATTTTTAATAGTTTTTTTCCCTTCATACCTAGTGACATGGCTGAAACAATTAGTATGCAAGGCTTTCCTACAAGGCATATTTTCTCCCAATTCACCAAGAAACTTAAGTAGCTTGGGGGTTCTGTCTTTATTCCATGTGGCCCTGATCTTCTTTAATCTTGTTCAAACCCCAGACTTTACCTCCTGCTCCCCATATTTGTATGTTTAGTTAAAACCCAAGCTCTAAGTAAACAAAGATTATCAAATCAAATTCTAACTCCAGTGTTTGCTGACTCCCACTGGATCTGAGCTATCTGAATTCTGGTTTAGCATTGTGTTCTTTACTACTATTTAATCAGCCATGTTTTAAAAAATATGTTCAAACATTACCCAGCATTTTTGGTGTTCTGAATCAGCAAGAACTTCTCTAAACATCAAACCTAAAATATTGTTACAGATAAAAATCCTGTATTGAAAATTTATGTTAGCAGTTAGATTTTTATATCTAAATATTCCATTTGATTCTTTTTAAAATAATTTTTTTTGGCCCTTCTTTTTTTGAAGTTCTTATTTTAATTCCAGTTAGTTAACATACAGTGTTATATTAGTTTCAGGTGTACAATACCGTGATACAACAATTCCATACATCACCTGGTGCTCATCACAAGTGCACTCCTTTTGATTCCTTTTCACAAATATTTGCTCTTTTTTCTTAATTCCCTATACTTGTTTATATCCTCTATCACTTCCAAATTGCAAATGCATTTATTTTCAAGGCACTTCTTTATTGATTTCTTATTTTCTTATGTAGAATTCCTTCAGACCATAGGAATTGGGGAGAGAAAAAAAAACCCAAAATAGTAGCATAGTAAAAACATGCCTTGTTTTGCAAACTCCATCAGGGTTCACTGACCTTGAAACCATTTTGAATAATTAAAAAAATAAAATAGATGCACATTGTAATCTTGAAATATCCTTAGTTATATCTAAATGGAAAGAATCTTAAAAGATTTCTAAGAAAAAAATCAATATATCTTGTAATACTTACACTACAGAGAGATGCAAATTGAGTTAAACTTTCTCTAAACTTGCCTGCAGTGCATCCATACTGTCCATACAGCTGCCAGTCCATCATCCTTATCTGTTTTGGGGCTACAAGAGCTACTACAGAGCATCCTGTGGGCAAAACCATCCCAGAATGGCACACTATCTTTGACGAACTCTCAGTAAGTGAGTGCCAGAGAGGAAAAATAGGCTCTGTTGAGTAGAGAGAAAAGGTGATCTGGTAGCTGGTGCTAAGGAGAGGATACTCATGTGAATTATGTCCCCATCCTGCCAGGACCTCAAAACATCAACAATCAAGATAAAGTGGGCAAAGCTCTAACCTCTTCCGTTGGGGTGGTATCTTTTTTTGTTGTATCCTTTGGTAGTGATTTTCTGAGAATTTTAATGGTGCAAACATGATTTTGATGTGTGTGTGTGTGTGTGTGTGTGTATGCATGTGCACATGTGCACACACAACCTCTTAACCCTTTGTGCATACCTCCTGTGCAGTTTCTTGAATCCGCTGGTAAAGAGACTGGGGTCCTGACTACCTATGCACGTTTGTATTTTAATCTATTTGCTTTTAGAGAAAAGAATTTAGGATGCCCAATGGATTTGTGCACCACTTTTATTCTGGTTCATATCTCAGCATATTCTGTTTCTTTCAAACCTGTAGCTATAGAAACATTTATCATTTTTCTTGATTTTCATGCAATAGATGTACATAATGTTTATTAGATGGTAGAAATGAGCTCAAATTCTGAATGAAGGCTCAGACAAGCATTATAGTTCCTGAAAGTACCTAGAACTGCTAATCATCATGATAAATAGCCCACTGTGAGTTGGTGGAAGATGTACAATGGATTGTCACTAGCTGCTTTTGAATTACAATTGCTTTTTATGATGTTAACAGTTAACTGACCAAATGCTGGAATGGAGACAATCAGAATGAAGAGACTGTTATGCCTAGATCCTGTTTTATCTTGATTTGATATAGAATGCATAAAACATGCCAAAGTAAATTTATTTTGAAGTCAGCCCAATTGCAAATCGTTCTGTACCTTTTCTTTCTTCTGAACAATGTGGTATGAGTATCAAAAACCCATGGAAAGTTTACGAATAGAGAAGACTTTTTAAAAATCTATACCCAGGGCGCCTGGGTGGCTCAGATGGTTAAGCGTCTGCCTTCGGCTCAGGTCATGATCCCAGGGTCCTGGGATCGAGTCCCGCATCAGGTTCCCTGCTCCTTGGGAGCCTGCTTCTCCCTCTGCTTCTCTCTCTCTCTCTCTGTCTCTCATGAATAAATAAATTTAAAAAATCTTTAAAAAATAATAAAAAAATAAAAAAAATAAAAATCTATACCCAAGTGTACTATGGATGAAAAAATCATATAGAGTATAAGTAGTACATTGGGGTAGATTTACTCTTGACAACAGTTCTTTGAGGTGGAAAATGTTATTATCAGTTTATAAATGAGTTAACTGAGGTTAACAGAGATTTAAATAATGTTCATCAGAGCAGTAAAATATACATTTCCTGCTACATTGTAAGTACACAATATATGTTAATTTTTCCAATCAGCTCATCAGTTTGGAGGTTCTATTTAGTTTTATCTCATGTGTTTGCAGACAGAGCAGAATTATGCGAATGTTATTTGGGAAACTGTTCTTGTAGAAAGCATAACCAGATCCTCCTTATGGCCTCCTCACATTCTCTAATTCCAGTTTTCCAGACTTTTGAACAGGTTTCTAGACCACAAGTTGCTGTTTCATAACCAAATCTATTTGGGCACAAGCAGGAAAACAAAACAAAACAAATGTCGGCTTTTGAAAATGCACTAAAGTGCATATTTTTTTAGTCAGGGGAAACCCTTTCAAGACCTTACTTAAAATCCTTTTACTTATTTTCAAAACTTGCTGATTATCAGAATTACTTACATGTGAAATGCTCTCAGAAACCTCAAGTCTCTGCTGGAGGAGGAGTAGTAAAACTTAGAGGGTAGAAGCCCAGAGCCTGAGTCAGACAACCCAGGCTTATATTCCAAATCTGTATTCATTAGCTCTTAAAACTTCAATTTCTACATCTGTAGAAAAGGGTTTATAAGATTGCAGGATACTTGTGTACGGTTTAAATAGAATACCATCTATAAAGACCACAAAACTATGCCAGGCACACAGAAAGCTCTAAATAAATGTTAGCTATTGATATTCTTTACGTTTTTAAAAATCTCAAAGCCAGGACTCTGAGAGAACCATTGTTGTAGCTTACATGTAATTCTAGTAAGGCTTTTAGAGTGGAGGCTTTCTTCAAGAAGACAAACCTGCTGCCAGCAACCCATAAAGCTGGAGAAATAACTACAACTACCGTTACTCCTCCTCCTCCATACACACACACACACACACACACACACACACACACACACACACACACACACACACACACAGTTGGGCATATACACCCATAGAAAGAAAAAAGGAAAATGGTATGGTCAATACCCAGATTATTAGCAGTTTTACTAGTAAAATCCTCAAGACTATGGTTACTTTTATACATATTGAGTTATACTACAGATTGGCAGACAGAACGTGTCAGCAAGGTAGAACCATGTGGTTTAGAGGCAGATAGTTTTTTATTCCTCTGAAGATCCTGCGTGGATCACTATGTTCCTCTCTGCATAATATCATTGTATTCATGATGACTGTTAAGTTGATAAGCAAAAGCAAATATGTATCTACATTCAGAATTATCTGTTAATGTGATTAATATCTGTTAATAGATTTTGGAAATACTATATCTAAAACATTTTATTTTTAAAATTTTTATGTTGAGACATTTATAAAGCCAAGGTATCTAGACTAACATGCTTTGAATGGGCTGGTTGGCCAAGAATTTGTTGGCAATATAAGAGAAAAATAAGTCTATTTATATAGGACACTCACTAATAGTTACTTATCTTTTGCTCTAGGCCTGAGTATAACTAAGTTAAACATTAAGCATTTATAGTTTTTAAAATATCCAAACAGCACACATTTTTTGTTCTTTTCTTCTCTATCCCAAAATTAAATGCTTACATATAATTAATTAAGACTCTGAACACCTAACCTCAACTTTCACAGGTACAGATATATAAAGGACTCGTCACTAAGCATGTCAGAAACGTATAGTTTGAGGTCTTTTAATATACCGGTGAATGCACATGATGTACCTGTGAATAGAAGAACTCTGGGTAACAGTTGTTTCAACTCCTACATCTTCGTAATCTTGAGTCATGCTTTTCACTTTTATATACTTGACTGGCTCTAATGAGACACTGCATACCATTTCTTTGAAGGCAAAATCTCAGGATAAGAAAAAAAAAGATATTTTTTCTTTCACATGAAAGTGCAAATGCTTTCTATGTGAAACAACTATACAAATTAACTTGTCAGTTTTTGCACCAAACAATCCTGAGAATGCTGTTTTGTAAGTTGACCACAACTGTCGAAATTCCCAATTATCTCTCTGGTCAAACAATCGCTAACTTTAGTGGGCATGAGAATTAGAACAAGAGTATATTCATGATAAAGCTTCACCTTCAAACTTTGTAGGCACCTTCAAATTTTGAAATAGAAATAGATTTCCTGTGGAGTAAAGAAATCGATATTCTTCCATTTGCCTTGAGTGATTTTGATGCTTCAGGCTTGTTGACTAAGAACAACCCTCTGAGGAACCTAGGTTAGCCTTTGAGAAGCTGCGAGGTGCCCAGGGTTGGTAAAGTCTTCAGCTGCTCACTTTAATGTTAAAATTGAAGAGTTTGAGCACCCAATTACTCTCTCATATTATAAGTTAGTTTAGTCAAAATTCCCATTATTTCTAAGAAAAGATGGACAGAAATGCATCACAAGCTTAAGAAGGGCAAAAACCTAAATTAAAGTTTTAAAAAAATCTATTCTGCACATCAAAAGCTTGTAGGGAAGAATTGGGAAATCGCATAGGAAGGAAAGTTCTACAAGCAACGATGTGCCTCAGGTAAAATAACTCTATGCTAGTTCTTGTTTTACTCATTTTCAGTACCTAATTTTAAGAGTATTAAAGTTATATCAGTGGCTCTCAAATTTTAGCATGTAGAATCATTCAAAAGGATTTTTAAGACACAAATTGCTGGAACCCAAAGTTCTGATTCAACAATCTGGGAGAATATCCAAAATTTGCATTTCTAAAAAGTTCACAATTGATACTGGTGGTGCTGGTTTGGGGACGACACTTAAAGAACCACTGAGTTAGGTGGACATTATGAAGGGTGTTTTGGGCTGGGAATCAGGTATGGCCTTTGGCCTCAGGCCAGCTGCAGCAGTGTTTACACACCATCCAGACTGAATACTGAATCTGGTACACTGCTATCAGCTCATTACTCAGCTCTTTTGTGACAGGGATGGTTTGTTGAGGACACTTCTCACCCCTAAGAATCTGGGACCTCAACAGAGCCCAGGAAGAACCTAAATGAGAATGGGCACAGGACAGCTATAGACATGGTTCTCACTGAAGCCAGACAAGAAATAGCCATTCCACCCTCTGGACAGCCTGTGGCTGCCCTGGGTATCTTAAAAAAGAAAAGAAAATCCACCAAGTTATACTAAGAAGAAGCTACTGTTTCAAATCTTTGTCTATATTGGACTATAACTTTTGGAGCTGTACCTTTTTTTCAAAATCTCAAGGTAACTTCAACAATGTCTTTTTTTTTTTTTTTAAATAAGACCATTAAAGGCATAGAGATTGGAGATGAAACTAAGATATAACCTATAATAAATAAGGTAAATTGGTTTGGGCATAATAGCTTCTTGCAGGCTTGAAAGTTAAGAAGTTTTGTTCTTAAACTCAGTGAAACAAAAAATTAGTGGATTTCAACGTGATGGTGCTGTAACTTGCAGCTCACTGGCAAACATGCTAAGTCTCAGAGGTTGGAAGGGACTTTAAAGGGAAGGAATAAAATTCACAGGAAGATGAAAATGTGTAAATGTTTGGTAGAGAAATGTTTGTTGGGCCATTCAGAAACAATGGGACTTAGAGAACATTGAACAAGCCTTGCTAGGTTCCTCCCTGTCTACTATACCTGGTTCATATTACAATGTAATTATCTATGGTGATAACTCTCTTTCTGAAGCAGGTCCTCTATCTAAATTCTTCTGTGCATTTTTGAGGGGAAGGGATCAAAGTTTCTTCCTCAGTCTTTGGGCCTTGATTGTTTCCAGGTTGAAATAATTTGCCTGCCAAGGTGGTGCATTTGGGGCAGCCTGCTTTTGGCCCTTAAAATAGACAATTTAATCATAAATGGTTACTAGATATGAGTAAATCACAGAGTGCTTTGAGGACACAAAACAAGGATGTCAACCCAAATTAGGGCTCAGAGAGTCAGGAAGATTTCACTTAGATTGAGGTAACTAGGCTAAAAGGAAGGCAAGCAGAGGAAAAATTTGCCCCCAAAAGGGCAAAAATTAAAGAGGGACACTTTTGAGGACTTCTCATTAGATTTGTTGGGCTCAAGAACTGGAGAAAGTTGAAAAGTGACAAGAATGCAGGAGAAATAAACTTGGAGGGGTTATTTCTGAAAAAACCTGAATGCCACATGAAAGAGTTAAAATGTTATTCATAAAGAAGGGAGAAAGTGAAAATTTCAAGCAGGAGAGATTTATCCTTAATTTGCATTATAGGAATGTAACTCCCAGGGAGAATGGCTGGATGCAGGTGAGATTGGAGACAGGTAAGCCATTTAAGAGACTGCCGAGTACTTGCACTTGCTCAGACTGGGAAACAATGAGGGTATTCAATAAGCTTGCAAGGAAAGGATGTAAGGGAATGGAGAAGAATGGGAAGTTTTAAGGACAAAAAACCAATAAGAATCAGTGATTTAATGTGACAGCTTTGCTAGTTTGTGGGGCCAGATGGAGGACAATAAATATGTGAGGTCTGATTTCACTTATAAACATTTCAAGTTATTGTGAAAGCATACAGCAAAAAGCTCAAGCCAAGAAGGGCAATGTCATGTTGTGGGGGTTGGTAGGCCATGTGGCTTTGATTGTGTTTCAATCAAGGGAGAGGGAACTGCACTCTACAATGGTCCAATAGGGCCCGGAAAATCCCTCTCTGGTGGGTGTGGGCCAGGTGAAGTTGTCTCTTAAGTGCAGGTCCTTAATTAGACAGTTACTTTCCTTTCCAACATTTATTTTTCTAAGTCAACCTACTGTTTGTTTAACTGAGACGATATATATATATATATATATATACATATATATATATATATATGTATATATATATATACACACACACACATATCCAACCTACTTTTTATCACAAAAATTTGGAAATATATTCACTACAAAAGGAAACTCATTTCTTGATTTTTCGCTGTATAAAGGAAGAGGGAAACAATTACTCAGAACAAGTTACTTTTTTTAAAGATACAAAATAAAATGACCACCCTACCACCACCCAAATAACTAGTCTCTCTGTGAAACTAAAATTCAGAAAAGGTTTTTTTTTAGCTACATTTTTATAGTTTGATCACCATTTTTACAATTTCCTTTCTCCTGTGAAATTCTGAACATATGTTCTGCTATATTCCATGCCTCCCAGATGAACAAGGAGTATGACTTATAGTAAATGTAAATGGGGATTTGTTCTCAGGTTTTTTATATAAATAGAAATAAAAAAATACTGCTAACCAATGAAAACCTGAAGGCTGTTTAATAGTTCTTAAAGAAATAATATCAAAGAATGTATTACCTGGACACTTCCAGATTGAATTATTATTTAAATTATGAAGATGTAGCCCTTTAAAAATTTTGGATACCAAGGCACATCAGGAATTTTTAAAATGTTATATACTAAGTTCCAGCATTTGGAAGTCTTAAAGGTATAGAATTTACACATTTAAAAGTTGTTTTTGTCCTATATGGATATATGTACATATATAGCATATATGTAGTATATATAATATTGTTATTATAAAGAAATTTTTAAATCAATATGAATTTTACGAACTTACGGAAGCAGGATCTTCTTTTGCAAATAGGGGATGATATATTGTTATTTAGCCAATGTTCAATGAAATTAGAGATGGAACAGTGGACGTCTTACAATGTTTATATAATATCGTCTCATATTCTTATGTATGTTTATGTATTCTCATATTCCTTTCAGAAAGAGCAGTGAGGTAGATGCAGCAAATTGGAACAATTCTGCCAAAAAACCCAATAGAGAATACATTACATTCAGAACTCTGAACCATTATTTATTAATAGAATTGCAAACATTGTGATCTAAGTGAGCTAAGCATGACACAAATATGAGCTATTTTTTTAAAATTGTGAGTATTCTGAAAATTTCCTAAATACTCTTGAAACACTTCATTATCATATCACATTATTTAAAATAAATACAGATTGTTAAAGCATTAATATTAGGGGACTTAAAAGGCCCACTTCACCTGCCATGAAGAAAAATCACCCACATATCACATAAACAGGGAATATACGCAGCCTGTAATCTCAGCCTCTTCAGTTTTGTTGGCTTCTATTTCTTTCTCCCAAACACTAATTGTTCCCTTCAATATCCATGTATCTCCTGGTAGGTTGGATGGGGCTTGGAGTGGAATTAACATGATCTCGGTTCCAGTCCCACCAGTATCCCTCCTCATGGTCGTGAGTATCTCAGGCAAGTCTTTTGATTTCTTAGAGAGCTTCACGTTTTTTTGGCTTATAGAAAGACAGCATTGGTTAGATGATATTATAGGGGACAAGGGCAGGCCACACCAAGTTGGGCCACTTTAGTATGAAGATTATTCCGAGCTGAAGGCAACTGAGACCCTGCAGGCTCAAGAGAAACTTCTGCTGCTCTCTTAAGTACATAGAAGAATCTAAATTGGTGGTCCTTTCCAGAATAAGGGTTAATAGCAGAGATAAATTTTATCTGTGTGACCCTTCTGTATGGCAGGGCAAACATCTACTTAATTACCAAACATCTGTTCTTCATATTACCCTGTGAATTACATTCCTTCCCTTTGAAGTCCCAGACCCCTACCCCCTTCTCCTTCGTTCAGGATGACATATATATATATATTCATTTTTCCTCACTGTCTTTGAGATTTCCATGTCTATGTGGATTCTCCATATGTATGAAATTAAGTCTGCTTTTCTCTTGTTAATCTGTCTCATGTCAATTTAATTCTTAGTCCAGTTAGAAGGGCCTAGAAGGGGACAGGAAACTCTTGCTCCTGGACATTTATGTTTAGCCTCTTTTTAACCTTAACCATCAAAGCTTCCCTGATCCAAGGACTGTCTTCATGGTTTGTTTTACTGGCTCACTTGAGTTATCTATCTTTTCATTGCTAATTTAGACCCAATTTTTAAAAAACAAACAAAAAACCCCACTGGTTTTCATAATTAATATTTCTCAATATTTCTATAATATTTCTACAATAAATTTGAAAGGTTGTAGACAACTGTAGATTCTGTTAATACACATAAACAGAAATAAAACTGAAATAATGAGGTCCCATGAAGTAAACGTGCTCGTGTATGCATGCACGTGTGCACTCCCGAGCACTGGGAGAGCCATATGGCTGGCAGGCTCTGTCGAGTGGAAACGTTGAAGTCCTGCTGCTTTATGTCCTTCTTTTCAATTTCCAGTCCCTGCCCTCTCAGCAGCACCATGTGCAACAGAAGCCTGAAACACACAGGTGACATTGCCATGGTCTCCATGCTCTGATCACCTGTTTGCAGAAAGCCAGAGAAGGAGCCAGTCAGCTGTATTAGTCATTAGATATGTACTTTCTAGTTTAAATAGGTCACGGTGATCTGGAGCAGGATGGACTGTGATGAAAATCACAATATTAAGCTCCTTTCTTGCCTCTGCCTGGTGGGTGAAATCAGAGAAACAACTTACTTAATTCCCACATGCTTCTTCTCTCTTTCTCTTTTGCTGCCTTCCTTACCCCACTCAATTGACCCGCAGTGAATTACCAAGTGAATTTGGTGTTCTTTTTAATATGAGAAGGATAATTCAGGGGTGAGAATTGTTCTACAAAAAGGTGCTTTGCTGCGACAAAGCACTTAAAATTTCTCATACTAAAAACACTTGCCATCCATTGATATCAGTAGGAAGATTGTAGTAATGGGTTAAATACATGTTATATTGATTTATAATCGCTTCAAATCACACAAGAGCAGCAGAGAGATTTCATGTATGTTCACCTAGTGCCAGAGAATAATTAGGTGAAAACAGAGAGAGTAATTTTAATTCATAAATCATGTGTCTGTGTGTTTGTATGTATGATGCAAAAATTAACCAGCTTGGTTGGGTCTTTCTTACCTTCTACCCGACTCCAGCCACCTGTTTGATTGAACAATTCTTGTTCTTGGATCTTTTTTTCTTTTCCGAGACAAAAATCTAAACTTAATAAAAAATGAAAAAAAGGGACAGTTTATCAATCCTTGGTATAAACTTCATTTAAAGTTTTTATAAGCCAAAACAAGGCTGAGAAACTTTTTTCTTTGGTTTTATATAATTAAGTATAATGTCACCTTTTTTAATATGGTATTCCTTCTTTTAATTAAAAATGTCAATTCTTTCTAATTAAACACTCTTTCACTTACACATCTACATGAATATCCAGTTGGTCATTAGAAAATCTGCTAGAAAATTGAATTATTTCAGTTCTTTGCATACTATACATTCCAGGAAATCCAGCATCTTCAGCTTCTTCCCACTAAATGCCAGTTATGTGACGACCAAAAATGCTCCCACGGATTTTTCTCTATTGAGAACTGCTGTTGTAAATTCAGATGTAGGAGTGTAATTTTCCTAAAGGAGAGTAGAGCTGTATCTTGTGGACTTTGAGAAGGACGTGCTCTTAGAGACAAGAGTAGGCCAAGGTCAGGAGAGTGAGACCATAGTCTGACTTAAGCATGCAAAAAAGGATTTGTTTTTCTGTGGTTCTCTCTTAAATTTCCAGAGATGAGGGCGCCTGGGTGGCTCAGTTGGTTGGGTGACTGCCTTCGGCTCAGGTCATGATCCTGGAGTCCTGGGATCGAGTCCCGCATCGGGCTCCCTGCTCGGCAGGGACCCTGCATCTCCCTCTAACCCTCCCCCCTCTCATGTGCTCTCTCTCTCTCTCTCTCATTCTCACGCTCTCAAAATAAATAAATAAATCTTTAAAAAAAAATTTCCAGAGATGACTTGGGGAAGGTAGGCACTCATACTTAGCAAATATTACATTTTTCCCTTTGTATGAGTAATTTTCTTTGGTCAACTCAAACTTTGAATTCACTGGCAATGGCCTACTAGTTTCCATCCTCTTGCTCTCAATTAAAGATGTATATATATATATATATATATATATATATGGGTTAGCTGAGAGGTGTGTGGGAAAGACAGGGGGGAAAAAGAAAAGGGTTTTGCCCCATATACTCTCTTTTCCTGAGGCTCAAGAGAAGGTGGATGCATCACATTGAGGGCCAATATTTTACCCAGTGACCAGCATGAAAGGAGAGGTGACTGGAGCTAGAAGTAAAGAAGAACACATGTTCAGAAAAGAAGCCCATGGGGCTGTGGGCATATGGGAGCCGAAACTTTCCATCCTAAAGGTTCTCTGTCCTACTCTTTCTAATGGGGTAGCCACTAGGTACAAAGGCTCTGAGCATTAACATGTGCTTCGTTCAAATTGATATCTTCTTAAGTGTCAAACAGATACAAAATTTCATAGACTTACTATGAACATTTAAATGTTAAGTTATCTCATGGTGTCTGGGTGTCTCAGTTGGTTAAAGTCCGACTCTGGATTTCAGCTCAGGTCACGATCTCAGGGTTGTGAGATTGAGCCCAGTGTCAGGCTCTGTTTAGGATTCTCTCTCCCTCTGCCTCTTCTGCCGACTTGTTCTCTAAATGAATGAATGAATGAGTGAATGAATGAATGAATAAATAAATAAATAAAAGTTAACTCATTAATAATTGTTATTGATTTTATGTTAAAATAAGTCTCTTGATATGTTGGATTAAATAAAATTTATTATTAAAATAAATTAACTCACCTATTGTTTTGTATTTCTCAATTGTGACTACTAGAATGTTTAAAATTACCTATGTGGCTCACATCGGACCATACTGATACAAATAAAGGGAACTTTTGAAGGAGGACAGGTTACTACTAGGTTATAATTCTTTCAAAAAAAATAAGAAAATAATAATTCATTCAACAACTATTAACTGAGCTTCTTCTCTATGTCAGGCACTCAACAAGGTGCTGGGTGAATAATGATGAATGAAACACACATAGTTCCTTCACTGGTAGTGTCAACAGTATTCTCAGGGGACTGAAGCTAAATAATTATAAAATTATAAATTATGATAAATATCATTAAGTAAAAGTAATGGAGAGACTATAACAAGGACTACTAGCTTAGATCAGAAAGTCATAGAAGACCTCTCTGAGGAAATGACACTTATTGACAACTGACCTATGATTGAGAGTTAGCCAGGCAGAGCATTGTAAAAGGAGAGCCCTGGATGCCTAGGGAACAGCCTGTGCAAAGATCTTGAGGCAAGAAAGAGATGAATGGGACCAATGTGCTGAGGAGATAAAAAAGAAGGTAACTATAGATGGGATGTAGATAGACATGGTGTGACTACTGTTGACCATGTTAACATTTTGGAAGGGATTTAAGCAAGATGATTAAATGATTGGCTTTATAGTTTAAAAATGTTTCTCTGGTGTGGTGGTGAAGTTAGGCACAACAAGCAAGAGCGGGGGGCAGAGCCACAGGGGAGACTTGTGCAATTGGCTGAGGTGAGAGAGAAGGTGCTGGATCCAAGCAGAGAGGATGGTGCTGTTCTCTGCCCTAGAACACACTGCTTGCTTTTGTTAACTTACGTCTGATTCTTTTCTTCCATGGGTGGTGATCATTCTCGATAATTATACTTCTTTCTGTTCATTTTCTATTAGTTTTAGGAAATTACTCCTTTATTTGCTCTGTTTGGATTTTGCCAAAGGTAGAATTCAACTTTCTGATACTTCTGCCTTACTATACTTGATTAAGGCCCTTTTGCCTCCTTTTTCCAAAAGTGATAGGCAATAGGAAGCATATTTCCTTTGTTCTTGTCATGGCTAGAAATTATGAATTTCATGGATTCAGAATACCAGAGAACATTATTGCTAATACCTGGGTTTGCTAGCCCAAACCAGAGATTCTTTTACTGGTATTGAAAGTGCTTGGGAATATTTTATTCCCTTAATGCCGGATGGTGGAAACTTTTAAAATGTGTCCCAAATGCATAATTTAAAATGTGGTTATTTAACAGTTTATTAGGTAATATTCTACATGGTTAAAAGAATCTAGAAATTATAAAAGTCTTTAGAGAATAATTCTTTCTCTGCTTATTTCCTGACCTAGATCCTGAACAGGTTAACATTGCTAATGGATCTTGTGCAACCTCCCAGAAATTACTATTTAATGTCTAAAGAAGAAAACCCCCTCCTTTCCTTGTTTTGTTTTCACACATGGAGAGCATACCATGACAATTGCTCTGCACAGTGCTTTTGTTTTTATTTTTACTTTTATTGAGGTGTAATTTCCATATAGTAAAATACACAGATCATAAGTGTACCAGCTCACTGAGTTTAGGAAATTGTATATACCTGTGTAGCCCAGAGAACTACATGATCCATCAGGAAATTTTCTCAACCTTACCTTCAAATCCTATCTTTATTCTCACAACTTACCACCACCACTCCTACCTGGTCTGAACTTCCATCATCTCTCACTAGGGGTGGAAATACCACTTAACCCATTTTTAGGTTCTCTCAAAACAATAAACAAAAACTTTTTAAAAAATAAAGCAGATTATGCCATATCCCTACTCTTTTTAAAACTTAAAGGGACTGTCCTTCAAATGAAAAGCTTATACAATCCTAAATAATCTGCCCTCTCTTATCTATCTGTAGGACTGACTATATGATTTGCAGGGCAGTGCAAAATGAAAATGCAGGGCCCCTTTTTCTGCTTTTCTAAGTTCCATTAAAAGTACTAAACTTTAGGGGTGCCTGGGTGGCTCAGTCTGTTAAGCGTCCAACTCTTGCTTTCAGCTTAGGTCATGATCTCATGGGTCATGAGATCGAGCTCTATGTGGGGCTCCATGCTCAGAAGGGAGTCTGCTTGAAGATTCTCTCTCTGTCCCTCCCCCCAACTTGCATGCATGCACACACTCTCTTTCCCTCTCAAATAAATAATCTTTTTTTAAATACTAAAATATAGGGTTTTTTTCTTCCTTTTGTGGTTTCTCTTGACCTGTTGTGCTATTTTCAAATTGTTATTTAATGTGGTACTCCCTCAGGAAAGGAAAGGTTCTCCTGATGCCCAGGTGCCCTGCCTCACTACCAAATGTGGTGTGGCACTGACTGGCATCTGGGTTTCCTTTACCTCTTCCCCACAAGGTACAGGACCCAGAAGCTGTGCCCTTTCAGGGAGCAGGGAAATCCAGCTAGGCAGGTCCACTTCCCACAGGCCCGTGGCCCCAATATACGGCTGATGGGCAACTGCCAAGGGTATTGAAAACTCTGTACCAGGCACCTGGATCTGGGATGGGTGAGGCTCCCCCACTGAAGCACCCAGGGAAGGCACAGAGCACTGCGAGCCCTGAACCGGATGGCCACCACTGTGCTCTGCTTGGAGACGTTAACACAGACCCTTTCCACTCCCCATCCAGGCCCCACCAGGCCTTCGGGGCATGCGGGAACGGGAGAGTTAGTCAAGGAAGGCCTGGAAGGTGGGACTGTGCCTGCACTGAGCCTCCAAGCTCTGGAGAATACCAGATTATCCCATCAGGGCAGACCTACATAAAACAAGTTCAAAGACAAATTATTAATAATTTCAAGAAGGTGGCCATGGAGCATTCAGTCCCAAACTCAGGGCCTTTCTGAGTACAAGGACCTGCATAGGACTGATCATGCATTTCTTAGCCCAGCCCTGCCAGGTCTAACTCAGCCCCGTTCCTATGCTCATCTTTGTCCATCTTGCCTTACACTGGCCTCTTGGCTGTTCTTAATCTCCTTTGTTTTCTACCAGTCTGTTCAAATATCACTTTCTCAAGGAGACCTTTCATAACTAATTACTTTCTGCTTAATACCCTCTAAGTACTATATCCCACTTTATTTTTTTCAAAGCATTTATCACCTTCTAAAACTCTATAGAAAGTGGTGCTTTATTATATATGTGTTTATCATCCCCTACTAAAAGATAAGCTCCATGAAGACAGGTACCACGGTCTGTTTTGTACACTGGTTTAGTCTAAGGGTACATAATACTGATTGGCATGCTTAAAAAATTTTAGCTGATTAAATTAATAGATAAAGGAAGGAAAGATTTCTATTTGGAAATAAGTGAATAAAGTGATATGAATCTCCCAGGAAAGACTACTAGTGTGTGGGGGGGGGAAGGTTGAGGGGGTGCTGGGGAGAGAGGAGGAGGAATGAGGGTCAGTATTTCACAAAAATGCATAGTTTAGGGAGAGAGAAGCTATTTGCAGTTAGTCAACCACAGCAGGTCTTTTCTACTATATTGAGGGGAGCAAGTCTTTGTAAAAATCAATTGATAAATAATAGCCACTTACCCAAGGTCACATGAGTAGTCAGTGGAAGAGCCAGGATTCAACAGCAGACATATTTGACCCCAAACCCAGTGCTTCATCTTCTCAGGGGTTATTTGCATTTATAAAGAGATACTTGTTAGTTCACAGTGGGTTTCTATAGTGGGCAACATGAGAGAGATATTTCTGATTGGAGGATCTTCCATGTTGTCTCCATCCCTTTCCTTATTTCCACTCTGCTCCCTTCTTTTCCCACATTCCTGTTGAATGCAGGTAGACAGACATGGAGAGGTTGCTAATCCCTGAGTTACACGCACCCCCAGGTATTGTTCAGTTTTTAGATTGGTATATTCCTAAAATCACATCATTGCTGACGTCAGTGGAGATTTTGAATGATAGAAATTATCCAGAGCAGTTGATTAGGGAAAAGAAGCCAAGCTGAAGACAAAGCAGAAGCTGACACCCCACAACCCCCACCTCCCCAGATGGGATATATGTGACATTCCTCAGGCACTCCTGACTGCCCTAAAACTAAGGAGAGGAAAAACCAATAGTTAACTTATAGAGATCACAATCCTGCAAGACAGGAGTCTCCCTCAGTTTACAAGTGTCTTAGCAATCTACAAGAACAAAGCATTTTTTTTAAATTTTATTTTATTATGTTATGTTAGTCACCATACAATACATCACCAGTTCTCTATGCAGTGATCCACGATTCATTGTTTTTGTACAACACCCAGTGCTCCATGCAGTACGTGCCCTCCTCAATACCCATCACTGAGCTAACCCTTCCCCCCACCCCCTCCCCTCTAGAACCCTCAGTTTGTTTCTCAGAGTCCATAGTCTCTCATGGTTCGTCGTCTCTCCCTCCGATTCCCCCCCCTTCATTTTTCCCTTCCTTCTCCTGATGTCCTCCATGTTATTGCTTATGTTCCACAAATAAGTGAAACCATATGATAATTGACTTTCTCTGCTTGACTTATTTTACTTAGCATAATCTCCTCCAGCATTTCTATCAATAACCTAGCTTCCAGAAGGAAATGTAAATACAATTAAATGTCCTTTTAACCTGCAGCCCATTGACGGATACTTGAGGTGGGCAGACCGTTAAGTTCCTCCAGGAAGCTCCCAACTATCTTCATGTTAATACCTTGCTAGAGGGAAAAACAACCTTAACTTGACAATGGCAAGGCCTCTGGTATCCTGTGAGTCCTCTTTAACATATGAAAGTTCTTTTGGAAACCTCTCTTTTCCTTCCCTCCCCCAACCCCAGGGCATATAATCAGTGACCCCTCACCATCCTGGGGCAGCATCTCTTCCTGCTGAACGGTCCTGTTTCTGTGCTTTAATAAACCACCATTCTGCACCAAAGATGTCTCAAGAATTCTTTCTCGGTCATCGGTGCCAGACCTCACCCCACTGAACCTCACCTATATTCCAAAACCCCATCACAGTGAATAATCCAAAAATCATTTGGGCCCAGGGACATAAGGACATGTTCAGCCTGGAAAATCTCTCCTCCCCTCCATCCCTCTAGATCGCTTTCTCCCCTTCTCCCTCTCCCTCTCTCTGTATCTGAAATTATAGCTCTTGAAGGTAGATGTGTACAACATATTTTCTAAGTGGCGGCTAAAATGGTTGATAAATACTAATGATTCTTTTTTTTTTTTTTGAAGACTTTATTTATTTATTTGACAGAGAGACAGAGCCAGAGAGCATGAGTGGAGGGAATGGCAGAGGGAGAGGGAGAAGCAGGCTCTGCACTGAGCCGTGAGCCCGACGCGGGGCTCGATCCGCAGATCCTTGGGATCATGACCTGAGCCGAAGGCAGATGCTGAACAATCTGAGTCACCCAGGTGCCCCGATACTAATGATTCTTATTACCAGTTCAGCTCCAAATACTTTTTTCTAACAGTTTTATCCCAAATCATTTCATGATGGAGGGGAGCAAAAAAGAAATTTTCATCCATAGTGTGTATTTCATACTATCAGCAACCCATTTATTGTTGATTTGGTATATTTATAGCTCTACACGTTCTAATTATTAATGAGGGTTTATGTCAAACAGCATTTTCATGAGAAGTTCTACTTACATATTATTTTCAGATGTTAAATAAAGTTTGAATAATTATAGAGCAGAACAAAAATGAACAATTGACCAACAAGACTGGTGGATCCATATGTTAATATGCTGTAACTTCAAAATCAAATTCAAATATATAAATATTTACAGAGTATTTATTGTAAACTCAAGGCATTCATGATCCAGTTAAGACACAGATAAATGTTCTAACCCACTTTCATGAGATGACTGCAATTTATACTGACTATGGGCCACCAGTTTTTAGTTTTATGCTAAATACATTCCCAAATACTTTAATATTCCCTTTTATTTACTGGGTTCTCATATCAATCCTCCCCCTAATACCTATCATTAGGTGGGGCGCCTGGGTGGCTCAGTTGTTAAGCGTCTGCCTTCGGCTCGGGCATGATCCCAGGGTCCTGGGATCGAGCCCCACATCGGGCTCCCTGCTCAGCTGAGAGCCTGCTAAATACCCTTTCTGCCTTGCTGAAGGGTATTTCCTTCTGCCTTTGCCTGGTTTCAGGGCTCTGCCCACGGGGAGTACTGTGCTGGGGGAAGATAAATGTCTCTCCTACTAATTATGAGTCTGGTTCTCCTCCGCCTGCCCCGAGTCCGGTGTAAATACCTCATCAGAAGCAATTTCCTTTAAAACAGGATGTAATTCCCTGTCACAGCCCTCCAGGCAAGCCCCAGCACTGTTTGCCAAGTCTTGTATCCTCCAAAGAGAAAAACGGAAACAAAAGAATGATGGAAAAATGCAAGAAGAAATCAAAACAAAACCACCAGAATTCATAGTCTCCTGCCAGTATTTTAGAAAGCACTTTAAAAGCTTTTGGAACTTTGCCATATCTGGGTTTGTAAGTGAGAGACTTCATAGGAATTCTTGTTGTCCAGAGCAAAATAAAATTTACACCTTGCAGGCAAAACCAGATGCCTGTGTCCAAATGAAGGCTACCTAATTACATTCCACACTTACGGATTATACTTTTTAAAGAAGGTGTCCTTACTAGTAAATAGAAATAAAATTTCTTTTTCTTCTTTTTTTTCTTTTTTATTATGTTACATTAGTCACCATGCAGTACATCATTAGTTTTTGATGTAGTGTTCCATGATTCATTGTTTGCGTATAACACCCAGTGCTCCAGGCAGTACGTGCCCTCTTTAATACCCATCACCAGGCTAACCCATTCCTCTACCCCCTCGCCTCTAGAACCCTCAGTTTGTTTCTCAGAGTCCATAGTCTCTCATGGTTCGTCTCCCCCTTCGATTCCCCCCCCTTCATTTTACCCTTCCTATCTTTTTTTTTTTTAACATATAATGTATTACTTGTTTCAGGGGTACAGGTCTGTGATTCATCAGTCTTACACAATTCACAGCACTCACCATAGCACATACCCTCCCCAATGTCTATCACCCAGGCACCCCATCCCTCCCTCCCACCTCCCACCACTCCAGCAACCCTCAGTTGGTTTCCCAGAGTCAGAAATAAAATTTCTATGAGAACCAATCTGATGAAGTATCAATTTATTGATCTTGAAAATATATTCTGATAGGTATATTGAATTAGCCCACCTTTATCAGAAAGTATATTACTGAGTACTATTGGATAAAATGCTTTTGGGTATTTTAGTATATGATTACAAAGTAGGTTGTAATTCACAATGTATTGGTGACATATCTATCAGAACTTCTGGACTCTAATAGTAACTTGAAATAATGGGTCAGGGGAAAAAATGGGCCAGCAGACTTATTGTCATAAAATGATCAATTTGATTCATAAAACTTCTCATTTTGTAAGAAACAAAGATAAAAAATAATATAATTAAATGGTTAGTTTTTTTACCAAGGACAATATGACATAGCCTATATAGACCAGTAACAATCACACCAAAAATATTAAATGGTTAAGGAATGCTGCTTCTGTGGACAATTTGAAACCATGCATACTTGAGTCTGGTAATTTTCAATTGCCTGGTTTTCACAGTTGTGGCACATTTAAAAAAGAGAGTTTCTCAGAATAATAAAGTTATTGTAACAGAATTTTCATAAATCTTTATTTTAATAGATTTTATGAGATAGACCATGAAATCTTGAATTAATGTGGTTTCATACCTGGGAAATGTTACTTTAAAGCAGAGCTAATAAAAGTGTGGTTCTTGGACCAGCAACATCAGCATCATGGGGAAACTTAGACATGCACAGTCTTGGGCCCCACTCCAGGCTTACTGAATCAGAAATTCTGAAGGTACAGCACAGGATCTGTCTTTTAACAAATCTCCAATCGCTGGGTTTGAGAACCACTGCTCTAAAAGAGGCCAGCCTTGGGACCAGGTAAAGAGGAGATTCCCAGGCAGGGACAACTTATGAGAGCTCAGTAATGAAGTAATGGACACTGCTGGCAGCTGGCCATTGTTACTTGAGAAAACTATATAGGCCTATATTTTAAAACTTTCCAATATCTGGAAAATTTCCTATTAAATCCTGAAATGATGTCACTGTTTCCTCTGTTTATCATCACATGTTTCAGAGCTAGTTACATTTTCCTGTTGAGTCCAAAAACCCATTCAGTTTATCTGAAGGAAAAATCTGTACTGGAGAACCAAAAGAAGATATTATTAACCTGAGTCTATAAAACTCTGCATATTCATTTCCTATCTTAAAAATAGCTCCTGATAAAGAGAGAAACAGAATTTACTTTCCTGACGGTCATTCCCCCTGGATACAAGGGATTCAGTGGCATACAAACTTAAAATTTTAGGGCAAGTGAATGCTTCAAGAAAGTCTTCATATTCTCTTTAGCGAGAAAAATAGATCATGCCTATCTGATTGGTGTTTACATTGTCAGAAGGCTAAATTATCCTGGCATGCATTTATTTATCCATCCTTTTATTTATCTACTTATCCTTTCATTCTATATTCATTTGAGCGCCTCTGCCTTCTCCTCATTGGCATCTATTGTCTTTTTTTTTTTCATTCCGTTTGAGATTTTCCTGGTTTTTGACATAACGTGATTTTCTGTAGAAAGCCAGACATTTAAAGTATTATGCTATAAGACTCTGGATGTTACTTTACACCTTGCATTTAAGCTGGCTTCCTCCAAACACCACTCCAGCAGAGAAAGGAAAAGAGACTTCCTACTTACTGCCAGGTAGGGGTAAAAGATCCATGTTCCCCCATCAATTTCTGTTGACGCCTGAAGGGAGTGAGGGGGTTTCTTGTTACTGTTGGGTGGACGTGCAAGTTTTGGCTTTCTCTTAGAACCCCACTAATACTTCCTCGGCTGATAGAAGGAGAAAGTTAATTGTTCCTCCCCAGGTGGTCTTCACTAACACCATGGGGGCAATAGGGAAAAGGCAGCTTCATTTTTGCCTGCTGGTGGTAAAAATCATGACTCTCTGCCAGATGTCTCTTCTGTCTTTTTAATGGAGAAGGGTATCTTGTTACATCCAGGTGAAGAAAGAAGTCCTGGCTGCCCATGTGGTCTCCACTGTTCTGTGTATTGGGTAACGCCTCTTTACTGCTTGTTGGGATTAAGAGTTGTGGTTCCATCTTTGACACCATCACAGTGAGGGGATAGGCTTGCAGGCTTAGAGTCTGGTAGCATGGAGGTCTAGGTTCCCTGCTCAGTTGGCATGGATGGGTCGGGCGGGGGCGGGGGGGGGGGACAGTATCTCTGCTGTGTGGCTGGGGTAAAGTAGTGATTGAATAACCATTTTTTTGTCTTGTTTGCTGCTCATTCTTGGTTCTATGGCTAGAGAAAGCAGACTTTTGTTGGAGCTTTGTTTTGTTTGTGCCCATTGGTGTTTTTTGATTTTCAGCTTCTTTAGCTCTGGGTCATGAGGCAAAAAAGAAACAAGAATCCCAGAGGATTTACCACCATGTCATTTGAATTCTGTTTCCTAGCTAGTGTGCCTTATTCTGTCTCCCATTCAGAGACCTGTGCTTGTTCTGTATGTAATATCCAGGGGTTTTTATTGTACTTAGCTGGAGGAAAAAGGAACAGAATGACTAATCCGCCTTCCCAGAAGTGAACGTCTCCACTCTTTCACTTGTAAAAGTTGCTATTTTTAAGATATGTGGTTACATTTATGATTTACTTTAAAAAAATCAATTAAGGGGCACCTGGGTGGCTCAGTTGGTTGAACGACTGCCTTCGGCTCAGGTCATGATCCTGGAGTCCCGGGATCGAGTCCCACATCGGGCTCCCTGCTCGGCAAGAAGTCTGCTTCTCCCTCTGACCCTCTTCCCTCTCGTGCTCTCTGTCTCTCATTCTCTCGCTTTCAAATAAATAAATAAATAAAATCTTTAAAAAAAATCAATTAAGTCTGATTGTGAATTAAAGAGAATCGTGCTGCAATTTAAACAATAATATATTTGGCCATGGTTATATAATTTAAATTCAACTAATTATTCTCAGGGTAGAGAATTTTTATATTTATGTGAAATTAGCACAAACCCAGAACATTTATTTACATGAGAGCTTTTTTTTTTTTTTTTAAGAACAGAAAAGATAATTGCCTGGTAAATCTCTACTTATTTAGTTGTAGTCCTGATGACACACTGGAGAAAATACATTGAGTTAATTAAATTTCTGGTAGAAAGTCACTAAAGTCCTGATTAGAAAATGCCAGAAATGCTAAAATTAAAATTCCAGGAAGCACCATGCTGTTTTATTTTTGACTGTCTATGTCAAAAATATGCTTTTGGAAAATATAAAATTCTAGACTCAAGAGAAAGTATATGGTAAAATAAAACTTAGAGACTCTAAGAATAAATATCTATTAAAAGAAAATCTGTAATAAAGGGCAGCCTTCAGGTATCTCATTCTAACTAATGCCACAATATTCATTTATTTTTCAGGTATTCATGAAATCCTTTTAAAAGTTTTCTTATGGTGCGCCTGGATGGCTCAGTTGGTTGAGCGTCTGACTCTTGATTTCCGCTTAGGTCATGATCATGAAGGCCAGCCCCTAGCCAGTCTTCATGCTCAGTGTGGAGTCGGCTTGGGATCCCCTCTCTCCCTCTCTCTCTACCTCTCCCATCTCCAAAAATAAATGAATAAATAAAATCTTTAAAAAATAAAAAATAAAAATACAATTTTCTTATAATTAAGAGCATAGGAGTTAATAGCAGAATCTCAGATTTTTACACTTTTCACTGTGCAAAATCTCTATCTACTATACAATGTGACAGAAAATCCCAAATATTCGTGCAAATTGTATATTATAGATATATTTATCTTCCTTAGATGTGTTTTCACTCGAATTTATAAGCTAAGCCATTAATAAGCAGATACATTTTTAAAGGTGGTAACTTAATTTTTTTTGTGTGTGGGTAAATACAAAACATAAAAGTTACCATGTGAACCATTTTCAAGTCCACAGTTCAGTGGTATTAAAGAGATCCATATTGTTGTGGACCCCTCACCGCCATTCATCTCCACCATTCTTTTCATCTTATAAAACTGAAATTCTCTCTTCAATAAACCATAACTTCCCATTTTCCCCTCCCCTAGCCTTTGGCAGACAGCATTCTACTTTCTGTCTCTATGATTTTGACTTCATGTATCTCATTCAAATGGAATCATAAGTATTTGTGTGTGTGTGTGTGTGTGTGTGTGTGTGTGTGTGTGTGTGAGTGACTAGCTTATTTCACTTAGCATAATGTCCTCAGGGTTCATCCATGTTGTAACATTGTAGCTGATGATTTTTGTAGGTTTGATTTCTTGACTGTGAGCCACCTTGGGGACAAGGAGTGGGTCTTATTCATTACTGAGTTCCCAATATGGTTAATGACAGAATATGTATATTTATTGAAGAAATATATTAAAAAAGTTTACTCATAAAATCATCCAGAAAGAGTGATGTCCTTACAAAAGCATGCAAGTATTTTGTCAAGAACTGAGACAGAAATAGGTAATCTAATAATACTTCTTACCTGTCTCTACCAAATAGTCTAATAATAAAGCACAACAATAGTCTCCTGAAAATCAGAAATATGGTTAGAACTGGTCAGTTATACTATAAAGTTACAAAAACATTTTGTTTTGAAATTTTATGCTAATATTTGAATTTTAGTGAGTAATATATTAAAGTCTATTTTAATATAAAATAATGTATTTGTTCCTCGAAATCTTGAAATAAAATTAAAATTCCAGGAAGCATCATGCTGTTTTACTTTTGACTGTCTATGTCTGTTGCCATAGCTAAAGGCAATACAAGGGTATGCATCCCAATATTTTAGAAGCCCGTCATAATCGTAGCATCATTTTACATTATATTATATGTTTATATTATTAAAACTATATCAGTTTATTAATATTTTCAACTGCCCTGAAACACAAAAGTTTTAATTTTTAATTTTATATTTTGGGTTAAAAATCCAACACTTACTGTCCAGATATTTGCATTTGAATAATTTTTCAACATGTAAGGATAGACTTATACACAGAGAATCAAATTTCTCTATCAGAACTATATAATTTAACTATGGATCACCAGGGGAAAAAATAGTTACTTTTAAAATACTGTTAAGGGATTATCTGGGTACTTTCAAACA
Source organism: Zalophus californianus (assembly GCF_009762305.2). Classification (NCBI taxonomy): domain Eukaryota; kingdom Metazoa; phylum Chordata; class Mammalia; order Carnivora; family Otariidae; genus Zalophus; species Zalophus californianus. Next base: position 46,938,159 of record NC_045601.1, read on the forward strand.
ATAGCTATTTTTGAATGATTTCCACAAGTTTAACTATACCTGTATCTTTTATAAAGCTTCCGATTGGATATGCCTAAGAAAATTTGATTTACATAAATTTGTTATATTACCTACCCAAATCTAGAAGCATTTTCATAACCCTTAAATATTGTGAAGAACTATCTTAATTGTTTTTTAAAGAAAAGTTTGTATGCAATATAGACAGACTAAAAAACGAGAGTCGTAAAGTCTTTTATAATCTTCCACAGTGCTTTCACAAGATAGACAAAACCTAAGTCTTCTAATAGTATCACAGGTTAAATATTAAGCTACTTTCTAACAGAATGGTTATTTTTCTTTTATAAGCACTGTCCTGATTCTGATTTAACAGATGGGTTTTATATCTACTTTATATAGTAATACAATATTAAAAATCATGAGTGGAGGGTTTGATTTCTTGAAAGATTCACTAATGACTTATAGAGCTGATTGCACAGAGATCCATGGTAACTTTTATCATGTAATAAGAAAATGTATTTATTAATACCATTTCATAGTTCTGAAAGCCCCTCTAAATATTATGTTTAATTTGACAGAAAGTGGGAAATTTAATTTTGATTTTAATGAGAAAGTCATATTATAAATCACCTCTAGAAATACTAGCCAGAAAATCAAAATTATAGTTTTGTTTTTACTTGTAGAAGTTAACTGTTACTTAGTGTATGGTCCTTAATGTTTATGTAATTTAATTTTTCTGTTAATAATAACAACAACAAAATTTCCTTTGCCTATATAACCCTTACCACAGATCATGCAAAGATATAAAATGGTAAAATTATGAATAATAAACTATAAATCAGGTAAAATTGCAAAAATGGTTTATTTTCATAAAATATTGGGCTTGGTTTCTTAAAAACACACACACACTAAAAGCAATTAAGGGGAAAATAATTATTTTCCATGAAAACCAAACAGTTATATTCCACTCCATTAATAAGAAATACTTTTTCTTAATCACATTATAATTTAATATTTTCTATCAGGAATTGAGTTGCTTAGTATTAAGTAAATTTTGATCACTTTTTGAAGGGATTGTTGACATAAATGGTAATAAAACTTCATTTAATTCATATTCCAATTAGGTATACTTAAGCCTTCAAAACTCTTATTTCCCTCCTGTTTTCGTAGAAAAGGTAAAAATTAAAGCAACACGACACTTAGAGGCAGATGGTGGTATAAAGCACTTCAATATGCCACCGTTCTTAGTGCTTTAGAGATACTTACTCACTTAACATGTGTAAAAACCTAAAGCGAGAGATATTATTTTATTATTTTCAATTAGTAGGTCAGAAAAATGAAGCACAAAGAGTAACTTGCTCGAGATCATGTAATGCTTCATACTGAAGTAATCTGACTCTACAGCCTGTGAACATGACTGCTACACTTAATTCTTTCTATTTAAAACAATTAAACAAAATGTTATAATACAGAAGATTTTAAATGCAAGGACCCTTTGATTTGTCTCTTAAATCTCAGAGTCACATCTTAACATGATTCTATTTAAAGTGGTACCACACTTTCAGCTTGAATTTTAATAATTTCCCTGAAGGAGACAGAGCAAGAATTAAATTATTTTTAAATCTTAAAATATTTGCTTAGTTTACCGTATAGCAATTGATAATTATATTCTGTTACACAGTAAGAAAACTAGTTTTAAGAAAAAGGAAACACCCAAAATACTTAAAATAATTGAACGGTTACAAGTAAATATAATTTATTATGAAAATTTATCTCGAAAAAATGAATGTATGTATCTACCTGTATATGTATATGAATGTGTCTTCATTATTTTATGAATAATCAAGGTATTCTGGATCATTTGTTTTGTTCATTCATTTTAAAAAAGCCTGTGGGTGGCTTTGAGTTAATACTTGTGTACACACTTCAATGAGTAATACCATTTTTATGCTCTCAACCAAAGAAAAATATTTATTTTATTTTATTTATAATAAGTTTCCAACCAAGTTGATGTAAGGCGGCTTACAAAACAAGATTATGAGAAAATTATTTTTTTTTATGATTTAAGAAGTAGAGGCACAGGAAAATAAGGATTATTCCAAATAAGATGAAGCTAGTTGGAGCTATCAGTAGACAAAATGTGTGGTAACTACATACTTCATTAGAAATGGATTATAAAATACAGGGCAATACCGTCAGGAATATGATTCACAGTGCCCTTAAAAACCACAGATTTTCAAAGTACCAAAGCTTAAAAGAAATTTCTCTTGTAGTTCTGCAGTACTGTGGAATTATTGTCATCAACTGTTTTACAGAAATTCCAACCTAGATATATTAGAATTTTTTAATTAAAAAAATAAATATTATTTATCTATTTCTTTAAAAATTGAATTTAAATAAAAATGCACATTACTTCATTTTTAAATTTTTAATTAATTAATTGATTTTTTGAAGTATAGTTCACACAATATTACATTTGTTTCAGGTGTACAACATAGTGATTCAACAGGTTCATGTGTTATGCTCTGCTCACCGTGGGTGTAGCTACCATCTGTCAGCACACAGCATTATTGCAATACTATTGACTATATTCCCTATGCTGTTCCTTTTCTTCCCAGGATTTATTCATTCCATCATTTTAATAAACAGTTGTTTTAAAAATAAATAAGGTATATAACACAATGTTATTCAATATACTATCTAATATGTATTTCATAAATTGTCACTGCATTCCAGTGAAGGCCACCAGGGTAAATATCTGTAGCTTTACAAATGTGGGTTCATTACTCATTGCAACAAGGGAAAACAAGTGCTGGGGAACCAGTATGGGAAACCATATATGTGTCTCAATAAAAAGGTGTTAGAAAAGACTTAGTGTAGGACTTGAGCAAAGTGATTTGGGGGAGGTTTCAAGTAAGCTGGGATTTGTTCTGGATTGGAAGCTGTGAGGAAGCAGGTTAATTCTATGACCAGGTATCTTGGTTAATTCCATCCAGAGGGAAGGGAAAAATCTGTTGAGGCTAACAGGGTGGATAAACTGCAGTCACTAAGCCAGGAAAGGAGAATATTTAGCATTTGGTTTACACGGTGGCTTTGTTTGTGTCTGTGCTTAGACAAGACTAAGAAGCTGTATTGTTTGTTTGTTTGCTTGATCCCACTTCATTACAGTCACAAAATGACCTCATCTGGTGGTAGTGTTCTATGAGATTGTCTGGGTTCAACAGGATGACACCATGGCTCTCACGAGAATGCCAGGGTAGCGCCTAACAATGCTGACATGTCGCGGCTAGTATGAAGCCAGGTTTGACTGTCAGGTTCTACTCTTCTCTTGCTATCCCTTTCTATATAATCTTTCAATAATAGTTATGAATATACATATTCATACTTGTTTAAAAATAAAATTATAATATGGTAATGCATATAGAGATATGTGTTTTTTACTTAGCAAAATGTTACTAAAACATTTCCACATCCACAAATACACTTTCTAAATTCTCATTTTTAATGGTAACTAGGTATTGATTATATGGATATCCTTTCATTTATTTAACCTATGTTTTGATATCTAGTTTGTGAGGTAAAGTTTTTTTTTTAAGATTATTTATTTGAGAGACAGAGAGAGACAGAGGGAGCACGAGCAGGGGGTGGAGGAGCAGAGGGCAAGGGAGAAGCAGACTCCCTGCTGAGCAGGGAGCCAATGAGGGACTCGATCCCAGGACCCTGAGATCATGACCTGAGCCGAAGGCAGACGCTTAACCAACTGAGCCACCCAGACACCCTGTGAGGTAAACATTCAAGTGCATTTACCTTTGCTAACTTATGTGATTTTTTTTCCCTTGAGGATAAAGTTCTAGAAGTGGAGTTGTTGGGACAAAGAATAGTGATATTTTGAAGACTTTTAATTGATACGATAAGTGGCCCAAGTTACATTAGTTTATACATATATCATTACTGTCTAAGATGAACCTTTTGTTCCACTAATGACTGTTGTAAGATTTCAAAAAAATAATACCTTTCTAATTAAAACAGTGATAAAATACATCACATAGCTGTTTTGATTTCCTCTAGTAACAGTAATACTAAACAGCATTTATTGGCTATGTGCTAGGCACTATGTTAAATACTTTACAGATCTTAAAAAGAGGTGCATAAAATGCACATTTTAGTTGAATAACAAATGGCTAGATGCTAATATCAACAGTCAACCCCAACTGAAGTCAAAGTTGAATATCTTCAAAGAATAATATTGACATTTCGTTCAAAGAGACATAGCTAATAGAATTTTACTTTATTATTTTGTTAACTACTGAAAAGTTTAGTAAACAAAATGCATTTTCCAGAAACAGTTATTTTTCAAAACTTTCAGCTGCTACATTGCTCCAATGGTCACTAATTACAAAAACGACAAGATGTCTACTTTCAACTGGAATGTTTAATAATATCACTAATTTTTTTTTTGTACAGAGTGGAATTTATTTCTGAAAAAAATATTTTTAAATTTATTTATTTATTTTAGAGAGAGACAGAGAGAGAAAGAACATGAGTGGGGGGAGGGGCAGAGGGAGAGATACTCAAGCAGACTCTGATGCTGAGTGCGGAACCCAGTGCAAGGCTTGATCCCACCCTCCTGAGATCATGATCTGAGCCAAAACCAAGAGTCAGATGCTCAGTCAACTGAGCCGCCCAGGTGTCCAGTGAGTCAAAAAATATTTTTTAGTAACATTTTCTAGAAGGAATGTTGTTCTTAGGGTCCATAGCTTGAGAAAAATCTTTTTAAATTACTGAAAATTGCCAGTGGCCTCAAGCAGTTATTTAAAAGTGAAATTCGGTTTAAATTCTTAGCTATTCAGGTGCTCCTCACAATCTGAGAGCAGCTCTTTCTGCCCATGGGTCCTGTCCCTGTGTTGTAATAAAAGCACCTATTTGCACTGAAAAAAAAAAATTCTTAGCTACTATACTGCAAAACTATAAGGAGTTGTCTTAATGCAGCCTTATAAGTGGAAAGATATTCTGTGCTCATGGGTTGGAAGAATCAATATTGTTAAAATGTACATACTACTCAAAGTGATCTATAGATTCCATGCAATCCTGTCAAAATTCCAATGACTTTTTTCTAATAAATAGAACAAATCATTCTAAAATTTGTTTGGAACCACAAAAAGCTCCAAATAGTCAAAGCAATCTTGAGAAAGAAGAACAAAGCTGGAGGCATCATGAGCCCTGATTTAGACACATAGATCAATAGAACAGAATAGAGAGCCCAGAAATAAACCCACACATATATGAACAATTAATTTACAACAAAAGATCCAAGAATATACAATGGGGAAAAGACAATCTCTTCAATAAATGGTTTGGGAAAACCTGGACAGCCATATGCAAAAGAATGAAATTAGACCACTATCTTACCGGACACCCCACAATTAACTCAAAATGGATTAAAGATTTGAATGTAAGACCTGAAGCCATAAAAATCCTAGAGGAAAACATAAGAAGTAAGCTCCTTGGTGTAGATCTTGGTGATGATTTTTAAAAATCCGATAACAAAAACAAAAGCAAGAAAAGCAATTATAAATAGGTGGAACTAAATCACACTAAAAAGTTTCTGCACAGCAAAAGAAACCATCAACAAAATGAAACAACCTGCTGAATAGGAGAAAATATTTGCAAGTCATATATCTGATAAGTTAACATCCAAAATACATATATTTAAAAAATTCATACAACTCCAAGATCAAAAAAATCTGATTAGAAATGGGCAAAAGATCTGAATAGCTATTTCTCTGAAGCAGGCATACAGATTGCCAACAAGTACTTCAAGAGATCTTAACGTCATTAATCAGTGAGTAAATGCAAATCAAAACCACAATGAGATGTCACTTCACAGTTGTTAGAATGGCTATTATCAAAAGGACAAGAACTAACAAGTATTGGCAAGGCTGTCGGGGAGAAAAGGGAACCCTTGTGCACTGTTGGTGCGAACATAAGTTTGTGCAGCCACTCTGGAAAACAATATGAAGATCTCTCTCAAAATTTTAAAAATAGAATAACCATATGATAAAGCAATTCTATGTCTAGGTATTTATCAGAAGAAAAGGTAAACACTGACTTGAAAAGATATCTACCTGCCCCATGTTCACTGAGGCATTATTTACAATAGCCAAGATATGGAAGCATCCTAAGTGTGAACTGATGGATGAGTGGATAAGGAAATTGTGGTAGATGTACACAATGAAATACTATTCCACCATAAAAAGTAGTGAATTCTTGAAGTTTGTAACAATATGGATGGAACTTTAGCACACTAATAATTCTGATTAAGCTTTTAGATACATTCAACTTTTCCTTTCATATGGTCTAAGAATGAACATTTTCCATAATTTGATCACAAGTTACTACTACTAAGCATTCAACCGGACACATGAGAAGGGAATGTACAGCGTCAGTTTTCTCAGAAATAACACCTTAAGCTTGTGAATAAAAATGCACTGAGTGCTGACCAATAAGCTAAGAAGCCTAAATTCGATTTGACCCAGAAAGATACAGACACATAACCCTCTGTTGGAATGACCAATACCATCTCTTTGAATCCACACACTAAGAAAATAAAAAATAAATAAATTCTTAGCTAGTATGATGCAAAACTATAAGGAGATGTCTTAAAGTAGTCTTGTAAAGCCTACTGTTTTAACATTTGATTAGCATAAAATATGATTTGACTATTTTCTTTTTCTCTGAATTATCTTCTCCTTTATTGTGTGAGGATGTAGACAATCACTTATTTTTGTATATGACATTAGAGGTTTTTTCTTTTCTTTCTTTTTTAAGATTTTATTTATTTATTTGAGAGAGAGAAAGCACGTGGGGGAGAGAGTATGAGCAGGGGGTAGGGGGAGAAGGTGGGAGAAGCAGACTCCCCACTAAACAGGGAGCCAGATGCAGGACTTGATCCCACCCTGGGATCATGACCTGAGCCAAAGGCAGATGCTTACCTGACTGACCCACCCAGGTGCCTGACATTTAACATTGCAGATTTGGCAGCCTGCTTTTAAGTCACCCTCAAAAGATATAAAGAATAACTATTATAAGACTTCTTGGAAGACTCATAATCTAAATGAAATTTAAGGAGTGAAAATTAAGTAGGATTCATAAAGAATTTAAGTGTGAGAGTGTTAAAACACCAAACAATTTGAAACATTTAATATTATGATAAAACATAATTTTCTACTCTGCTGCCTTGCAATTCTATATACATTTTATAAGAATTTTTAATGTTCTTATTTTAGGACGTTGGGCTAAAAGCATTTTTTCTAATATCCTTAACTTTATTTTCTTTTATACAATTTAAAAATATTACAAAAATCATTATTTATTTCTAGAATTTTAAAAAAAATCACATGATGAAATCTATAAAATGCTTACATATGCTGCTTGCAAATAACTCAATGAAAAGCTTGTTTCATTACCAATGTTGTTATGCTAATTAAATAAGGTAATAACCAATCAAAGATCACTGATATTGCTTAAAATCTGCAGTGCCATGAAATATCACTCAACTAGTTGATACATCACTTGGATATTCGGAAGCCAACTCTAATTATTGAGGTAAAACTCTGGTACATTCTTGCTTTTGACATTTGATACTTAACAACACTCTGAGATAAGTAGCATTGCCTTATTTTACAATGAAATATACAGAAGGAAAAACGAAGTTAGTAAATATGTCTAAATAGTAGGTGATAGAGCCATGATTCACACATTCCCTCTAATCTCTTAATTCACAAACCTAAAATGTCAATTTATTGAGTATCATTTATTTGATAATTAATAAATGGGAAGGTTTTTACACAAGCCTGTTTCCTATTTATATTTCTTCTTTAAAAATTACCTATCAGTAACATTCAGTTATTTGCATATGGGCTCATTACTGGTTACTGATTTTCAAGATATATTTATATGTTAATAATAATCTTTTATCCACAGTATTCTGTACATTTCTTGTTCATTTATTATTTTATCTTATAAGAGTTTATGGCATTTTTAGCTGTAAGATGTTTTTAAAATCAATATAGTTAATGAATTTTTTTGTTTATGGGTTTTGGTGAAATAGAATGACCTTTAAAACATATTTGTAGGAAAAAATAATTGTAGGAAAAAATAAATGAAGCATGCTTTTTCACCTAAAATATGCTGAAATTTTCTCAATTTTATTAAACATCTATTTTATTATGCCTAATAACTAGCATAGTTTTCCATCATATTTGTTCATTTCATATTTATTGTGGGCTACGTGTGTAAACACAGGTGCTATTGATAAAGCCATGAACAAAAATGACACAAAGGATTCACACCCACAGGGGTGCTTGGGTGGCTGAGTCGGTTAATCTTCTACCTTCTGCTCCAGTCACAATCCCAGGGTCCTGGGATCAATCATTGATGATGGAGTCCCGCATTCGCATTCGGGCTCCCTGCTCAGTGGGGCTCTGCCCTCTCCCTTTGTGCTCCCTTCCTCTGTGCTCCCGTGTACTTTCTCTTTCTCCCTCTCTCTCTCTCCAGTAAATAAATAAAATCTTAAAAAAATTAAAAAATAAAGAGTTTTATCAACTTATACTTAAAGGAAATTCTTCAGACTTTATTATGCCATTCAGGTTTCTATTTCTACTTGAGTCATTTTGATCATTTATGTCTTCCTAAAATAGCATATATTTAGTGGAGATATTTAAATTCAATTGCAAAGAATTATATATATTCTTTTTTTTTTGATGTAGTGTTCCATGATTCATTGTTTGTGCATAACACCCAGTGCTCCACGCAGAACGTGCCCTCTTTAATACCCATCACCAGGCTAACCTGTCCCCCACCCCCCTCCCCTCTAGAACCCTCAGTTTGTTTTTCAGAGTTCATCATCTCTCATGGTTTGTCTCCCCCTCCGATTTACTCCCCTTCATTCTTCCCCTCCTGCTATTATTTAAAAATATCTTAGTGCCCCTCTAGTTATTACCCCTTTTTATAATTCATGTCATGTATTATTAAACTGATGATTACCTCTTTATGTAATGAATTAGATGACAATGCAGTTATCAATTCTACCATTTTATCACTTGGTGTCTTTTACTTTATCACTTTATGTCTCTCTACAGAGTGATACAGAAAGATATTCAGAATATATTGCTAAGAAAAAGCAAAATGAAGAAAAATGTATTCAGCATGCTACTCTTTGTATATGAATGGAGAAAATGCATATGTGCTTTTCTTTAAAAATCTGCTTTAATTATAACACCAATTCTACTTACTGTAATTTAGGCACATAATATTTCCTTTCTCTTGCCTAATTATTCTCTTTCTACCCAGTTTTATTAGTATAATATGGAAATTTATATCTAGTTTTTTTTTCAAATTACTTTTTTTTTTCTTTTTAAAAGGTTTTATTTATTTGAGAGAGAGAGAGAGAGAGAGGGAGCGTGAGCAGGGAGCTGGGGGAGGAAAAGATGGGGAGGTAGGAGGGGGAAAGAATCTCCAGCAGGCTTCACACTGAACACAAGCCCCATGCAGAGCTTGATCTCATGACCCTGAGATCATGACCTGAGCCAAAACCAAGTGTCAGACATCTAACTGACTGTGCTACCTGGACTCCCCTCAAATAACATTTTATAACAAATTTCTTTTAAGAAACATTGACATCTTGGAGCACCTGGGTGGCTCTGTCCTTAAGTGTCTGCCTTCGGCTCGGGTCATGATCCCAGGGTCCTGGGATCGAGCCCTGCATCGGGCTCCCTGCTCAGCGGGAAGCCTACTTCTCCCTCTCCCACTCCCCCTGCTTGTGTTCCCTCTCTCGCTGTGTCTCTCTCTGTGAAATAAATAAATAAAATCTAGAAAACAAAAAGCAAACAAAACAAAACAATACAGAGTATGTTTAAAAAAAGAAACAATGACATCTTAATATTCTCCTATAATTGTATTTATAGCACTTTTCTAAAGCAACCCTTGGTTCCTTTGTTATTTTAATTATTGTTCTTATTTGTTCATTTGTTTATCTGCTTGAGTATGCTTTATATTTCTCTTTTTTTAAGAACGACAAGCAAAAGACACTAAATTTAGAAGTTTGAATCAAAATATATATATTTTTGAAAGTATAAATATCATAGTTTGGAAACTGTGAGCATTAAACAATAATTAAAGCATGAAGACTGATGATATCAATTTAGGAAATTGTAAAGAGGGAAAAATGAAAAGCGTACTCAGGGCTGAGTACTGAAAAACGACATTGAGAAAAAAACTGCAGAAGAGGAAAATCTGACCTATTAGACTGAGAAGTGATTTTTGCTTTTATATCATAAATCTTTTTTTTTTCTGATTCTTTAACCTGTGACTTAATTCCCTCAGTTTGACTAAACTTTAGACAAACTTCTTTCCGACTGTAAGCCCTTTTCGTAGAGCATTTACTTTAGAAAACTTACAATTCTAAATTCTTTGCTCTTTTAAGATATAAATCTTTTTAAAAGTCTCTCACGGGTTTTAAAACCTAGGAATCTCTTTGTTTAGGACCCGGAACCCAGGGCTTTGGAATTTAAGTGCTTTCTGGTCTCTGTGGGAAGATAAGAGCCTAAGTTCAGGATGTGCCTTATTCTAAGTTGTACGGCCACCTCCTGTCCTGAAGATAAGAGGAAGTTTACCTTTCCTTTGAGTAAGGCCAAGTTAGGAACACAGATGGACTCAGAGTCCCACCATCCCAGTTCTTACAAACTCCTGCTTTTTGATTCCACAGACTAGCCTCCCTACCCTATCACCATAACCTTGAATAAAACATCTTCCCTGCTGTTTAATGTCACCTGGCACAGTTTTTGCTTTGACAACTGTGTCTGCCATAATCTTTTGGTTAATTGTAGTCAACTGAGCCCTGCTTCATGATGCCACAAGTATTCTTAAATTCTGTTGACTAGCAGGAAATAAAAGAACTCGATGGAGATTTTTTTGGGGGGGGTAGGTTTTATGTTCTCATAAGACTTTTTTCATTTCATCTTGGGTTTTCTTGGACTAGTGTTTACCCTTTCTTTCTACAAGTCAGTCCTGGTCTTACTTGTAAGAAGTATCCTGTGTGCCAGAATTCTGTTCTATTCAATTTGATTTCATCTGCATTTAAACTGCCAAATCCCTCAGAGTTTCTGGCTTGCTCTTGTCTCAGGCTTCCAAAGCAGAAGATGTTATTCTCCACACTGTACGTTTTCTAGGTGATTTCTTTGAGCAGTGAGGAAGTGTGAGTCATATGTATCCTCAGGATGCCACCACTTTCCTGGAATTTGTCCTAGGAACCAAGAAAACTACTTGAAAAGCAAATAGAAATAATAGACACACTTTCAATTCATGTTTACTTAAATAACTCGTTGTATTTCATCTTTAAAGCCAATACTTACTCATGTCCTCCACTCTACCCCAACTCTGGAACTTTTTATAACTTTAAGCTTCAGTCTGGGCAAAATTTTCTGCATAGTAGTTTCCTTGACTGATGTCTCATAAACGATATTTAATTGTCTTCAGTCTGGCCCTTATTGGCCAAGGTAGTGTGGATGACAGTACTGAGACTGACTTCCCTTTACAGTAACATTATGTTCATCCACATCTTTGGACAAGAGTTCATGGTTCTGTAGGCATGTGCTTTTACAATTTATAGAAGACATGTTTTTTATTTCTCCTACTATCTTCCTAGACTTGTACATAGATATTTAACCAGCTTGTTGAGGCATTTAGAAATCTGAGTGTGGCTGGAAGACCAATCTGGTGACCTTCTCTTGAAATTTCTAGAACTTTTGATTTAACAGACTGAAAAGTTTTTCAGAAAAATAATTCAGAATTACTCATTACATTGTGAATATGTATGCTAATCATGTTTAGACACAAATCATTGCTTTATCATTATTTTTTGTTAAAATAAACAAATTAACCTCTCTAGGTCCTGTTTCCTCATTCTTGACATTAAGAATCATTATAATTACCCCTGGGTTGTTATGAGGACTCAATGATACAATGCATAAAAGAAATCAGTACAGGTATTCCAGAACCTATTATGCGATCAATAAATAGCTACTATGAGTATGATCATAATGCTATTCATGATGAAGGGGTAAAAGGAGATTATTTGTAGAATTTTAGGTTTGCTTCACCCTTTCAGTGGAGAAGTTTCTTTATTTTTAACGTAGAATTGAAATATTTGTTGGGCGATATGCAGTGAGAGAGAGGCAAGGATACATTTTCTTAACTGTGTTTATGTACATTCTAGTTTTAAAGACATCTTTCCCCAAGATAAAATAGTGAAAAGCACTATTACCATGTCTAACTAGAGAAAGATTACCATTGATAATGGCAAATTAATAAGTAATAGTTTAATAGGTGTGTTTATGTGGCTATTAAGGCATATAAATCATTTAAGCCTCTTCTGTGTGTTAAGCATTGTGATGGATACAATGAATTCATGAACTAACACTGAGTTTATAGAGTAGTTGAGGAGACAGTTAAAATATAACACAAAAACTTAAAAATACAAGCATGAAAGAAGAGAGTTCTCTCTTAAGTAAATGGAGGTAATATTTATAGGATCATACATATTTACACTTATGTGGTACTATAATATTAATTCTCTAATTTAAATCTCACAAACAATAGCTGTGAGGTAGACATATTATGTTAAACTAAGCATTAGAGATGTTGATTCATTTGCCAAAATTCACGTACACGAAAGGTTCTAGACCTGAATTTCTCACCAAAGCTTTCTGATTATAAGTTTACACATTAAATTAGCTTGACTTTACAACAAATTATCAATATGACCCAGTCAGATTCACTTAGATTGCTTCTCAACCCATATTTTTTTGACTTTACGAAATAGTTCTTATACATCATTTTTTTTCTTTTGCCATGAAACTTTTTCATTGATTATTGCTAAGAAATAACCTGTGTTTAATAATTATGATCCAAGGGTTCTGCTGAGACATTTTTTATGCAATTGCTAAAATCTAAAACCCTACTTTTAATCCACTTACCTTCATATATATTCATTTCATTTTGCTGTACCTTGAAATAGAACACATCCAAAGGGTTAAAGGTATTCCCTGTTTCTCTATGGTTGTCACTGATAAGGAAACTTTTGTTTCATATGGCTTTTGAAAGCAGCAAATGAAGTTCAGTTCTCTGAAGGCCATCGTGATGAAGATTTATGACCCTGAAGGCACAGAGTCCCTAAATTAGAGGTCAAAGTATCAGTGAAATTTTTACCAAAGTAACAACAAATTCATTTCTTAAACCTTTCCTTTGCTTTGAAAATCATGGCAATGATACATTACTTGGCAAAAGGTGGAGCGAGGACTTTGTTTTATATTTCAGGATATTATTAGGTTAATAATTATCATAATGTAGAGTAAAAAAAAAATATAGAGAAAAAGGACTCCTAGGAAATTCTGCTTAGTATCTGTTTTGTTTAACATTCATAGGGAATGACTATGAGTTATTAACTATGTTAAAGAGTATTATAAAAATTTATATTTGATAGTATTTAATTTATGCTAGTGTATTGAGAATCCATTGATAAGCTTAGGTGTATATGTTTTACCAAGTGGTTGAAATGCAGTATTTCATAACCTTTTTCAACCACTGCCTCCTGTGAGAACTTAACAAAAGCTATGAATTTTCTTCCCCTAAAACTTACACATGCATATAAAATTTTGTCTATATATTGAGATGCAATTCATTGAAACATCTGAAGCCCTGCCCTGGGCATATATGACACATCTGAGCATAAACCAAACAGTCACTGAAGTCCTTTCTCTAAATAATTCAAAAAAATTTCTGAGAATTATTTCTGACAGACCCAATATTATTTTATGACAATTGTTGGACACATATGAATGCAGTTTAGAGCTAACTATAAGGCTTTCTGAAGTTTTGCATTTACTGTCCCACACTCCAGCTCTGCTTTTTAAAAGTAATGGAGACTAAATTCAAACGTCACTTTAAACTCAAACCAACAAAGAAAAGATGCCAAACGTGATGATGCCCCCAATTGCTTACCCATTTAGGCCTGTGCCTTTGATTTATTTGAGGTCTTTGTAATGGTGGAGAACATTGCAGCTAACATAGAAAACATTCGTGCCCCAAAATATACAGCCCTCTATCCAGAGTAATTACAAGCTACTTCTTTTAATATGTCACTTCCTTTAATGGGGCTTTGCCTGTCACTTGTATACAGACAGTTGTGTTTGGGAGGCTGAGGAAGTTAAATTATAAAATCCAGGACATTGTTTATACAGACACATATATAAATAGCTAGGTCCGGGAAAGGCAAAATATTCACTCAGTTGACACAGACTTGTAATGATAATGTTAGGGATGGTGAAATAGCTAAACTTAAAATCGAAGGAAATCCAATAACTAAGAGTGTGCCAACTAAGCAACAATAATCTTGAGATGGGGATAACAGGACTCAATAATTTTGACTAGATAATTAGAGAAATCGAAAGACAACATAAATAAATAGCCTCATCTCATTTTTCATTTGATCAAAGTGATTGACTTTAGTAATCTCAAAACATGTATAACATTTATCAAATACTAAATTCTAAACAGTTAATTTATTTGCTTTGTAATAACTTTTATTCATTCACTCAAAAACTATTTACTGAGAGCCCACCATATTCCAGGGATTATGATTGATGAAGGAGATAAAATAATAAAAGATACACAATCTCTACCTCAAGTAGCCTCAGGTTTAGTGAAAAAGAATATGGGAAAATTCAATGCTGTGTGACAAGTGCTTGATGGGGGAAAGTCTAGGTGTCAAAAGGGTGGATAGATCAACTAACTTTCCTGCAAATAGGATATTAAAATAATAAGATTTTAAATATCAATAGAAATATCTATGGAAATGATGGGGATAAGAATAAAGAAGGGTGTGCCAGACAGAGAAAAGGGCATATGAAAACCTCTGGAGACAAAGAAGTATAGGAGTTTCTTGAAATGCTGAAGCATATAATTCAGGATGGGTATATTAGGTTTCCACTGCCAGTGTAACAAATTACTATAAACACAGTGGCTTAAAACAACACAAATTTATCATCTCACAGTTCTATAGGTCAGAAGTCTGACCAAGGTTTCATGGGGTTAAAATCAAGATGCAGCAGGACTGCACTCCTTACTGGAGGCTTTGTGGAGAGAATCAGCTTTTAGGCTCATGTAGGTTGTTGGCAGAACTCAGTTGCTTGAGACTGTAATTCTGAAGTACCCATGTCTTTTGTGGTGTCAATGTGGGGCTGCTCTCACCTTCTAGAAGCTACTCACATTCTATGGCTCAAGCTTCCCCTCATCTTCAAAGCCAGCAACTGGGATCAAGTCCTTCCCCTACCTCCTCTCTCTTGCTTTCCTTTCTGCCTCATCTCCTTAACTTCAGCTAGGGAAAGGTCTCTGTTTTGATGGACTCATATGATTAGACTGCACTCATTCAGATAATATAGGATGTTCTCCTCATTCAAGATTTGTAAATTTAATGACCGCTACAAAGTCCCTTTTGCCATATGTGTTATTCAGCTAGGGCTGCCATGAAAAAATACCATAGACTGGGTGGCTTAAACAGCAGAAATTTATTTTCTCACAATTTGGGAGACTGAGATGTCTAAGATCAAGGTGTGGCCAATGTGGTTTCTGGTGAAAGCTCTTTTCCTGGATTGTAGATGGCCACCTTCTTATTATGTACCCACTTGGTCTTTCCTTGATACTTGAATGCAGATGGAGAGAACTATCTTTTCTGAGAAGGCCATTAATCCCATCCTGAGGGCCCCAAACTCATGACCTAATCTAACTCTACTTAACTCCCTAAAATTCTACCTCTAAATACCATCACATTGAAGGTTAGGGCTTCAACATAGGACTTTGGGAGGACACATTCAGTTTATACGACCATGTAATGTAACATATTCACAGGTTCTGAGGATTAGGGTGTGGACGTCTTTGCAAGGGAGGGCATTATTCACCCTATCACAGAGTGAGAATCAAGACTTGATTCTGACGACAATGGGAAAATGCTGCATAATTTTCCAGAATATTGCTGTGTAATCAGATTTACATTTATATTTAAATGATCATGGCTTCAATATTGAGACTGGACTGGAGAAAGATCTAAAACAGTGATACTAGTTAAATAGTAAAATAGTGGTACTATTTAGGAGACATTTGAAACATCTGGATACAAGAAAAACAGTGCTGGACTAATATAGAGGCAATATTATTAGGGAGAAATAGAATTGTGAGATATGAAAGAGAAAAAATCAAACTTAATGATTGATTATATGTGGAAATATGGAAGAAGAGGTAAGGGGTTAGTACTTAGTTTAGAATTTGTCTAGTTTGGAAAAGATGAGAATCATATATTGATATAGGAAATACATAGAAGCAGAATTAGGGGAGAATATTTTACACATTTTTAGATAGAGGTACCTATGAAAAATTCAATGTAGATATCAATTAGGCAACTAGATAATCCAACTTGGCTCTCAGAAGAGTTATGAGAGTTGAAAATTCAATTTAGGATGTGTACAATCACTTATTTTGGGAAATAAGCATAGGAAAATGCTGGGAATCATCACTCTCTTAGGAATGATCATTAACAAAGTGGGTCAAAGAGGAGATGAGGAGTGGAGATAAAACAAGTTAGGGGAAAACCAGTGAGTGTAATGTCATGGAGCCAAGGAAGTAGATTTTTTAAGTAAATATATTAGGTAGTTTAAGTATAATCCATAACTCTTGCATTTAGCAAAGGGGCTTTTAGAGAAAGCAGTTTCAATGAAATCATGTGGGAAGAGAAACAAAGGGTAATGCATTGATGAGTAAATGAAAAGTGGGCTGTGAAGGCAGTAAGTAAACCAGTCTTTCAAAATCCTTGTAAAAAGAGGGGCTATTAGAGGATGAATTTTTATTTGTTTGTTTTTGTCAGGTTCATGTGAGATATGTCAGATATATATATTTTCCCAACATTTTATTATGATTAGCTTTAAATATACAAAAAAATTGAAAGAAATTTTACAGCAAATAAACATACACCTACCACTAACGTATTGTTAATTATTATTATTCAATTAATATTTTACTACATTTGCATTCCTACATCTATTCTTCTATCCAACCCTCTGCCCATTCATTGATCTAATATATTTTTCATGTTTTGCTCAGTAATTTGTAGCTATCAATACATTTTCCCCCAAATATGCATATAACTAAAGGAGTCAATGTTTGTTTATGTTTCTTTAAATTTTGAGATAGAATTTAAATAAAATGAAATGCAAAAAAATTTTAAGTATACCTTACATTGACTTGTGACAAATGCATGCAGATTTGCAGTCAAAATCCCCATCCACACACACGGCACTGCCATCAACATAGAAAGTTCTTTCTTACCACTTCCCAGTCAATCACTCCCCAGAGGCAATCAATATTCTGATATTTTCCATTTCATATTGGTTTTACCTCTTTTAGAATTCATACAAATAGTAATTTACATTATGAACTCTCTTTTAAAGTCTACTTTCAATGAGCATATTTTTTAGATTTATCCATCTTATTGCATGTATTAGTAATTCATTTCTTTTTATTACTAATGAATGAATATACAGAAGTGTACTTTATAAACATGTAATATATTTCCAGTTTTTGGCACTTATGAAAAAAGATTCTTTCAACATTGTTATAAAAATTTCTTTGGGCATATATGCTTTTATTTCTCTTGGGTGATTACCTAGGAGTGGGATCACATGCTTGTAGAGTATGTATGCATTTAATGATATAAGAAACTGTCAGAATGTATTCCTAAGTATTCTCCAACAATATAGGAGAGTTCCAGTTTCTCCACATCCTCCTTAATATCTGTTATTGACAGTCTCTTCAGTTGAATCCATTCAGGTGGGGATGTAGTAGTATCTTGTAGCTTTAATTTGTGTTTCTTTGATGACTAATGATATTGAACAATTTCATGTGTTTATTGTCCTATCACATATATAACTTTATGAAATGTCTGTTCAAATATTTGTGCATTCCTAATTGGGTTGTTTCTATTTTTAGATTGACTTATAAGAATTCTTTAAGCACCCAAAATACCAGTTCTCCATCATATATATATATTTTACAAATATTTTCTCCTAATGTGTGGCTTGCCTATTTACTTTTCTTATTAACCTATTTTAATGAGCAGGACTTATTGATTTTGATAACTATCTCTTTTTTTTTTCTTTAACGGTTACTGCTTTCTTTTTTTTTTAAGATTTATTTATTTGTTTGAGAGAGAGAGACAGAGAGAGAGCAGAGGGAGAGGGAGATAAGCAGACTCTCCACTGGGTGCAGAGCCCAACCAGGGGCTCAATTCCAGAACCCTGAGATCATACCTGAACCAAAATCAAGAGTCAGATGCTCAACCAACTGAGCCACCCAGGCGCCCCCCTGGTTACTGCTTTCTGTGTTTAAGAAATATTTGCCTACCCCATGATATGAAAATATTCTCCTATATTTTTTCCACCAAAATTCTAATAATTTTAGGTTTAGTATCTAGGCTTATGATCATTCTCAAATTAATTTCTGTGTAGAAAGTGAGGTAGTGGTCAAGTATCATTGCTTTTCATACTGATATCAGGTTGTTCTCTAACACCGGTTGGTGAAAAAACATTTCTTTCTTTTAAGTCTATCAAGTGTGCAATGTACTATGTCTCAAAAACTGTACATACCTTAACTAAAAAATATTTTATTGCTAAAAAATGCTAGCCATCATGTGAGCCTTCAATACATCATAATCTTTTTGCTGGTGGAGGGTCTTGCCTTGATGGTGATGGCTGCTGACTGATCAGGGTGATGCTTGTTGAGAGTTGGGGTGGCCCTGGCAATTTCTCAGAGAAGACAGTAATGAAGTTTGCTGCATTGATTGACTCTTCCTCTTATGAATGATTTCTCTATAGCATGTGATGCTGTTTGATAGCATTTTACCCACAGTAGGACTTTTATCAAAATTGGAGTCAACTCTTTCACACCCTGCCAATGCTTTGTCAACTAAGTTTATAGTTTAAATCTTTTGTTGTTATTTCAACAATCTTCACAGCATCTTCACCAAAAGTTGATTCCATCTCAAGAAACTACTTTCTTTGCTCATCCATAAGAAGCAACTCCTCATTTGTTCAAGTTTCATCATGAGTTTGGAACAATTCAGTCACATCTTCACACTCCATTTCTAATTCTAGTTCTCTTGCTGTTTCCACAGCATCTGCAATTACTTTCTCTATGGAAGTCTTGAACTCCTCAAAGTCATCCATGAGAATTGGAATCAACTTCTTCCAAAGTCCTCTAAATGTTGATATTTTTACCTCACCCCATAAATCATGAATATTCTTAATGGCATCTAGGATGATAAATCCAGAAGGTTTTCAATTTACTTTGCCCAGATCCATCAGAGAAATAGTATCTATGGCAGCTAGAGCCTTCCAAAATGTATTTTTTTAAGATTTTATTTATTTATTTGAGAGAGAGAGAGAGAGAACACAAGCGGGGTGGGGGGAGCTGAGGGGGAAGCAAGCTCCCTGCTGAGCAGGGAGTCCAACATGGGATCATGACCTGAGCCAAAGGCAGACGCCCAACCAACTGAACCACTCAGGAACACTTCAAAATGTATTTCTTAAGTAGTAAGACTTGAAAGTTGAAATAACTCCTTGATCCGTGGGTTAGCAGGCATGAAAACAGCATTACTCTTGTTATACATCTCCATTTGAGCTCTTGGACTACCAGATACATTGCCAATAAGCAGTAATGTTCTAAAAGAAATCTTTTTTTTCTATGCAGTAGGTCTGAACAGTGGGCTTAAAATATTCAGTAAACCATATTATAAACAGATGTGCTGTCATCCAGCCTTCGTTGTTTCACTTACAGAGTACAGGCAAAACGGATTTAGTATAATTCTTAGGGCTTTAGGATTCTCAGACTGGTAAATGAACATTAGCTTTAATTTGAAGTCACCAGCTGCATTAACCCCTAACAAGAGAGTCAGCCTGTCCTTTGAAGTTTTGAAGCCAGGCATTGACTTCTCTCTAGCTATGAAAGTCCTAGATATCATTTTCTTCCAATATAAAGCTATTTTATCTACATTGGAAATCTGTTGTTTAGTGTAGTCACCTTCATAATGATTTTGGCTAGATCTTTGGGTAACTTGCTACAGCTTCTACATGAGCATTTGATACTTCATCTTGCACTTAAATGTTATAAAGATGGCTTCTTTCCTTAAACCTCATAAACCAACCACTGCTACCTTCAAACTTTTCTTCCACATCTTTCTCACTTGTCTTAGCCTTCAGAGAATTGAAGAGAGTCAGGGCCTTGCTCTGATTAAGCTGTGGCTGAAGGGAATACTGTGGCTGGTTTGATCTCTCCAGCTCACCAAAACTTTCTTCATATCAACAATAAGGTATTTCATTTTCTTACCATTTGTGTGTTCACTAGCACTCTTTTTTTCAAGAATTTTTCCTCTGCATTCACAACTTGCTTAATTGGTGTAATGGCCTAGCTTTCAGTCTATTTTCACATGCCTTCCTCACTAAGCTTAATCATTTCTAGCTTTTGACTTAAAGTGAGAGATGTGGTGAACACTGAGAAACAATTGTAGCGTTCTTAATTGGCCTAATTTCAATATTGTTGTGTCTTGGAAATTAGGGAGACCCAAAGCAAGGAGGAAAGATGAAGGAACAGCTGGTTGATGGAGCAGTCAGAACACACTCATTTATCAATTAAGTTCACTGTTTTATAAAGGTGTGGTTTGTGGCACCCTGAAATAATCACAATAGTAACATCAACGATCACGATCACAGATCATCATAACAAATATAATAATAATGAAAATACTTAAAATATGGGGCACCTGGGTGGCTCAGTCATTAAGCGTCTGCCTTTGGCTCAGGTCATGGTCCCGGGGTCCAGGGATTGAGCCCCGCATTGGGCTCCATGCTCAGCGGGAAGCCTGCTTCTCCCTCTCCCATTCCCCCTTCTTGTGTTCCCTCTCTTGCTGTGTCTCTCTCTGTCAAATAAATAAAATCTTTAAAAAAAATAAAAATAACTTAAAAAAAGAAAATACTTAAATATGATAAGAATTATCAAAATATGACACAGACACACAAAATGAGCAAATGCTGCTGGAAAAATGGTGCCAATAGACTTGCTCAACACCAAGTTACCACAAGCCTTCAATTTGTAAAAAATTCAGTATCTGCAGAGTGCAATAAAGTTCAATAAAACAAAGTGTGCCTGTAACTTTCTTAAGTAGGCAATTAACTTGGATGAACTAAAATTTGAAACTACTCTTGTCATCTGCAGAACAGCAGCTCAAGTGTAAGTTTACTATTTCCCCCCTTGCCAGCCAGTTATACTATGTAGTTAAGAGAGTGCGGTAGAGCTTAACATAGCCCCTTGCCTCCCTCTCACTGGATGTCTTCTTTATGAATTTCATGTTTCAATTTCTAGCATCTATGCTTGCAGTGAAATCTGCCTTCCATTTCTCCATGATAGTAGAACATAGGTTTCTATCTGAGTTCCAGATACCCTCTTGTAACCAACCTGACTTGGGCAGATCGTAGGTCAGAAGCTTATAAAGAACAAAATTGCTAAAAAGTGGAAAACTTATCCAAGCTCTTCTCTTGTCTAAATATTAAGCCCTCTATATCAACCTTATTTTATTCACTCTCCAGTATCTTCAGGTAGTTGTTTTATATATTTTGTTCAGAGTTTTGCTTTTATATGCCTAATGGTTAGTCTGAAAGGAATTTGCTCAGTCATGATGAGGAAGGGAAACTTACTTGTTTGTTTTTAAGGAGGAGAGATTTGAAAACATTTAAAGGACTATGACAAATAACCAGAAAAGAAGGAAATTTTAAAGAGGATGGAGAAACAGAGAAGACTGTTGGAGCCTGGTTACTAAGGGAGAAAGACAGACGTCCAGCAAACAATGTATGAGTCTTAGGAGGACACAAGTAGTGAAGGGAGAAAGAGAATGGATGTGCTATGAAGATAAAGTTTGCAAGTATTTTCAAATACATTGAGTATTTCTATCACATTCTTTCTATTATCTAAGGTATAAAAAAAGTCTAGTTATGGTGTATAGTTATGACTATTTTGGTAATATTATACAACACTGTCTTTAAAAAGAAAAAAAAGAACTGTAAATATTCCACCACCCATATTTTTATTTCTAGCTCTCTAATTGATCCTTCCTAAAGCTTTCTACACCCGTGTTTGGCTTCAAAATGGAATGGCCTGTCTACCTGTGTGAGGTACCTTTCTTTACCTGAAAAACTCAAGTACCTTAAATTCAATGTCTTTGTTCACAAATTGGTCTTTAACAAGCAAACTAATATATGAAAAAAATAATGAATAAATAAAACAAAATGAAATAAAACAACCATTAAGGACTATAATACAAAAGACCCCAGAGGACCTTTAATCTCTTTATAAAGAAAGCCTTATGAACTGATTTCCACACCTATAATTCCCTCTACTGAGTACAAGTGGGAACAAATTCCATGTCTTTCAAACAGACTGATAGAAAGATGTGCCAAAAACTGTCACTTCACTGGGTCTAAAAGAGGCCAGCCAAGCTATTAGTGATGATGGGGAGAGATGGGAAAGATGGGAAAGATTGAAGTCTGCAGGATGCCCAAAATGCAACAGTTACTTGGGTAGGTATTATACCTATCTCTACTTACCCCAGTTTTGCCGAGAAAAGGGCAGTAAAGTTAGAACTGAACAGAAAAAGAATGTGGACAGCTTTACTCAATTTCCCTATGTCTAGAACTGCTTCACCCAAAGGTAATGCCTTGGCTCAACAGGACTCCTGGCTTCAGGCTAAAATACTGCTAAGACTAATGAGACCTGTGAGCTCCCAGCAGTAGTGGCAGTATGGAATAAGAGTTGGGTTAACAAGAAGTGAGGTCAGTCTTCTTAGTGCTGTGGCTCAGTACCAGATGAACTGAACACTTCACTGTTCTGCTTAAGTACAATGCACAGAAATAAGCTCACACTTTCTGGTGAATAAAAACCAAAATATTACTATACTGCCTCATCATTGTTCTATATAAACTATCCAGTACAGCATAGGAAATACAAAGATGCAAGTAATGTGACACCTAACCAAGAATAAAATTAACAGAGATTAACCTGCAGATGAGACAGGCATTAGAATTAGCAGATAAAGACTATTTTTTTTCAAAGACTTTAAAGCAGCTATTAACAATAAATTCACAAATACACAAGAAAAGATGCAAATAATTGGTGAATAGATACAGAAATCTTAGAAGAAACGTGAAAGATATACAAAAGAACAAACTAGAGCTTCTGTTCCAAAAATGCTAAAATCTCTGAAATACATATATAGCAGAAATACAAAAAGATTCTGAAAGGTAGAGAGAAGAAAAGAGACTGTCTTGGGACATGGTGGTGATTTCTCTCAGATTTTCTTTTTTGCCTCATAGATCTGAGACATGGAATTGAAGAAACTGACAACCCAGAAGTGTCAATAGGTGTGGACAACAAAAGCTCTGACAAACACTACTCTCTAGCTAACTCACCATGAAATGGGCAATATAGCAAAATATAAAACTGTCTCCCACAGCCACTCATGCCAGCTAAAGCCAGGTAGGGAGCTAGACTTGCACTCTCATGAAGCTATACTGAGGGACTCCAAAACCACTGTTGTTGTTGATTCAGAGAAGACCAAGTAGGGAGTTGAGAATTTCATCCCTGTTAGCCAGTAATAAGACCACCACCAATTCCCTACCTCTGAGGCCCACCAGTCAGTGGAGACAACATGAGGAGCCTGGACTTCCATCCCCAGCTAGCACCCCTCTCCTCTCCAGGTGTTGGAGAAGACCTAGTGGAAAGTCAGCACTTTCATGATGATTGCCCAGTGGTTATAAGACCATCTCCACTGTGGTGTCTCTAGAAATCACTTGGGGAACCTGACCTCCTACCCTGCCCAATAGCAGTGAAGGACACTTTCAGGTGTTAATGGAAGCCAAGTGGAGAACCTGGACTTTCACTGTCCCCTTAGCATTAACAAAGTGGCACTCTGCCTTCCCCTGCCAGAGCAGTATCAGAGGAAGCTAGCTAAAACTGAAAATTTACATAGGATAACATTTCCTAACATAATATAGAAGTGTCAAGGTTTCAGTCAAAAATCATTTGTCATACCAAGAACTGGGAAAATCTCAAAGTAAATGAAAAAAGACAAGCAATAGATGTTAGCACCAAGAAAACAGACATGTTAGAAGTATCTGACAAATATTTTAATGTGATCATGATAGAAATGCTTCGGTGAAGAATTACAAGCACACTTTCAACAAATGAAAAATTAGAAAACTTCAACAAAGAAGAAGAGACTGCAAAAAATGGAATATATGAAAAAGAAAGAAATGATAATTTTCAAACTAAAATACATAACTGAAATAAAAATCTCAACAGGATGCAAAAGTAGCAAAAAAGGGGACAGAGGAAAGTGTTAATGAACTAGAAGGTGAAGCAGTAACCATTACCCAAATTGAAATGAGGTTTTCTAAACACAAAGGAAACAATAAATGAATAAACTTTGGAATATCGAGAAGAAAGGAAGAAGACAGAAGGCAAAAATATGGATAAGTAAAATTGACTTTTCTTTTTCTCTTGAATTTTCTAAATTATCTTTGATGATTAAAGCAAAAATTATAACACTGTCTAATGTGGTTATAAATATATATATATATATATATATATATATATATAAAGGAAATGCTTTCAATAGCTTTATTATGAAAGCAAAAGTAGCTAAACTGGATAAAGTAGACTCCAAATCAACTAAGTAAAAGAGACAGAGAAGGATATTGTATAATGGGAAAAAACAAAAAAAGTAAATCTACCAAAAGGACATGGCAATCCTAAATGTGTTTGCCACAAGCAACAGAGGTGCGAAATACGTGAAGCAAAAAGTGATAGAACTTTACTGCAATTAATTTTTTTAATATTTAAAAAAGTGAAAAGAAAAATAGATAAATCCACAATTATATTGGAGATATCAATAGCCTTCTCTCAACAATTGCTAGAACAACGGGACAGGAAATTAACAAGGACTTAGAAAATTCAACAAAAGGATGTAGTCAACATTCTTAGAATACTCCACTCGCCATCAGCAGAACACACATTTTTTTTAAGAGCTCATGGAACAAATTCTGATATAGACTATATCATGGGCCATAATCCAGAGCTTGGAAAATATGAAAGAAGTGAAATCATACAGTTTGTTCTCTGATCATAATGCAATTATATACTAGAATTTAATATGATTAACATAAAAAGAAAATCTCCAAAGATTTGAAGACTAGAAAACATAATTGTAAATAATTCACATATCAAAGAGGAGGTTTCAGAGGAAAGAGCACATAAATTCTCAGGAACCTAAATGCCCATGAGCAGAATAATGCATATACACATTCTAGTATATTTATACAATAGAATACTACTCAGCAGTAGGAAGGAATGAACATTCAGCAACAGGAATTAATCTCAAAATCATGCTGAGAAAAATAAACTAGGTACACATGTGAAAGTTCAATAACAAATCAAACTAACCCAAGGATATAGAAGTCAGAATAGTGGTTCCATAGGCTGGTGAGGTGCAACCAGACAGAAAAAGGGTAGAAGGGAACTTTCCGGGAAGATGGGAATGTATCATATCTTAATTAAGGTGTGGGTTACATAGATGGGTATGTTTTTCGAAGCTCATCAAATTGTATACTTAAGATCACAACATCATTTTGATATAATCCCACCTCATTAAAGATACAAAAAACAACTAAATAAAACAAAGTCAAACAAAATAATTCTTTTTTTATTAAAGATTTTATTTATTTATTTGAGAGAGAGAGAATGAGAGAGATAGAGAGCACGAGAGGGAAGAGGGTCAGAGGGAGAAGCAGACTCCCCGCTGAGCAGGGAGACCGATGTGGGACTCGATCCCGGGACTCCAGGATCATGACCTGAGCTGAAGGCAGTGGCTTAACCAACTGAGCCACCCAGGCGCCCCATAATTAGCGTTCTTTAAAAAAAATCTTTCATATGTTCAGGATTAAAAGTATTTTAACCATAGGTATTAATTCTATATTCTCAAAAACATAAACCCGCAAATATTTCAAAGTCTAATGCATTTTGCCAAGTTCCTGATATTTTTGTTGAATTTATATTTTCATAAATAAAGATTAATATTAAACCAAATCAATTACTTTGGACAGCTTGCTAATTCAACCCAATTGCACTCAAGGTTTATCAATCTTTTGATAAACTCTACACCACTTGAAGTCTTTGAAGATAAATTGTCATAAGCCCAACAAGATTAACGATGCTCTTTCTCTGCTTCAAGAACATAAGAAAACACTGATGAATATTTGATTAAGTTATTCTCTCAACATTCTGTAGGGTTGGACTTCAGTGCAAACATGAGGTCTGTTTTGGACGAAAACTTTACTCCTTTAGCCTAAAAAATACACTTGATGATAGATTTTTGACAGGAAATAATGTCTCAGGGTTCACACTTAGGAAACTTCTGGGTTTCAAAAATCTAAGATTATGAAGGAAATGACCTTAAATGAAGTGTGTAGTATACCCCTGAGGTTCTTTGGCATTAAGTTAATAGGAAAATAATTTAATAAATTACTTCAAGGGCCAATAAGATGCAATGTCGGGAGAAAACCTGTGTTCTTGTTTTGGCTTGGCTACTTATTAAAGTCTGGACTCGGAAGCAAACCACTCCACTTATCAGAGTTGGCATTTCAATATTTGAAATATAATTGTAATAACATTTACTTTCTTTACCCTGACGTTCTAAAAGAAAGGGCATCTGAGTCAAGTAAACCTAGTTTTAAATCCTAGCTGTGCACTTGCTATGGCCAGTATGGCCTTAGGCAAGATAACCGCCCAAAATTTTGTTTCCTCATGGTATGTAATAGGGATAATAGTTTCTTCCTAACAAGCTGTTTTGAAAATTAAATGAAGTAATGGTTTTTTAATTGGAGTGTTCCTCTTAAAATCTAGAGATACAAACCACAGGCTCTTCAGCTTATAAGCAATAGAGAGCCCCAGACTGCAGCACATGTGATATTGAGCAATATGACAGAAGTCTAGTCTCTTGTCTTTGTGTCCTTTTCACTCACTCTCCCGGTGTTGATGTCTTAGAACTCCCAGATTCATAGTGTCCTTTGTCTTGTTTGTATTTTCCATGAACCTAATGCTTGAGTTGGACTCACCAGAGCCCCTGATCTAGAGAATTTCCCAATCATACCTCAAGCTGGTTGTTCCAAAGTGATCAGGTTCAATGCGGCTCTGCTGGCACAACAGGAGCCTGGCACAGCTCTTACAACACAAATGGGTTTTTTTTAATATAATTTTATTTATTTATTTGAGAGAGAGAGAATGAGAGATAGAGAGCATTAGAGGGAAGAGGGTCAGAGGGAGAAGCAGACTCCCTGCTGAGCAGGGAGCCCGACGCGGGACTTGATCCTGGGACTCCAGGATCATGACCTGAGCCGAAGGCAGTGGCTTAACCAACTGAGCCACCCAGGCGCCCAACACAAATGGTTAAGAGAGGTCCCCGTTTGCAGGGGCTGCTGTACCTGCTGGGATAGCATGTGTACTGCTTCATGCCAGCTCCAAAGAAGGGAGGTGAGTTGTAAACCTTACAGTCTTTTTCCTGCCTGGGTAACTAGTAGAGTTCAGCCTGGCCGCCATGGGACCTGTAAGGTACAAGGTGGGACCATCCTCTGCCTGTGTTCAATTTTGCCAAAGTTGAGCCAATGCCAAATTGAACTGAGTTTCCCAAACTACAGTCCTTTAAGAAATCAATCCCCTTTCCTCTTACACTCTCCTCTGGCACAATTGTTTTCTTTCAGGATGATGTGTTTGGGGAAGATTTGCTGGTGTCTTCACTGAGAGACATTAAGCTGTGGCTCATCAGTTTTGAGCTTTCCCGCCTTGAGATCCGCTATTCTCTCCAGACAATGGTTTTGAGAGACATCAGCTCTGCCCACAGGACAGAGTTCAGTAGCTTTGAATTTGTGGGAAAGAGGTTTACCAATTTGGCCTGCCTTTCTTCCCAGAAGGTCCCTTGTTCCTTATATAAATTTGACTATATTGCCAAAAAAAACCCATGAAATATGTAAATAGAGTAAATATTCTTTACCAAAAAATAAAACTTCAATTGTGTCCCATAAATAATACAGATTTAGAGAAAGTAGTGTAGCACATTTTAAACTATAATAGAATAATTTTAACATCCCACATGATTTAGGGACTATCCAGATAAGTATGGGGAAATAATTGAGAAATACATGTATTTTTCATAGAGAATTGGTTAGCCTTTTTCTTCTGTAATATCTCGTATTTTAAAATGTGCATACTGTCCTTGAAATAACATTGATGGCTTCACAATACTGAGAGACAAAGCAAGACCTTTTGAGGTTAAACTTTCCAATAAAATAAAAATGTTCTTACATTTATCTTTTAACATCCTTGAATTCTGAATCTAGGATTATCATTGAATAACAGCCAGCTACTTTATAATTTGGAGCTTTTAATATGTTCACAAGGATCTATGTTAAACTGAAATTCAGAATAAAATTCTGAGGGACAAAAAAGAAGAAGGTACAGAATTCCCTTTCTGGATTAACCATTTAACATATTTACTTAAAAATGAATATATATTCTTGTTCAAATCCACACAGAAACATTTTTAAAATGCTTGGTACTATTTTCTATCCATTGCACTTTCAAATAACCAAAATAAACAATTTGGTATATATCACTGCATGGACACATTTACTCACAGACATATGTTCATATGTTATTAGTATTAAAGGCTATTATTCTGAAAATGTTTTAGAAATAGATAACAGATTACAAGATGAAAGTATTTTAAGGAGGGTGAACTTAAATTATTTGTCAGGCTAAAGAGATAGACATTTATTTTAAATGAAAATTCAGTGTAGATTTATAAGTGAGAGCTAGTTTTTATAAAGTGCTGTTGAGTATACTACTTAGACTTTTTTGAAATGTTTGATGGATAATAAAACAAGTCCTCCTTAATTTATTAAACATAAAATCATCAGATGTGAAAATTCAAAACAAAATTAAACATTTAGCAGTATATTTCTTAAGGGTATAACCTAGAGTAGTTCTCCATATGCTTTTAAAGATTGTATTCTTCATATGGTTAGTTGGCCTGAAATTATATCACAGCATATGATTTCAGCGACATCTGAGTGTTGTTCTAAGTAAATATAAAATTGGTGAAGGTTCACTTTCTGCCTTTGAAATGCATTTGACCACTAATTTTTCCTGAATGTTTTCCTTTTCTGAGTATATCTGTCTTTCTCTATTTCTGTTGTGCTTGAGTAGAAATTAACAATTGTTCATGCCTGAATTTCCCTTGATACTTATCCCAAGTTTTAAAATGTTGACTTCTAATTGTAAATGTACACATCTCTGAGTGTGATAGTGAACAAATTAAATGAAAGACTTTATTTAAATTATTTTACCACAGCATCTAACATCAATTCTGATCTTGGTTGTATTATTTTTTACAGTTACTTAACTCCCCCTTCTCAGTAAGATTATATATCCCTGACTATTGCCATGTGATTTACCTTTCTCCTGTAAAAAGAATACCCATTCCTGCCTCATTGCACTCTGACTTGATTGTGTGACTTACTTTGGCTAATGGGACGTGAGCCAATGTGACATACACCGTGTCTGAGCAGAAGCGTTAAATACTGTTGCATGGCGTGACTCAGCCGTTGCTCTTCTCTACTGTGAAAATACTTACGTGCTATAAAGGGGCTGCTTCTTCCAGCTGGATGTTGGAAGCCACTGAGACAGGGAACGAAGAGGTTATCACACAACACAGCTGACTAATGCTAATACAAATTTTGATAAATAAATCTGACTAATACAAATATTGAAAAAGAAAAGCAGATATTTACCTATAAAGTACTTATTATAAGTAAATATTCTTTACATAGACACGAAGGCTAGTCCATGTGGTTTGCTGAAATCCACCCCATTCTCTTCCCTGCACATCTGACTGAAGGATAGCATTAACACAAATACACAACTTCTCTTTGAACTAAGAAGTTAACAGTTCAAAACTATTTCCAGTTTCAAAGACTATAATCAAAGGTGCACCCATGACATATTCTTTTGTCTTCTTATAAGATCATATAAGCCAAAGATTCTTTAAAATACTGGACAAATTGTTTCAAAATCAAACAGGTTCAGGAATAACTGATAATAGCTCACATTCTATTGAAAGCTATGTAAGAAGTCTAACAAAGCAATTCTGATAATATTTATTTTACCACAGTACATGATATTTGTGAAGAATCCCTGCCACTTTTTCATACTGCGATGTTGAAAGAAAGGGATTTTCTGAACTCCTTTTGCCCTTAGAAACTATAAAGTCCCACAATGCATAGGAAAGTGGCAGTTAGAAACCCCAAATGGGTTCTTTAAAACTACTGTTTCTTGATAGTCCATATTGGGAATGAAAAACCCTGGCCATGACTGGCTTCTCAGTGCAGCCTGATATCTAATTTCAGGATGTAAAAAATTGAATTTCATGTTGCTGCTTCTCATATATACCCAGATGTTACCATTTTAGTGCTTAAAAATTGCCAACTTTTTGTTGGCATTTCTTTTTATATGATGAAATAGCTAATCTTACACTGTAAGATTATACATTTCCCCCCTTGAACTCCCTGCGTGGGACCCTATAAAGATTCATTTCTTCAGAAAAAAAAAATAGCCTGTACATATTTTTTTATTGTTTTTGAATTTTATTGAGTTCCAAAATAGAGAAATCTAGAAATAGTGTTTGACAGATATCTTTTAATTTTTGCCAAGTGGAAAACAGAGAGATGATAATTCTCATGCAGATGAATATTATGAATTAATTGTTACAAAATAGTGTGGCCTTAATACATATATTAGTTTTCTGTTGCAACATAAAAAATATCACAGTGTCTTAAAACAACATCCATTTATAGTAATACATTTCTGTAGAGCAGGGTAGGAGTTCATGCATAGTGCAGCTGGGTTCTTTGCTCAGTCTCACAGGCTGGATTATAATGTCAGATGAGGCACGTTTTCATCTGGAACTTGGGTTCCTCTTCTAAGTTCATTCAGGTTGTTGGCAGAATTTAGTTCTTGGAGTTATAGAACTGAAGTTCCCACTTTCTTTCTGGCTGTTGATTGGGGGGTCACTCTCAACTCCTAGAGGCTGCCTTCAGGTCCTAGCCATGTAGCCTCTTCATAACATGGAAGCTTCCTACTTTAAAGCCAGTGGGAGATTCTCTCTTGAGTCTCATTAACATCCTCTCCTGATTAGGTCAGGCCCACCATAGATGATCTCCTTTTTGATTAACTAAAATCAACTGATCAGGGACCTAAATTACATCTTTAAAATCTTTTTTGCTATATAATATCATGTAATCATGGTAATGATATCCCATCATATTGATAGGCTCCACCCACACTCAAAGGAAGGGAATTAGTCATACAAGAATATAGATAGAGTGATGGGGAGAGCCTACATTTTATTCCATTTTATTCTAAAATCAAAGTTATTACTTTTATTGATATCCCTAATATTTAACAGGTGTGTGATTAATAATCTCATCCATTTTCTTATGTACATTAATTTATCATGGGATAATAATGATGTAAATAACCTATTTATTGACTTGTTTATGAATTGTATATGACTTAACTGTTTACGCAAGGAACACTATCATGGCAACCATGTTGCATGGGAAGAATTATATACTCAAATGTCTACAGGGAGGAGGTAAGTAACATAAAATTGTGAATTGGGCCAAGAAGTCATGACTATGTTGAACAGTCAATGCATTCCCCTTCCTCCAGGAATTAAAAGTAATTTTGATAAGATAAATACTCTGCCAGCAATAAAGCCCACCTACTTATTGTCCCTATTATGAGATGACTTTCTGCTCTTTAGAGAAAGATATTGGATCCTTAACATGCTCTTATCAGTGTATAGGAACAGGACAAAACATATTTTGTTCCCCCTTCAAATTCTTTCTTTAAAGAGGTATGTGAACTCAACAATGTTCAGGAAGTTAATCACTACTGAAAAAATAAACAATAGAGTAGATTGGTAACAGCAGGGATTAATTATAATCACCAACATACTGGGCCTGTCATGATATCTGGATATATTTCTGTGTTCCTCATAACTATGAATCTCCTTCTTCCTACTCAATCTTGCCTCCTACTTCACAGAAAAATAAAAACAGTACACCTGTAGCTATCACAAATGTCACCAATGACCACCTCTTAATAAAACCTTGACTTTGGGGTTTTTTTTCTACTTGCATACTTGACAAAATTCTATACTGATAATTATATTCTCTTTAAAGAACTCTGTATCTCCAATATTTCTCAAATGTATCTTTTTTTAACCCTAATCTCTTCCCTAAGCTTTGGACCCCAAAATTCATGACCTACAAAATTTGATGTTTCTAACTCTCTTATGTTCAAAATTAAAGTTGGGATCTAACCCATCAAATCTGGCTCTCTTCCTATGTTAGTAAATAGAGTGAGTGGATCCCATCCAGGGTGTGGTTCAACTAGAATCCTAACATCCATTCTTCATAACCCCCCCTTCACTCCGTATCTAATCCATTATTAAACCCCTCTTATTTTACTTTCCAAAAATATCTCTGTGTTCTCTTGATACTCTCTCTGCATTTCTCTCCCATACTTTATGTCCCCCAGGACTGATTCTGGTGCTCTGGTTAGAAAGCTGAAGTTGCTTACCATGCTGTGCAGGCTTTCAATAGTTAGGTCTGTTTTGAGGAAAAGTGATGTAAAAAGAGAGAACAAGTAATAGAGAACCCCACTCCCACCCGCCATGCTTTGATCACAGGGGCCTATTTCCTCAGTTTCTCTTGTCAGTGAGGAGAATATTTTTATCAACATTTTAGAGGCCCAGGTGACTGCCATTTCTACCACTCCTGCCATCATCCCTTCTTGGGCATGCAGCTTCCTAAGAGGGACCTGCTCTGAGGCAGTGCTGAGAGAGTGCCAAGAGAAAGAAAACAAAAGGATTTCCTTCCATTCACATACAGAGGTGGCCCTTCCAAGTTCTCTGATTTAAGAGAGAGTGTTTTTCTTGGAGATCTGTCTACATCCACTGAAAATTTCTATTCATGGGTTTTAGTTTTAATTCATGGGAGAGAGACTCTACTTTCCTTATCTTAACCTGATCCAGAAGTTGGGCTCTGTTACCTTGATTGTGAAAAGGATTGTTCTCATTATGCTTTCAGACCACCTGGAAGGATATTATTCAAAAGTGCCTTTAAAAATCTCATTGCCGCATTCACTGTAAAGATGGTATTGAGGAATGTGTTTATAGTACTGTGGAGTGCTATTCTCTTTTTGAAAACTCAGAGGACATTTTCACTAGCTTCAGCATGTGGTATAATTAGGCTACTTCTGTGTACTAAGCTTATTTTTTATAATAAATGATGTAATTTTTGATTTGACCTTTTCATCTTGTTTGTTTGGTTACTTAATTGCAAAGAAGTATATTTTCCTCCCACATTTGGCAAGTTTATTGACTAAAGTTTATACTTATCTCACTTTTGACTTTACCATATCCTGCCTCTTCTCATTTTTTTTAACCACTTCATTCATTTGGTTTAAAATTTATTTTAGGGACGCCTGGGTGGCTCAGCCAGTTGAGCATATGTCTTTGACTCAGGTCACGATCCCAGGGTCCTGGAATTGGGCCCTCAAATCGGGCTCCCTGCTCTGCAGGGAGCTTGCTTCTCCCTCTCCCTCTGCCTGCTTCTCCCCCATGCTTGTGCTCTCTCTCTGCGTGAAATAAATAAATAAAATCTTTTTAAGAAGTTTATTTTTACATAGGGCTGCTTGGTTGGCTCAGTCAGATTCTTTCTCTCCCACTGACTCCCTTCCCTCCCTACTCCCCCACATGTGCGCGCTCTGAATAAATAAATAAATAAATAAATAAATACAATCTTTTAAAAAATGTTTAACATCTTGTATTATAGGTATTTAAGGTAGGCGAACTTAACTCTTCTCTGGAAAAAGAAAGGATATAAACAAATAAATCTATACATTATAATTACACTGCATATCGTAACTGAGAAGTCAGCGTACATCATCAGAACAGAAAAAAATATGTTAAAACTAAATGTTGTTTTGAATTGGTTTAATTTAGTAAGCATTAAATAATTTGAAGTTTACCTTTGCTGTAGGAAACTTTCATTAGTGGACTATGGAAATTAATTTTGGGAAAAATACATTCAGAGGAAGGTTTAAGAGAAGGTTTAGAATAAAGTTTTTCTACATTTTCTTGAAGCTTGTCAGAGGCTACCATTTAAAAATAAATAGCTAACACTGCTTTGTAAGCAATAGAGGACTAAAGCTTAAATAGTCAGGACTCCTCACAGGCAACATGTAATTAGTTTAATTAAAATTACTTTTCAAAATTATAATATTTATGAAAATAAGAAAAAATAAGTTTCTGTAAGTCAGATCTCTCATTCTCCTTTTCTTGGCGCTCCCTAATACCTGCCCCGCCCACCCTTCCACATTGCAACTTTGGTATATATCTTTTTCATGCTGGCATTGAGGTTAGAGGCACAAAAACTTGACTGGCACATTTTGGGAAGAAACTAAGTAATTAAGTTTTCCGGGAAAGCAGTTCCATGACTCTTACTATAACCATGTCGAGTATTTCATGTATAAGTATATTCCTTAATTTTTCTCCTTTGTAACCTGTTACTTTACTATCTCACACAAAGGATCAGCCTTGTTTTTTAGAATAGACTTTTTCTTTCCATCTAGACAAACTTCTGCCTCATATGTGTGAGACATTCTTAGTTGAAGGGGCTTAACATCCAGCTGTTATATCACCTTCTCTTTGCTGCTATGGTGGAATAAAAGTTTTTACTCTTTAGAATGGACAACATTGCATACCTCTGAGAATTTTACTGAGGTTTTTAAATAATAAACATGAAATGGTGTCTTAGTTATAAGCATGAAGTGGGAAATAAAGTGTAAACTAGTCATTTTAAACTCACATTTAAAAATGTCCTATCAAAAAATTATATTTCCAAGGTCCTATGCTGATCAGACAAGGCATCTCATGTAGGGTTAATGTATAGTATGAGATGGTAATGAAAGTGATATTACAAAACAAGAACAACGTGATTTCTGATATGGGTGGCACTGGATTTGTAAACTGAGCCATCAGGCGTTCCCTGATCTCTGACATACATACATATATACATATACATACATACATACATACATAAAATGCCTGTTGAGCCGAGAATCGAGGACCAGGATTACTGTAATTTCCACTAAAACCTGACACTAATCTTTAATATCCTTTGGAATTATAAGAGCACAGCAGAGTTGTGCCAAGGAGAATTATTTTCAGTGAATCTTTTTTTTTTTTTTAAATAAGCTCCATGCCCAGTGTGGAGCCCAACGTGGGGCTTGAACAAATGGCCCTAAGGTCAAGACCCGAGCAATCAGACACCTAACTGACTGAGCCACCCAGGCATCCCTAGTGAAGCTGTTATTTCTTGATTAAAAAAATGTGTGTGGAGTGGTATTTGCTATAAGCCTTGTGATATCCCATATCTAGAGGGGGAAAGAAAAGTGACTGCGATTGCTTCCTGCATTAACTACAAAAGCTTCATGGAGACATTTCTGCTCCCAGAACCCAGTGTTGAGAGTGCTTTATTTCTTTAACCTTGTGGTTTATGAAAGAAATTAGAAGCCCTTGGCAAGTTCTCATCATGATGCTGGTGTTCAGCCCCCCAAACAAGTGGAGTGCCGAAGCTCATCTCTGCTCTCATACCACTGGGTGTGTGACTCAGAGAGCATATGTATTCGCTGAAATGTACTTTTTGCATGTGTCTATATCTAGTCTTAGAAGTCACTGTTGGTAGAGACTTTATCTCCGCCATCTTCTTAACCTCAATTTTCAGCTGAGGTCAAATTGCCTTTTAAGATGTAGATAGTATTGGCTCTGATGCTCATTTCATGATTGTAGAAATTTCAAAGCTCTCCATAAGTTGCTAAAAATTATGGGGGATGGGCAACAAGAATGGATTTAAAATGATTAGCAAGAAGGATCCATTCGAAGTGGAAATGTAAATGATTATGGTGACTTGAGGCTCAGAGCCAAATTCAGTTTAGGGGTTTTCTTGCAAACTCACTTCCATTTAGGTTTTTCATCTATTTGGTTTTTTATTTTATTTTTTTGCCAGCCTGTTATTCCTTGATCTTCACTGACCTAATGTATTATGTTCACAGCAGACTTTATCAAATGCTTCAGGGAGGCAGATATTTCCATTGCAGAAATATAAATAACTTAACTTTGAATCTTCAACATTCTATTTCTTAAAAATTTTGGCTATTTCTGCAATTTGGATACCAGTTTCTTGATATTTATTCATCCTTCTCTCTCCCTTTCCTTCCCAATTCCATACCTCCCTTTTGGTACTCCTGTTCAGGACAAAAAAATAAAATCTTACTGTATCAGTTAACATGCTCCAAAAAAACAGAACCAATTGGATATCTATCTATCTATCTATCTATCTATCTATCTATCTATCTATCTACCATCTATCTACACGTATATATAGAGATTATACACACACACACACACACACACACACATATGTATATATAGTGAGAAAGAGACACAGAGACAGAGAGATCAACAGATGAGAAGTCAACAGATCAAGTGCTTGCAGGTGTTAATTATATCTATAACACACTTTCACGACAGCACCAAGTGTTGCATGAAATAACTGGGTACCACAGATCTCCAAGTTGATACATGAAACTACCCATCACATCTGCCATTTTCCAATACTAAGCAATGTAGCTCTCTCTATGTCCCCATCTCCTTTTGTCATAACTACTGTTGTTGATAATCATATATCTAGGTATTTACATTTCATAATTATAATTTGTAACGACATGTTGCATTAATTTCATAGGCAGAGGTGTCTCCCTCACTAATCTCTATCTAGGATAAAGATGGATCTCATTATTTCTAGGAATATTTTTACTCCCTGGAGCTGAAAAAAAAAAGCCTAATTGTATATAGATATTCACCATTTTGTATTTTTGTCTATTTTTATTGGGTTAATAGCTGACAAAAATTACTCTAATCAGCTTTCAGGTTAATTTTTCTGTAGTTTCTTTTTGGAGCAGATAAATAATTAATCACATTCATCTACAACCTCACATGTTTAAAATTATATAGCCCAGTTGAAGTGGATGTCAGAGAGATGGAGTTGATGGAGAAAGTTAATGCACTAAGAGGAAGGGACGGAATTTGATATTATAGTCCCAAAGGAACTGTTTAAAGTGGATATTTAAATATTCAAAATGCTATTTGCTGATGATTATTTCAGCAGTGCAAGACCCAATATGTTGAAAGGGAGAAACAAACTCAGGCAGCACTTAGAACACAGGTCAGCAAACTTTATTCTGTAAAAAAGAATGATGAAGAATTCCACATCTTGGATTAGACTCTTAATTTGGATAGAATTCAGTTCTACCAATGAGCAAATGTTTCCAGAGGACAATATGTTAGATAAAAGCAGAAGGCCGAGGTTTAAGGCTGAAAAGGATTGACTGTCAGAAATAATGGGTGCAATTGCCCGTGAATATGTAACTGTGAATATATATCTATAAGCATATGTATTATATATATGTGTATGCATGTGTATACATATTTATATGATTTTATTACAAAGTTCATAGTCTTTCATTAAGTGATTTGCCTTCAATCCTCGTTTTCCCATTAGCTCTATTATTTTTAGTGCATGATTTTGCAGAATAGTTTTTATAAATAAATACTTTTTACGGTATTAGGATAAATGCTTATATCTGGATATTTTTCTGGAACGTTATCTAAAGAAAATGGGATAGCCTAGTGTTTATTATCATGAAGTCTTATAACTCTGAATGGAAATACGTGTAATTATTGAAATGTCAATAAATAATTATTTTATTGGTAGACAGCCAATATGCTAAGAAAAATTTAGGCATAGGGCTATAAGCCCCAACAAAGCTACTATGTTCTAAATGTATCTACAGTGCTAGTTCTTTCCAAGTGGATTAGTCTATTCAAGCCCAATGTCCCTTTATTCCCGAATATATTTTAACAATATTTGGATTCCCTTGAGATTCATTTTTATCCTCCCTTTACATAGATCATATGCAATAATTAAAATTATGGCCAAGAAATAATTTTGCCTTTAACTTATAATGTCAATAACCATAGAATACATTTGGGTTGTATCTTCTATGGAAAAGGAGCCAGTGAAGTGTGAACTCATGCATACAAATCTGTTTCTCTTGCATCTGATGTTCTATGAAAGTGACTTCAGAAAAGAAATGTAATAGTTTGGGTTCTTTTGTCTGTGAGGGCAATATACTCTTTTGAAAATGTCCTTTTTCTATTTGAAAAATAAAAATAAACATTTTTATAAAATGCAAGTTTGTGTTTAAGTCCTAAATTAGTAGTTATGATAAAAATATGTTACAAAACACTGTTTTTCCATTTGTCCTTGGGAAAGTAGAAATAGAAATTACAAAACAGTTGTATTCTTCCTTAATTGTCATACTGTCTCCCAAGGTCAAGCTCAAGCTTCATTTTTTTTTTTTTTTTGGTGGTTCTAAACTAGGAAGTTCTTTTTTTTTTTTTTAAAGATTGTATTTATGTATTAGAGAGAGACACAGTGAGAGAGGGAACACAAGCAGGGGGAATGGGAGAGGGAGAAGCAGGCTTCCCGTTGAGCAGGGAGCCCGATGCGGGTCTCGATCCCAGGACCCTGGGATCATGACCTGAGCCGAAGGCAGACACTTAACGCCTGAGCCACCCAGGTGCCCCTAAAGTAGGAAGTTCTTAACTCTCATTGATCTTTTTAGCAATTATTGTCTTGATCAGACATTTAAGTAATTTATTTGGTAATTAACTCTATATGGCCTTGCTCTGAATATTTTCTTTTTCTACCTCTACTTTTCCTATGTGAAATTCTTGGAATAGGCAGTATATCTTTCACAAGCTCTTCAGTATCTAGTTGTGTCATACACATAGTGTAGTTCATAAGTACTTATGAAATAGATGAATGAATATAATCAAGTTACAGGGCCCAATTCTATCAAACCAATTGGTTGTTCTTATTTATTTTTATTTTATTTTTTCTTATATATTAAAAGTTTATTAAAGCTGTCTTACCCAATTATTTCAAGTAAACGGTTTATAAAATTAAATATTCCAAAGGAATTTAACCATATCGATATTACCTGGCAAAAAAAGGAAGGAAAAGGTTAATATAGTGAAGCATCAAATTAGCTCAGAATTTAAAAGCATACTATCCCATTAAACCTGAGAGAAACACAGAAAAGTAATGACAAAGCCATTACCATCTACTTCGAACTATATTTGTTGATAGTAAAGATGCAAAGCTGAACCTGCAGCTCTTTATGATGTTTCTGGATCATTACTCTGTTTCATTTTCTCAACTACCTGTATTATCTTTCTGAAGTCTACATTTTATACCAATTTGCAGTGGTTCATTAACAGGAAATATACTACTTTAATTTTATCTGTCTTATTCTCTTCTCTGGGTATCATTTGATAAACTGTTCTTCTCTTAAGGAAAAAATAAATAAATTGCATTCTGTGACATAACAATTCCTGTATTTCTAAATGAAGTAGCTAATTTGAAGAAATAATCATATTTCCTCATAGAGTACTTTTCTTCAAATATAAATTTAAATCAAATGGCATTTTAACTAATAATTATTGATTATGATTATTTGATTTCTTAGGAATACAAGAAGTTAATGGACTTGATTCACGTTTTTTAAATAAATAAAAAATTTTATAGTATAGTTTACACATTAAAATGTGCTTTGTTTAACTACCCAGATGAATGAATATTGGCAAATGTGTATGCTCATCCAAACACCATCACAGTCAAGACATAAAACAATTCTATTATCCTTTAAAAGATCTATCATGCCACTTTGTAGTTACACCACCTCCACCCCAGCCAACCATTGCTCTGCTTTTGGTGACAAACATTTTAAGAAATCGGATAGTGATCTATATCTGATTTTAGTGACTTCTTTTCAAACTGCTAAAGTATAATGACATCCTATTGACTATTGGTCCTTTTATACATATGTTTCAAAAAGGTTTACAAAAAACATTTTATAATTTTGTAATCATGTAACAATGTGAAAATATATAATGGACATTACTGCATCATCTTGAAGTCAATTTTCATTGTTTATTTTTTCTCTTGGAAATGAGTCATGTTTTCCTTATCTTTGTAAGCCAAATAATTTTGGAGTGTATCCTAGACATTGGATGTTTTCAAGTATTAAGGCAATAAGAAATACCTCAAAATAGTCAGCACAAAACCTTATAGCTGATAGATTCTCATTCTCATTTTAAGTTCACACTCTTTCCTCACTGGGAAACATTAAATGCTTAAAAGATTTCATGTACAGTAGCTTTTGAATTAAGATTAATGAATTGACTGGAACTTTTTTCTTTTCTATTGCTTTAGCATCATCCCACAGCATTGATAAGGTCATCATGTAAGCATTGTAAATTCAGTGTACATCTTTTTACATTGTTTTTTAATTATTGCCAAAAGGACCACACTATATATTCTTAATTATCCCACTGGACCTCTTCGCATAAAATGTAAAACTCTTGCAGTCATACAGGTCCATTTACCACACCTAGCTCCATCTTCTTTTATGCTATAACATTGCATCCAAATATGTTATAAATCCTCAGTAAGATATTATAATTTTTGCTTTAGTTTTATGTGTTTCATAAAATATAACAGAAAAAATGTCTTTTCATGTTCACATATTTCTTAAAAGATCTGAGTTTCCCTTTCAATTCCTTCCTTTTCAGTCTGAATAACTTTCTGTGTAGCATTTATTTAAGTACAGGTCTACTTATGTTGAATATTCTTGGTTTGTATTTTACTCAAAAATGTCTATTTTCATCCTCCTTGTTGAAGGATATTTTCACCATATACAGAAGTCTGTCTTGACTTTTTCTCTTTTAGTACTTTAAACACTATTCTACTTTCTTATGGCCTCCACTGTTTCTGATGAGAAGTCAATTGACATTCATATTGTTATTTCCTTATATGTGATGTGTGATTTTACTTTATTTACAAGATTTTCTTTCTTTCCTAGGCTTTTATCAGTTTGAAAATAATGTCCTTTCTTGGGGTTTTCTTTGCATTTACCCAACTCAGCGTTCACTGAATTTCTTGAAATTAGAAATTTATACTTTTCAACAATTTTTCAGAACTTTTTTATCATTCTTTATTCAAATATCTTTTTCTTCCCTATTCTTTGTCTTCTCTCTTCATGGTACCAAAATTACATGTATGTTAGATGTGTTAATTGTGTATGTTAGATGTGTTAATTGCATTCCACGTGTCACTGAGAAACTTTTTATTTTTTCCCAGTGTTTTCTCTATTTTCCAGGTTGGCAGAATTGGAGGCAGTGCAGTCAGAGAAGGCAATCAGATATCCAGGATAGATATCTGATTAGACCAAGAATATCACTACTCCTTTTATGGTGGAAGGAGGGCTGTACTTCTTAGTCAGTGAGAACATATTAAGTGCTCTACATCAGTCTCTGCTCCTGGAAGGTTAAGCATTTTGCAGTGGAAGTAGCTATATTAGCCTTGGTCAGATGGAACCCATGCTATTGGATACATGCATAACCTCCATCCTTGCCATCATGGTCATTCCATTCATATGTCCACTGTACAAATACTAGAGGAGTCCAATAAAAATGGTTGGTCTTCCACATATCCCTTCTTCAGTTTGGCTTCTTTCTGATTTTCTAGTGTCTTTCTAGATTCTAACCATAACAAAGCCCTTTACCACTACCCAGGAGTTCATGTATACTTGTACTTTAGTCCATTACTCCTTCCATTTCAGCTATCTCCTGTAAATGTACTGGGGCCCCCAAAGATGCAGGAGTTCTTTTTCAAATGAAAAGCAATTATCCCAGAAGCAAGCATGATGTTGTTGCTGAATCTTAGGGATCTGCACTATGCTTGATAGAGACAGTCCACAAGTTTGTTTTCTATGGCAAATAGCTTTAGTATTATTGGATTTGTTAGGTCAAATATTCTTAATAAACTTAGGGCATCTTATTTTGTAGCCTAAGCCGACAGCATAGTTCTTTTTCTAAGCCATACTTGGAAATGGGATTCTTTTGAGTTAACCAATAAATGAGTTAGAATATCTTTTCACATATGTTGTCTTTCCCATCCAAAAAAGTTCATCAAGCACTGCAGATCTTTCTTAGTGGTTGAGTCATAAGGCATATCTATTTGTCGATTTCCTTAGAGAGGATTTTTGGCATACTCCATACCACTGGGCTCTGAAAAACATGGATAACATGGTTAGCTCCAATCTTCTGGCAGACATGTGTCTTACTAGGATTTATCACCATCACACAAGCAATTAAATCCATTGAAATATCAGAGAAGTCAGTGATATAACTTGCAGATCTTACTTTTTAAGTTCTCTTTTAGGATCAGTTTGGTACCAAACATCCCCAGAAAGGAGATCCTGAGGTAAAGACTTAAGTGTTATGACTTTATTTGGAACTATAATCCCAGGAAATAAGAGCAAGAGAAAATGCAAGTGATTAGGGGAATGGAAAATACCATTATGTGGGTATTTGGATACCACCTAGTGTCAAGTGTGCCTGCTTGTGGTATTGGTCTGGATACCACCTAGTGTCAAGTGTGCCTGCTTGTGATATTGGTCATTCAGATGCCTATATATATATATTTTTTTTCTCATATATATTTGGTCTTTGTCCACAGTCCCTGGCTAACAGGTTCGAAGACCTTTCAGAATTTCCAGAGGACAAAAGCAATGCGAACATCTTTTGTTATGATGTCTGGTCTCTTGTCCTCAGTTTCTAAAATTGCTTCAGAGCCATCGAAGTGAAATGGTTGTCTTGGTATTCGTAACAAGCCCCTTTTCTTCCACAACTGTGTTTATGCTAATGAGATGATTTTTGGAAAACACCTACGGATGGGGGTTCCTTACGAGGGGAACCAACTGTGAATCGAGGGTTGGATGTTTCAGTCCCACCCCTCTGACCTCCAGGGGTGGGCAAGGCACTGGAGGGTGAATGGATCACTAATGTCCAATGATTTAATCAATCATGCCTGTGTAATGAAGTTCCATTAAAAGCCCAAAAAGCAGAGGGTTTAGAGACCTTCCTGGTTGGTGAATAAGTGGACATTTGGGGAGAGTGGTGCACTTGGAGCATGGACATTCCATGCCCCTCCCTCCTACCTTCCCCAATGCATCTCTTCCATATGGGTGTCACCGAGTTATACCTTTTCTTAATAAACTGGTAATCCAGTAAGTAAAATGTTTATTAGTGTTCCGTGAGCTGCTCTACAAATTAAATGAACCCAAAGAAGCAGGGTCTTTGGAACCTCCAATGTATAGCCAGTCAATCAGAAACACAAGTGATAACCTACACTTGCAACTGGTGTCTGAAGAGGTAGGTTGGGAGGGGGGTGTGAATGGGAAGGCCGTCTTGTAGGACTAAGCCCTTAATCCGTGAACTCTGTTAGAACTGAGTTAAATTGTAGAACGCCCAGCTAGTGTCCAAGAATTGCTTGTTGGTGGGGAAATCCCCTCCTCCCCAACATTGGAATTAGGTCCAGACACTTTACAGCTTAATCTTGGGATAATCTTCCGATGGTTTGTAAAAAGGCTGATAAATTATTGCTTCTGAGGACCATACACCTAAGCAGAAGAAAGGAAAAACAAAATACACTATTCACTGGGTCCTATATCTTATTATTTAAAAGTTTGCCTTATATGGTCTTACCCCATTAAGCTTCTGGTTTGCACAAGAGTGGACACTGAGTGGGAGACATAGGGCATCTGATGTCTCAACATCAGCAGGGAAGTTCTAGAGGAGTGTGTAGTGTTCACGTCAAGCAAGGCACTCTCAGCTTGTGTCTGCATATAAATCAGAGACAACACACAGCTGGTGAACCCAGCAGTGGCTGCGACAAGAGAGATAAAGCTAAAAGGACTTGAAGTGGTACACAGTAAGTTTCTGATATACACACTAAGGCATGTATACGCCTTCTCTTACTGTTAGCATGTTTGCAACAGTTCTTGAGTATGATTGCAAGTCCACTAAACAAGCAATCCCCTAATATGTGAGAGACTAAAATACAAAGGCTGCTTTTAGCACATTAATTTTCATTTACCCCAATTGCAAAATCAAAACAATGAAACCAGTTAGAACAAGCCTGAGTCATTACATAACTGACCTGCAGCTGATTTGTGTGCTGGGTGGGATGCTGAGCTAGGAAACCTGATCTATGGTGACAGATGCCAGGAAGGTTTATGCTGTGGGCAACCATGCGAACAGGTCCCTTGGTGGGAACTTGGTATCTTTCTAAATGTCTAGCCCAGGAATTATTTTGCTTAATCATTCTTTTTTGCACAACCACCCTTTCATATATGCTGAATATACTTCAGTTAACTTTTCCCTAGATGGTCTC
Organism: Zalophus californianus; assembly: GCF_009762305.2. Taxonomy (NCBI): domain Eukaryota; kingdom Metazoa; phylum Chordata; class Mammalia; order Carnivora; family Otariidae; genus Zalophus; species Zalophus californianus. Next base: position 46,982,906 of record NC_045601.1, read on the forward strand.
TGTCCTTCAGGCAACTTCTCCCTCAGTTCTCCCTGAAAGCTCCATCATCTCTCAGGGCAACATGGTTCCTCACCTATTAAACAGCTTTTAGCGTTTTCTTCTTCCTTGCAACTTTGGGCAAGATTCTGCTGGAATATTTTTCATGTAATTTTGACTTACATTTACTTACCTTTAATGCTTTTTCATAAGTCAGACCAGACATACCACCTGATTCATGATTCAACCAAATAAGGACATTTACGGACTCCAGAATGTATTTAGAAAAGGCAAGTTAACTCTCTGCCTGATTTTACTTTTGCATATTTCCACGTTTGTGTTGAAAATTGCTCTTGTCTCACTCACTATCTAGGATTTCTTCACATCATTAAATTTGTAAAATAAAACCCACTACCAAACTTTGATTTCCTGAGCCACCTATCTTCATTTTTCTCTACATATGTTAAAGAGGTTAGTTTTCAAAATGTAATTAATTTTGCTACACTCATATGGAATTTCTAAAATGTCTCTGACCTGCTGCAATTTTGAACTCCATATTAATCAACACACAGGTCTTAATAAACTGTGTTTTTATAATTTTACTTATGACCATTTTCTTAGCTACATCTTGTTTGTTTTGCTAGCTCATATTAGACCTTCTTTCTTCTACATCTCTACCACTTTTCCAGGGTCAGCACTGTGACTTCTCTTCCACCTAGTATAGTTTCTAGCTCTTCATTCTACAATGGAATTAATTTCCTCCTGACTACCATGGCAATGTGTGTTTGCTCTTATTAGTATAATTTATATTTAATATATGTCTGGTGCTGTTCTAATTACTGTAAGCATACTAACTCATTTAATCTTCGAAACAACTCTGAAGGTTGAAAGCTATTTTTGGTCACATTTTGCCAATGAGGAAATTCATTGTTTACACCATTAGTAAGTGACAGATGTAGGATACTGACCTAAGTAGCTTGCCTCTAGGCTGTTCATAATCTCCACAGACTCTAGATCACAATGATCAATCTAGAAAGAGATGGAATTAAACCTAGTAATGACAGCAGAGCATTTGGACAAGGAAACTGATCACATGGGCAGAGGGATGAGATCTTATAAAGGGCAAGAAGTCTGGCTCTTATTGACCCACAGTCTTGCAAAGTAAATTTAGCCCAGGAAAAGGCTGATATTAACTGATAAAGAAATCCTCTTGTAGCAGGAATCCATTTTATAAATGCAGCCATAAGTATATAAAAAACAAGTAGTATATAATGTGTGAAGGTTAAAAGGTATTGACATAGAGAATATACGGAAGAGAGACATGATATTGTTTTTTATACCATATTAAAGGTTATCGTGGTGACTGAAGAATTATGGCAGTGGTTTCCCAAACAGTTGGACCTAGGAGTGGAGGGCCAGGGATACACAGCTCAAGGTGTAAAGGGCAGCAGGTAGTAATAATGGCCCTGCTAGGGAAGAGTGTGCCCAAGGGGGTCAAGATAGAGACAACTGTGATGGCAACATAGGGGTACTAATGGAGTGACCTTGAGGATTTGGGGACAGAGCAAAAGTTCTTGTTTTTTCTAAGTCATTTTGTCCTGGGGCAACAAAATTATTGATAATGAAGTATGTCCTTAAAAATATTCTCATTATAAAAAAGAAGTAGCATTCAATTTCTGTTTATATTTTGTTTACTTTTACTGAAACCTAAATGACCTTCAGTTTTGCTAAGACCACTGTTCAAGTGACTACATGTACAGGGTTCCAAATTATACAGGATAGTAATGTTTGTGTCATTTCTTCACTCCTCTTAGAAAAATTCTTTTGAACTTCATTCTATCTCAGCCTCCAGATTCCCTACATAAGGACATTATTTATTATTTTTCTGCCATAAAATAAAGGCTGCCCTAGAAGGTTTTCAATATAGAACCATGGCTATTTTCAGGAAATTGCAAGTAAAAGATTTTAAATGGGTTTCCTAACGATTAAGGCATTCATTATGAGGCTTGCTAAGAGAAGGAAAAAAAAAAAACCCTCCCTCATGTCTGCATATTTCCCAGAAACAAAAATCCTAAATCATTTTTGCATGGCTTGACAGGAAAATGCCAATACTATTGCAAAAGGTGAGTCTTCTAAGGTTGCTACAAATCTCTCCATTTTTAAACAAAAAGAATTTCACTGCGCTTTTGGAAAGCACCAAAACAACCCTTGCTCAGGCAAGAAGAAAACTGATGCTTATAATTGTGTATTCAGATGATTGCATTTGCCATGAATGCATTGATCATTGTTCAATGCATGCACACTCTATTTTAAAGTTCAATTTTAGAGGTAAAGACTTTTCAGCAAACCAAGTTTTTATGGCTTGCTTTGATTGATTACTCTATTTCTCATCTAATATGTGTTGGTTACTAGAGTGCTTTCTATCTTTCTATCAAAGTATATGACATACTGAATTTTACTTTCATTGGCCTAATAATTAGAAGTGTACCTGTCTTCCCTAGCCAAAATAACAATAACAATGAAAATAATGCTTTGACTGTCTTTAGGGTTGTAGTGTTTAATGTGGTGACAGAATGCCTTTCAATTTGAAATCCCATGATTCAGTGTGGGGCTTCAGCTCAAGTGGAGGTACTGAAAGTTATTTGTTGGAATCACTTAAGCTTTGCAAACCACGTACACTAGTTCACTCCTTCCTTGCCTCCCTTTAGAGAATTCCCTTTGTAGAGGACCACTATTAATACATCCTTAGGAGTATTGAATTGGAAATAAGTGCTAGCCACTAGCCAGGGTGAAAACAGGAAATTGACTTCCACCAATTTCCCAAAGTCAAAGCAAGTTTTGAATATTTTGATTTTAGTCTAAATGGTTAAAAATGATTCTTCACTTAGAACTTGAACCTGTCTTCCCTGTACAAGAGAATAATACTCATTGACTTCCCACAGATTGCCTAGTTTAATTAACGATGGGACTGACAAATAATCTATGTTGGTATGGTGACAAACCAGTGATGACAGGAGAGCTGCTCTTTTCCCATTATTTTGTTGTTGTTGTTGTTAATGGAGCAGTTAGTTTATTTCTTAAATTAATGTATAACCTAAGGATTTATCTTGGCCTTCAGTTGTAAAAGAACTAAGAGATATGATTAAATTCTACACTTTACCTGTAATTATGGAGGTCTCATTCTTTAAAAAAGTCATTTTTTGTTTGCTTTGTTTTGTTTTTGTTTCAATCATGCTGGACAATCAGCTTGACAGCTTGCTTAAGGAGTTATCACAATATTCTGTGAAATGACCCATTTAAGATACATTTTTTTTATCTTTAAGTAGCTCACAGTCTAAGAAAACTTATTGACAATATAAATTATGAAACTTTATTCCATTACCATATATTTATATGTGCCAGACTCCACTCTAGCCATCTGAAGATCAACATAGGAATGGGGTTATGGGCTGAATGTTTGTGTTCCCCCCAAATTCATATGCAGAAACCCTGACTCCCAATAGGATGGTATTGGGGTGTGGAGCCTTTGAGAGGTAATTGGGTTTAGATTAGGTTTTGAGGGTGGTACACAGACAGTGATCTCTTCGACATCAGCCACAGCAACTTCTTTCAAGACACGTGTCCAAAGGCGAAGGAAACAAAAACGAAATGAACTTTTGGGACTTCATCAAAATAAAAACCTTCTGCACAACAAAGGAAACAGTCAACAAAACAAAGAGGCAATCCGCGGAATGGGAGAAGATATTTGCAAATGACACTATGGATAAAGGGCTGGTTTCCAAGATCTATAAAGAACTTCTCAAACTCAACACCCAAAAAAGCAAAAATCAAGTCAAAAAATGAGCAGAAGACATGAACAGAAACTTCTCCAAAGACATACGAATGGTTAACAGACACATGAAAAAATGTTCAAAATCATTAGCCGTCAGGGAAATTCAAATCAAAACCACATTGAGATATCACCTTACTCCAGTTAGAATGGCAAAAATTGACAAGGCAAAAAATAACAAATGTTGGAGAGGTTGTGAAGAGAAGGGAACCCTCTTACACTGTTGATGGGAATGAAAGTTGGTATAGCCACTTTGGAAAACAGTGTGGAGGTTCCTCAAAAACTTAAAAATAGAGCTACCCTATGACCCAGCAATTGCACTCCTGGGTATTTACCCCAAAGACATAGATGTAGTGAAAAGAAGGGCCATATGCACCCCAATCTGTTCATAGCAGCAATGTCCACAATAGCCAAACTGTGGAAAGAGCTGAGATGCCTTTCAACAGATGAATGGATAAAGAAGATGTGGTCCATATATATAATGGAATATGACTCAGCCATCAGAAAGGATGAATACCTACCATTTGCATCAACATGGATGGGACTGGAGGAGATTATGCTACGTGAAATAAGTCAAGCAGAGAAAGTCAATTATCATATGGTTTCACTTATCTGTGGAACATAAGGAATAGCATGGAGGACATCAGGAGAAGGAAGGGAAAAAAGAAGGGGAGAAATCGGAGGGGGAGATGAACCATGAGAGACTATGGACTCTGAAAAACAAACTGAAGGTTGTGGAGGGGTGAGGGAATGGGTGTTAAGGAGGGCACATATTGCATGGAGCACTGGATGTTATATGCAAACAATGAATCATGGAACACTACATCAAAAATAATGACATACTGTATCGTGACTAACATAACATAATAAAAAAGTAAATAAATAAAGCTACCCATCTGGGGAGGAATTAAGATACTGGATTAGAAAGTGAACCTTATGCTTGCTTCATACCTCAAACGCAGCTAGATAAATATCAAAGCACTTTGAAGAAGCAGGAAATCAATCTGAGTATTAAGAGAACAAACTGCACAACTCGAGGGAGAAAAGAGGCCACATTGTGGAAGAGATGTAATTTGGGGGAGAAAAGTATCACTGGTGCTGTGGAGAAGAGGGAGCCCTGATGAAGGAGAGAGAGGAGAAAGAGAGAGAGAGAGAGTGAACAGAGAGCAGGACTTGAACAAGAAAAGTACTTCCCTAAAACCATTGACAGAGGAGAAAGAGAGGGGCTGATAATCGCAAATTTTTACAAGCAGTGGAACTCAAAGCCTAAAGTTTTAGAAGTCCAAGCCCTTGCTTAGGTGGAGCCCGGTGGGTGTAGTGGTGATCCTGTGGAGAAGGAGGGCAGAAGCCTGGGAAAGGACAGCATGGTCTAAGGATCACACTGGGAGAGACATATCCCCTTCTTGGAGCATCTGGGAGAGGTGGTACTGCCTCTCTGGGGACAAAAGAGCTGGTAGGCACTGTTGAGCTGCCTGACCCATTCATTAGCATAAGAGCAGAGATGCCTGCTGAGGGTGGCTAACCTGGAATCAGTCCTTTGGCTGTGCTCTACTATAAAATCCAAGCACCTGCACATTTGTGTGACTGCCTTTTTGGGACAAACTGGCGCCAGCATCAGCAGAGTGAGACCCTACTCTAGAGGATCAGTGAGGGTCCATGCAGTGCCAGATCCCTATAATTTGATGATTTGAAACCTAGCTAGTGTGCCTGAGATAGAACACAGGAGGTGGGTGGGCACATGGCTTGGACACAGACAGGGTAAAGGCAGGGACCTGAGGGATGCCTGGGACAAATGAGGAGAGATTGTTCGCTCTTCTGTGAGGGTTTCCTGAACAGTACTGGTGCAAACTCCCCTCTCCAAGGACAAGAGAGCTGGCTGACACCATTATTTCCACTGCTCATCAGCACAGATGGACTTCTGTGAGGAGCACAGCACACACAGTGGAGGCGTGAGCCACCTACACCAAGCCCCACCCACCTGTGCTCTGCAGGTGACTTTTTCCTAGTGCAAGTGTACCTGAGAGCCAGAGCAGCAGGGGCCCCTTCCCCAGAAGATAGGTACAAACTCTCCACACCCACCAAGTCTACTGACCCTAGAGTCCTGCAAAGATTCAGCTTTAGGGGAAATAGGATCTAGCTTCTTTTAACAAGCAGACCAAAACACAGTTAAAACTAGCCACACACTGGACAAGGTCCAAACACTCCCCACTGCAGGCAAGGAGAAACTCTGCCGAGCACTACCCTGAGGGAAAGAGCAACTAAACACAACAGTAGAGTGCACACAGCATACATCAGAAACACTTCCTGAAGCATCAGGCACTAGACACTATATAACCTCTTCTTAATATAGCCATTACTCTCAGGAACAGAAAACATAACAGGCTTTCCTGATACACAGGAAACAGAGACTTAGACAAAATGCCAAGACAGAGGAATTCACACCAAAAGAAAGAGCAAGATGGGTCACAGCCAGAGATCTAATCAAAAGTGATATAAGAAATATGTCTAAGCAGATTTTAAAACAACAATTATAGGGATACTAGCTGGGCTTGAGAAAAGCATATAAGATAGCAGGGAATTCCTTAATGAAAAGATAAAAGACCTAAAAATTAGTTAGGCCCAAATTAGTAAAAAAATGCTATTACCAAAGTGCAAAACTGACTAGATGTAATGACCACAAGAATGGAAGAAGCAGAGGAATGAATAAGTGATATGGAAGATAAAATTATGGAAAATAACGAAGCTGAAAGAAGTGGGAAAGAAAAATATTGCATCATGAGTGTAGACTTAGGGAATTCAGTGACTTCATAAACCATAATAACATCGTATCAAAGGAGTCCCAGAATAGGAAGAAAGGGAAAAAGAGGCAGAAGGTTTTTTTAAACAAATTATAGCTCAAAACTTCCCTAATCTGGGGAAGGAAACAGATACCCAAATCCAGAAGGTACAAAGAACTCCTATCAAAATCAACAAAAGCAGGCCAACACCAAGACATATCATAATAAAAATTGCAAAATACAGTGAAAAAGAAAGAATCCTGAAAGCATCAAGGGAAAAGAAATCCCTAACCTACAAGGAAAGACAAATAAGGTTAGCAACAGATCTCTCTACAGAAACTTGGCAGGCCAGAAGAATGTGGCATGATATATCCAATGTGCTGAATGGGAAAAATATGCAGCCAAAAATACTTTATCTAGCAAGGTTGTCATTTAGAATAGAAGGAGAGATAAAGAATTTCATAGACAAACAAAACTAAAAAGTTTGTGACCACAAAACCAGTCCTGCAAGAAATATTAAAGGGGACTCTTTGAGTGGGAAAACAAAACAAAACAAAAACAAAAACAAAAAAACAAAACAAACAAACAAACAAAAAGCAGCAAAGACTAGAAAGGAACAGAGAAAATGTCCAGAAACAATGACTTAACAGGCAATACAATGGCATTAAGTTCATATCTTTCAATAATCACTCTGAAAATAATGGGCTAACTGCTCCAATCAAAAGACATAGGGTATCAGAATGGATAAAAAACAAGACCCATCTATATAGGCTACCTACAAAAGACTCATTTTAGACCTAAAGACACCTGCAGATTGAAAGTGGGGAGATAGAGAAATATTTATCATGCTAATGGACATCAAAAGGAGCTGGAGTAACAATATTTACATCAGACAAAACAGATTTTAAAACAAAGACCGTAACAAGAGATGAAGAAGGGCACTGTATCATAATAAAGGAGTCTATCCAACAAGATCTAACAATTGTAAATATGTATGCTCCCAATTTGGGAGCACCCAAATATATAAATCAATTAATAACAAACATAAAGGAACACACCGATAATCATACAATAATAGCAGGGGACTTATATGCCCACCTTACGGCAATAGAGAGATCATCTAAGCAGAAAAATCAATAATGAAACAATGGCTTTGAATGATACACTGGACCAGATGGACTTAACATATATATTCAAAACATTTCATCCTAAAGCAGCAGAATACACATTCTTTTCAAGTACACGTGGAACATTCTCCAGAATAGATCACATTCTAGGTCACAAATCAGGCCTCAAGGAGTACACAAAGATTGAAATCATAGCATGCATATTTTTAGAGCACAATGCTATAAAACTAAAAGTCAATCACAAGAAAAATTTTGGAAAGACCACAAATACATGGAGATCAAAGAACATCCTACTAAGGAATGAATGGGTTAACCAGGAAGTCAAAGAAGAAATAAAAAATATACATGGAAACAAATGAAAATGAAAACACGACAGTCCAAAATCTTTGGGATGCAAGAAAAGTGGTACTAAAAGGGAAGTATTTAGAAATACAGGCCTATCTCAAGAAGCAAGAAAATTCTCAAATACAGAACCTAACATTACACCTAAAGGAGCTAGAAAAGGAACAGCAGATAAAGCCTAATGCCAGCAGAAGAAGGGAAATAAACATTTGAGGGGAAATAAATGATACAGAAACAAACAAAAAACCCAGAGGAACACATCAGTGGAACTAGGAACTGTTTCTTTGAAAGAATTAATAATATTGATAGACCCCCTAGGCAGACTTATCAAAAAGAAAAGAGAAAGGACAACCACTACCACAGAAATACAATTATATGAGAATATTATGAAAAATTATATGGCAACAAATTGGGCAGTCTGGAAGAAATGGATAAATTCCTAGAATCATATAAACCACCAAATCTGAAACAGGAAGAGAGAGAAAATTTTAACAGCCTGATAACCAGCAATGAAATTGAATCAGGAATCAAAAATCTCCCAACAAACAAAAGCCCAGGGCCAGATGGCTTCCCAGGGCAATTCTACCAAACATTTAGAGTTAAGACCTATTCTTCTCAAAATGTTCTATAAAATAGGAGTGGAAGGAAAACTTCCAAACTCATTCTACAAAGCCTGCATTACCTTGATTCTAAAGCCAAACAAACTCCCCACTGAAAAGGAGACTTACAGGCCAATATCCTTGATGAACATGTGTGCAAAAATTCTCAACAAGATACTAGCAAATTGAATCCAAAAATACATTAAAAGAATTATTCTCCACGGTCAAGTGGGATTTATTCCTGGGCTGCATGGGTGGCTCAATATTGCAAATCAATCAATGTGAAACACCACATTAATAAAAGAAAAGATAAGAACCGAATGATCCTCTCAATAGATGCAGAAAAAGTACAGCATCCATTCTTGATAAAAGCCTTTGACAACATAGGGATAGAGGGAACATACCTCAACATCATAAAGACCATATATGAAAGATCCACAGCTAGTATCATCCTCAATGGGGAAAAACTGAGAGCTTTTCCTCTATGGTCAGGAACAAGACAGGGATGTCCAAACTCACCATTCTTATTTAACATATACTGGAAGTCTTAATCACAGCAATCAGAAAACAAAAAGAAAAGGCATCCAAATTGCCAAGGAAGAAATCAAACTAGCACTATTCTCAGACAACATGATACTCTATGTAAAGAACCTGAAAAACTCCACCAAAAATTGCTAGAACTTGTACACAAACTATAGAACTGTAGAACACTTATGAAAGAAATTGAAGAGGACACAAAGAAATGAAAAGTATCCCATGCTCATGGATTGGAAGAAAAAATATTGTTAAAATGTCCACACTACCCAAAGAAATCTTACACATTTAATGCAAGTCTATCAAAATACCACTAGCATTTTTCACAGAGCTAGAACAAACTAACCTAAAATGTGTATGGAACCACAAACGATCCTGATTAGCTAAGGCAATCTTGAAATGGAAAAGCAAAGATATAGGCATCACAGTTCTGGACTCTAGGTATATTACAAAGCTATAGTCATCAAGATAGTGTGGTACTGGCACAAAAACAGACACATAGATCAATGGAACAGAATAGACAACCCAGAAATGGACCCACAACTATATGGTCAACTAATTTTTGACAAAGCAGGAAAGAATATCCAATGGAAAAAAAGACAGCATCTTCAACAAATGATGTTGGGAAAACTGGACAGCAGCACACAGAAGAATGAAATTGGACCACTTTCTTACACCACACACAAAAATGAATTCAAAATAGATGAAAGACCTAAATATGAGACAGGAAACCATACAAATCCTAGGGGAGTATACAGGCAGCAACCTCTTTGACCTCAGCCATAGCAACTTCTTACTAGACACATCTCTGGAGGCAAGAGAAACAGAAGTAAAAATGGACTTCAAGATAAAAATCTTCTACATAGAGAAGGAAACAGTCAACAAAATTAAAGGCAGCCTACAAAATGGGAGAAGATATTTGCAAATGACATATTTGATAAAGAATTAGTATCTAAAATCCATAAAGAACTTACTCAAACCCAACACCCCCCCCAAAAAAATAATCCATTTAGAAATGGGCAGAAGACATGAATAAACATTTTTCCAAAGAAGACATCCAGATGGTTAACTGACACATGAAAAGATGTTCAACATCACTCATTATCAGGGAAATACAAATCAAAACCACAATGAGATACCACCTCACACCTGTTAGAATGGTTAAAATTAACAACACAGTAAACAACAGATATTGGTGAGGATGCAGAGAAAGGGGAACCCTCCTACACTGTTGGTGGGAATGCAAACTGGTGCAGCCACTGTGGAAAACAGTATGGAGGTTTCACAAAAACTTAAAAGTAGAACTACCCTAGATCCAGCAATTGCACTACTGGGTGTTTGCCCCAAAGATACAAAAATACAGACTTGAAGGGACACATGCACCCTGATGTTTATAGCAACATTATCAACAATAGCTAAATTATGGAAAGAGCCCAAATGGCCATCAACTGATGAATGGATAAAGAAAATGTGGTATATATGTATAAATGTGGTATATATGTATTACACAATGGAATATTACTTAGCCATAAAAACAGATGAAATCTTGCCATTTGCAACAACGTGGATGGAGCTAGCATATATTATGCTAAGCAAAACAAGTCAGTCAGAGAAAGACAAATACCATATGATTTCACTTATATGTGGAATTTAAGAAAGAAAACAGATGAACATAGGAGAAGGTGGGGGGGAAGGAGAAGGAGGCAAACCATAAGAGACTCAACTATAGAGAATAAACTGAGGGTTGATGGAGAGGAGGTGGGTAGGGGATAGGCTAATGGGATTAAGGAGGGCATTTGTTGTGATGAGTACTGGGTGTTATATGTGAGTGATGAATCACTAAATTCTACTCCTGAGACCAATATTATACTATATGTATTGGGAGGCAGAGCGAGATGGCGGAGGAGTAGGAGACCTGGATTTCATCTGGTCTCAGGAATTCAGCTGAATAGGGATCAAACCATTCTGAATACCTATGAACTCAACAGGAGATCAAAGAAAAGAATAGCAACAACTCTGAACAGAGAAGCGACCACTTACAGGAAGGTAGGACGTGCGGAGAAGTGAATCTGAGGCGATATTCAGGAGGATAGATGGCGGGGGAGGGGGCCTCCATCGGCTGCTTCTGGCAAGTGCTAGAGCCACGGAGCACAAAATCAGAACTTTTAGAAGTCGGCTCCGTTGAGGGACGTCGCTCCAATGGCTAAGCTGGGGGTGGAACCCTTGTGGGACAGTGTGGTCTCAGGACCCTCGGGGTCACAGAAAGACCGGGGGTGCCTGAGTGTGGCAGAGCTCCCAGGTGTCGGAGCGGGGAAGCCGGCTGCAGAGACGGAGCCAAGGCGCGGGCTGTCAGCTCGGGGTTGCCATAAACTGCGATCCGCAGCACAGTCGGGCCACTGCTCCTCCAGCAGGGACCCAACAACTGGCAGATCTGGGGAGACTCCCCTTCCTCCCCCGGGAGGAGAGGTGCGGGAGCGCACCGCAGGGATCTGCTGGGTTTGGAGACTCCACATGGGGTCGGGTACCAGAGATAGAAACGCTCGGTCACTGGCCGGGTGAGCACGGAGTGCGGACAGAGACCGTGAACACAGGAGTGACTGCTTTTCTCTGGGGGCTCACTGAGGAGCAGGGCCCGGAATTCTTAGCTCCTCCGGGTGGAGACTGGGAGGCCACCATTTTCACTCTGGTCCTCCAAAGCTGTACCGAGAGCTTGCAGGGAACAAAAGCTCCTGAGAGCAAACCTGAGCAGATTGCTTAGCCCGGACCGGCAAGGGCAGGGCAATTCCGCCTCTGGCAAAGACATTTGGAAACCACGGCAACAGGCCTCTCCCCCAAAAGATCAGCACGAACAGCCAGCAAGCCAAGACCAAGTTTACCGATCAAGGAGAACCGGAGAACTCCAGCACTAAGGGAATACTGCACATAGAATTCATGGCTTTTTTACCATGATTCATTAGTTTTTCAAAGTTAATTTTTTAACTGTTTTTTTTTTGAATTTTTCTTTTTCCCTTTACAACCAACATCTTATCAATCCCTTTTTTTAAAAAAACATTTTTTATTTTTCATTTTTAGAATCATATTTTATCCCTTCATAGTAGGTACCCTTATTTTTGGCATATATATACAAGTTGTTCTCTCTTTAAAATTTTGAGATACAGTTTCTTCTAACAGATCAAAATATACCCTAAATCACTAGTGTATGGCTTTGTTCTAGTCTCCTGCCTCATCACATTCTCTCCCTTTTTTTTCTCTTTTTTTTTAAATCTTCTTTCTTTTTTCAAAAAACTTCTTATCAATTCCTTTTATAAAATCTTTTATAATTTTGATCTTTACACTCATCTTCCATCCCTTCATTGTATCAACCCTTATTTTGTTCATATATAAGTCTTTCTCCCTTTAAAATTTTAGGAGGCACTTTCTTCTAACAGACTAAAATATGCCCAAAATCTAGTGTGTGGCACTGATCTATGCACTAGCCTGATCATATCTGATCATATTCAGTTTTTTTTGTTTTGTTCTGTTTTTGTTTGTTTTTATCTTTATCTTTTTCTTTTTTTTTTTTGATTTCTCTTTCTTTTTTCTTTCTTTCCCTTTTTTTCCCCCTGGTTTCAGGTCTTTTCTGCTTTGTATAGAGTATATTTGCTGGGGACGTTTTTAACCTGTTAGCATTTTGTTCTCTCATTCATCTATTCTCCTCTGGACAAAATGACAAGATGAAAAAAATCACCTCAGCAAAAAGAACAAGAGGTAGTACCGTCTGCCAGGGAACTACTCAATACAGACATTAGTACGATGTCGGACTTAGAGTTCAGAATCATGACTGTAAAGATACTAGCTGGGCTTGAAAAAAGTGTGGAAGTTATTAGAGAAACCCTTTCTGGAGAAATAAAAGAACTAAAATCTAACCAAGTCGAAATCAAAAAGGCTATTAAAGAGGTGCAATCAAAAATGGGGGCACTAACTGCTAGGATAAATGAGGCAGAGGAGAGAATCAGCGATATAGAAGACCAAATCATGGAAAATAAAGAGCCTGAGAAAAAGAGAGATAAACAACTATAGGATCATGAGGGCAGAATTCGAGAGATAAGCAATATGATAAGATGAAACAACACTAGAATAATTGGGATCTGAGAAGAAGAAGAGAGAGAGAGAGGAGCAGAAGGTATATTGGAGCAAATTATAGCAGAGAACTTCCCTAATGTGCGGAAGGAAACAAGCATCAAAATCTAGGAGGCACAGAGAACCCCTCTCAAAATCAGTAAAAATAGGTCAACACGCCGACATCTAATAGTAAAACTTACGAGTCTCAGAGACAAAGAGAAAATCCTGAAAGCAGCTCAGGAGAAGAGATATGTAACCTACAATGGTAGAAACATTAGATTGGCACAGACTTATATCCACAGAGACCTGGCAGGCCAGAAAGAACTGGCATGATATCTTCAGAGCACTAAATGAGAAAAATATGCAGCCAAGAATACTATATCCAGCTAGGCTGTCATTGAAAATAGAAGGAGAGATAAAAAGCTTCCAGGACAAACAAAAACTAAAGGAATTTGCAAACACAAAACCAGCCCACAAGAAATATTGAAAGGGGTCCTCTAAGCAAAGAGAGCCTAAAAGCAGCTTAGATCAGAAAGGAACACAGACCATATACAGTAACAGTCACCTTACAGGCAATACAAGGGCACTAAATTCATATCTTTCAATAGTTACCCTGAATGTAAATGGGCTAAATGCCCCAATCAAAAGACACAGGCTATCAGATTGGATTAAAAAACAAGACCTATCGATATGCTATCTGCAAGAGACTCAGTTTAGACCCCAAGACATCCCCACATTGAAAGTGAGGGGGTGGAAAACCATTTACCATGCTAATGGACACCAAAAGAAAGCTGGGGTGGCAATCCTTATATCAGACAAATTAGATTTTAAAACAAAGACTGTAATAAGAGATGAGGAAGGACACTATATCCTACTTAAAGGGTCTATCCAACAAGAAGATCTAACAATTGTAAATATCTATGCCCCTAACATGGGAGCAGCCAGTTATATAAGCCAATTAATAACAAAAGCAAAGAAACACATTCACAACAATACAATAATAGTGGGGGACTTTCACATCCCCCTGACTGAAATGGACAGATCATCTAAGCAAAAGACCAACAAGTAAATAAAGACTTTAAATGAAACAGTGGACCAAATAGACTTCACAGACATATTCAGAACATTCCATCCCAAAGCAATGGAATACACATTCTTCTCTAGTGCCCATGGAACATTCTCCAGAATAGATCTCATCCTAGGTCAAAAATTAGCTCTCAACTGCTACCAAAAGATTGGGATTATTCCCTGCATATTTTCAGACCACAATGCTTTGAAACTAGAACTCAATCACAAGAGGAAAGTCGGAAAGAACTCAAATACATGGAGGCTAAAGAGCATCCTACTAAAGAATGAATGGGTCAACCAGGAAATTAAAGAAGAATTTAAAAAATTCATGGAAACCAATGAAAATGAAAACACAACTGTTCAAACTCTTTGGGATACAGCAAAGGCAGTCCTAAGGGGAAAGTATATAGCAATACAAGTGTTTCTCAAGAAACAAGAAAGGTCTCAAATACACAACCTAACCCTACACCTAAAGGAGCTAGAGAAAAAACAGCAAATAAAGCCTAAACCCAGCAGGAGAAGAGAAATAATAAAGATCAGAGCAGAAATCAATGAAATAGAAACCAAAAGAACAGTAGAACAGATCAACGAAACTAGGAGCTGGTTCTTTGAAAGAATTAACAAGATTGATAAACCCCTGACCAGACTTATCAAAAAGAAAAGAGAAAGGACCCAAATCAACAAAATCATGAATGAAAGAGGAGAGATCACAACCCACACCAAAGAAATACAAACGATTATAAGAACATATTATGAGCAACTCTATGCCAGCAAATTAGATAACCTGGAAGAAATGGGTGCATTCCTAGAGATGTATCAACTACCAAAATTGAAGTAGGAAGAAATAGAAAACGTGAACAAATACCTATAACCACTAAGGAAATTGAAGCAGTCATCAAAAATCTCCCAACAAACAAAAGCCCAGGGCCGGATGGCTTCCCAGGGGAATTCTACCAAACATTTCAAGAAGAATTAATACCTATTCTCCTGAAACTGTTCCAAAAAATAGAAATGGAAGGAAAACTTCCAACCTCATTTTATGAGGCCAGCATTACCTTGATCGCCAAACCAGACAAAGACCCCATCACAAAGGAGAATTACAGACCAATATCCTTGATGAACATGAATGCAAAAATTCTCACCAAAGTACTAGCCAATAGGATCCAACAGTACATTAAAAGGATTATTCACCATGACCAAGTGGGATTTATCCCTGGGCTGCAAGGTTGTTTCAACATCCGCAAATCAATCAACGTGATACAATACATTAACAAAAGAAAGAACAAGAATCATATGATCCTCTCAATAGATGCAGAAAAAGCATTTGACAAAGTACAGCATCCTTTCTTGAACAAAACTCTTCAGAGTATAGGAATAGAGGGTACATACCTCAATATCATAAAAGCCATCTATGAAAAACCTACAGCAAATATCATTCTCAAAGCTCTCAGCTTTTCCCCTAAGGTCAGGAACGTGGCAGGGATGTCCACTATCACCACTGCTATTCAACATAGTATTAGAAGTCCTAGCCACAGGAATCAAACAACAAAAAAAAATCAAAGGCATCCAAATCGGCAAAGAGGAAGTCAAGCTCTCAGTCTTTGCAGATGATATGATACTGTATGTGGAAAACCCAAAAACTCCACCCCAAAACTGCTAGAACTCATACAGGAATTCAGTAAAGTAGCAGGATATAAAATCAATGCACAGAAATCGGTGGCATTCCTATACACCAACAACAAGACAGAAGAGAGACAAATCAAGGAGTCGATCCCATTTATAATTGCACCCAAAACCATAAGATACCTAGGAATAAATTTAACCAAAGAGGCAAAGGATCTGTACTCAGAAAACTATAAAATACTCAGGAAAGTAATTGAAGAAGACACAAAGAAATGGAAAAACATTCCATGCTCATGGATTGGAAGAACAAACATTGTGAAGATGTGAGTGCTACCTAGAGCAATCTACACATTCAATGCAATCCCCATCAAAATACCATCCACTTTTTTTCAAAGAAATGGAACAAATAATCCTAAAATTTGTATGGAACCGGAAGAGACCCCGAATAGCCAGAGGAATGTTGAGAAAGACAAGCAAAGCTGGCGGCATCACAATTCCAGACTTCCAGCTCTACTACAAAGCTGTCATCCTTAAGACAGTATGGTACTGGCACAAAAACAGACACATAGATCAATGGAACAGAATAGAGAGCCCAGAAATGGACCCTCAACTCTATCGTCAACTCATCTTTGACAAAGCAGGAAAGAATGTCCAATGGAAAAAAGACAGTCTCTTCAACAAATGGTGTTGGGAAAATTGGACAGCCTCATGCAGAAGAATGAAACTGGACCACTTCCTTACACCACACACAAAAATAGACTCCAAATGGTTGAAAGACCTAAATGTTAGACAGGAGTCTATTAAAATCCTCAAGGAGAACACAGGCAGCAACCTCTTGGACCTCAGCTGCAGCAACTTCTTCCTAGAAACATCGCCAAAGGCAAGAGCAGCAAAGGCAAAAATGAACTATTGGGATTTCATCAAGATAAAAAGCTTTTGCACAGCAAAAGAAACAGTCCACAAAACCAAAAGACAGCCAACAGAATGGGAGAAAATATTTGCAAATGACATACCAGATAAAGGGCTAGTATCCAAAATCTATAAAGAACTTATCAAACTCAACACCCAAAGAACAAATAATCCAATCAAGAAATGGGCAGATGACATGAACAGACATTTTTTCCAAAGGAGACATACAAATGGCCAACAGACACAGGAAAAAGTGCTCAACATCACTCGGCATCAGGGAAATCCAAATCAAAACCTCAATAAGATACCACCTCACACCCGTCAGAATGGCTAAAATTAACAAGTCAGGAAACAACATGTTGGTGAGGATGCGGAGAAAGGGGAACCCTCCTACACTGTTGGTGGGAATGCAAGCTGGTGCAGCTACTCTGGAAAACAGTTTGAAGGTTCCTAAAAAAGTTAAAAATAGAGATACCCTACAACCCACGAACTGCACTACTGGGTATTTACCCCAAAGATACAAATGTAGGGATCCGAAGGGGTATGTGCACCCCAATGTTTATAGCAGCAATGTCCACAATAGCCAAACTGTGGAAAGAGCGAAGATGTCCATCGACAGATGAATGGATAAAGAAGATGTGGTATATATACACAATGGAATATTATGCAGCCATCAAAAGGAATGAGATCTTGCCTTTGGAACGACGTGGTTGGAATTGGAGGGTGTTATGCTGAGTGAAATAAGTCAATCAGAAGAAGACATGTATCATATGACCTCACTGATATGAGGAATTCTTAATCTCAGAAAACAAACTGAGGGTTGCTGTAGTGTTGGGGGGTGGGAAGGATGGGGTGGCTGGGTGATAGACATTGGGGTGATAGACCATGTGCTATGGTGAGCTCTGTGAATTGTGCAAGACTGGTGAATCACAGATCTGTACCTCTGAAACAAATAATGCAATACATGTTAAGAAAAAAAAGAAGAAGATAGCAGGAGGGGAAGAATGAAGGGGAGTAAGTCAGAGGGGGAGACGAACCATGAGAGATGATGGACTCTGAAAAACAAACTGAGGGTTCTAGAGGGGAGGCAGGTGGGAGGATGTGTTAACCTGGTGATGGGTATTAAAGAGGGCACATTCTGCGTGGAGCACAGGGTGTTATGCACAAACAATGAATCATGGAACACTACATCAAAAACTAATGATGTAATATTTGGTGATTAACATAACAATTAAAAATTAAAAAAAATATTATACTATATGTTAACTAGAATTTCAATAAAAACTTGAAACAAAAAAATATATATATAAAGCCACCCAATCTATGGTATTTTGTTATTGCAGCCTGAGTTGAATAAGACAAATGATTTCTTCCCTCAAGAAACAATGTAATGATTAATCAAACTTGTATAAAATGTTATGCTTAAAAACTTCTAAGATACAAGAGGGCACAGAATAAAGCATTCATGATGTGGTCGGCTTGGTCAAGAACACTTTGTCCTTTAAGACAGAAAAGATGGAAGAAGAGATCTCAAAATCATGTTGTAGATCATGTCATAGAAATTTGGTGGAATGTTTTAGGATTTAGGCATGTGACTAAAGGAGAAAGACAAAGTATATCTCCAGAATTCAGAAGGCTCTAATGTGGAATAAAGAAGAGGTTGATTTCAAATCATGCTCAAGTGCTAAAATAGGATCAATAAGTGGACATTCCCGGAAGATAATTTAAATTTCATAAACAAGTTGTATTGGAAGCTACTGCCTGTATGAAAATTAAGTAGTTAGTGAAAAAAGCATTTTGAAGGAAGGTATTCCTGTCTCAGAAAGTAAAGTAGGGATATAGTGACTCTAAGTTCTCTTCAAACTCTAATTTATAAAATTAAATTTTGGGATTTCACATTTTGATTTTAAGCATGTATTAGACATAGTCATATTTTATAGAATGAGCACCTATGAATCATGGATTATGATGTTAAAATAACAACTAAAACCCATTTCATATTTCTTTCTTTTAATGAAACCATTGGATTATAGTAGAATTGGAGTGTCTGTGTGTGTGTGTGTGTGTGTGTGTGTGTGTGTGTGTGTGTGTGTTTAAGCGCATTGTTGTTTTATGTGCACACATTTGGGATATAGTTTGCTGATAGAATATAAAAAGATCAGAGGAAATTTAAACTCATCTTGAAAAAAAGGCATGCTTCTTTTTTTCTGGAAGGTTTAGGTTTGTATTGTTTTGCTGCATCTATTGTTTAACTATTGTTTAAAACATGGCCTTTATATTATTAGTTGTTACTTATTACTTGTGGCCTACTGTCAATTACTACAACACGGGACATATTGCATTATTGAGTGTTTTGTATGGGTAGAACTTCGCAAAAGTAATTAACAAAGTACACTGAAAGTAATAATCAATGTTAACAACAGTTATGTAGATAAAATCATTTTCATAAACAAAATGCCCTAATTAGTCTGAATTCTTTCTTGATGAAACATAGGAGCTCTAGACAATAACTTTCTCAATATCTTTAATTCGCTGGAGCACTTCTAGTGATGATAATAGTCTCAGAAATCTATCATATGCAACTACTTTCCTTGGGAGATTAACATCTTTAATGCTTTCTCCGTACTGATAATATTAAGCTTTTGGTAGCCATTTTTTGGATGGTTGCCATTTAACTCTGTACTGCATGTAAATTTTAGTCAATGTGTTTTTGATAGCTTATTCATTCAAAAAATATAAACACATACTATATGATATCTACACACTAAGGATACAAAAGTTTTTTGGATTATGTGTTTGACTTTTACAAGTGATAAATTATCAATGGGTTTTTATAATTCAATATATTTCTACATAGATGTGAATTTATGTATTTTAAGAAACTTTGTTCAAATTTGTTCAAAATTTCAAAGTAATTTTGGCAATAAAACAATTTTTGTTTGTATGAAACTAAAGTCTTCTTTTGATACATCTAGCTGTATAGATAGATCTCTATCTATCTATCTATCTATCTATCTATCATTTATTGATCAAAATCCCAAGATAACTGGGTTAAATAGATAGAAGTTAACTCATTACTCACTTAAAAGAAGCAAGATGAAGGTTATCCTGGGCTGGTGTAGTGGCACATGGCCAGAGATGCAGGCATCTTTTATCTTGCTGCTTCTCCATCATCAGCACACAACTTCCACCTGATTCTTCTAGATGGCTACGTCAGCTCACGCATTTCATCCACATTCCAGTAAGCAGGAAGAAGAAGAAGAGCCAAAAACAACATTGCAGAGATTTCCTGTAGGCTACCATACAGCATATTGACCTGTCTCTCATTGGTCAGAACTTAGTCACTGGACTATATCTCACAACAGGGAACGCTATGAAAGATGGTCTTAATTTTAAGCAACTAAAAACACTCAATTTCTGAAAAAAGGATAACTAGTATTTATGCAAGTTGTTGTCTCTGCTACACTTTACTTAAAAGACTCTTGAAAAATAAAATAATTTATAGACATCCTATCCTGAATGAGTGGTTTTTGGTGGCCATGTTCAGAAAATATAGTTAGAGAGCTGGAAGAACAGAATATAGAGCTATTTTAAAGGGATTCCCAAAATGCATAAATGAAAAAACACCTGGGCAAGAACTTGGGAACAGGAAGTTGAGTCATTCTACTTTTATAATTTACATACGTAAGTATTCTTCTTCTTGTGATGAAATCGTAGATCTTTAAATTAGAGAACGTGCTAGATATAGTCAATTTTAATATCGTCAGAAAATTAAGGTAAAAAATAAATACACAATTTGTGTAAGAACAAAAATAATAATGGCCAATATTTATGGACTAGTTACCACATACCAGGAAGCCCTTTACATATTGTTATTGCATTTGGTCCTCACAACAACCCTAGGGAATTGATGCTTGTATTATTTCTTTTTAGAGATGAGGAAACCGATGAGCAGAGAGGTTAATTGCGTTGCCCACATTCACAGGGACATGAGGATGCTGAGATAGGTCTTGAATCCTGTAACAGGATTCAAAGCCCTCATTCCTGACCACTAAACTAATGCTTTCTCTCATCTGTTGGTACATAACAGCATCCTGGATAAAAGCTCAGAGATGACCATTCTAAATCTGCTTTCCTCTTCTACTGTCAGGACAGTTAAGAGTTCCTCCGGCTTGTCCCTCTAGCCTTTCCTCCACTTTCAACATCACCATCTGGGAATTCCTAGGGACATTCTTTTAACTTCTCAGGCTTCTCTCTGACTCTTGACCCCGAAGAGTACCTGTAAACAACTTTTCTGAAAACCTGGGTCTCATCTACATTCCTCTCTTCTGCAAACTTCATTGCTCGTGTTAAAAACAGAGTTATTTATGTTAAGCCCTACATCACCAAACCAAGACTTAATTATAGTTTCATCTCTCCCAAAAATGGAATCTTAATCCAATCAGGAGTAGCTTGATCAGCAGCCGTTAGGTAATCTTCCTGAGAAACCACTGCTATCCCCTAAAGGAAAGTAACCTTGCAATAACCAACCAACTTTCTTTTGACCAGCACAATTTTCTTACTCCCATTTCCTTCTGGCTATCAAAATTCTTTCATTTTGTATAGCTCCTTGGAGCTCCTTTCTATCGGCTAGGTTGGATGCTGACAGAGGTGAATCAATTTTTGTTCAAACTCTTAAAATTTTTAATATGCTTCAGTTTATCTTTTAAACACCTGTGACCTCAAAACTCCATTTTCCCAAACTTTTTCCAATTTCTTGCCTTCAGACTTTCACCACTATGCTTCTGCATCCCATCCTTATCGCCTTAGTAATTTGAATCCTGCCAATGTCCTTGGCTTCAATCCTTGCTCTTTTTTCAACTTGATGTTAGAGCCACCTTGGCCGTGAAGGGCTTACAGTGCAACATGATTCTATCCCATCAGGGCCTTCACACTTGCTATTCCCTCTCATGAAATATTCTTTGCCCCTTCTCATTCATCATTTAACTCCTACTTCTCCTTTAGGTCTCGATGATTTATTCATCACTTCTCAGAGAAGTTATTCCTAATCTCCTGAGTTTGGTCATTTTCCTTCTTGTGCATTCTGCAGCATCCAAACTCCTTGCTACTTAAAGTGAGGTCTGTAAGGCCAGCCTGTAGCACTGGCATTACTTAGAAGTCTGCTGGAAATACAGAACCTCAGGCTTCTGCTGGATTTACTGAACCAGTATTTGCATTTTAATAAGATCCCCAGGTCATTCAGATGCACATTAAAGGTAAGAAGCCCTGTCCTTTTGGATCACCTTTCATAATTGTATGGCATGACTGGAATCCATTCTTTTATACAGAATCCTGCCTTATATAAAATATAAAGATGCGTTCCATGAGGGCAAGGGCCTGAGCGGTCATTTTCACTGCTTTATTCACAGTTCCTGGTACAGTGCATTACCTACAAAAAAACACTCAACATAATTATTGAATGTTCAACAGATTTTGTATATTTTGTATAGAGCAACAAACATAAATCAAAATGATCAGAACAATCTAGCAAAGATGACCTATAGCTATAAATTGCTTACATTTGTCTTTTCTCCAAAGAGTAAAATAGTGTAATTATTATAGCACCTTACCTAGAGCATACTATTTTATGATATATTCAATTCATGCAAAATGTAATCTAAACTTTGACATGTATTAGTGTCAAGAGTTCACAGAAGTATCCAATGGATGTACTATCAAATGACTATACTTAAAAAAACTGGTATTAGATGGCACACAAAAAATAATGGATCTTTCAATATGCTTTGCTAGCTATGATGATAACATTGAAGTCAAAGTTTCTTTCTTTTTTTTTTTGGCAGTGAAAGGCAATGCTATTTTTTTTCTTTGTACCTCTGAAAATACATTTATAGTGTAGGGGTAGAAAAGGTTGGGCTTGGGGTAGTAAATTGGTGAGGAAATAACAAGTTTTTTTTTATAGTCTTCTCAGCCCTAAATTTCTTATTTCTGGTGGTAAGTATGTCTCTCTTCCTCCACATACAGGGAAGTTACCTTTCACATGGGAAATTCATTTCCTGCTTTCAGGGGGACAAAGAAGCGTCAGAGTGTCCTTCTTACAATGGCTGTTTTGCAAGGAATTTTAATTCAAAATAGTTAAATATGCCAAATTGGCATATTTGGGTGGCACATTCTGCTGCCTTCAATAAGACTGAGACTTTAATTTGTATTTGGGAAACTGAAGTTTTACTAAAAACACTATAAGGGAATAAAAGTTTATTTGTCCATCAATTATAATGGAAACTACTTCTTCCTAATTGCTACTACCACCATGAAGCATAAAATTAAGCAATAACTATATGGGATACTCTTGGAAGCATATCTAGTGGACTAAAACAAGATGAATTTCCTCTCTAAGGTTATTGTGGCTAATAAATCAAAGCCTCTTGAACAGTATGAAAGTTGGGGTTGGTGTTTCTTGCATGTTATCTCCAGCTAGGTGTGATATGGATTTTAAAATGTTCTGAGTCAGTGACATTTAACTATCCAATCAACTTTGATGTAATAAGATACTGTCCTTGCATGAGCCTGTAGTTTGTCTTTGATTTTGTTTTTCTGAGCAAATCTTGGTGATTATATCTCTTACCTTATACTTGAGTTTCAGATGACTGGGTGATTCAGGGACTGAACTTGATTAGAATCCTGTCATTACCTGTTTGAATAAAAAGTCTTTCTCAATTTATAAAAGAAGTATAGAGATGAAAAGTTCTCAGTAAAACATGTTTGGTAATTGGGAGTTTCTGACAAATTACAGTCAAGAGCACTGCTCCCTTTCAAGATTCCACAGGCCTCCTTCGGCTTACAGAGTTATTGATTGAGCAATGATGGAACTACTCTTTTTCTACCCTGAAAAAAATGAGAGGCCATGAGAGGCCCACCTCATCAGCGATATAGGTATTAGGCCTCTGTGATTAGGCACCTGTGATTTCAAGGGAAGTAAATGTAAAGTTCTGGTCTCTCCTACTAGCTGGAAATTTTTGCTTTTCTTTTAAAAATGGAATCTACTATGTCAGCATGTTTAAGTCATCTTTATGCAAAAGTTTGAATGGAATCATCACACAATATGCCTTTTGTTGTCATTTGT
The DNA here is from genome assembly GCF_009762305.2 of Zalophus californianus. Classification (NCBI taxonomy): domain Eukaryota; kingdom Metazoa; phylum Chordata; class Mammalia; order Carnivora; family Otariidae; genus Zalophus; species Zalophus californianus. The sequence goes on from NC_045601.1 coordinate 47,006,911, forward strand.
ATCTCACACTTCTCAGAATAATGTGAAACATGCCTTATAAATATCAGAAGTCAGGGATTTCTGAGCCATTTCATATTTTGTGTTATTCGACTTTACTTTTCCTCTCATGGGCCGTCATCCTAATATATCAGCAAAGTATCATTTCCATCCATTTTTTACTTGTCTGTTGCTTGAATACTTAATTTGCCTTGATAATCTCTACCAAAAAAATTGAAATATTGGTGGGACTTATTTTAATAGATCTGCAGCATCAAAGAATAGACACAAATATAACAGTGAGTATAAACTGCAGCCTGATATTCCATATAACGTGACAGATCATGTGACTAATCAGCAAGTATTCACCCTACCGAACTGTGTGAGAAGTTTGCTACTCTCTAGAGGGAAGGGAGAAGAAAATGGACTTCCTTTTGGAGGTTGTGATTAGCATCCTTGTCATCATCATCATGTAGAGAGACAATAACTTTACTGACCTCATCTTTTCAGACTCCACTGATCAAACAAGAACCAACTCAAACTTCAGTCCAACCAAAATGCAAATTTTATCATACAACTAATTTTGGAAAAATTATCTGGAGAGAAGTCCATGATGACATTGTAAATGTTTAGTGATAAAAGCAGGCTCCAAGCCCGTGTGTATATATTACAGCATACTCTAATTTGTCTTCAGGAGAAAACCTCTTAAAGCATGTATGAGTTGGATATATTTTTAAAAAAACTACAGAAGAATAAAAATACTGTGGTGATTCCTGTAAAAAAAAAAGAATAGACACAGAAGAAAAATATGTATCATTACATCAAAGCTAGGACTCCCTCATTTTAGCAAGTACACTTGTTGGTGTCTTCCATGGTGGGCCTTGTTCTGGTTAGTTGTTCTGCAATATGTTTCATCTTTATGGCTTAGAAACTAGAAAAATATGGCTACACCCACCATAAGACAGACTAATTTCACCGAAGTGAAATGATTATTATCTTGTCTGTCATGTGGTCCTGTGCTGTATAGATGATTTCAAAGATCTGCCAAAACTGAAGGTGCACTGTAGCAGAGTCCAGCAAATGTTTAACCAACGTGGTGGGTTGCGTCAATCAGTTGAGCTCTAGTACTGAAACACTCCTTTAAAAATGATCTAAATAAGATCTGCATTTTAGTAGAAAAAGAAAGCATTTATCCTTACAAATAGGACACCTAAAAATGCATTGACTTTGACAGCAATGCTGCGCTAAGGTGTAATAAAATTGATGAGCCCATATAATAAAATTTATGGAACCAGAGTGAATTCAATTTATTTGAATATGCTCAGTTATGTTTTTGTTTATTCCCACAGCAGATGTTTAATTTACAAACCAGGCAATTACGACAGCTCTTCCAAACAAATAAGAGCAGATTAGTCAAACGTTCACATCAATTTTTATGTTTATCATTAGTTTTATGAGGTGTCATGAATATTCAGTGGTAAAAGAAACTATCATTGTGGTACCTGGAAAACCTCAAAATGATGTTTTGCATCTCTAAATGCTATTTCCCCCTTTTGATAAACCTATTAATGTGTGTTGTCTCTTATTACGAGTAGGGTTTACGGGCTACAGTGGAAAAAACAGTCATTCTCTCTAGGGATCTTGCACAGTCTAATCAATGTGCTGATGGCATTTTTGTGGAAAGTGTGTGAAAATGTATAGGTGACCATATTTTGATTTTACTATGCAGATAAGGACATCTTTGTATATTCTGGAAAATTATCATGCAGATTTATAAAATTTTAATTGTACTTAAAAATTATAGCTCATCGTGCTTTCATTTCTAAGTTTCATTTGCTTCCTCTCATTGAAACACCTTTTGTTACACGAAGGGAAAGTTTTGCTTTTCCAGACACCAGACCTATTGTGGCTCTCAATGTGAACATGGAGAGAGGAAGTCTTAACATGGAGCCATTTATGAGGGAGATTCTCACACAGCAGTTTTATTTTTCTTCTTGGTGCTTAAACTGTCAAAATAAAAAGGCGGTGGCTCCATTATGAATCAGTAAAACTACATGGCATCATCCATAAACGAGGAAGAGATAATTCTAGCCTGGCTGCTTTTGAATGGATTGCACTTTGACAAGCTCTGTTCTAAAAGCAGTGAAATGTCCTCAATATCCTAACTGGATTCCCACAATGCCTTTTCCCCAATCCATTGTAATGGCAGTTTTCTTGTCATTAATCAGCATTCAGACTGAAAAGAAAATTAGGAGATCTATGTGTTGAAATAGATCTGGAGGGAATAGCTTTGATAGAAATATTTTCAATGTAAGTTATACCAAGTGCTCAAACAGAACTTGGTGGAAAACATGCTTTTATTGTTAAGGGTGTTTTGAACTGAACTCTAATATATATTTTTTGGTGTTCTTTTTGTTGTTGTCTTTACTAATGTACTTTTTCTGACAACAACCAAAACATCATCTGCTTCTTCATCTGCTTCTTTGTTATCAGTTACAATTATTTACAGTAGAAATCTCCCAGGACTGTTAACTTTTTAAAATACGTGTGTGTGTGGTGTGTGTCTTTGTGTGTTAACTTTAAAAAAGTTAAGTTATATAACTATATATTAGTTATATAAGTTACATAATTATATTAAAAGTTATATATATATCTCTATATAACTATATATAAATTTTTAAAAGTTAACACACATATATATGACATGTGTATATATATACATACATATCTCATAATGATACATAATATATCAAGTTCCACATATGACTATTATATGTTCTAAAACTGAACACAAGCCGTGTCAGAATATCATTTAGTGTATAGTCACCTCTTGGATTCTTACTGAAATTTCTAAACGAATTAGTCATTTAATATTCAAAACTGAATCTCAGTTTGGGTTTCATATTCCTATGATGTCTATTTGCAAGGTGATTTTTGACTTATACACACATACATATTCTTGATTTGGCTTATTTTAGCTAGATGATTCCATTTCCATCAATTGGGTGGAGGACAATAGACTAAACGTTGTTATATTTCTTTTTAATTTTGCTTTTTAGATCCACTAATAACAATGATATAAGGGGGTGATAGGGATGAGGGTTTGTAGGGCACAAAAGAAACACAAGCCTTCCACAAGAAAGCACACAGGAACAGATTGCTCCCAGCTCTAGATGTACTGTTCAGTAAAGGCAATGCCACTCTAAGGAAGTAATGACATCCTCTTCAGGAAGACGCTAAAATACACAGGCACATAGAAAAGGCCGCCGAAGAATAATTGCACACAAGTACATTGGTACCCAGTATTCTTTTGGGAATCTGGGAGATGCAGAAAATGGTATGCTCCTTGTTCTCAGACTACAAAGTTCTTACAAAATATGAATAACCAGTGGGCTTTGCTTTGCTGGTAACAGGAACACATCCTTTCAAATTGAAGCCTGATAAGATTATCTGCTCATCTTCCACAGCAGTCTCTTACAAAGAACATGATGGTCTCTGTGTGTGACAGAACGAGATTCTTCGCAAAATGCAAACCAAGATGTTCACATTTACGGTTGCTATACTAACAATTCACTGTAATTGTGTCTTGTCTTTCATTTTCTGAATGCATTTCATAGTTTGCCTCTAAATACTTTGGATCTTTATATTTTATTTCATCATTGTTCTGCAGTGGCAAACATTACAAATATTTCTGTTCAATGAGACAAAACCTTTTGACTGTCATAAAAACATACAAAGCAAAATTCCATATCTTTTAAGGGTTTTCCAAATAACTGGAAGTCAAAATTATTAACTGCTGAATCAAAGGGGTCAATTTAGACTAATAAACACTAAAGGTCTTGTAGATAAAGTATGGGAAATTTGTTCTTTTTTTTAAGATTTTTTTTTTTTATTTATTCGACAGAGAGAGACACAGCGAGAGCAGGAACACAATCAGGGGGAGTGGGAGAGGGAGAAGCAGGCTTCCCGCGGAGCAAGGAGCCCGACGCGGGGTTCGATCCCAGGACTCTGGGATCATGACCCGAGCCGAAGGCAAACGCTTAACGACTGAGCCACCCAGGTGCCCCAGGAAGTAGATTTTAAACTGTAGGTTACAATGTAGAATCTGAGACAGTATCAGTGTATTTTTGACATACTATTATATTAAAATCCATCAATCCTTCTTTTTTCTTTTAACGATTTTATTTATTTATTTGAGAGAGAGAGCATAAGCAAGAGAGCACAAGCAGGGGGAGCAGCAGAGGGAGAGGTAGAAGCAGATTCTCCACTGAGCAGGGAGCCTGACGTAGAGCTCCATCCCAGAGCCCTGGGATCATGACCTGAGCTGAAGGCAGACACTTAGCGACTGAGCCACCCATGCAACCCCGGAAATTTGTTCTTCTAATGCACTGAACACAATTTCCAACTGAACTTATATTTCCAATTGTTAGATTTATGGTTGTTTCAATCCATCATCTAGGTGGAATTCATTTCCTTGTTTTAATATAGTAAATGTATATAAATAAAATAATGCAAATATAAAAGAATAAGTATATATAAAAATAGCATACTCATGAATATAAATATTTTTCTGCTTTGCTAAATATTGAAGTGTTTTCTGTGAAGCAGTTTTTTTAATAAAGTAATATTTTTAGTCTATCATCTTATATATGTCATAAGAAAAAGTTTTATATTTTGTCTTTTTATTTTAATAACAAAATTTTATTCATTAGCATATTTCAAAATTAAATCACATTTACTTTTCTTTTTTATTGAAGTATAATTAACATTCAGTGTTATATTATTTTCAGGTATACAACAATTCCATACATTACTTAGTGCTGATCAAGATAAGTGTACTCTTAATATCCTTTATCTATTTCATGTATCCCCTACCCACCTCCCCTCTGGCGACCACCAGTTTGCTCTCTGTATTTAGAAGTCTGTTTTTTGTCTCTTTTTTCCTTTGTTCATTTGTTTTGTTTCTTAAATTCCACATATGAATAAAATCATATGGTATTTGTCTTTCTCTGACTGACATTTCACTTAGCAATATATCCTTCAGGTCCATTCATGTTGCAAATAGCAAGATTTCATTCTTTTTTTTTTAGATTTTATTTATTTATTCATGAAAGACAGAGAGAGAGAGAGAGAGAGGCAGAGGGAGAAGCAGGCTCCCAAGGAGCAGGGAGCCCAACGAGGGACTCGATCCCAGGACCCTGGGATCATGACCTGAGCTGAAGGCAGACACTTAACCATCTGAGCCACCCAGGCGCCCTTTCATTCTTTTTTTAATGGCTGTGTAATATATATATATGTGTGTGTGTGTAATATATATATCACATCTTCCTTATCCATTCATCTATGGATGGATACTTGGGTTGCTTCCATATTTTGACTATTGTAAATAATGCTGCAATAAACATAGAGGTGCATATATCTTTGTGAATTAGTGTTTTTTGTTTTCTTTGGATAAATACCCAGTAGTGGAATTACGGGATCATACAGTAATTTGATTTTTAATTTTTTTGAAGAGCCTCCATACTGTTTTTGACAGTGGCTGCATCAGTTTGCATTTCCATCAGCAGTGCATGAGCTTTCCTTTTTCTCCACATCCTCGCCAACAATTGTGATTTCTTGTCTTTTTATTTCAGTCATTCTGACAGGTGTGAGGTGATACCTTATTGTAGTTTTGATTTGGGTATTTCCCTGATGATCAATGATGTTGAACATCTTTTCATGTGTCTGTTGGCCATCTGGATGTCTCCTTTGGAAAAATGTCTATTTAGGTCCTCTGCCTATTTTTAATTTTTTTTTGATGTTGAATTGTGTAAGTTCTTTATATATTTTGGACATTAACCTCTTATCAAATATATCATTTGTGAGTATCTTCTCCCATTTAGTAGGCTGCCTTTTTGTTTTGTTGATGCTTTTCTTTGCTATGCAAAAGCTTTTTGGACATAATTTCATTTTATTCATTCCTGAAAACAGACAACAGCAACCACTTAAAGATACAAAATAGTATTTCAGAAGGAACACTGGACAGAAAATGTAGAATGCTGGTCAAGTTACATAATTTCTCATTCTTTCATGCATTCATTTATTCAACATTGACTGAGTTGATCCTTATTCAACTAATTATTTACCTCACACCTACTATTTTCTAGTTAAGGGGATGCAAATATAAACGTCTACCTTACTTTCAATTGATGATGTCAAAGTATAGTGTGAGAAATGGACTCACCATGTGAAAATTGGGGCACCAACTGCTTTGAGCCTTGTTTCATTAGATGTGGAGTAAAAGGTGATACTGGATGTCTCTAAAACATGTTTCAGACTTTACATTGTTTAATTTATCCACTTTGGTTAATTTTTCAAAGATAAAAAAACCAATAACCTAATAATTAAATACTATATTTAGTATTTATATAAATTTAATACATATATGTTTAATCCATTTTGAATGTTACAAAATATATTCATAGTTCTAATAATATCTTCAATGATCAATCTTTACTGCTTTGAGGGTTTTTTTTTAATTGAGATATAAGTAACATCTAAGATTATATGAAACTAACACCTGAAACTAAGGTGTACAACATCATGTTTCAATGTTTGTGTATATTGTATAACAATAACCATAATAAGTCTAGTTAATATTCATAACCACACAAAGTTAAATATTTTTCTTGCAATGGGATCTTTTAAATTTTACTGTCTTATCAACTTTCAAATATATAATACAGTATTATTAACTATAACTACCATGATGTACATTATATTCTCAGGACTTATTTATTTTATAACTGGAAGTTTGTACCTTTTGACCACCTTCACCTATTTTGCTCTCCCTTGGTCCCCCACCTCTGGCAACCACCAATCTCTTCTCTGTATCTATGAGTTTTTTCGATGTCACAAATTAACAAATTTTCATTTTCAAATTATGAAAATGAAAATTGAAGAAGAAAACCACACAAGGTCCAAAATGGGGTAATCAGAATGAGATGTTTCTCTTTACATGTATCTGTACTGAGTTTCTGAATTCCTATAATGATATTTTGAACTGCATCTGCTTAGTGGTAGAAAACAGTACAATAAAATTAAAAAATATATATATAACACGTTTGCTATCAACAAGAGTTTTAAAGTATGAAATTGGTCTTTTTTTCATTTTCATAATCTTTCAGCTTTTTATCTACTTTTATTGACCTTCTATGAGTTAGTTTCCCAAGCTCTCTTACTTTTAACCCTTGCTCCAGTTTTATGTAAATAAATAATGCACATATTTAAAAAGAGTTATTTAAACTAGTTTATTAAAGTTGCTTTCCTCAGCTTGACTCTTTAAAGGTCAAATGGCCACATGATATTGAAGTTGTAAGGGATTTCAGAGATCATCGGAGTTATTCTCTTCTAAAATGTCACCGGCGGGCAGCAATCTCGTTCTTTCTGAAATAATTTGGGTGAAAAAGGATTCAGCCTTTTCACTGCTGGTCAGCTCTAATTGCTAAAAACTGTTTCTTTGGCTTTACTAAAGTCTGTTTGGGGAAAGAGAAAGACAATGAATCATATTCCCTTTCTTCCAAATGTTAAAGTTAATGAGGAATGAAGGAAATAAGGCTTAAAGGAAGCAAATAGAGTGTTTTCTAAAAAATAATGAGTGGATGGCCTTATGTGAGTGGGAGCAGCAGAACACATGTGAAGGAAAATAACATTAGAAAGGTAGATTTACAATTATAAATGCTCACTAGTAATTCTTGACTCTTATCTTTCCTCCTTCCCTCCTTCCCTCCCACCACAACCTATGTCCCCAAATTCCAGGATAGTATACTCTCAAAGACAGTGACATTTAAGCTTTGTAACTGTATCTTTATCAACCTAATCATCTTAATCATCTAAAAAATTGTATGATAAAATATACTTTACTTAGAAATTTTATACATGTGTTATGTGATAAGGATCCACCACTTACTAACTTAAACTATTTATTTAACCTCTTGGAGTACCACTATTCTCCCATTAAAATAGGTTATGATGAAAACACTAACTCTGGGCGCCTGGGTGTCTCAGTTGGTTAAGCGACTGCCTTCAGCTCAGGTCATGGTCCTGGAGTCCCTGGATCGAGTCCCGCATCAGGCTCCCTGCTCGGCAGGGAGTCTACTTCTCCCTCTGACCCTCCCCCCCATGTGCTTTCTCTCTCTCTCTCATTCTCTCTCTCTCAAATATAAATAAATAAATAAGTCTTTAAAAAAAAAAGAAAACACTAACTCTATAGGGTTATTGGGGAGATTACACACACACACACACACACACACACACACACAAACACACATAACTGAACTGTGACTGACAATGGTAGATACTATTTAAACTTTAGATGGTAGTGGTATTAATTGAATTAATTATCTTTAAATTTATAAAGCAAAATTTTACATATAAATTAAAAGACAATAGGGTTAAACAAAAAATAAATAAATTCCTACTACTCTAGAAACTATGAAAGTCATTAAAGATTTTGAGTAGCCGAATAATATTCCCTTCCCTGGTTTTCCTTTGGGACAAAAGAACATCCCATCTCTAAGACTTGTAATTTACAGCGTAAGATTGACTGGCAATGTTACTTACCAGCCCAACTAGATTTTAGCAGTTTTTAAACCCAAACAAACAGTATTGAACATGTTCTATCTGATTTTCCAATAATCTGAATCAGTCTTCTACTAAGTCAGCTCAAACAAAACTGGGTTACTTTATGAATTGCCCTGTATAATGGACATATTCTGTTTTGTTATCTGCTGTGAACTGAAAAGACCAACTCATGGAATTGGCTTACTTATGGGAATTAATTTGCTTTTTGTAGAGAAATATCCCTAATATCAAAGAAATACATGTACGGAAATGTAAAATAAATCAAATTGCTGTAATATAATGAGAACTGTATTTGTTGCACACCTAAACTCTGCCTAATTCTAAATCCTAACTACACCCCTAAAAGTGTAATTCTTAGAGCAAGTTAGTGTCTGCATTTGTTCCTTCATTGGCATCATAGGGATGAGAACCTACCCATTTCATAGTGTTGTTTGAGGAGTATTTCAGGTGACCCATGCAAAGTGCTAACAACCGTAGCCAGCATATGTTGACCATTATTTTATTATTATATAGTTGAAACTATATTGATATAATGTAAGCACTTGTAATTTCTAAATTTACTTTAGTTGTTATGTAGATAATTTTAATAATTTGGTTATGGGTAATATGGAGAGAAATATAGAAAAGCATTTAACAAACATAAAGCATAATTACTCAGTCACAAAAGACTGATGACAGGTACTCCTAAACCAACCTGGACCCTGCAGCTTTTGCAGGATAACTTCCTTTTGTGTTTATTCTTTTACTCAATGAACAATATCAATTTATAGTTGTAGAATATTTTTCAAGATTATTAAATACCATTTAATCAACAAGTCACAATTTAAGGTATCACAAGTATTTTAAAAATTTAAACTTCATCCCCATATCAAATTCCTGAGATATGTTCAATAGTTTAACTTATTTTATAGTTGAAGAAACTGAGACACAGAGTAGTGAAATAAGTTCCTGTAGGTCACAGAACTAAGATATGGCAGAACTGGAATTCCAACCCTAGCAATTTGGATCCAAAGCCTGAACTCATAATCATCATGTTACGTTGTCTTTTGAATGATGGGAATGAGAAAATACATATGTATATTTCTTCTCAAACTTACACTCAACACCAAACAAACAAACAACAACAACAAAACACAGAGGTTGTGAAACCTTTGAAGATTCACCTCTGCAATTGTTACAATAGTTATTTGTCTAGTGGAGAAGCTGGGTAAACATCTAGCAGACTAGCAAAATAGTACGAATTGTTTCTACACACCAACAATTCAGGTATATTGCACAACAAATAATTCCTCTACTATGTTTCCCTAGGCACCAGAAGGTTCACACTTACTGGAAAGGTCTTCACTTCTGTCCCTTAATACCTAAAGTAAAAAGAGGCTATAATAAATACTCCTCAATTATTACTAGGAGCTAAATTTAAAGTTCAAAATGTACTTTTTATGATGTATTTAATGTGTTTCACCTTTAGCCTAAAGTGGAAATTTTGGCTAAGTTTTCCACACATTAAATTTGCCCCTGATTCGCTCTTCTGTAACCAAGTTGTTGTTGTTGTTGTTGTTTGTTAATCTGCGAACAGTCTGAGAGAATTTATTTTCCATGCATTTATAGACATTTCTTCAAACAAGAGAACTGGGTACTCTGGGAAATAGAGTAACTTGTGAAAAAACATATACATGTGGCTTGTCTGCTTGTTTCCCCCAGGCCCTTCTCTCTCTCTAACACTACAGTACACCTCTTACTGCTAGTTAAATATTTCTTCACTACCTCAAATTAAGCATTATAAGAACCTTTTTTCCACATTAGTAGCAACTTTGTGCCACGGAAGTCTTTTATATATGATACCAAAATTATTGAAACTTCTTAATTAAAAGATCTGTAGTATATTAGTTATTATTATTATAGCAGCGACGAGAGATTTACAGTAGACTCTTGGTGTGAGAGGCTTTCTCGAGATTTCAGCTGTAGCCAAAAACAAATCCAATTCCTTGCATGATAGTACTTCTGAATGCATTTCTTACACCCTCACGGTCTGATTCCTCCCCTTCAGAGAGCTGGGGTTGGGAAGGCAGCCAGAGTCAGGCAATTTCTAGGTAAGGATTGAAAGCACCTACAACTCCAATCCTGATAAGGATGCCAAGATTAAATAAAGTCTAGATACACACCTAAGACAAATATGCCAAAAGATGAGTGAGAGTGGGGGAACCCAAAGAGAATGGAAATACCAGAAATGGAGAGAGTGAGCAATAAAGAGTAGCCCAGCAAATGCCTGGGTATCTATGACAGCCTTCTCTGTGGGATAGCACATACTTCTGAGGACGCATTAGATTCATGGAAGGGAATAGTTAGTTACATCATCCTCACCAGGAGTTAAGACTTGGAAAAGATAGAGGAGAATGGATTGTGGCTGAATATTTCTTTCCTTCTTAGGAAAATGAGAGGAGAATCTAAGCTTGATTTTCATGCTTCTCAACCCATTGTAGAAACCTAGGGATCAGAAGGAGAGAAAATTATATGGGAGTTAGCTGGGGTGAAATTGTTGATATCCCTTAGGCTTTTCTCAACACGGTAGACCAAGTGACTGAATATTACTGGCATGAGGGTGTGCCCCACAGGCATGTTGCCTGTTTACTACTTTTTCTTGAATACCAGTGTACACCATTAAATTTGACACAGTTTTAGTCTCTCTTGTATTTTTTTTATGTTTTTCAGATATTAACAATAAGTGAAAATAATACTGTTTACTTATTATGTTAGACAGCTGGTGAATATTTTAAGCTCAATATCACATTTAGTGAAAGAAATCTCACTATTCAAAGAGGTAAAAGAAAAATTGTGAGATTGTGTTCAAAATCAAGTCTGCTCAGCCACTGAGGCTTGCCAGAACTCCTGTCATAATCATTGTGTCCCAAGATTGAAATTTCCTTAAAGATAGTGATCGTGCCTTTTACTGCATGATCTCATCAAGTTGAGGACGTCAGGTCCTGTTTATTAACAAATCTTTTAATCCTTAAATATATAAAGTTAACATGATCAAATTTCCCACCAGGTAAATACTTTAACATACAAAATGCATTTTTACATCAGGACACAAAATGATTTATATTAAGTTGCTCTCCTCTAGGAATCCATCTCCATGTGTCTGGACTTACTCAGATAAGGCTTTGATAAAAGACAAATGAAAGAGTAAAATTTTTCTGAAGGAATCATCCTATATAAAACCTTGTGTAGAAAAAGTAATTTCTGTGAAATCCACTGCCTTCTAAACATTATTGTCATTAAAGTAGTGTTATCCAGGGTCTTCTTCGAATCTACCTGTTGTCGGTGTGCCTCCAGACCTAGTGTTCACCAGCAAATGAACTATCAATCCGCAGGCAATCTGGAGAGGCTCATCTGATGACCACACAGAGCCTGTGCCTCCCTTTCTTCAATTTCTGATGCATCTGTTTTCTGTTCAGCTTTCCTGTGGACACACAATCAGGTGCCATAGTCCTGATATGCTATCTACTTGCTGCCTTCTTGGGTCCTGTCCCTGTGCTGTGTGCTATTGAGACAGTGTCTTCTCTCCCAGGTCTCTCTTAGGTGTCGATTCTCCTTTGCTATCATGCATTATTTAGCCACCTGTCATTGAATTTATTTAAGTGTACCATGCGAGGCATGGAGATTATATTATACCCAGATGAATCATTTAATTCTAGTATTCTTGAAACCTAATTGCATATAACTACTGTACTTGGCATTTTTATTTGGATATGATTCTTTTTTGAGCATTGGCTAAGGAAGAAAGAGTTTGCTTTCCTATGAGATTTACATTTCTTCTCCAAGAGAAGAGGTGTTGAAATTATTTATAATATAGATTTTCTGCAATTTTGCATAAATCCTTTGAGAATTACATTTCTCACAGATCTGCTTTCTGCCTATAATTCCAAATACAGTTGACACAGAACTTATATTTGCGCTGAAAAGGCTGATTTCAAACTTCACTTTCTTTCCTGGGAATACTGAGGTGAATATTAGCAAAATGCTATGTCCCTCACCAATTCGGATCATCGAGATGAGAGCTAACACTCATTAGACACAGTATAAACCAAAACTTGTGTTTAGTCATTTATATGCATTATCTTATTTATATTAACAATACTTTGGTCGGGTAGCCTTACTCCCCATTTTATGATGATAAAATGGACCTGAAAACTTACATTGATTATCCAGGGAAACTCAGTTTGGCAAGTGTCAAAAGTTAGACCCAAACACAGATCTTTCCGCAAATGAATTGTTTACTCTTAGACATTATACTAGAGTTGTTTAATAATTGCTTTTGTGCTTTCTATTCTAATATTTTCCTTAAACATATAATTTATTAGTTGAAGGGGTCATTGTTTAAAATCGCTCCAGTTCAAGATCCAATATAGCCATTGGTTGTACTATGTCTGAAGAAAATTTATTAAAAAGCAGTAAAATGAACATTTTTACACATGTGATGTGGGTTTGCCAATAAATTTAGGGACCAGAATGTTCTTAATCTTTTTTTTTTCTCAATTATCTAAAAGCATTCGTATAAATCCTGAAAGGAGTTGTTGTTTTAGAATTTCATTTAATTAATGGCATATTTATTCTTTTATCTCTGCTATAGTTGGGAATAATAGCAACTGTACCGAAAAAAGGAGAAATAAAAGCATCGATTTCTAAAATATAATGTTTAAATTCTAATCCTAAAAAAGCCGAGATGTTATAAAATGAAATGCTGGTTGTTATTTATAGCATTATCTTAGTAAAATAAACAAATAAATAAAAAATTAGCCTAATTGTGTTAACTTGTATAACTGCTGTAGATTTGTTTCTACAATGCGCACATTTCGAATCCCAGAGTGGCATGAAAAAATATCCCCAAAGAGATTAATCTAAAGAAGAAGAAAAAGGAGGAAGAGGAGGACCAAAGTCGCTCAGGGAAAAATAAGCATATGGCATTATATCCATGATGTCTGAAGGCCCAAATTTCTGATAAAGGATGGATTAGGAAAGGTAACTTTTCTTTAGATAATGCCTAAAAAGTACAGGCTAGCAGATCTTGATCACAGTCATTACACAATTACTGGGTTTTTTTTGTTTAGTTTTGTTTTCCAAATACTAGTGAGTAATGCAAATAATTTACCCTTGACACTTGTAATCCCTCTTCCCTATTTTGGTCTGTTTGATCTTGTCCCTTATCATTTAATTACAATAAAATGTACTATATATTTTATATATGCTTCTTATTATTGTCTGTCTCCCCATCAGAATGAGAATAGGGATCTCTGATTTATTATTTACTATTAGATTCAAAGTGCTTACAACAATGCCTGCACCAAGGTAGGTGGCCAATAAATACTAATTGAGTGGATAAATTTGCATGAGTTATAAAGAACATATTCTGTCAGGAATAATAAAATCATAAATATGTCTTTAATATTACATATGAAGATGTCAGAATAAAAAGGTATTGTTTGTGTGGTTGTAGAGCTAGTAAAACAGGGAATATGAATCTGTAGAGATTTATAAATAAAAACAAAAACTTCCTTGATATAGCAGCACTTTGAGACCAATTTGTATGTAAAAACTAAGCATTTAGTTGTCAGACATCATGGGCAGTTCACACAGTTCTCCCCATGCATCACACTATTCCCTAATGAACCATGGGGGCCTTACATATCAGCTGTTTTACTCAGCAAGTGTGAATCAACAGCTCTTTCCTGTAAGGCACGTGCAGTTGAGATGTTTTCTTTTTTAATTTAAGAAATCTAAATTTAATCTGCATGAGGTAAAATATAGCTGTTCTGTTTACAAAATTCCAAATGCCAGGAGCCATCTATCATTCTGATTATCATTATCATTGTCATTGCAGCTTTTTCGGAGGAAAAAAATTTTAAACATGGTAAATGTCCCTGCTTTTTAGAAGGAGAAAGCAAGAAGAAACATTAAGTTCTGGTTTTCTCTTCTCTTGTTACCTCTAATTTTTTTTATTAGACTACTGTCCAATCTAAGTATCTAATCTAAGGAGGCTTTGAATGTATATGAAAGTTAAGAGTGTGGCTTTTGGAGGAAGAAAAAAACTTCCCTTGAATTCCAGCCATGCCACTTACTTCCATGTTGGGGAGTTAGCTCTGGTGATTACTCTGTTTGTCGCCTTCCCATCCTTCTCTGTGCTCCTGGACCCTGAGCTCTGAGGGCTGCCACACCAGGCTGCCTTGCTCTCTGGAGGCTGGGTAGGTTCAGCCAATGTGAGGCATAAGATGGAGCCTGGAGAATGAAAGAAGCAAAATATTCGGTTTTTGTTTCCCCTCACAGCAGTTCTGACAGTGGCTATGTTCCTCTGTCTTAATCCCTACTGGTATGGGTATGTCTTCTTAGGTTCCAGTGCTCACAGGATTCAACAATACCATTCCCTCCCCTTGCCCTTTTAGGTATAGGGTATGATGGCTTCCTGCTATTGCACCTGCCTAACTAGTACCCCTAATCCTGCCCACTAGTTTGTAAATTGTTTCTCCATAGGGACTGACAGGTACACGCATTGAAACATCAGTTTCTTTACCTGTAAACTGGAGGTGATATCTATCTTTTGGTTTGTTGGGATGATAACATGATATTACATATGGAAATTACCTAACAATGCCTGGCATGTATTAGAATATCTTGGTGGTGACAGGGTTGGTAAGACTAGTAACTAGTGATGGTCATTAGTTATTATCTAGCTAGATCAGCACTGATTTTCTCAGTCTTTGTGGTAATTGTATGCATTTCTCAAGCACAGAACACAGAAGAGCTAGATAAGATTTCTAAAGGAAAGAAAACCAATCTCTCTTATAACTGTTTTTATAACAGTTTCTGTGACAGAAACAATAAACACATCTTTATTCCTAAGAAGGACGATTCTACAATTGTACGTCCGTGATGCCCTAAAAGTACATTTATGAGTTTAATGATTGTGTTTAGGTTTCTTGTGGCTAACCACAACCCCAATTTCTTTTTCCTTCTGAAACTCTATACAAATGTATCTTGCATCCTAAAACTGGAGCGTTGTGTAGGCTCTGACTATTTCCAGAAACAGGTTGATCCTTGGGCTTTGAGTGTCACTCAGCCATCTTTACAGCAAAGATCCTTAGCCCGGAGGACTGAGATGATTACTCTTCAACTCAAGATTCCTACACTGAAGCTAGGGCAGCCCACAAAACGAGAAGTTGTATCATGGTGATACTTCCTTCCATGCTGCCCAAACTCTTCAGTTTTCATAATTTGAATTAGGACATTGACATATATCCATCAGAATCACTATTAAAATGATGCTCCATAATTCACAGCAATTAGGAAACTCTTGGGTCCGTGGACTCAAGTAGTGAGAGAAATTGTTGAGGAAGACAATTATTAACATAGCAATTTAATTTTCAAATTGGTATATGTTACCAAACCAATAAACTAAAATTTGAAAATACTCTTATGAATAGAAAATAATCTTTTAATATCAAGTTTGTCATGAGCTTGAATTAGAATGACTTACATAGGAATGGTGTACTCATGAGAATTGATGTATTTGAAAAAAACCCCACAATTACATATACATTAAGGCAATAGGTAAGTGGAGTAAAAGGAAAACAAATGAAATATGATGTTTAGATAAGTACATTGGCATTTTGAAACAGAGTTGATTATCATTTCAATCCAGTGTCTTAATGCACAAAGATGGTGGTTTAGTTTTACAGAAAAAGCTACTTGGAAAAAGTAGACTCTAAAATTAGGTTCAAAACTCTTTCTTCCACTGATGGAGGTAAGGCAGAGTATATTTTAGGAAAATTTGCTTTTCTATGTAAACAATGATTTATGGTCACATTAGAAAGAATTTTTCCATAATAATATACTGATTTTTCAATGCTTTTGCCATGAAAAGAGGGAAAAGCTGGCATATTAGCTCAGATAAAAGTCACATATCTTCAGCAATAATATTTATTGATTATATTTACATTCTCTCATCATATGGCTGATTTTTCTTTTGTTTGCTTGTTTTTGTGTTTCCAAGGAGAGCTTGGTTTTGTTTGTATGTTTGTTTGTTTCCACTTCCAGAAAGGCATGTTAGGTGGATAATGACAAGATGAGAGAAACAAGACTAAATACTTGATTGTCATGTGTAAAGGCATCCATAACTTGGGGAGGGATATGCTTTTCTTTTTCCATAAAGGCAAGAAGCATAGAAATTTAAAATAAAATTACATAATGTTGTGGATATGCCTTACACTGAATTTTTAATATCCATCTGAAATGCAAATACAAGTCAAATAAAAAGGTGGATGTAATTTTGGTGAATATTCTTTTTTCTTGTTTCTCATCAGAAATAATTTTAAATATCTCCACCTTAAAAAAATTGAATTGAAGACCAAATGATTCAGAAGATGAAACCACGGTGGGTGCCTAATATATAGTATTACTTTTGCTGCTTTGGTATTATACAGGAAAGTCATACTGAAGGAAAAGTTCTTAAAGAAATCTGACTCCAAGTCCCTTTAGAACAGTTGCAAGAACATTCACAGCTATTAGATCTAGTCTTGTTTGGTGAGAGTTGTAACTCAAATGTTTCCCTTGCTTTCATGTTCAATTTACTTGCTGCATCTATAAGAGAAGAACAGTGGAAATGTCCAGTTTTCCAAAATAAACAAATGAAGTGCAACTAGTACTTTATTTATTGGTTGTTAAATGGTCATTCAACCTGAAACAATGTTCAAAATCTATATATATGTGTGCCTTTTCTCTCTCATAGAAGTAAATTAAAGGTAGGAAGATCTGAGTATGCTAATTTCTTTTGTAGTATGCTACAAAGTAATTTGTCCACGGAATTAAAAAAAAATGCTGCTACTGTTTTTCAATGCATTAACTTCTATAGTAAATGGGTTGAGCAGTATGAAATATCTATGCAGTAGAAATAATGTATTTCTTCAGCCTACCAAGTTTGAAGGATTTTTTTCTTGGTTCTGTAGAATTTGAGATGGCATCTGGCAGGGAAATAAAAAAATGTAGCCTTAACGAACTATGTCACAAAGTTAAAATTGATTTAGCTGTTTCCACAATTTTCTAAAATAAAATAAAAAATAGTATAAGAATAATTTAGTTATTTTAATAAATCAGAAGTCAGAACAAGACTTTTCTAATCTTATTGACACAGATTGACACTGTTCCATTACTTTCAATTTGCAATTGCCAAATATGTTTGTAAAAAGCTCCTTAGCTAAACTTTTCTTTTACAAACAAGTATCATCAAGAAGCAAAATTTTTAAACACCTACTAGGTTGGATTATGATATTTTGCTCAATTTGAAAAGTTATGGTACCTGTATTTTTGAAGATTAGCAAAATCTCTCTTCCATACATGGCATATAAAAATCCCCAACAGGGGGAAATGCAAAAATGTCATTTTTCTAATCCATTACATTGTTGTTTGCTTCCTGGATGAAGTAGGTGGTTGGAGACAGGATTGGATAGGAGATTTTGACTGAATATGCTTATGTTTCTTTTGAAATTTAAATTATGTGACTATAGTATCGATTCAAAAAGTCAAGTTAAAATTTCAGAAAAGTGAGAGTATCCTCTCTCTTTAGTTCAGTTGTTACTTGTTTTCATACTTGCTCTTTTATTTTGTGAGGAAGCTACTATATTATCAATTTAAAATTAATAGACAGGGATATAATTGAATGTTAACCAGAACATTCTGGGCACATTTCTATGTTTGTATGTGGGCATAGAGAACTAGATAATGCTTAGTGCCATGTCAGCTGGATAAGAGGGAAATGTGTTTCCTTCTCCCTAAGGCAGGCAAATGCTAATACAAATCACAAATTCTTAGACCCAGGCAATCCTTTTGGAAGGAATAATCTTGTTTAAGTTCAAATGACTCCCCTCTTGCTTGTATGTTTTGGGTCCTCTATGATTTGAATTCAGAACACATCATCATTTGCCTGTTAGAAGACCCTTCCCCAAGTGACTCTAATGCCAGATCAAAGCTGAACTGACTAGTTGTCTGAATTTGAGTTTCACACAACAGAGAGTCATGGAATGATACCAAAATGATCCTTTTTCTAAGGAACACAAAATATTTTATATATTTTGTTATTTAGTTAGTCTTTGCTATGTGTCTGTATGGCAGGTATGAGAATCTCCTCTTTATGGAGAAGAAATAGAAAAAAACTTAATTGAAAAAAAAAGTTAATTGCAGGAGGAATTTACCATAGAAAGCATACCTTCTGCACTGTTTCTGTATGATTTTATCAGAGTGATGCAATCTTCACATGGAGTTACAATGAAAAAAGCACTGTGAGAAAGGTTACAAGGGCTCATTGGAGAGAATGACTGTGGCCCTCTCCCCTTATTGACAAGGATAGTGTGTCTCATTTTTCTACACTTAAATGATATATTTTCCTCTTTTGGCTACACTCCTCATCTTAGTTCTCAGTAGACAAAGTGTTTTTGAGATGTTTTCTTTTTCTTGTTAAATAATGACATTATTTTTTCCTTTGTATCTGCTGTTCTTAAAGTGTGGTTTGCAAGCATCTGAGGGTCCTTGAGAACTTTTCATGAAATCTAAGTGCTCAGAACTAGTTTAATAATAATCCTAAAGCATCATTTACCTTTTCACACGTTGACATTTGGACTGACAGAGCAAAAGCAATGGTGGGTAAAAATGCCAGCACCATACTGTCATGGTGCAGCCAACTACACAAGCAGTCCATGTATTCTTCCCTATTATGCACCACAAGAGAAACAGAAGGCAGTCACACTTAAGAAAGTCCTTAGTGAAGTGGTAAAAATTATTAAATTTATTAAATGTCTACCATTAATTTTACTAAACCTCACAGCCTAGCGTCTGACAAAATGAGAGTACACAGCAGTACCTCTGCTGCATGCCAAAGTCCGGTATTTGTCTTCAGGAAAAGGACTTGTGTGATTGTTTGATTGTGAACTGGTTGCTTTTCTCTTGGATCACTATTTTTTTTTTTACTTTGAATTTTTTTGTTGTTATGTTCATCACCATACATTATATCATTAGTTTTTGATGTAACGTTCCATGATTCATTGTTTGTGCATAACACCCAGTGCTCCACGCAGAATGTGCCCTCTTTAATACCCAACACCAGGCTAACCCATTCCCCCACCACCCTCCCCTCTAGAACCCTCAGTTTGTTTTTCAGAGTCCATCATCTCTCATGCTTCGTCTCCCCCTCCGATTTACTCCCCTTCATTCTTCCCCTCCTGCTATCTTCTTCTTTTTTTTTTCTTAACATACATTGCATTATTTGTCTCAGAGGTACAGATCTGTGATTCAACAGTCTTGCACAATTCACAGCGCTCACCATAGCACATACCCTCCCCAATGTCTATCACCCAGCCACCCCATCCCTCCCACCCCCTATCACATGACCTCACTGATATGAGGAATTCTTAATCTCAGGAAACAAACTGAGAGTTGTTGGATCACTATTTTTATTTGAAAGAAAAATTGACAAGATATGGATTATTCAGATGTAGGTATTTGGCAGACATTTTCTTAAAAGTGAACAAAGTAGACTGAAACTTCAAAGAAAATAATTGAGAATATTTGTTGCCAATGATGAAATTTGAGATGTCAGGTGAAAATTAGAATTTGGAAATTGTACCCACTGGTATCATCTTGACAACTTCTCAATCTTTGAAGCCTTTTCTGATGAGATAGGGATGGGTGGTGATATTAACTAACAGACATAATTGATATTGTGTCATGAGATGTGTCAAAACTCAGAAGATTTGTATAAGTAAGTGAACTGATATTTTCCAAATGACCAATGGATGATGTTATATAATCATGAATGGGTAACAAATCCTTTCAGAGTGCAAGAGGGATCAGTGGATTTCATTGTAAAGGGTACAAAAAGCTTACTGGAGTGGTTTCAGTTTCCATACTGTCTTGTCAAATTTTGGTGTCATAATAAAGAAAAATATCCATAATTATCTGAAAAACCTATCAAAATACTCCTCCCTTTCTTAACTACATATCTGTGTGAGATTGGATTACTTTTGTGTACAACAAGTAATGCAATATGATTACAAAAGCAGAAATGAGACTCGGGTTTCTCCTATTTGGACATTAAGGAGTATTTGAAAAATATAAGTCATGACTGTTCTCACTATTGCTTTTAGAAAATATAAGTTTTTTTAAAATTTTATTTTATCATGTTATGTTAATCGCCATACATTACATCATTAGTTTTTGATGTAGTGTTCCATGATTCATTGTTTGCATATAACACCCAGTGCTCCATTCAATATGTGCCCTCTTTAATACCCATCACCAGGCTAACCCATCCCTCTACCCCCTCCCCTCTCGAACCCTCAGTTTGTTTCTCAGAGTCCATCGTCTCTCATGGTTTGTCTCCCCCTCCGATTTCCCCCCCCTTCATTTTTCACTTCCTACTATCTTCTTTTTTTTTTTTTTAACATATAATGTATTATTTGTTTCGGAGGTGCAGGTTTGTGATTCATCAGTCTTTTGCAATTCACAGCACTCACCATAGCACATACCCTCCCCAATGTCTATTACCCAGCCACCCCATTCCTCCCAACCCCCACCACTCCAGCAACCCTCAGTTTGTTTCCTGAGATTAAGAATTGCTTTTAATAAAATAACATATTTATTTTACATGTAATAGTCTTATTTTAAATTTTAAATGAATTAATAAAATATTTTATTTTTTATTTTTAATCTCTAGTGTGTGTATATCAATATATTAACCTATATAACAAAAGCTCTTTGAAGTTCTCATATATTTTAAGCACCTAAAAAAGTCCTAAAAACAAAAATTTTGTAAATGCTCTCCTTCAGGAATCCTCAATTGAATGCAGTGACAAGATTAATCAAAGTACTTACTTGAGAATATCTATCAAATTGAGGTTATCCTAATAATTCAATCACTGAACAATGACTGATAATGAGCAAAACATCTCTAAAGGTCATTTTGTTTAAATGGAGTAATGCTGATTTCTTTAAAAAAAAGTTAAATAGATAACACAGCTCTAACGTAAGTCCAAGTTAGTTGAAAATAACTACCTCTCCAGATATCCTGAATGATTTAACATTCTGTGGTGGTATTATTTACTGTGTTACATTACTAAGCTTTGTTGTTGTTTTTTCTTGAGTGTTAGATGAAATGAAATAGCTAATTTGCATGTTTGCATATATTTGCATATCATGCTTTAAAACTTTTATCTTCAGTATGTAAACTAAAAGAAAAAGAATGAATTAGGACAATTTACAATGATTATATTCATGGCCAATATCCTGGTATACAGCACTTAAACTCTTTAACTGATGTGATACAATTTGAAATTGGGAACAATAAGTATACAGATAAATAGTTCAAAACATGTATAAAGAGCTCAATATAAGATATAGATAACCTTGTGCAGGGTGATGGTGGGGGTAAAGTAAATAAACAGAGTATAAAGAGATAACAAGATATTCTTTTTTTATTTTTTATTGTTATGTTAATCACCATACATTACATCGTTAGTTTTTGATGTAGTGTTCCATGATTCATTGTTTATGCATAACACCCAGTGCTCCATGCAGAACGTGCCCCCTTTAATACCCATCACCAGGCTAACCCATCCCCCCAGCCCCCTCCCCTCTAGAACCCTCAGTTTGTTTCTCAGCGTCCATCATCTCTCATGGTTCGTCTCCCCTTCCAATTTACTCCCCTTCATTCTTCCCTTCCTGCTATCTTTTTCTTTTTTTTTTTCTTAACATATATTGCATTATTTGTTTCAGAGGTACAGTTCTATATGACCTCACTGATATGAGGAATTCTTAATCTCAGGAAACAGACTGAGGGTTGCTGGAGTGGTGGGGGGTGGGAGGGATGGGGTGGCTGGGTGATGGATATTGGGGAGGGTATGTGCTATGGTGAGTGCTGTGAATTGTGCAAGACTGATGAATCACAGACCTGTACCTCTGAAACAAATAATACATTATATGTTAAAAAAAAGAAGAAGAAGATAGCAGGAAGGGAAAAATGAAAGGGGAGGATCAGAGGGGGAGACGAACCATGAGAGACAATGGACTCTGAGAAACAAACTGAAGGTTGCTGGAGTGGTGGGGGTGGGAGGGATGGGGTGGCTGGGTGATAGACATTGGGGAGGGTATGTGCTATGGTGAGCGCTGTGAATTGAACAAGATATTCTTTATCTGCCCCAGCTGTACTGTTATACAACATGTATTGTAAATATGGATGACTCTAAATAAACTACTTACAGATATGTGTGTATATTCTCTCTATATATTAATATTCTACATATTCTATATTAATATTTTACAATTCTCTTAACAAAGACTTCAAGAGTTCTCATGGTGATATTGACATCTTTGGCAGGTTGCCATATCTGTTTGTAATGCAATTTAGGTTATGCAATTATTTTAAAGTTACTGTACATTTTGCTCTTATTATTTTATTAAAATTAATGGAAGCAAACTTTAAAAGTCTGTTAGTGGAAATACAATTGGGACTTAGGTACAAATCATTTTTCATGTTAAAATCAATGGATAGCCTTAAGTTAGTATTTGTCACCGCTTGGTATACAGCCAAAGTTGATCTCATGTTTAAATTGCATGTTGTTGAAACCATTTCACACTACTTCTCCTGCCTTTTTTTTCTTAAAACTTGTGATTAGCATATCTTTGAAGCTTATGTGATTTTTAATTTGTTTCTTTTTCAGTATTTTATTAGATAGAATCAGAGAACAAGTTTTGGTGCATTAAGCCTTATTTACATATGCAGACATAGTTTACATTTGGTGTCAATATTAAAAAGACTGGATTAGACAAACATTCAAGTAGTAGATCTACTATTGTAAGGGGTCAAATTAATATGTCATGTCATGGTAAACATTATTTTCCTTTCACACAGTTCCTTTAGGAATAAACTTTTTTTAGCTTATTCTGCCATTCTCTTTTAAAATTGACATAGAATATTTCTCCTCTGTACTGTATATGTTCACTTACCCTTTCTTTCCAGTTAGATTGTTCAAATAAACTTGGTTTGCTTTTGTAACATTTGTAAAAACAAACAAAAAAATTCAATGGATGGCCTCAATAAGACATTCAGTAGATTTAAACTTAGTGCAATTGTGAAGAAAGAAGGTAAAAAGGATGTGTTCAACATGATATGATATATATACATACACATATTATATACACATATACACATATATATGCACATAATCTAAATACACAGACACCCATGTATATATATGTCCACATATACATATAAATATATATGCATGTAGGTTGCATGTGTACATATGTGCCTATATATATAAAATAAAATATGATGTTTAATAGAAGATGTGATAGGATAAGATCCATAAGATATTTGTAAGGATAGAGCTGGGCTATAGATTAATTTTAAGGAGATGGATACTCCTGAATTTTTTAGGGGGGGGCAGGGTGGGGGTGGAAAACATTATAAGAACATTTTAGACATATCTGACTTTGTTTGCCAGTCCATTCTCAAGATACCAACCAGTGATCTTTTAAACCACAAAATGGATCAAAAGGAACTCTTCAAATACTACAATTGTATCTGGGATAAAATTAAAACATTTTATTGTGGTATATAAGGCAAATAACTTGTTTCTTTCTAACCACTCTGGCCTTCCCCACAATCACTCTCTCTCATCCACTACACATCAGCATGATGGGAATTGCTCAGGAGCTGGCATAGGCCATGCTTTTTCCTGCCTCAGATTATTTACCGGGGCCCAGTGCTTCTGTTGGAAGCTCTATTCTCATCAGGTTAATTTTTACTGATAGATAAATGCTTCCAATTGCCCTCTCCCCCACCAGTATAACCCCTCCAACCTAAATTATTTCCTCTTACTTATGCTTTCCTACCTGTGAATTTCTTTCATAGTAAATGCCATGCTATGCAAGTGTATACAGTATTTATTTATATGTGAAAATATAGCGTAATCTCTTTCCACTTTGGAGAATGTTTAAATTGTATTCGCTGTTGTGTTCACAGGATATTTCACATAGATAACTCTCAATAATTTGTTGAATGAATAAAAATATGAAAGTCAGTATTACAATCCGTGCTTAATTTCTTGCTCAATAACCTGCAAGATGCCTAGCTCGGTGTCCTGCCTAGGTACCATCATTCTTCCTTTTTCCAAATGTCAGGTTAGTTCTAATTATATATCTTGCAATGTAATTTCTGTCTTTTGAGTTTGAAAATAGAAATATTGCCTTGTATTTTGTGTGTCTGTGCTTTAAAAAAAGCTTTATTTAGATATAATTATTACATACAATTTAACCATTTTAATTCTACAACTATCACTATAATCAAATTTTGGAGCATTTTCATCACTCTGAAAGGAAACTTAGTTCCCATTACCTCTGCCTATGCTCCCTCCGGTCACAGCCAAGCCATTAATCTACTTTCTGTCTCTATATACTTATTCTGGACATTTCATATAAATGAAATAATATAATATGTGGTATTTTGTGAATGACTTCTGTTTTTTTAATTCATTTTTCTAGTCATTAATATTTATTCACTTTTGGGATGCCTGGTGGTTCAGTTGGTAAGCTCAGGTCATCATCTCAGGGTCCTGGGATCAAGCCCCGCATCCAGGCTCCCTGCTCAACGGGGAGTCTGCTTCTCCTTCTCCCTCTGCCCGCCCTCCAGCTCGTGTTCTCTCGCTCTCGCTCTGCTCTCTCTCTCAAATAAATAAATAAAATCTTTAAAAAAATTTTATTCACTTTTATAAAGATGCCAAATGTGACTAATTGAGAATTTAAAAAGATGTCCTTATTCACAGATAATTTGAGAAACAGTATTTTAATTATCATGCATACATCATACATGTAGTTGTTAGACAAATGGCCATTTATAATGATTAGAAGTTTTAAACATGTTCAGTATATATGATTAAAAACAATCTAACCACTCTTGTATATTTGATTTTCAGACACGTCTTCAGAAGCCCATGTTAGTTGAATGCAAAGTTTATTTCCTAGGTGAGTGTGGTCTGGGTGACAGTGGTGACTGAGGTAGCTTCTTTGAGATTTTCTCCACCAAATTTCTGATTCCTCAAATCTTTATTGCAAATGCTGCCAAGTCCCTTTAATTTAGCAGCATATACTAATGTAGTCCAGTTGTGTGTAGGTTTTTTTTTTAAGATTTTATTTAGTTTTTGATGGAGAGAGACAGCGAGAGAGGGAACACAAGCAGGGGGAGTGGGAGAAGGAGAAGCAGACCTCCCCCTGAGCAGGGAGCCTGATGTGAGGCTCGATCCCAGGACCCTGGGATCATGACCTGAGCTGAAAGCAGACGTGTAACGACTGAGCCACCCAGGCGCCCCTGTGTGTACATTTTTTTTTTTAATTTTAAAAATTTTTTATTGTTATGTTAATCACCAAACATTACATCATTAGTTTTTGATGTAGTGTTCCATGATTCATTGTTTGTGCATAACACCCAGTGCTCCACGCAGAATGTGCCCTCTTTAATACCCATCACCAGGCTAACCCAACCCCCCACCCCCCTCCCCTCTAGAACCCTCAGTTTGTCTTTCAGAGTCCATTGTCTCTCATGGTCCGTCTCCTTGTCCGACTTACTCCCCTTCATTCTTCCCCTCCTGCTATCTTCTTCTTCTTTTTTTTGTTCTTAACATATATTGCATTATTTGTTTCAGAGGTACAGATCTGTGATTCATCAGTCTTGCACAATTCACAGCGCTCACCATAGCACATACCCTCCCCAGTGTCCATCACCCAGCCACCCCATCCCTCCCACCCCCCCACCACTCCAGTAACCCTCAGTTGGTTTCCTGAGATTAAGAATTCCTCATATCAGTGAGGTCATATGATACATGTCTTTCTCTGATTGACTTATTTCCCTCAGCATAACACCCTCCAGTTCCATCTACGTCATTGCAAATGGCAAGATCTCATTCCTTTTTATGGCTACATAATATTCCATTGTGTATATATTGTGTGTAGGTTTTTTAAAAGAATTTCTTTTGTACATGATAAAGTATGATTTTCCCACATATGTATATGTATTTGCATTTGTATTATTTTTCAAACTTTATTACCCAAAAATATTTGAAGGCTCACTCTTCATCCAGCAGGGGCCAGCTCCAAAGTCTGTGGTAGTGTGTTTGTAAAAGATATGTTTGAATAAAGTGTGCATAGTGATGATATTCCCCAGAAAACTCAAGACTGATTTTGTAGCACAGTAAAGACTTACTTGTGAATAACATAGATATTATATGTTAATAATATATATGTATAAACTTATCTAAATGCAAAGAAAATGAGATGGAAATAGGCGATCTATAGAATCCAAAAGTTGCTGGGTTCTTATTTAGGATTATTCTTGTTTGAGTTGTTACTGATTTAGCCAAAAGAATAAAAACAGGGGAATGTAATATTTCCTATTCTACATTTGATTAAAACTGTGCAAAGTTACAGCACATAAGAACACCATGTAAAAGTTTTATACACAGTAAGGAAAAATTTTTTCTATATACGAGTACCAAATAAGAAAAAGAGGATTATATTTTTTTAAAGATAATTTGCCATGGCAACCAAAATATAAAGTAACTTGTGATAAATTTAATGACATTTGATACAATTATAAAACTTTACTGAACTGAATTTAAAAACCTAAATAAATGGAAAAAATATAATCATAGATAGGAAGCCTAAGCATCATAAATGTATCCATTCTTCTCACCGATTTAATAAAATTTTGTTACAATCCCTGCCCCCTAAAAAAAAATGTGCTTACTGTATGCTAAAGACTATTCCATCCTAAATATACTAAATCTTTTCATTTTTACAACAGCCCCATTTCTGTCATTCCAATTAAAGATGGTGTCAACACATGTACTAATTGGTGGCGTGTGCTTCAGAACATGCAGAGTTTATGTTCTAAACAACATTCCCTATTTCTTTATTAACATGTGTTCTTCACACACATGAAGGGGGGGAGAGGGAGAGGGAGTTCTGTATGTTGTTCACTGAGTTCACGGGCAAAGAGGGAAAAACTGACACAACCCAATATCCTACCCTTGGTTCCAGGGCAAAACACTCTCAGGACAAGGGTATTCTCTTTGAGGGTATGGACCACAGTGAATGTTAATGAATGATTCTCCCTAGAGCCAGCTGTCGCCACTTTAGTCTACTTTTTCTTTTTCTTTCTATTTTTTTTTCAAAATGTTAGCAGAAGGGTGATTAAAATCTTAGCTTATCATCCAAATATGAAGGGCGTACATAACCACAGAAACTCCCTGTGGCCTGGAAGAATCATAACCCACTCCCTACTCCATCCCTAGATATCATCAGATGCAGAGTTTTCTGTTTTGAATTTTTCACCCCCAAAATGATAAAAACAGCAGGTTTACTTTCTGTCGGCTCACAAACTCCTGAGGCCAGAATATTATAAGTGGGGTATAACAATTATTCGTTCAACTGGTTTATTTTGCTTGATGAGACAAATTTGAATGACTACAGGTTTTACATTTCTGCGATGGGGGCCAGCACTTGCTGAGCCCTGCAAGGTTATTGCTTTTGCATTTCTTTTTAAATCACAATATCTACCATTGAAAAACTAACTTGACATTTGCTTTGTTATTTTCTCCACTACATAAACAATGTAAACACAGAGAGTATTGTGGGATATTTCCTATACATTTCTCTTCAAACAAATGGATTATGAAATGAGTCCATTCAAAAAACTGTCTCAACTATAACTAGAATGCCTCTAGTGGATGACTGTATAACCAAATGTCTTCAATTAAACTGCTCTTATTTGAAGTTTCCTGTCATAACAAAGATTCTAACTGATAATTTCTGAAATTAAGGTAAGTATGTAACTTGGGGTCTTAAAGGACAAATATTACAAGAGTCTTATGACTTCTGACCCACCAAAATTATCCCTTGGATCATATTATTTCTGTACTAGAAGTCAAGCCTATTAAACTGGTGACTATTTTTTTTTGAAATTTATTTATTTTTTTTAAAGATTTTTTATTTATTTATTCATGAGAGACAGAGAGAGAGAGTGGCAGAGGGAGAAGCAGGCTCCCAAGGAGCAGGTAGCTCGATGCAGGACTCCATCCCAGGACCCTGGGATCATGACCTGAGCCGAAGGCAGATGCTTAACCATCTGAGCCACCCAGGCGCCCAGGTGACTATTTTTTTTTTTATGAAAAACAAAACAAAACACAGCAAGAATATCTGTTGATGTGAAATTTTTGTTTTTGTTCTTATTCCAATGTTCTCCATATTTTAGATTTGAAACATCTTCTCTGAGAACCTAAATGCTCTGTTAATATTTTCATATCTATGCTTCATCAATACCAACTAATACCTATCAAATATAAGAACATTTATAATTAATTAATGTCTTTAACTCACAAGAAAACAAAGGAACACTGAAGTTTTCCTGTGAGGAAAAGTGTCCTTTCCATGAGCTTTAAAAGCATGGGTCTCCTGGGCATACAACAAAATTGGTAAAAACTGCAGCATTGGCTATTTTTATCAATAATTTGCTTCGATCATGCTCACTAACTATCCTTTGTCTCAAGTTAAACTTTACATTCATAGTTAATTAAGTATAAAATTGTAGGGCATGAGGTTTTCTTTTCCTGTTTTTTCTGGGGATATTTTAGTTATTATTAAATTATGACCTGAATAAATAGCACCATTATTGTTTAGTTTAATAATTATGTTTTAATTATTTTTCAAGATTTTGCAGTCCTTGGCAATACATGCTTCTAAAGTTTACAAGAACATTACACTACTTGAGGTAGTTTCTCCGGGATCAAGAATAATGAATTAATTATATATGCTGTATCAGTTTTGGCACAAAACTAGCAAAAGTACAGCACATTTATACATATCTGGTCAAATTACTTGATCAATAGAACAGCTGCATAAAATGACTGGAATGTATATCTGCTAAAGGAAAGCACTGCTTATTAAGCTGGAAAAGGAATATTTCTTAATCATTTTAGGAAAAATAGAACAAAAATTCATATTCCATTGAATATTTTATTCTATGACCTTCTCTTGTCCTTACAGTTATTATTTGTTAGTTCTTAATTATCTATCAGAAATTCTCCAAGAGAGATTAAACTTTGTCTTTAGTTCAGGTGTAAATACACAGATAATAGTTCCCACCCCAAATATTCTAATTTACATTCATAAACTTTTGAAGGAACAAAATATTCAGTCCATTTTCTATCTATCTATCTATCTATCTATCTATCTATCTATCTATCTATCTAATTATTGACAGAAGATCATGTCATATGTGGAATACAAAATAAAAGGCAAATCCACCTTTCCTTTGTCCAGTGTCCATTTGGTATCTTCACTTCTCTGTCTTCTCTATTGGAGCTGGATTTTAGATGCCCAGTTTCTTCCAGAGGTATTAGAAACAAAGGCCACTGTCATGTTATAGGAAGCCAAGGGCCATGGGTGAAGACAACAGGCCGTGAGTACTGTCACAGGAAGGGATTATATCTATAATGATAGAAAGGGGGAAGACATAGGATGAAACAAGATAAAATATATGTAGTACTGATCTTGACATACAGAAAGTAAAATACTAATATTATTTATTATTTTGAATAACAATTGTGGTATAGATTAATTTAATTTCCCTTTCCTTATTCTTTTAGTTTCCTTAGGTATAACCAAACAAGAAGCTTAGAAACCTTTGTTAGTAAATGTTTATCCACTTCTTTTTGTGTTTAGAGTTTTTTTTTAAAGATTTTATTTATTTGTCAGAGAGAAAGAGTGCGCACAAGCAGGGCGAGTGGGAGACAGATGGAGAAGCAGGCTCCCTGATGTGCAGGGATCCCAATGCAGAACTCAATCCCAGGACCCTGGGATTATGACCTGAGCCGAAGGCAGGTGCTTGACTGACTGAGCCACCCAGGAGTCCCATAGAGTAAGTTTTTTATTTTCATTTATCATAGACAAGACCTTGGTCTGGTATTGAGTGTCAAACATATTTGGGGAAGATAAGCTTCATGTTCTTTTTATGCAAAAGTATCTGCCATGAGGTCAGTATTGTAACCTGACGCTTTTTGTTTATTACCAAAAAAATGACATGTTAGTTTATTTTGAAAAATCAAGAAATACGTACAAAAGAAAAAATAAAAATTAAATCCACCAGTCTCAAACTAGAATCAAAGCAAAAGTCCATTTGTGGTAGAATGAATAAATAACAAGTTGTATTCATTTAATGCGATACTGTTCAGCAAAGAGAATGAATGAAATATAGCTACATACAATAACAATGACAAAATTGACAAACATAATGTTGAACAAAGTATGCCAACTACAAAATATTACATGATTTGTAATTGCGTGTTTTCAGAATTTATTCAGTTATAAATTACCCAAAGTGGCAATGCTAGCCTATGTTAGGATTGGGCAATGGTAGTGATTAGGCAGAGCCATGAGAGGATATCCTTGAGTACTAGACTTGATCTCTGTCCTGACTTGTATAATGTTTACAAAGGTATATCAGCTGATTGAAAATTCTTTGCTTTTCTTTGTTCTTTTTAATGTATATTATGATGCAGCATGCACACACACACACACACACACACACACTCCCATACACATATTCACCATTAATATAAGACAAAACCTCTTAACCAAAACTCCCTTAGTTAAGATGTGCATTGGGATTTAGAATATTCATATTTTAGAAAGTTAATATACTACATATATAATGTCAGTGGGGGCCCAGGGTAACATCCAATTATCAACACATTAATATTTTTTACCAAAAGTATGAATATTCAAACCAAGAGAGATACACAAAGATGATGAATAAATTCACAGAAATGTAGGCCAATATTTTCCATCAAATAAGTAATTTCGGGTCTATTACTAGCTTTCTCATGCACTGTTAAATTTGATCAAATTATGTTTTAGCAACTATTAACTTAATCTTTTAGTTGTTCCCCTTTTTGATGATTAATGTAGCTAAATATGATTTGGATTTTTTATGTTGAAGTACCCTTGTATCCTTAGAATGAACACTACAAAGGTGTGGCCATTAGTTTTTGAAAATATTTATAATTTAAATTGCTAATGTTTTATTTGGGATTTTTTTAGTCTAATTTCCAAAATTGATATTTGGGGTTTTGTGTGTGTGTGTGTGTGTGTGTGTGTGTGTGTGTGTGTGCACATAACCTCTATGATAACTTAATACAACTTCAAAGAATCACTTCTGTTTTTTATGATATGTAATTATTTTCTGCTTTAATTTACTCTATTTAACATTATTTTCTAATTATAGTTCCCTAAGTTAAATCCTTCATCATTTTTAAATTTTTCTATTATTATTACAGTTTTAAAAAGTCTTTTATGAATCTTTCACAGACTATAGATTTGTTCTTATCCCCCAAATTTATTTACATGTGCTTATTAAAAAGTTTATTTTCAGTGAATTTTTTGTTTTAAATTGTATTGGTTAATGTTCTTGGAAAAAATTTTGATTAAAAATGGTTTTTATTAGTTTCTGTCATAGATTCTCTATTTCTATACTACATTTTTTTTGTTAGAGATATTTCCAAATTAAGTCCAATTTGTAGAAACCATAGTGCCAGTCTTAGCATATTAAACTTCAGAGGATTTATTGTTTTTTGTTTTGCTATTTTTTGTTTGTTTTCAAAGATTTTATTTATTTGTCAGAGACAGAGAGAAAGAGGGAGAGCACACAAGCAGGAGGAGGAGCAGGCAGCGAGAGAAGCAGGCGCTCCGCTGAGCAAAGAGCATGATGTGGGACTCGATCCCAAGACCCAGGGATCATGGCCTGAGTGGAAGGCAGACACCTAACCAACTGAGCCACACAGGCATACTTAAACCTTAGAGTTTTAATATCAATATTTGCTTTTGAAAAACCATAGCAATGGTTACATTGGTCCCAAAATTAGTGTGGGAAATAATAAAAGTGACCTTCATTTCTGTTTACAAAATACAACTCTAAAAAAGTAAATTTTCTATCTACAAAATACAATTTTACAAAAATCAGTTCAAATTGGATTAGAGACTTTCATGTAATCATCAACTACACTTCAATTAAAAAATGAAAAAGTTTAGGTAGGGGTGTCTGGGTGGCTCAGTTGGTTAAGCAGCTGCCTTCTGCTCAGGTCATGATTCCTGAGTCCTGAGATTGAGGCCTGCATTGGGCTCTGAGTCTGCTTGAGATTCTCTCTCTCTCTCTGCCTCTCCCACCCCCAGCCCGTTCTTGCTCTCTCTAAATAAATAAATAAATAAATAAATGAAAAATTAAAAAGTCTTGACTATTAAGACCTGAAACTATAAAACTCCTAAAAGTAAACATAAGCTTTTTTTTTTTAGATTTTATTTATTTATTAGACAGAGAGAGATTGCACAAGCATGGGGAAAAAGGGAAAGGGAGAAGCAGGTTCCCTGCTGATCAGAGAGCCCCATGTGAGGCTCAATCTCAGGACCCTGAGATCATGACCTGAGTCGAAGGCAGCTCCTCAACCAACTGAGTCACCCAGGTGCCCCTAAACATAGGCTTCTTAACATCAATCTTGACAAAGATTTTTTGGATTTGACATAAAACAAAGGCAACAAAAGCAAAAATAAACAAGTGGGACTACATCAAACTAAAAAGTTTCTGCATAACAAAGGAAATCATTTCAGCAACAAAATAAAAGGGCACCAGCAGAATGGGAGAAAATATTTGTAAACCAAACCCAATAAAAGATTAATATCCAAAATATGTAAGTAATTCATGCAATCAATAGCAAAATACAAAAAAAATCTGTTTAAAAAATGGACAGATGAACTAAATAGACATTTTTCCAAAGAAGACACGCAGATGGCCAACAGGTACATGAAAAGATCATCAACATCACCAACCATGCAAAGACATGCAAAGTAAAACCATGATGATGTAGTACCTTACACCCGTCAGAATGGTTTCATCAAAAAGATTAGAGGTAAGTGTTGATAAGAATGTGGAGAAAAGGAACAAAGGGAATCCTTGTGTACCATTGGTGGGAATGCAAATTGGTGCAGCCAATATGGAAAACAGTGGAGAGGTTCCTCAAAAAATTAAAAATAAAACTACCATATGGTCTAGTCATTCTACTTCTTGGTATTTATCTAAAGGAAATGAAAATAGGATCTCAAAGAGATATCTGAACTCCCATGTTCATTGCAACATTATTCACATAGCCAAGATATGCAGACAATCTAAGCATTCATCAGCAGATGAATGAAGATGTGGTGTGTGTATGTACACACACACACACACACACACACACACACACACACACACAATGGAGCATTATTCATCCATGAAAAAGAAGAAAATGCTGGCAAATGCTGACATTTAGGACAACATGGCTGGACCTAAGAGCATTATGGTAAGTGAAATAAGTCAAACAAAAAGTTATACGATATCATTTATATGTGTAACCTAAAAAAAAAAAGTCAAACATATAGAAAAGTAGTTGCGAGGGGCTGGGTGGTGGAGGAAATAAAGAGAAGTTAGTAAAAGGGTATAAACTTTCAGCTTTTAAAAAAAAGGGATCTTGTTTTCCATTTATCTTTTAGTAATTTTATGTCATATCTATTTATGTCTGTTACCAGTTTTCCATGTTACTATTTCTAAAATAATGAACAGAATTCATTAGCTCCATATGAGTTCACATTTGTACCACAATTTATTAAAAATATAGTTGAGACAAAAACTTTAAAGATATTCTGGCAAGGCAAGAAAAGGAGGAATACTTATTGAATCAAATACTTACTGGATCAGTAAGACACACGTCAAAGATAAAATCTTTATAACTTATGTTTCCCTGACCCCTCAATCTCTTCAAGCTTCAGTTGAAATATTTTTTCAGTGAAGCTGTCCTTGACCACACTTTCTAAAATTGCAGATATCCTCCTTCCCACCATACTTATTGCTTATTTTTTTCCTCCATAACATATACCAACATCTGGTAGTTATATGACAATTCTCCATAAATCTGTCTGTTGTGTTTCTGAACATCTTATAAACAGAACAACTTCCTGTTTTTGTTCTGCACTACCTTTTCAAAAATGTTCACATAGCAATCTTGATGATAGAGGTCACATCTGGAACAAAGTCAGGCATCCTTACTGCTCATTATAAAAGATTCAGATTCCCAAAGCTGAGGGTTCCCTTCTGGTAATGCAATACTTTGTGTGTGTAGGTGTCACCTGCCTTCGCTTCTTCCCATGGAAATGGGGCTCAGAGAATTAGCAAAAGAAAATAGTGATACCTAGATATTACTAGTATTTTGGGTAATAAAGTCCTTTGGCCTCTGATCCAGGAGTCTCATGTTTTCTGGCAACATCCATAAAACTGTGGCAGGCTAATATATTAGCTTACAAGTAGAGTAAAATCTTATCCACTTCGCAGTTGTTGACACTGATAGAGTTTAAATTTTACTTACTGATTTCTTATTTTCTTTCTCCCCACACCATGTGGATTGCAAGTTCAAAGAGGATGACAACTTTGGATATTTTGATCACTGCTTTATCTCATGTGGCTAATAGATGTCAGGTACATAATAAGCATGATAGACTCTTAATGAATTAATTAAGTCAGAATAGATTTTTAAAATTGTACACTAAGAGGAGATGTCTGAAACATGGGCTCTGTCTGAAATACTCTGCACTATTAGTCATGAACTATTTTGTGCAATTAATTCATACTTTAATGGCAGTTTCTATTAGAATTGATAAATATTTTATTTATTTTTAAAAAAGATTTACTTATTTATTTTACAGAGAGAGAGAGAGAGTGAGCAGTGGGGGAAAGAGAGTCCTAAGTAGACTCGAGTGGAACATAGAGCAGAGAGCCCGACCTTGGCTGGATCCCATGACCCTGAGATCAAGACCTGAGCAGAAACCCAGTTGGAAGCCCAATTGACTGTCACCCAGGCACCTTTGATAAATATTTTAGAAAAAAGTAATTAAGAAGATGCAATTACTGCTATGTTAGGTTAATTTTCATGAGAATACACCTGGCTTGCAGATGTGGCTACAGCAGCTCCAGAATTCTCAGGTCTAGAGTGGTATGTGTGTGACTTTGGCTCTGTCTTGTTCTTGCCTGGCCCTGAGGGAGCCTCCCTTAGGTTGGCCTGGTGTGAATAGGACCAGTAGTCCATGGGCAAAGAGCATAACTGTTATGGAGCCTGAGAGTAGGAGGAAAATGGTATTGCAGAGATAACGTCACCCAACTATCACT
Source organism: Zalophus californianus (assembly GCF_009762305.2). NCBI lineage: Eukaryota > Metazoa > Chordata > Mammalia > Carnivora > Otariidae > Zalophus > Zalophus californianus. The sequence goes on from NC_045601.1 coordinate 47,042,843, forward strand.
GCTGTAGAAACAAAAAAACTACTGTTGGCAAGAGAAGTTGATGGCAGTTTATAGATAACGCCTAGTAAAAGTTAACTCTTCCCATGGGAAGAAATTTACCTGCTATACATATTAAGATTCACTGTAATGACCTATATGGATGAGAGAAATTTGCGACATTGCCTGTATTACAGTATTACATGGAACCGTATGAGCAAGTAACAGAAAATAATGGAGATGCTATTAAATTGTAATCTCAGTTGAATTTTGCAGATCCTACATTTGAGAGGTAGTTACATGGAAATGCTCTGAAAAGGGGGCAGAAAAAACAAAACTTGGCAGCTTCCATGTGCAAAAGAGTGAGAGAGAAGAGCAGGTCTAGAGCTTGTTCTTTCCATCTTCACTAGTGATAACAAAGAGGAGAACAACAATGACAAGTTCAAGTGACCCGTGTCATGATTCACTGTTGGAACTGAAATATGTTGTTGAAGGAGATGATCATTTTAATTATTTGACAGATTTTGAGGAGCATTACCAGGAGGATCCTATAATAGAAATATTGGATTCGGAACTACAAGTCAAGGAGACTTAACACAACTTGTATCAATGATGCTGATTAGATATGGAGAAAATGGAACCCTCATGCACTGTTGGTGGGAATGCAAACTGGCACAGCTACTGTGGAAAACAGTAGGGAGGTTCCTCAAAAAATTTAAAATAAGATTACCATATGATCCAATAATTCCACTACTGGGTATATACCCAAAGAAAACAAAAACATTAATTCAAAAAGATATATATACCTCTGAAACAAATTATACATTATATGTTAAAAAAAAAAGAAGAAGAAGAAGATAGCAGGAAAGGAAAAACGAAGGGGGGGAAATTGGAGGGGGAGATGAACCATGAGAGACTATGGACTCTGAGAAATAAACTGAGGGTTCTAGAGGGGAGGGGCGGGGGATGGGTTAGGCTGGTGAAGGGTATTAAAGAGGGCACGTATTGAATGGAGCATTGGGTGTTATACGCAAACAATGAATCATGGAACACTACATCAAAAACTAATGATGTAATGTATGGTGATTAACATAACATAATAAAATAAAAAATGTAATAAATAATAAATAAATAGCTCAAAAAAAAGAAAACTAAGAGAATTAGCTGAATAGCAGAGAGAGTTAAACAAGAAATTGAGGGAAAGAGTGGTGATGCTAAAATACAGTAAGTCCAAATTTCTCCTCATTTGAAAAGAAAGTCTGAGGCAAGAAAATAAAAACAAAAATAGAAATAAAAATACTTTGTCCTTTGCTCATGCCAGAATTTTCCTATATGAAACCAGCCTGTTTCAAACCAGATAAACAGAAATATTATAATGCCTGAATTTTAAACCAAGTGCAATGATTCAAACCCAAGAAAGTATTATATTGTCACACAAGACTGCCTGAAAAATATGGCAAAGGACTTCTGGAGGATGGTATTGCAAGAAAGCAAGTAGGTGATTGACATGATAATGAAAGTAAAGAGGGAAAGAGTAGATGTGTCAATTATTGTCCTGACAGGTATGCTCAAAAAAATATGTCATCACACATTAGGAATGTCAAAGACAGTGTTGCTCATGATTATATATAAAGTGAACTTTAACTTCAAGTTTGAATAAGCTCTACTTTGGGGAAATAAAGTTTCTGGCAATATCACTTTCAGACCTGCCTGAATAGAGTACCCGGTGACCCACTGGTGTGTTGGAATTTTTGGAAGCTGTCCACCATAACCTAGATAGTATGATGGACATAGGGCCATGATGGTTCACTGATGGCTGGGATTGGCCAGACAAGAATATTCATTGTGATTAACATCTTTAGCGACCTCATCAGAGAAAATGTTATGACATTGATGTCTAAAGAGTTTTCAGATAGTGTGGTCTTGTTTTTCAGATAAGAAATAATCTCTATAACAAACACAGTTACGTTGTTCAGAATTTTGTTTTAAATTGAAGAAGTGCTTTTACTGTTGCATGTATTCTGTGATCTAAAGACATATTACCTACCTATAAGTTGTTTACCAGAGTTTGCTTATCAAATATACAGAACATTGAAACTGTGCCTTCTTCCACAGTTTATAGGTCACATGTTTATCACAGTAGATACTTGCTCATTAGATAACAGTTTATAAGCAGCCTAGTGTTGAATACATTGCTATAGTAACCTGACTTCCTTAGATAATTTTGTTTTTATGATTTTATAATTTCTTTTATGTATATAATTCTGTTTGAGGTCCCTTTTTACTTTCCTCAGTCCATTCTCTTTTTTCTTTATCACAATCTCACAGAGATAGTGCACACACTTGCCAACATCTAGTTCCAGATTAGAATATTTTGGGGGAGGGATAGTAGTGGTAAGAAAGACAGGTGCTGCGGCTTAAGTCTACATTCATATTTATATTTAGGCATATTTCTTATTCTTTATGCAAGAAGCTGCTGTAAAAAGTGTATTCCAGTCCTGTTAGAGGAAAAGTCCTTTTCTGGCTTTCCCTTCTTGCAGAACTCTTGTTAATTACAAGTAAAATGATGGAATTTTTGTGGACTTGATTCTCTTCATGGGGTCTATTGGGTAATGGCCATTAAGAAGTCATCAAAATATCTGTTTTTAAATACTTTTTGAAAGTACATTCTTGTACATTTTTATAGAAGAGGAAGTTGTCTCTCTTCCCATATCTCTGTCAATCACTAGTTTCTAAGCATGTGCAATATTCTATGTTTAGAGCAGAAATTAACTTGGTTTGTAAATATTTTATTAGAACATTTCCTCCAGCTCAAAAATATTTAAAGATACTTTGTCATTCTTAAAGTAAATTTATTTTGTGTTAGCTTTTTCACTACAAAGAGCCACATTTAAAATTATAATATGCAAAAATTTAAAAAACGATTGATGTTAAGATATTTATTTTTAGAAAGTATCAATTGTGTAAAATATCATTCATCTGCATCGTGAAGAATTTAATAGGTTCTTCCTCATGGTGAGTTAAGGGCTTTTACCAGTTCAAGTAATGCCCATTAACCCATAAAGCATTGATCTTTTCAACAACTATAGCAGACATAAAACAGAATCCTTTTTCCTCAACTTCAGTAACTGTGACTATTTTATGAAAAATTTGCTAAGCCTAAATATGTAATTGTTTTTAAATTGCCAAGATAATTTCTCTAGTGTGTTTCTTTTCTTTTCTTGGAGAAAAATGTTACCAGCCATGGTATATCTTCAAAAAACCTTTTGTTTTTACTGAAATCACACTGAAATCCATTAGCAGCTCTGTGCCCAGATTTTATTGGTTTATAAGATTATAACTCCAACTTTGCTTTAAAAAGCACAGCATCAGCAAAAAACCCTCTGGTTTGCATCAATTTATGCATTTAATTGAACCACCTGGTTTTACAATAGCAAAACATTTCTACACAATTCAGAAGCCCTGTTGAGGAGGAATAGATTTGTGAAACCAGGTGTAGGAGTCCCGCTGTTTCTACCAACTTCATTTAAATGTATGGTTTGACTGGAATGATTGAAAGTAAAGGATTGATGCAGCATCACAACAGGTAAACCTGGGCCCCAGTGATGATTCGATATTTGTTTTGTAAAGGCTGAATGACTAATAAAGTGCCATATTGATGAAAATATTTAGCCTCTTTGACAACTTTATTCAATATCTCTACTTCCAGTCATATCGCCCATCTGCTTAGAATATGGCATGTCTCCAAGTAAAAGATTAGTTCAATAATTCTTCCAGCTGTTCGCATATTTTGTTAAGTATGCTTCCAGAATTTTAAATTGGATTTTTAGATCAGGTTAGTTAGACTATTGGTTATTGTCATAAAACCACTTTGATTGCTCATATTTTTGTTCTATTTACCCTAGAATGATTGAAATAAAACTGACTGAAACATGTCACTGCCCTGTGCCAAAATACAATTCCAGCATAGCTTAATAAAGTCATCTCTCAAGCTATGCCAAATGGAAATATTGATCCTTTATATACCTTTTGTTAGATGTTAACTTTAAAAATATGCAAATATGAGAAATAAAATGTTTATATTTTTATTTCCCCCAAATGAAGAAAATTTACCAGTTATTTGTAACTATTTTTATCAATATTGTTCTTTTAAATGATATTTTTTTTAAAAAGTAACACCATGTGGGTTTTTTTTTTAATTTTTCCAATTTCTCTTTTTCTCATAGATGTGAGTCATTTTCTTTAGAAGGAAATAAGAAATGTTAAATTCCAACTTAAAATAAATCCTAGTACTGAAGATAAGATTCTAATGACACCTCAAACTTATCCATCTCACTTTCTAGGATGGAATGGATGGTATGATTTCTAATTTAAACCTATAAAATAACAAACCTGAGATACATTTTCTTGAGGAAACAGTACAGGTCTTCCAAGGTTCTCCTGGCTTAATGTGATCTCTTTTTTGAAGAAGAAGGAGAAGGAGGAGGAGAAGGAGGAGAAGAAGATTATAATCTGATTTACTTCAAAAAGTAAAGGTGCATTAAAATAATATCTTCACAATATTCATCACAGTTTTCATGTATTTTATAATAATTCCAAATCTGCAATGTATTTCCTGCTTCTTACAGGAATCCTTCCTTGGGACTATACATTGTCCAGTTGTCAGTGGTGTGTTTCAATCAATTCCCATTCAATTTAGCAAATTCTTTTCCAATCAGGATGTTTATGCAGCATTTACTAGAAGCCTAGCTTACAGGATACAAAAATGTCCATCCAATTCACTCGAAAGTTTGATTAGATTTTGTTTGTTGCAATGAGTAAGGAAAACTTTCAGAAGGCTTACTGGCTTTTTGGACTACGGGTTAGATTTGTTTGCCCTTCTGGCAATAATACCCAATCAGGAGTTCCTGTGTAACTGGGGTGGTTGCATAGCTTGGGCTCGCAGACGGGATAGTCTTCCCAATGAAAGAACATCATGACCACCGTCAAGGTCTCCAACCATTTATTCAAATGGAAGCCTGTTGCCTTATTACTTGTATCTATTGCCGCCCCTCTAGTCTTCATAGCACAAACTAGAGATGCAAAAATAAAAATTATAGATTCTTAGAAACTTGAGGGGCAACTACCACTGTATTGATGTAATTCACATAAAAACCTTATATTCCTCTTTAAAACAACTACCAGTGCTTATATAGAACAAGAATCTGGAGGAAAAGAAGTATGTGCTTTTAGCTGGCTTGAAATAGGAAAATATCTCATTCTCTTCCATCCACTGCATTTTACTGCACCACATTTAGACTTTTAACAACAAACAAGCATATTTAAAAGATCTCACTATTTCATTAAATCATCATGCCAAAACTGAATTCACTGTTAAAAATAGGATAACCTGTACTCTCAGGTTTTATCTCATTTATGCCATTTTTCATTGTCACTTTTCTAATGCTCTAGTATCAAAACATAGAATTTTTCTTTGAATGGCTGAAGGAAATGTTTCACTGGTGTTCCCATAGCATGTATTGATGTAGTTTTTAAAATAGCTCTTCCTCATCCTTTTTCTCATTTTGTTTCAATGGGAATATTTCTTACACATGAGTAAATGGAAATTGAATTAACCTGTGATCCACCAAGGTCAGTTTTAAACATCGTTATTCACTAAGTTGCACACATCAAAAAATGATTAAGTGTTTCATCAGAAAGGCAATGGCGTAAAATGGGCTAAATAACAAAGTTGGAATTTATTAATTTTCTCCTCTAGTTTTAAATTTTACCAATTTCTGGACAAAGACTGGCTACCGTAAAAAGTTTAGAAACATATGCATACAACAAATCAAAGAAAAGACTAAACTTTTCCCATTTACCCAAGCCAGAAACATTAGTAATCTCCTAATTCTCTTTTTTGTGAGAAATAAAGAATGTAGGTAACAAGAGGCGGGGGAGGGGATCAGAGTTATTTTATGGTTGTCATCTACTCTCCCCTTTCAGGAAACATAATTTCCTCCTGGAAGGAAGCAGATTTCATGCCTCGGGCTGGGCATAAATCAAACAGAAATGCTCTAGCATAGACTGTAATTTTATAAACTATCATGTTGTGGAAAATAGAGTTAAGCTGTAATCTATGATGCAGTTACCATCCCTCTAAGGAATAATTGAGTAATGGGCAAGCAGCTCTAAGGAGCTTTGGGTGTTATGATCCTTTGGCACCTCTAGAGAACAGCTAGGCTCCTTCAGGTAAATGATTTGGGAGAAGTTTTCATAGTGTCTTTTATACTACAAAGGTTCCTTATGCAGGTTTCAGCAAAACCATGAGCATCTCTTTCACAAAATGAGCAGATTTTTCTTAGCATGGATAAATGGTTAAGCTGTTTGCAAATAGCATTTTCTTCCCAATACTATTTAAGAGCCCTGAAAAAACTTTGAAGCATTTCTTATAAGATTACACTGAGATAGAAAGAGAGAGAGAGAGAAGAAAACTTCCATTACAAGCTTCTAGGACAGAATTAATTTTAATGACGTAGGATGTATATGTAAAATTTGGTCAAGTATCTGAATATCATAGTTTAGAGTGATAGAAATCTAATAGGCCACTGTGACTCAGCTCCAGCAAAACTGATCAGCAGGGACAAACAGTGAGATATTAAATAGTGATTTTTAGCATTTATCTTGCATTTCCTGGGTTCAAAGAATCATCAACTCTCAACTGTCCAGTGTGCTAATGGCTCATAGCTTTACTTTTTCGTCCATTTTCTGCAGCCTGCCTTCTGGGTATTTCACCAGTCATTAGGCATCTCTGTGACAGACTAGCCAGAGAAAAAGAAATGAGGACGCTTTCAAATCAGTCAGTTTCATTGTTCATTCTTAGTACTTTTATTTTTTTTTTTAACAGACCAGTGGAGGATAGTTTGAAATCATTGTCTAAACTCAAATATTACATAAACTTCATCTCTCTCTTATCCATATTGTGTCACTTGAAATTACAAATAATCTTCGCTTTTGACAACTCGAGTACAAATGGAGATTCTTAAAGATGTATTTTTATGTTTTGTGCAAAGTAGGCAATAATTTAAGAAAGGCTTGGCAAATTCTTGCCTGTTTACTTTGTCTTAACCTCTATCTGATATTTTAATTATAAAATTAATATATGTTTATAATAAGAAACCAAACCATAATAAGAGATATTCATGCTTTTCCCTATTCCTATTCTCCCAAATCACCAAATTTTATTCCTTAGAAGAAATTATAGCAAACATATATTAACATATATCCTTCCAGATGCTTTTTTTCTTTCTTTTTTCCTTTTTTAAATAGGTGATATTCTGTATTCTGTTTTCAATTTAAGTAAATTTTTAACAAAATAATAATAGATATTTTCCCACATTGAGTTGTATAGATCAATTAATAGACAGATATTATTGTATTATTTACATATACAAAAATTCATTCAACCAATCTAAAACAAAAGGACATTTAGGTCACAATTTTTTTCATGCTTATGAACCATGCAACATTAATGTCTCTATCTACCTTTTTCTATCTATCTACCTATGTATTTATCTATCCATCCATCCATCTATCAACAATGTGTGAGTGTATCTGTTGAATAAATTCCTAGAAGTGAAAATACTGAGTCGAAAGTTATGAATATTTAAAATTTGCATAGATATTTTCGTCTTTCTTTCTTTCTTCCTTTCTTTCTTCTTTCTTTCATCCTTCCTTCTTTTCTTTCTTTCTTTCGTTCATTTATTTATTTTTTTAGAGAGGGAGAGAGAAAAAGAGAGAGGAGGGGCAGAAGGAGAGGGAGAGAGAGAATCCTAAGCAGGCTCCACCCCCGGTGCTGAGCCTGATGGCAGGGCTGGATATCAGGACTCTGAGATGGTGACCTCAGCCAAAATCAAGAGTGGGACGCCTAAGCAAGTAAGCCACCCAGGTGCCCGAAGTTGTTCTTTAAATAGCTAAATTTACTCTTCAAATGTTACAAAATGTTTGCTATAGTTGTTTTAATGAAACGTATGATGAAAATAAGAGCTGGAAGGGGTAACTATGTAGTAAATGAATGCAAAAGTAAATGTTCAAGTAAATGAATTTTTATTTGTATCAATTCAACTCACCAGAATAAAAACATTCTGGCTCTATTAAAAGTTTATCATATGAGGGCACCTGGGTGGCTCAGTCGTTAAGCGTCTGCCTTCGGCTCACGAGCCCCACATCGGGCTCCCTGCTCGGCGGGAAGCCCGCTTCTCCTTCGCCCACTCCCCCTGCTTGTGTTCCCTCTTTCTCTGTGTCTCTCTGTCTTTAAAAGTCTTAAAAAAAAAAAAAAAGTTTGTAATATGTATACTCAAGTGTGCCTCTCTGTTCTCTCTCTCTGATATATATATTGATATATATATGTATATATCATTATTGGTAAAGAATAAAGTTCTAAATGCTCAAAGTTTCATGACTTAATTGACTCAGCTAGTATAGAAAAAGAAGTTGTAATTTAAAAACATCTACCAAACAGTGTTGAGTCTGTGGAAATGGATAACAACAATATATACTCCTTAAATAATAGAGACAAATGATACAATGATTCCAATTTAATACACCGGCTGAGAAAAATGAAAAAAAAATCCAAATTCTGGGTGTTATAGTTAATGTTTAATATTACCAATAAAAAATAATACCTTTATTTCACTATTTATTTATTCAAATATTTACTAAGTATCAGCCTGATATGTGTTAGATTTTATGAAATAATTCATACCATACTTATCCTCAAGAAGTACACATTTAAAAGAATTTATATAAATAAATTATAGCAAATTTTATAACAGCAGTCATTAAAGTATGGCCACAGAGATTCGGGAGCCTGGAAGAGAAGAAAGCCAGTGATTATTTTGGTTTGTTAAATATAGTAGTGATATTGATTTTCAACAATAAGACAGAGCAAAACTAATGTTTCTATGTTATGGCTTGTTCTTCATCACAAGATTAGGAATCATCGCTAAAGTTCTGATGCCTTTCTTTTTAACTCTGACTTATTTTCAGCTTATTTTTTCTCAGCTTATTTTTCATTATACTACTGCTATTGTCTCCATTTCATGGAGCTTAATCACCATAAGCTTAGTCAACACTAGACTGCTTCCTTATTTATTTTTCCTTTCTTTCTTTGTCTCTCTCTCTCTCTCTCTCATTTTTTTTTTTTTTTTGAGAAAGAGAGAGAGAGAATGGAAGGGGAGGGCCAGAGGGAGAGAAAGAATCTTAAGTAGACTCCTAGCTCACGTCGAGACTCACGTGGGGTTCAATCTCACAACCGGAGATCATGACCTGAGATCATGAACTGAACTGAAACAAGAATCATATGTTTAACTGACTGAGCCACCCAGGGGCCCCTAGGCTGCTTCCTCTTTAATAAGCATACCTTTCTTTGAGGTTCAGTATCCCTGCCACCTTGAAGGTACATCCCCATATCAATTTTCTGTGATTCTACCAATGCAGCAAGGGCCAGAACTAGGGCCATCTCTGTGATAAACTAAATGCAGTCATCAGCATGCTCCTTGGCACTTTATCCATGCTTCTCTAGGTGGCTTTCATCAGAATATGGTATTTTATTTTTAGTAACAAACAAGTCTCTTATGCTCAAGTTTATGATTTGTGATCTCTGTGTTTAGTCTGTAACTATAGAATGGATTTAAAATAACAATGTTATATAAACTGTACTCCACAAGTGTTTTTTTAGGATACTGAATTTATAAAATTGACTCAACATAAGATATGGTCTGTAGAAGTTTACAGACTCTTCAGACAGGTTCTTCAGTTTCCCAAAATCTCTTAGGAGCCTAGAACACAGTAGACATTGAAGAAATAAGGTAATAATTCCATTGATCATCATTATCAAATATATCTTCTAATGCAACGGTTCTCAGCCTTATTATTCCCAGTGTTTTCTCTTTGCATCATGAAATAAAATGTATAGACAATACAACCAACCACATAAATATCATCTACCCAATAATCAATGTAATGTTGACTGTGATATAAAGAAGACACATATCTATATGTAAATGCTCAGGTATTTACTGCAGTAGAAAATATAATTAAGTAGTTGGGCATTTGCATTTATATGTATGAATACAATGACTACAATTACACATCGATACAAGTTGTTTTGGCAGCATAAATACCATCAGCAGTGTTGCTCTTAGGGCATGAGAAGAAGTGGTGAATTCTTGATGATGTGTTGCGTTACACTGAGTACAATCTTTGATTTACACGGTAGTTGTACTTCTTTAAAAATGTGTTTGTAAATATGTTTTTTTTGTAGACAAACTAGAGCTTAATTGTAGACTAAAAGAGTTACAAGCATGTTTTTAAACATACAAGAGTTGTCTAATGGGGACATTTAGAAGTCATATGGAATAAGGAACAATATGTCAGTGTTCTTCCATGGAGAGTATTTTTGGCTCTCCACCTTACTAAACAGGCTCTTCCAATATTCTCCTTCACAAATTTCCAAAACAAGGCAGTATTATCTCTTTTAAAAAATAATGTTCTAAATGGATATGATTTATACTTATCATTCTAGTTATTATGTTATTCAATTTAATTTTTTCTATGTTTACCTACTAGAACACCCTTTATCATGAATGTTGAAATTGTGGAAACTGTTAAAAATGAGAAATAACATTAACATTAAAAATGATCAGTGGTTATCCTACTTTTTGCCCATATTAATTTCTCAAGGTGACAGCACTGAAAATAATAATTTGATATTATTGTGGATTAATATTAGAAATCTGTCTTTGATACAGCAATATCTAAATGCAGTATTAAAAGAAAATGTTACTGATGTAAACGCTGAGACATTAGGTTATATTTTGTATGTCTTCTATAATGAAAAAGTATTCATGGCTCAAATGGAAAGAACTCATTTTTGGTCATTCAGGAGACATAAAACGTGTTCATCTGAAAATTAACAATTTTTACTAACTAACAATCATCACTTCAGTAAATTTCTTGATGCCCTATTTCTCCAAATATTATTGAAATTATTAGGCAAAATGTCAAAATAAAGTTGCTACAGTGTGCTGAGTATGCTTTTATGAAATGAACCTACATTCAATGTTTTGTGCACAGCAATGTTTTTCTTTTTTTATTACTTTTTTTTTAAAGATTTTATTTATTTATTTGACAAAGAGATAGAGAGAGACCACAAGTAGGCAGAGAGGCAGGCAGAGGGAGAGGGAGAAGCAGGCTCCTCGCTGAACAGGGAGACTGATGCAGGGCTCAATCACAGGACCCTGGGACCATGACCTAAGCCGAAGGCAGATGCTTAAAAACTGAGCCACCCAGGCGCCCCACACCAATGTTTTTCTAGTGTTATTTTACCTTTCTGTTTTTTCACATTTGTTAAAAAAATAAATGACATTGGAATGTATTTTATAAAACCTATAAAATTTCTTGGGTGCCTGGGTGGCTCAGTTGGTTAAGTGTCTGCTTTCAGCTCAGGTCATGATCCCAAGGTCCTGGGATCAAGCCCTGCATGGGGCTCAGCATGCACTTGCTTTTCCTTCTCCCTCTGCCTGCTGCTCTGCCTACTTGTGCTCTCTCTCTCTGTCAAATAAATAAATAAACTATAAAATTTTAATTACAAGATTTTCAATTCATTTGATTCTACTCTTCATTCTTAAAAAAGAAAAACATGGGTTGATTAACTTATATACCTGATTATTATTAACCAAATTTAGGACTTATTTTTAAAAATGTCAGTTACTATTATATTTTCATATGTCCAACTGTCACAGATCAGTGTAGATATATTCTGAAGCATTTTCCAATAATATGAATATGAATCATTGCCAATAAACATTGGTGATTTAACAAAGCCAAACACATGAAATTGTATAAATTAAACAAATTTATACATTCTGAATGCATATACATACATAATTACATATAAATATCAATATACTTTCATTGTAGATTCATTACTTTAGGAAAAAATGGAAAAAATGTAAATAAATTTCAACATTCTTTTAGCATATGACAACAGCACGTCAGTTCTAAAGGCTTTTCGTGTGTTAAAAAATTTGGTTATAAGTTATTCACATTAAATAATAAATGCATCAAATGCAACTACAGGACATAATAATACAGTGAATACCCATGTTTGGATATCTAACCTAAGAACTTAGCTATTATTGAGAAAGTACCTATTTATTTGTTCCCTCCCATCTCGTCACAGCCCTTCTCTACTCTAGAAACCAGCATTGTCTTCTGGTTTATCATTTAATGTCTTCCCCAAATACATTTTTTTCCTAAGTATGTGTATATTACTATAGAATACTGTAATATACTATATAACACCTGTTTTGCATGATTTTGAGTTTTATCATAATAAAATCAGTCAATATGTAGAATTTGTAATTTGCTTTTTCATTCGGTGTTATTTTCAAAGATACATGCATATTTGTGTAGTTACAGTACACTTATTTTGATTGTTGTGTAACATTTATTTTGGTGATTATAATCAATTCACAATTATATTATTATTTATACGAGGTCCTATTAATGAGCATTTGACTTTTGTCCAGTTTATTTGTAATGCTATTACAAACAATGTTGATAGTGTTTTTATACATGTACCTGATGCACTTATTCAGGATACACACAAACACACACAGGGAATTCCCAGGTCTTAGGGTCATAGGCATATGAGAGTCAATTTTACTAGATAATACTAAATTGTTTCCCTAAATGTCATAGCTGTTTTTCCTCCCACAGAAATTGTATGAGTCCTACTTATTTACTCATTCTCCCAACGATTACTAATTGAATTTCACTATGTTCTAGCAACTGTTCAAAGATGTTGATTTATCCTGACATAAATATTTGTGCATCTGATGGGTATAAAATGGTATCTCATTTGGTCTTATGTTTCATTTCCCTAATTACCAATAAGGTTGAGCACCTATTCACATGTGTCTTGCTCATTCTTATTTCTCTTTCTGAGAAAAATCTGCTTATTTTTGTCTGATTTTGTGTGTATTTTTCTTACTGATTTTAGGAATTATTTATCCATATCAGATACTAGTTTTTTATCAATAACATATTTTGTTAATAACTTTTCCAGTCTCTAACTTATCTCTTGGTTCTCTTTTTAATGAACGTTTTTAATTTTCATGCATACAAATATATCTGTAATTTCCTTTAATTATAAAGATTTTGAATGGCTACTTTAAACATTTGTTTATGAATCATGATTTTAAAGATATATTTTTATATTTTAGTCTAATTTTTAAACATTTATCTTTTATCAATCTGAATAGATTGTTGTGTATGGTATCTCATAGAACCAAAGCTATTTTTTTTAGTATAAATAACCAAAAGTCTCTCCTTTTATTCGAGTTCTGCCATGCCACATCAATTATTTAATAAGTCCATGCATATATATGGATCTGTATTATTTTACTCGTCAATTTGTCTAATCCTATACCTGTGACTATTGCACACTTAATGATTATTTTAAATCATGATATCTAGTAGAACAACTCCTAGGCGTCATTTTTTTAAATTTCAAATTTATGAAAAGCAATATTTAAATGGTGATTCTCTAACATATAATTAACAAGAGCTTCTAAAAATTTCGAAAGGATTCTGAAGATAGGTGATAGTAAGAAAAAAATTGAAAGAATAAAAAAAATACAGTAAACTTTCTGACAGTGAAGGAGAAGGTAAATTACAAGATACAAACACGGTTTGTGGGACATGGAAAACAACTAATCCTATTTAATTACTTGATGAGATTGCTATATTATAACTCATAATCACTGGCATTTATGCTCTGTTTCCTCGAAGGAGCACCTTTTAATTAATTGTGTTTTCTTAACACAAAGAAACTAGAGCCAAATTCAAGCCACAGTTTGACTGAAAATAAACAGGCTCTAGGAAAATCCTTCTAAGCCCCAGTTCCCCCCGTCACAATGTCATGAACCCAATGGGAAGCACATCTTTCAGAATCTTGGAGTTCCTTAGGTTTTGCTGTGGACAAAATTGACCTTTTTTTTTTTAAGAAATAAATACTCCCTTTTTCAGATAAAATATTACAAAGGATATCTTATGATATTGCTTCATTTTCTATTTGGATCTCCAAATATGTTTGGGAATTCAGGTCAATTCCACGCCTCTCCTACATTTGGGACATAGCCAGTCGCTGGAGTCTATGAGACTCCTGGACAAAGTCAGGGACTAACACTACTCACAAAGAATGCTTCCTTTTTTTCCAAATGTAACTGAAGTTTTACAATCTTATTGGAAAAACTAATATTACTTTTGTTAGCATTTCATGTCAGAGTGCACATCCTCAGGTGAGTGGCTTTGCCTTGGAGGATACTTTAGGAAGTGTCCTTTCTAGATAGTTCAGGACTCTAAAAGCAAAAAGCAGCCAAGCACCATGCGATCTTGGCTAAGAATTTGAGGTTTCTTGTTCATATAGCTTTATTCACATGACTAGCATCTCTAAATTGAATAATCCTTGGCTTTCCACGTGATGACAGTTTCGTTATTGAAATGTTTTTTGGTTTTACTTCAGCTCCTCAGATGTTCGAAATCTTCCATAGGCCCAAACAAATTTTAGTTCCTCAGTGAGAAAGCCTGGATAAGCTCAATATAAAAAGACATAAGAAAGGAAATCTTTCTCAGTTTGGGAGAATTTAAAGAGATGACTTAAGAAGAGTTTGCAAGAAGCATTTTGGCAGCCAACTGGAGATAATTGGACATGGAATGAGGATAGTACAGAATTGGGGGAAAAGAAAAAGTTAAAAGCAAATCCACATTGGGGGGGTATGGTGAGCATTGGGAATTGTGCAAGAATGTTGAATCACAGATCTGTACCTCTGAAACAAATAATGCAATATATGTTAAGAAAAAAAAAGAAGAAGATAGCAGGAGGGGAAGAATGAAGGGGGGGAAATTGGAGGGGGAGATGAACCATGAGAGACTTTGGACTCTGAAAAACAAACTGAGGGTTCTAGAGGGGAAGGGGGTGGGGGGATGGGTTAGCCTGGTGATGGGTATTAAGGAGGGCACGTTCTACATGGAGCACTGGGTGTTATACACAAACAACGAATCATGGAACACTACATCAAAAACTAATGATGTGATGTATGGTGATTAACATAACAATAAAAAATTAAAAATAAAAGCAAATCCAAAGGGTTTAGTGTGGGGACACTTTAATTCAAGGGAGAGAGAAGATAGAGAGTTCTAAAAGGAAGTTTTAAAAACTACCGTAGAACCATATGAAAGAGAGAATGTATTTGAATATTGACAAAATACAATTTGAATATGACATCTATTCCTGCCAGCTGGTGCATTTATATATGAAACCCCATAAAACAGTAATCTTAATTTATGTAACATCAAATTAAAAGAATTCCTTGACCGATTTGTGTGAAAATTACCAGGGCATCTTCTTCATTTGTAACAAATTTTAACAATAAAAGTAGTTAAAACGTTCTGGAATCACTAATTGATATAAAAACCTACATTTGTCACAAGTTAAAAGCGGGTGATATGGAATATAGTTCAATCACGTTGGTTTATATAACTGCAACTCTCATCTGTGATTTTGAATCCCCCCCAAAAAAGTAAGTGAAAATTATTGTTTTTTCTTTTTTTTTTCCTCAGATAATTTGGCAGAAAATCTGGCTTCATTCATTTGGTACCAAAAGTTGAACCTAAATTATCCTAAAGCTACTTTTTAGAATCTATTGCATTTAGTGTAAATATTCATACATTTGGCCACAGAAATATTAATGTGTTTGATTATGTAGCATTCTTTTTGGTCATGTCAGGGTTATTACATAATGAATAGTATATGTGCCATATTGCCTTTTTAAAATACAAAAAAATGTTTTTTGAATTCTAAAATATATCTGGCTACAGAAGTAGATAAAAGATTGCATAAATGTGACACTTCTTCCTGCATATATTTTTTTGTCTTTACTTATTTTAACTTAATCATTACTAAGCCGAGTTTTTATTACATGCTATTTTAATGTATTTTCATTTTTAGTAAAACACATGTTCGTAAATGAGTAAGATCAAACAGTACTATAGGACTTATAAACAAAACAAGTAGCAATTCTCTACATTCCCCAGTTCTGACATCTGCTCTTTAGATGCAACCATTTTTATTATATTTTTCTCTTTTTAAAAAACATTTTTGAGCTATAATTCACATACCATTCAATAAGCCCATTTAAAACACATAATTCAATAGTTTATTATATTCACAGTTATGTGCAACCATCATCACCATCAATTCTAGAACATTTTTGTGACATCAGACAACAAACCTTATCACCCTCAGGTCATAACCAAATGGAATCTACTGTTTCCCACAGCAGCTGTACTATTTTGCATTCCCACCAACAGTCCTCAAGGGTTTCAATTTCCCCACATTCCACCAAGACTTGTTTTTTTTTTTTTTTGTTGTTGTTGTTCTTTTGTTTTATTGATAGTAGCTATGTTAATGGAAATGAAGTCATATCTTAATGTAGTTGTGATTTTCATTTCCCTAATGATTGGTAATTTTGAGCATCTTTTCATGTGTTTATTGGCCATTTGTATATCTTCCTTAGAAAATTATTCAGATCCTTGGCTCATATTATATAATTACATAATTACCTTTCCTGTGCTTTTTTTTTTTTCTTTTTTCCCAATGTGGATTCAAATTACCATATGTGGTCATTTGCTTTCAGTCTAAAGGACTTTATTATTATTATTATGGCTCTGCTAGCAACAAATTTCTTCAGTTTTTAATTTAACTGGGAAAGTCTCTCATTTTCATTTTTGAAAGTAGTTTTGCTGGATTTAGGGTTAATGGTTGACAGTTTTTTCTTTTGAATACTTTGAATATATTATTGCACTGCCTCTGGCCTCCATTGTTTCTGATAAAAGTCAGTTTCAGATCCTATAAAGGTTCCCTTGTAAGTGACTAGGTATTTTTCTCTTGATACTTTCAAGGTTTTCTACTTGTCTTCAGCTTCAGACTTTTCCTATGATAATTCTGGGTATTAGTATCTTTTTACTTACCCCACTTCAAGTTTGCTGAGTTTCCTGGATGTGTAAGTTAATTTTTTTAAAATAAATTTTGAGTTTTCAGTTTTATTTCTTCTAAATTTGTTTTGCTTTTTCCCCTTTCCTTTTGGTTCTCCTATTACATGCATGCTGGTGCATTTCATGGTGCCCCACATTTCTCTAAGGATCTCTCTTCATTTTTCTTCATTCATCTGTCCTTGTATTCTGCGGATTGGGTATCTGGTAATCTCTCTTCAAGTTTATTAATTCTTTGTTTTGCCAGTCTCAAATCTACTTTCAAATTCCTCTAGTGAATTTTACATTCAATTGTTGTTCTATTCAACTTCAGCATTTCCATTTGGCACTTTAAAAAATTATTTCTATCTCTTTATTATATTGTCTATTTCATTGAGTATTGTCATTATACCTTCTTTTGCTTTGTTAATCATGGTTGAATTTCATTCTTAGAATATATTTACAATGGATACTTTGAAGTTTTCCTGTTATAGCTGACTTCTGGCCACTCTCAGAGGCAGTTTTCTGTTGCTTTCTTTGTCTCTGGTGTATGGGTCATACTTTCCAGGGCTTGTTCTTTGTTTTTGGTTTGATTTATTTCGTTTTGTTTTGCATGTTTCATAATTTTTTTTTTGGAAACTGGACACTTTAGATAATACCTTGAAGCAAATCTGGGTACTATCTTTCTTAGGGCCTGTTATTTTTATTTGATTGTACATTTCAGACTATTACCCGCTATGTACCCTGACACCTGCAGCATTTAGTTTTTGATGTTGCTCCTTAGTGGCACACAGCCTTGAGAAAGCTCACAGTCACTGTGGGGAGACCATCACTTTGGCAGGCCTCCCTTTGACTGTTTCCTTGACATTAGAGCTGTTAAGTAAGCTCCACTAATTACCACCTGATCAATTTATTGTTTTTACCAATGCATTGGGGCATACATTGCTTTGCAGAATAATCAGTCAAATTGGAGTTCTGAAGCAAAAATGCCTAGGTAGGTGTTTTGAGACTTGTTCTGCCTCCAGGAGGACTTCTTCCAACTGCCTCCCTCCCCAGCTCTCACAGTTGAGCTAATTAGCCTACAGTTTAGCTTATATGACCAGTGAGTCCACCAGTTTTCTCCCAATTGCCTTTCACCAAAATTTCCATTGTTTTTGAGAGCAGCTACAGGCTTAAACTTTTCCACACACTGTTACAAATAAGTCAGTTACCCTGGGAAGAAATTTTTATGCTTCATAGCCTGCTTCTCCCTCAAGGGAAAAACTCCAAGCCAGGGCTCTGGAGTTGAGGATGACAACAATGAGTTTTCCCCGCTGAGCAGGGAGTCTGATGCGGGGCTCAATCTCAGGACCCTGGGATCACGACCCGAGCTGAAGGCAGACTTAACCAACTGAGCCACCCAGGTGCCCTCTGAATAGTATTTCTACCTCAGGAACTGAGCCCTCAGTGCAGGTGGTGAAGGGATGGGGTGTGGTAGCTTCATGTCTTCTCAGCTTGCCTTTCCAGTATAAAATCGTCACCTTCCATGCTGGGACAACAGTGATATGGTCCCAGTATTCTCAACCATGTCATGCTGTAGTTAAAACCTCCACACCACCAAAGATGGCTGGGTAAAAGAAGGAAGCCTCACCTCTTGGCCATACTCACCCAGAACTTTCAGCAACAAATAACTGGGGGCAGAATTAAAAAATGCTGATATCTTGATTTTCCTAAGAAGATAGCCTTCCAACTGGGAGTTGAGGGGGGAACCCTGCATTCTTAGCTGCAACAGTCTGAAGTGGAGTTTCCATCTTGTTGAGTTGGGAGAGGGGAAGGAGGGAATGGGGCCTGATTCAACAGAGACTGCCCCCCCGACTCTTACAGAGCTCTCTTTGTTGAGTAATGTGTGAGTTTGTATGACCTGACCATTTACAAAGAGTTTAAGTGGTTGTCCCTTTATACTTTGTACCAGTTTCAGAAGAGTGGGTCCATAGAGTTCCTCCTGCTGTCATGCCAAAAGTGGAATTTTCTACTTTCATTGCTTTTTTTTTTAAAGTTTCTGACATATAACTCCAAACTTCAAAATAATTAATTAACTTACCAGAGTGTCCCTTGATATATTAGTCTCAAATCTTACTTATTTAATTCCTATTATGAATGACAAGGACTTGGTAAAATTAAACAAATATTTTTTTCCCTATTTACCCCTTCATTCCTCTCAATATTGTTATATCAAAATATTTGGTCAGAGGCTTCTGATTCTGGTTTTAATGAAGTTGCTTGATTTAAATTAACTGATTTGTGGAGAATAACTATAAAAACAGATATTGGCATGAAGAAATAGACAAATGAAATGGAATAGAGACCTCAAAGAAATCACACATGCCTGTTTAACTTATGTATGACTGTATTAATCAGGGCTCTCCAGAGAAACAGAACCAATAGGATATGTATATAGAGAGAAAGATTTATTATTAGGAACTAGTTCATGCAACTATGAAGCCTGACAAGCCCAAATCTGCAATGTGAGCCAACAGACTCAAGATCCTGGAGACGAACCAGGAGAGATGATGGACTCTGAAAAACAAACTGAGGTTTCTGGAGGGGAGGAGGGTGGGGGGATGGGTTAGCCTGGTGATGGGTATTGAGGAGGGCACATTCTGCATGGAGCACTGGGTGTTATGAACAAACAATGAACCATGGAACACTACACCAAAACAAATCATGTAATATATGGTGATTAACATAACAATAAAAAAATTAAAAAAAAAAGAAAAAAAAAGATCCTGGAGAGCCAATGATGCAGACGATGTCTAAAGGCAGTGTACTGGAGAACTCCCTTTTGTTCAGGAAGCTGCTCTTTTTGTTTTATTCAGGCTTTCAACTGATTTGATGAGGCCCACCTACTCATGGAGGACAATCTGCTCACTCAGAGTTTGCTGATTTAAATGTTAATGTCATCCAAAGGCACCCTCCAATTTAACACATGAAATTAACATCACAATGGCAAAGAAGACACCACAGTATAGTCCCCACTACACTGGTCTTTTCAAAAGAATGGTCTTTTCAAAATATGATGCTATGTTGATTGCATATTCAAATGGAAAGTGTTTTCTGATCCTTAATTCACATGATACACACACACACACATTCCAGATCGATTGCAGATCAAAATGTGAAGAAAAAAATTTATAAAGGTTTTAGAAGGACACTTTAGTATCCTTGGAATAGGCAAAGATTTTTTTAAACATACAAAATATGGGGCGCCTGGGTGGCTCAGTTGTTAAGCATCTGCCTTCAGTTCAGGTCATGATCCCAGGGTCCTGGGATTGAGCCTCACATCGGGCTCCCTGCTCCACGGGGAAGCCTGCTTCTCCCTCTCTTACTTCCCCTGCTTGTGTTCCCTCTCTCGCTATGTCTCTCTCTGTCAAATAAATAAATAAAATCTTTAAAAAAAATTTAAAAAAACATACAAAATATTTAACCATAAAAGGAAAATTGAGAAAATGGACCAAATTAAAATCAAGGACTTCTATTTATTAGAAAAACAAAACAAAACACTAAAAGAGTAGAAAGGCAACCCATAGCACAGGGGATGATACTCAAATAGAAATGCCCAATGAAGGACTTGTATGGATATAAAATGATTTATACAAATTGAAAAGGGGAAAGTCAAATAACTTGAAAGGTCATTTCACAAAACAGAATGGCCAAATGGCCCATAAGTATATGAAATGATGCTTAACATCATTACTCATAAGGGAAATGTAAATTAAAAGCACAGCATAATACCATTTTTATACCTACTAGAATGGTTAGGGTTTAGAAGCCTGACAAAACCAAGGGGACAAAATTATGTAGGAAACATAACTTTCATATATTGTTGATCGGGGTATAAGCTGGGGAAAAACCATTTGGGAATATTTGATAAAGCTAAATATATGCTTTTTATAAGGTTCAGAAATACTATTCATAGATATATACCCAAGAGAAAGGAGAGCTTATAACCAACAAAGATATTGTGGAACAATGTTTAACCAATTTTATTCACAGTAGAAAAAAACTGGAAATCCCAAATGCATGTCAGTGGTATAATGAAAAATTGTGGATGAAGAATGATAACAAATTACACATTGACATAACATGTACAAATCTCACATCCATAGTGACATCCAAAAGAAACTAGACATGGGAAAGTACAGAGTATCTGAGTTCATTTCCATGAAGTTCAATAACAAGCAAAACTAATCTGTGGTGGTAGAATTGAGAACACTGATTACCTCTGGGGAGAGCAATATTGACTTGAAAGAGGCATGAAGAAATCTCTATGAATACACTGTATCTTGATCTCAATCCTGTTTACATGAATATGTGTATATTACATATACATTTCTATTTGTACATACATGCACATACAAGTAATCATCAATTCGTACACCTAAGATTTGTGCACTTTAGTGTGTGTTTTATGCCTCAGAAAAAAATTTTGATACTAGCAATATGTTGGCTATTTTAATAGACTCAATAGGAAGGAAAAATTTCTAAAGAAGAGAAAAATACTCACTGAAAGCAAAGTACTTATTGAAATACTCACAAAGAAGTAACAAAAGCATACTTCATAATTGTCAACATAATTGTCAAGTCCTGAAACCTGCAGGTATTTAATGACAAAAATGATGCTATGTTTATGAAACTCCATCATCATGGAAATCACTACATAGCCAACTGCTTCCTAGGCAGCCACTTTGTCTCAACATGACTTTTTCCTTAAATGTCAAGATCTTTTGTCACTTTCTTAAATGTCACAAGATATTTGTACAGAACATTATAGATGGCCTAAGTTTCTTTCCTTTTTCTGGGGGCAGAAGCCAAACCTAAATTACACTTGTGCAGGTGTGGAAAGGAAAAAAAGATGTTGTTTACTGGTGATGTAGAGTTGTGGCAGGCCCAGGCAATAGGACTGAAATGTTTCCCCTATGCCATATTACAGGCTGTATGGGGCACCTAGAGTACTTTTATTGGACCTCCCTAGTTTAACCATTAGCTCCGTTGAATACAATCTTAAGCATGTGAAAGACTCATTTTTGAATACTAGCTTCAAATATAGTGTGACAGAAAGATAAAATATCTTCTTTCTTAATTTTAACTTGATTCTCTGGACTTCCTCTAGTTTACAGCAGGTGTGATTGATAGTGTGTAGGCTTCTTAGGATTGTAGACAAATTGAGATATTTCACATTGAGCTGCCCCATTCAATTTTCAGATCTTTAGTTTAATCTTGTTCTGGGGAATAGACACACATTTTTATCACCATCATATCATTTCCTGGTCCTATACTTTGGTTGGCTTTCCCCTGTAAACTTTAAACTGCTTCAATTTAATCCCCTTTAGGCTTTCATAAAGAATCTGTCCTTTTTGAAATGCTAACTTCAGATTCTGACAGCTACTTCCCATAGTGATTTTTTTTTCTACCCAGGGAATGTTATTGGAGTGGAGGTAGAGCCTTCTTCTTATACTAATTATAGTTCTTATGGTGTTATAAGTAACTGAAAGTTTAATGCAAAATATATTGATTTCCGTTAACATATCCTTGTCGAGGACTATGGGAAAGTGAGCTCTCACAGGACAAATGTCATCGTGAATGAAGGTGCCCTGGGAATGGGATAAAGGAGCATGACTGCTGTTTGTCCCATTACTAATATGCAGGGTTTTGTGGAGTTGTATGAAATATGAGCCAAGTAGAAGATTGCACATTTAACTACAACTAGTAGTCTTGGTGAGCTTTATTCAAGTGTCAGAAGTTAAATCAGTACTCTTGTAAAACAATAACAAAAACAAACAAACAAAAAATCCTACCTCTCTTAAACTTCTCATTTTCTCTCTCTATTATATTGGTCATCTTTTTTATTTGCTGTTACTCTAAAGCTACTTAAATTTCTCATCCCCGTGACTGCCCACTTCTTGCTGTTTTTCTACTTGTGCATTTTGTCCTTCTGTAATCTCATCTGTCCTCAAAGTTTTATGTAGTGTCTATATTCTAATAACTCAAATATATATATTCACTTCTCCTACATTTTTAATAGGAATATCCTGATTTCTTCTGACACTTGGGGTTTTTCACTGAAACCACAAAAAAATATGGTTGTAATTTATTTATCTCTGTGATAAGCACATGCTTTATTTATATATTTACAATTATTCTGTGAGCTGTTATTGTCTTTTTTTTTAGAAGAGAAAACAGAAGCAGAAAAGGGAACTAAATTGTCTCAGTCATGAAGCTAGTAAGTGGCATATCTGGTCTGTATAACTTCACAAATAATTCAGTCTGTACCATATTATTATGTGGGCTTCCTAAAAAATGTCCCAAAAAACACATCATTGTCCATTCAAGGTCTGTTCCTGATTTTGTACACATTACCTCATTAACAGAGTTGCTGTCCTCTCAGATACCAAAACAAAAACAAAAACAAAAACAAAAAAAACAACTGATAGTTATTTTAGACTGTTTTCTCTCCCTTATTCCTTATATTTAATCAAACAACATGTCTTACTGTAATGGCTAGCCATGTATAATGTTTTAAATTTGCCTCATCTCTCCATTTCCATTTCCCTAAGTCAGGCCCTTATCATCTCTAAAATAGTTTTTGTAATGACCTTGAGACCACTCTTGATTTCCTCAAATCTCTCTCCAAGCAGAAACCAGAAGGATTTATATGAAGTGTAAATCAGACCATGCACTCCCTTTTTAAAAATATTTTAGCCGACCTTCCATTACCTGTAAGGTAAAAACCACACTCTAGAGCATGGCATCTCTCATATACCATGACACAGCCTTTTCCTACTTTTCTTTACCTCCATTTCTGTTCCCATTATATTTGTTCACACAATATTTAGTTCCTGTACTACTCATTATATAAACATTGCAGAAATTTCTTCATATTTTACTCCTTTTATTCAATAAATATTTACTGTGCATCTACCAAATGCTAGGCATATCTCAGTGCTTGAAATATATCAGCAGATATTACTAACTAAGATTCTTGCCTTCATGGACCTTATAGTGTAGAAGAGAGATGTAGACAAGAAACCTCTAAGACATATCTTAATGTTTTACAATCCTAGGACAAACCATGTCCTGTGTGATTAATACTGTTCCTTGGGAACCATTCCTGGAGTCTTAGATCTTTCTGATATTTGTTTGTGTTTTCTTTTTCTACCTTTTTTTAAGATTTATTTCTTTATTTGAGAGAAGGTGGAAGGGTCAGAGGGAAAGGGAAAGAGAGTCTGAAGCAGACTCCATGCTGAGCATGGAGTCCAATGCCAGGCTCAGTCTCACAACCCTGAGATCACTACCTGAGGCAAAATCAAGACAGAAACTCAACTGACTGCACCACCCAGGCACCCCTGTCTGTGTTTTCTTTTTCTGTGACTCTTTTCAATTATATGGCCCTGCAGAGTTCCTGCATGGAGTACAAAAGAGACAGGAGTCAAGCACCGCTACAGGATTTTGATCTGAGCAATTGGAAGATGGAGTTGCCATAAACCTAGCAGAGAAGGTTCCGTAAAGATTTGATGGTAAGGGGTCAGTTCAGGAGCTTCATTTTGGGCATGTTGAATTTGAGACATTTATTAGACATCAAAGTAGATATACTGAGTATATCCATAGTAAGATAAACATATCTGAAGTTTGCAAAAAGGATCTGGACTGGAAATATAAATCTGGAATTTTATCAGAATACAGAGGGCAGGTATTTAAATCCATGTTGCTTATATTTTTATGGAAAATTCTTTTTTTCTCATTTTCATCTGGCAACCCTTATGTTACATAAAGACCCAGGTCAGGAACAAACTTCCCTGGAAATTTTTCCTGAAATTTCCCAGGTTGGGCTAAGTGCCCTTTTTTTTATGTTCCTATGTAATACACTGTATATAAGTATTATTGAATTTAGCATTAGGAGAAAATTCTTATCTATATATTCATCTCCCCAACTAGAGGCAAAACTTTATTTTAGGGCAGAACTGTGCATTGTTCATCTTCATATTTCCAGTCCTTAAAAGAGTGCTTTGAACTGAAAACTATGCCTGATAACAGTTCTGCAGCTCAGGCCTCAGTGCTTCCTTGTGGACTTCAGAATTATGAAGACTGGGGGCAGGGAGATAATCTCTTGGAAAAGTAGAAATGGTAAGACTGTCATCACCAAAGCCTAGTTTGTGACCCCATTTGTTCACCTACTCAGAAGATAAGCAACCATGTATACCTAAGCTCTGGGAACTGAGGTCTTGAGATTTGATCACTAGCCTAAATCAGGTTAGCATCTGACTTCTCTGGTTAGGAGGCCACATGAGGTTGGTGTATCTTCTAATTGTATCTGGGCTAGATGGGATGTCCTTAAAATCCAGCCAACCTCCTGAAGCATGGAAAAAGGAAGCAGTTCTTATTCAAATGAAAGAGTTTCTTGACCTAGAACTGTGTTCCATGGGGCTTATCCCAGTGACACTAGAGACATGGAGCAGTCTCAAACTAGACCTAGGTACCTAGAATCCTGGGCCATCTACTGGGGAAAAGTCTTTTGAAACCTCCTATCTATTTTATGCTCCTCTTTCTCTTCCCAACTGCCATATTAATGCATTGTCATATTTATTCCACAAAGGAATACATGTAAGAAAATTACCACTTATGCTGGTTCTAGGCTTGGGTACCACCTGTCCCTTGTATGAAAATCAAAGACCATGAAGAGCCATCTGACTTGTGAAGAGCTTTTAATTTATTTGACACATTTTTGAAAAACAATAGAGGGGAGTTAAGAAATGTTAAATAATTAAAACATTAGGGAAAAAAGTGTAATGAACTCCCATGTCCTTGTGACCCAGGTTCAGCAATTGGCAGACTCATGACATCTACAACTCAGTGCATTTCCTCTCCTTCCACTATACAATTTTGAAGTCAGTCTTTGATTCCATATCATTTTATCCTTAAATATTTCAGTATTTACTGTCTATCAATAAAAGGATTATTTTTTTCAAATCTAAACACAAAAGTCGTCTTTAAACCTTGAGATATAAAATAATTTGTAATAGTGTTAATACAAGCAATTATCAAGATGAAATCAGAATTCCCTCAGTTACCTCATAATTGTACTTTTAAAGTTGATTTGTTTGAACAATATTGCTTGGAGAATATCCAAACTAGGGTCATTTTATTTGGAGTTTTATTGATATGTTTCAAAACTCTTCCTTTACCATATATATTTTTTTTCTTCTTCTCCTTCTAGTTACTTAAGAAACCTGGTTGTCCCACAGCCTGGATTTTCCTGCTTGCATCTGTAGGGTCTTGTTTAAATCTGTTTCTCTCTCATCTTGTATTTTTTTTTTACAAAAAATAGATCTAGGGGGTTAGATCTAGAGGCTGGATTTGGTTCAGGCTTGACTTTTTGGCTAAAAAAAATATATCATAATTTGCTCCGTGTACTTTTTTTTTAAATATGATCTTATTTTTTTTAAAGATTTTATTTATTTATTTGAGAGAGAGAATGAGGGTGAGAGAGAGCATGAGAGGGGTAGGGTCAGAGGGAGAAGCAGACTCCCCGCCGAGCAGGGAGCCCGATGTGGGACACGATCCCAGGACTCCAGGATCATGACCTGAGCTGAAGGCAGTCTCTTAACCAACTGAGCCACCCAGGTGCCCTCCGTGTACTTTTATCAAGCAAAATAAAATGTGTCTTCTTTTTGTTCGTGTGTGTGTGTGTGTGTGTGTGTGTGTGATAACTGCTGTCTTACAATGTTAGCTATTGCCTAGATCCATTCTACTGGGGATATACAATGTGTCAATATTTTAATTCTACCACTCTTTCTCCATTTATTAGCTGAAATGATTCTATGAAAAGAAACACAAAAATTTGTTTATCCTAAGGTATTGTTAGTATGGGAAAAGCAAAATAGATGAATTATTATTTCTCTTCATTTAATAATTTCAAAAATTATGTGTTCATTGCTTAGCAGTTTTTGAAGGTGTTTCTTTTTCCTCTTGCAGATTATTAGGGAGACCTAGATATTAATATCTTGAATGTGTTTTGATTCATTATAATTATTAGTCATGTTAATGCTCAAATTGTCTTATTTTGTTAGTGGCAACCATTTCAATTTGGTCCCTGATTCCTTTTTACATTACTTCATACTTTTAATTGTTTGTTCATTTTTGCTTTCTGGCTTGATAATATAGTCTAGGTTCATTGTACTACCTCCTGCAGATCAGGAATCAGTCACATTTCCAAGTTATTTTGATTCTCTTTATGGAAAATGATGTCTAGAGGCTATATTCTGGGCTCCATGATTATTTGTTGCTACTGAGTCAGTCATTGTTTTCAGGTGTTTACATTTACAGAGCTGGGAAATAGGCTTATTTTTAAGAGGAAAGGCCAATATGTTAGAAGTATAAAGTTTTGCTCAACTTTTTAAATTTTCTATTTGTATCTTTGTTCTCTAGCACTGACAATCTTGGATCTTAATTCCATTACAGTCTGCTGTAAACAGACACTACCATATGGGTATGTCTGTGTAAGTGTATATAAAATATATAATTAATAGAATATGATTACCATAAGGAGATAACTGGGACTTGTTTTATCCTTCCTCTTCAAACAATTTTTAAAAATAAGGTAATATATTTGAAACAATTTTTAAATATCAGATAAGATATGTAACTATCCGATGGTGCAGGGCAGTAATCCTTGGGAGAAGGAACACACAAAAACGAAATGAGCCAAAATGATTTTCCTAGTTTACCGCATGGACTGCAGAACAGAGAGAGTGAACCCAAAGAGCCCGGCAGTGTTGCTGAGAAGAGGAAGTAGCATGCAGAATTTGATGAACAAAGATGGCTAGAAATACAGGATACCAGAGAGAAGAGTAATACCAAAGAACTGAAGAGGGTTCTTCTCAAGTCTAGTATTGATCCACATATGTGTTTAAGGAATCTATCAAAGCCAAAGAAAAAAATGACCAGTAAGCAAAAGGCTCTCATTAGGCCAGAGTGCAAAGAACTCCTAGTACATGAGTAGAGTAAAGGGGGAATTTATTCTACAGTAAAGGCCGTTTTTGATTTGGTAAAATAGCTTAAAAGCAAGAATTAGGAAGATATTTTTTTCCAAATAACTTTATTGCTTCTCAGAAATAAGCCAAAAAGAAAAGAAAATAATAGTAACAATAATAGTAAGTAGTGGATCTAATGATCTAAAGTTCACAATGTATGGAATCCAATAAAAAATTACCAGGATATAGGAATGTATGATCCAGAACAAAGAGAAAAAAAATTGATCAATTTGTGCCAGGGATGGCACAAAATAATCAAATTACTAGAAAAGGATACTTATAACAGCTATTATAAATATACTTTGTTTTAGAAAGTAGAGGAAAGTAGGGTCATGATAAAGAGAGTTGAAATATATAAAAAACACTCAGGTGGAACTTCCAGAGACAAAACCTAAAATGTCTGAGGGTAAAAATACTCCATCTAGGATTAACAGCAGAATAGACAATGCATAAGAAAAGATTAGTAAACTAAGTCCATACAATAGAAGTGATCCAAAATAAAACAAGAAAAAGACTGAAAAAAAAAAAAAAGAACAGAGCATCAGTGAATTTTGAAACTATACCAAGTAGTCTAACATATGCATAATTGTAGTCTTCAGAGGTAATAGAGTTGGGGGGACAACTTTTGAAGGTATATGCGTGCCCCATTTCCAATTTGATTAAATTGGAAATAATTTTCTTGTGTGATATTTGCTGCTAACTGTATACCAAGTTTGATTTGCTTTTGATTTTAAAAACTTTATTTTAAATTTGATATAATTCTATTTTAAGATTTTGTATAAAAGTTTCATAATTCCAATGTTAAATCTTAGAAGCAAGGTGTATTCTGAGAAATCTATCCTCTATCCCTGTTTCTTCCAACGAGGTCCCTCAATTCCTAACAACAACTTTAAAAAATTTTATAATTTATGGTTTCAGTTGTTACAAGTAAATACATGTGGGTGTGTGTATGTGGGTGTGTGTATCTTTGGAGAGGCATATAGATATATAGATTTATTTGTATTAATTCTTTATAAATAATACTATACACTTTTTCCATCTTGCTTTTTCACTTAACAATTTATCCTGGAGAACATTCTATTTTAATTTATGGACAGAGTCTTTATCCCTTTTTATAGCTGCTCAACTGCATGGTATCCTGTTGTTTATCCTTAAACCAGTCATCTGTGGACAGGAATGTGGGTGATTTCTGTCTTTAGTTATTATAACAGTGCTGCTACAATGAATAGCTTGTACATATATCTTTTTATATTTTTCTGATCACTCTTATTACTTGTTTCCTTCATTTTACTATGTCTTAAAATGGCAAGAGTTAGTTAAATCAAGTAGCTATATAGGGGACCTACTATACATCCCTGTGTGATATGCTTATAACTGATGAAATTTGTACTATAAATGAAGAGTATATGAGCATCTATCCTCATACACCTGTCAAAATTTTTTGTTATTGATTTTGGATACTTGCTGATTCATTTGTAATCATTTTAGGTAGTAGATGATTTATTTGTTGGGAAAAACTCAAGGACTCAATGATTATGTTGATTCTATATTTTCACTTTGGTGAGCTACTGTTGCTTCCCACATGAGAAAGTTAACTAACGGGAGAGAGGACAAAAATAAAAAGTATTTCTCTGTACTATAAATCAAATAATGTGTGTAAAGTGCTTTATAATATCCAAAATACTTCCACATTTATTATTAATTTATTTGATTTATATAAAAATGTTTTTTCTATTTTAATTCCACTATAGTTAACATAACAGTGATTTCATTTCATTACATCCCACTTTGGGGAATTAATATTGGAAAAAATACTAGCAGAAATAAAAATTAAAATTCATGGTAATATTTCTTACTTACTTCTGTGCTTATGATGATAAAAGCAACACAAATGGAAAAAAGCCTAAATGCCATTCCAGATAGTTTATTGTTACATACCAACATGATGTAATATGCACAGGTAATGATAACTACCTGGTTTTTTACACAGCCTGCTCCGCGCCCTCGCTGGGAGAGTCTTCAAAGAACAGTGTCATGTTTGATACAAATATTCCAGACTTCTCCTCTTCTTTTTAGGAGTGATGATGATGGGCAGAAGGGGAAAACTGTGAAATAAAATGACATGTGTTACTGCCTACACTGATTTTTCCAGAATGAGAAGGAAACACAAGTCAGAAGGACCCAGAGATGCCCTGGTGATTGTCAGCGCTCAAGTGAATCCCTTTATATATTCCTAAAATTTTGCCCTTCTAGATATTCTATCTTGTGTGAAACAACTGCCCCCCTCCCCTCAGATTACTTTCCAGTCCTTTTCTATTAAACTCCTCCTCTATTACTTCATTTAAATGTGTCTCTTTCTCATCATCATAAAAATAACCATAACTAGAAGGTGGCATTCTTTTTACCAAGACAATTCAGGATGAAGTGGGCCTGGTTTTGCCTTGATTCTGATTTTCTAATCTGTTGGGTCTGAGTGTTCTTGGCTTCCTTCACTTTTGAAGTTAAAAGCATGACAACCATTTCACACTTCTGTGTGTATTCTCGTCTTGTTCTCTTTCTTTCTAAGTTTGTTTGACTGATCTGGAAGAGTTTGTTCTGAATTCACTGTAATTCCATTTATATGTACTATCTAAACTTAATCCATGGTCTTTCTTCTGAGCAATTGAGTCCCTTGTTTAAATTCTTCCTCCAATTAATAAAGTCTATTCAAAATTTAAAATAATGAAGAAAACTTTACATTTTGAAAATAATATATTAATTGAAATAGAAGTTAACCAAGTGAATGGAACCCATAATTTCAATTCCATAAACTACTTCTACTTATGAAAAAAGGCTAGAAGACATCTGTAAAGTTAAAATTGTTTTTGTATGTGGAATATGGGATTTTGTGTGTGTTTTAAAATATATACATCAATATTATTTATAATTATTGTTTCAATTTTTAGAAACCCTTAAATCTACAGCTAAAATAAAAATGAAAGGCACAGATAATGATAACTACCTTTTTTTTGCACTCCCAATGAAATGGGAGTGTGACACAAATTTATTCTAAAAAAATATAAATATGTGATGGATTTAAAAAAAGCATAGATTTTTGAAATTAGTAAATAGTATTTGAATAGAGTATATGCCTTTTAAAAGGCAATTTTTAAAAAGACAATCTAATTGTTCTACAGTCTGGCAATCCATAAACCTGATTTTTAAAACAGAACAGCAATTAAAACAGATAACAAGAATTTTTAAGTTGAAGATAACCACAGGGAAGAAGATGGATTTCACATTCTCTCATCTCTTCATGTTTTTTCCTTGGACCCCACATAGAAACTCCCTACAACATGTCTGGAAATTTCTCATTGGAGTGCTGGGAAAGGAACATACGCCCACCTTTTCACTTCCAAATCCTTCTTCCTTTTCCTTGCATGGAGAGCAAGGTACTTTTCTGTAAGTTGGGAATAGTGCTAGTCTGACATGTACTAAAATGTTCTTTCCTT
Organism: Zalophus californianus; assembly: GCF_009762305.2. NCBI lineage: Eukaryota > Metazoa > Chordata > Mammalia > Carnivora > Otariidae > Zalophus > Zalophus californianus. Next base: position 47,074,452 of record NC_045601.1, read on the forward strand.
TTAAAGACATTTATTAAAATTTCTTTCCTGTTTTGTGCTGTATGTTAAGCCTATCCTTCCTACTGTGTTTTTTCTTGCCTTTCAGCAAGTCTTGTAATGTTTGTTGAAAGTGAAAAAGCAAATATTGGGAAATAGAACTGAGGAAAATAGGCCTTTAATGTGACAATTTATGTTGTTGAACTGGGCTGTATTTTAATGTTTTTTGTAGCTGTAGGTAGAGACTTAAAATTCTTCTAGTGTTCTTATTTTTTTTCTGCCATCTTGCCTTTAGGGCTTCTTTCCCCTGGCACTGCTGCTTAGAGAAGGCCTGCCCCTTACAGCTTTCACAGTCTTGCAGCTGTAGTCCATGATTGTTATACCGGGGCTTCCTTAGTGTACTGGTGGATGGAAGAGGCATTCTGTGATCTTGCATTTAAGTCTGTAAAATGGCCTGTGTTTTGGAGCTGCGGTCTTTACATGTCTCTCAGACTCTCTGTCTTTGGTATAACATTTTTCTCCCTGCTTCCTACACTGGTTTCAGCCTTCCCAATCAATTTCCTCCAAGCCCTGTCCCCTGTTGACTATTTCTCCCTTCTTAAGTGAGAAAGGAAGCTTGGAGGAGCTGGAGGGAAGGAATTCTTTTCTCCCTGCTGGATAAGGTTTCTGAATAGCGCTCTGGCAAAGAGGTCTTTTGTTAAGGAGAAAACTATAGGGCTGGTTCACAAAGCGTCCAAGAAAAGTCATTATGTTTTAATTTGTCTAGCTGTTTTTTATTGTAGGGATGGGAGTGATGATTTCCAAGGTCTTCACATGTAAGAAATTTAAGCCCCCACATACTATATATTTTTAAATATTTTTATTTATTTGACAGAGAGACACAACGAGAGAGGGAACACAAACAGGGGGAGTGGAAGAGAGAGAAGCAGGCTTCCTGTGGAGCAGGGAGCCCCACGCGGGGCTCGATCCCAGGAGCTGGGATCATGACCTGAGCCAAAGGCAGACTGAGCCACCCAGGTGCCCCCCACATACTATTTTTAACCAAGATCATTAATATTAATTTACTTAAATTTAACAGTGTAAAAATAAAAGTTGAATTAAGAAATCCATTAGTTTTATAAAGGTAGGAAAAATATTGTGAAATACATTTTAATGTAAGCATGATTATTTTATACCACAGAGACCCACTTCATCTCGTATTATCAAATACTTATTTGAGAAACTTAGGAAGTTAATACATTTATATTTCATCTCACTTGTCAACTGGGCCCCAATATTTTTTGTTTCTTTTAATGTGCTTTTCATTTTGACAGTGGTCTTAATATTTTTTCTCTATTTTTTTCCTAATTTCTGCCATTGTGCTCTTCATCTCCTATAACTTATAACTTCTTCTTTGGATCTGGTTCTGGAAATATTATATTGTTGCCAACTTCTTTGATTCTATGACAAAATACCTATTTTCTTCCATAGTACTCTTAGATAATTCCTCTTGTGATGTATGTACTTCATGTACCTTTATTCATCTGTCTCATCTTTTTTTGGGGGAAAAAAGCCAACTGCTATGCATAGCTTCTCTCTTGATTTCTTTCAGATTATCTTTCATCTTTGGTGCTAGGTATATGTTTGAGATAAGTGGGGAAGAGAGGGAAGTAAAGATCTAGTAATCCACACTGTTGACTTCGGCTCAATGCATCTTGCCTAATCTATCATTTCTTCACCCAGGGAGAGAGTGTCTTCCAAAGCTTATGGCATTCAGGGTGTCAGCATGGCTCACGGCAAAAATGCTTTAGTTCATATCTTCTCTTCATCATGTTCACTACCTCCCTGGCCTTCTTCCATGACATTTATTCCTGGTAACTTCCTTTGGCTGAGGGGTTAGATTATAGAAAAATAAATGGCTTGACAGCACAGTGTAATTTTTCAACTTCAATCCCATTGCTGTTCTGAATTATCACAGAGGATCACTAGAGGGAAAACTCCCACTTTTGCCCCAGCCCACCCAACTTTTGCTCTTCATTTTAATCAAAGCATCAACAGAGATTTTTTTTTCCTAAATACCAATCTTAATATCAGAGAAAAGCTGCTTCCAGCTGGGGTGAGATAGGGTTGTCGATCACCTTGCAGCTTCCTTTGGGCAATATTCCCAGCATCTGGCAAAATATTATTCATAGATTCTGATTGGAGTTATGTCATTTTTTTTTCTGGATGCTATTTTGAAATGTCATTTTCTGATCTCAGAAATAATTTTAATTTACCAGTGAAATAATACTGCCAGGGAAATTAACAAAAGGATAATGACTACCACTCCTTTCTTTTCTTCATTATGCTTTTGAGTTTTCTGAACAGCTATCAGTAGATTTTTGGCTCTGAATTGGGCTATGAAATATTTTGGGCAAGTTTTGAGATTAATTTAATGTGTTTGTGTCAGATTGGAAATTAGCAGCAAGAACCTTTTGGTGGTCGACTTTCATCTCTGGAACTTATTCTGTGTAGACCTTTATGAAATTCTAGGATATTAGATCTCAACACAGTAGCAGATTTGTTACCTGAGCAACTTGAAGGGCCTGAAAACTTGAATATAAATAAGCTCTCAGAGTTTCAGGATTTTTCTTTCCGTCTACAATATTATCTTGAGAGCTATTGGAATTCCTTTTGCATTACTATTTCTATTTTTATATATCCTCCCAGAAGAGTACATTTTAGCATGAACTCCAGAATAGAATAAAAAGAAAAGTTTCTTTCTGAGATAAATATATGTATAGAAGCTAATATATAAGAAGGATCATATTTTTATTAATTTCCTTTACCTTATTATAAATTTTAAACAGTTAATGAAAGACACAACCAGCTTTTTTTTGGTTCCAGAGTATAAATATAAAAATAGAATTACTGTTAAAAGTGCAAATAACATCATTCCCTGTAAGTGTTTCCTTTAGAGGCACAAGTTTATTCAATTCTTTTGAGATCTAGTGTGTATTGCATTTAGGTTGTCTACTCCCTGAGTACACCTGTGCAAATGTAATGAATATTAATAATTCTTCTATATCTACACTAAGGAAAAGCCAGCCAGTTTTTTTATGTAATTAGAATCTCACAATATGTTTACTGCTCTTTGTTATTACTTTGCTTATCTGAAAAAGTGCCGAAGGCCATTTTTTACTGTTAACTGAAATTGTGTAATCTCATAGCAATTTCCTATAAAATTTCAAGTGACAAAGTCAGACTGCTAAAACAGTGAATCAGAATACAGAAAATAAATTTAAATTCCATTAACTCTTGAAAACTCTGGAGCTCCAGCTTTCTGCATTAAGAAAAATAATTGAGAAATTTTTATTTGTAGGTAAAACTCTGTAAAGTATCACGTGAGGTGCTTTTGATTTAGTAAATATCACATGTACCTTAAGTTAAATACATATGTAGAGATTTGAATACATTGCTTCTATTGTGTTAGAATGTACCTTAGACTCTAGTAAAAAACTGTAGTAAAAGTGGATTTCCAACTATTAAGTAGAGTAAAACTACGGAGGAACCACATAGATAATGGACAATTACCTTAAAGCATCATTTTTAAAAAATCAAAAATATATGAGTTTCCAGTTGTATATAGATTTAGTTAAACTTTGGCACTGGAAGTCAGGGTATCTTTTCATATAGCATTGGCACTCATTAGGAAAGTGTGTTTTGTCAAAAGTATCAAACTACAGGCATGTAACAACTTTGTCAACTAGGCAATTCAATACTCTACAGCATGCTTCTTCCTTGAAATGAAAGGAGAAGAAGAAGAAGAAGAAGAAGAAGAAGAAGAAGAAGAAGCAGCAGCAGCAGCTAGCATTCCTTGCTTCTGGTTCAAAACTAAACAGAAGACAAACTTGAAAAAAACCACTCCTGATATATAGTAACAATTTTAAAGAATATCAATTGTATAAGGGAAGGACTAAAAAATGTGTTTATAGAGATCCAGATATAACAACAGTACCAAAATTACACTATCACTTGTAATTACTGGTAGCAAATAAAGCTGAAGAATTAGTTGTCTAATACTTTAGGAAACAATACAAATATCCTAAGGATAATAATATAGGATTCTTATCATCTATAGTAGGGAAGCGTTCTTCCAATTTGTACTAATAATCTCAGGTGTGTGGTGCTCCTTGAACTGGAAAAATAGTGTGACAGGGAAAGCTGTGAGGACAGCAGTGCACCATGACCTCTCCCCCTCATAAAAGCAGGTGCAATTTTACTTTCATTCCTGCCGCAAATTTATTAATTTTGAACGCTTTGTACATACATTTCCTCAAGATTTCTTATAATTTCCACACTCTTCTAGAATAGAATACACATTCTTTCCTTTTTCTTTTCCAGGAAGATAAGATAGCAGGTTTTTCATGGTAACAAATTTACAGTCCTCAGAAAATCATGGTTTTAAATTTCAGGAAACATCATTTTAACTCCAACCCTATTCTAAAGCTTATTCATTTTCATTGGGGGGTCCTATGAGATGGCTGAGGTATTTTGGTGTTTCTTCCAGAACCACCCATCAGAATGGTGAGCTAAATGAAAGGTTGGTTTTTTAAGTCACTAATTTGTTGGTTACTTTGTTACTTTGTAATAGATAACAGATAACACCATTCTAGGCTCTCTGTTAATTATGGCCTTTGCATATACCATTTAACTGCTCACCATAACCCTGTTGTATTAGATGAGATTGCATTGCTTACCTAAGATCACAGAGTTGGTAAATGATAGCATTGAAACCTTGACTAAGTTCACAATCCTACTAAGTTACCACAATGACACATACAAACTTCTCATATTCATGTGATAGTATAAAGAAGGATAAAAAAGACATCAGCATTAGCATGGGGAAATCTTGGGTATCTATGGATAAAATAACTATAAGAAATAATTATTGAGTGTGTAATGTATGGAGATTAACATAACATAATAATAAAAAAAGAAATAATCAACTTTTTTAAAAACAGCTTTATTGAGATATAATTCACATATTTAAAGTGTATAATTCAGTGTTTTTTAGTATATTCAAAGATATGTGCAATCATAACAATAGTCAATTTTAGATAATGTTCATGACCAAAAAAGAAAAGAAAGAAACCCCATATTCTTAAGCTACCCTCCCTCTTATTCTCCCTAGTCCTAAAAAAAGCACTCATCTGCTTTCTATCTCTATAAATTTAATTCTTCTGGACATTTCATACGAATGGAATTATACAATATATATGACCTTTTGTCTCTGGATTATTTCAATAGCATAATGTTTTTAAGGTTCATCTATATTATAGCAGGAATCAGTACTTCATTCCCTTGAATGGCTTAATAATATTCCACTATATGTATATACCATATTTTGTTTATCCATTCATCTGTTGATGGACCTTTTGACTACTGTTATTATTACTGTTATGAAGATTCTGGTACAAATTTTGTTTGAATATCTATTTCCAATTATTTTAGTCACATATCTAAGAATGGAATTCTGGGTCATTGTTAATTCTGTGTTTAATTTTTCAAGGAATCACCAAACTGTTTTTCGTAGCTGCTACATCATTTCACATTCTCACAAGCAACATACAATGATTCTAATTTCTTCACATCCTTGAAAATTAATATATATAATATACATACATATATATATTATCCTACCCATTCCAGTAAATGTGAGGGGTTATCTTGTTGTGGCTTTGGTTTGCAATTCTCTAATGACTAATGACGTTGAACATCTTTTCATGTGGTTGTTGGCAACTTTTTTGGAAAAATGTTTATTAAAATGTCTTACCCATTTTTAAGTCAGTTCTGTGTTCTTTGTTTGAATTATAAGAATACTTTATATATTCTGGATACTAGACCCTTGTCAGATATGTATGATTTGTAAATATTTTCTCCTACTCTGTGGGTTGTCTTTTCACTTTCTTGATTGTATCCTTTGAGAGACAAAAGCTTTTAATTATTATAATTTTTATAGTTTAAGCACTTACATTTAAGTCTTTGATTCATTTTGAGTTAATTTTTATACATGGTGTAAAAATTCATCTTCATTCTTTTTGCGCAATGCTACCCGGTTGGTGAGTGATTAGCTTTCACACTATGTTTTTCACATTAGTCTTTGCAAGCAAGTTGGGGGGACTACAGAGGATTCTATATTATTTTATATCTGCATTCTTAGTGTCTATCATGTTGCCTAGCAGATGAGAAGTATTTCATTCAAATAAGTGAAATTATTAAATAAAATATTATTCGATATTAAGGAAGAATAATTTTTGGTACATATCATACCCTATGTCATGTGGAAAAAATTAATTATATAGATACTTTAAAAATATAATGGTGATACTTTTACTTGACTTACCAGATTTCATGAATTATTTTAATAAAAGAAAAATAATAATACTACAGATTCTTAGCCATAAAAACTTATATTTACATTTTCTGCTGATTTTTGGTTTCATAGATAATTAAAAATAGGTATTATATCTCTTTTATATATTAGTAAACTAATGGGAAAATTTGCCCAAGGTCTATAGCAACAATATAATATAGTAAAAAAAAAATCAATTTTATCTCTCGTCTCAAATCCATATTCCCTTCATGCCATCTTAAGTGATTCTCCCTTAAATGAGATCTGTATTTGTTAAATAATAACACTTAAAATAAAAGTGTTCAAAATCAATCTTTCCTACAGATTTGGTGAAATTCTCAGGTCAAATCAAATCAAAAGTCTTCTTGTAATATAGCTGTGTCAAATCTAAGTTCTTTTCCCCTCTTCTGCCTAGATTTCTCTCTGGTAGTCCACTACAATATGCTCATCACAGAACCATATTAACTGCTATTTAGTATCCTAGAAGTTAATATATTTCAGAAGGCAGAGATGAGTACTTGTTATAGGTGATTGATTGCTAGGAGAAGCAGATGGAGATGTTTTAAATCTTTAAAAGTAGGAGACAAGTATTTCAAAGAACTTAGTAATACTTAATGCTTATTTTCCTTTTTCAATAATTATCTTTAAACAGAAGTCAAGAGAGTGCAGAATGGGGAATCACACACCATAAGAAGAGAAATTTGATTATTAAGGTAATTATTTTCCATGTGCTTAAGGCATTAGAAAAAGGTTCACAAGCACTCAAGGGCTCAGAATGTACACCGTCCACAAAAACTTTCTCGCACCCCCCAATTACTTGAGAATGTGATTTAACCAATTGGGAAATGAATAAAAAGAAGGAACCTAATAATGGGAGAAAAGTGGCATAAACTATTAGTATTATGTTCACTGAATTCTTTTAAATATGATTAACTCCATGTAATTTTGCATATATGATTATAAAACAATTCAAATGTCATAATAAACCATGAAAGAAAATATGCCTAATATCAAAACTAATTAAAAAATAATAAACTTGTTTAGAAATTATGATTCAACAATAGAAATTAGAAATGAGAGAGGAAGATGATGGGGGGAAAGGTTTTTGTGTTATTTTTCTCATTTTACCTGAGGGCACTCAATAGATCCACCCTAAAGTTTTGCCATTGTTATTTATAGAGTATATCTTCAAGTATACATTTAAAAGAACTCTCAAATATATCCAATAGTAGGATTTAAAGCATGATATATATCTACCAAAAGAGCAGGAAACAAAATGTTTTGATGTTACATGTTTTCATGTAACAAAACGTAGAAGGAGCTTATTACAAATGAGAGACAGGAAAAGACAAAGAACATATAACTGAGTTAGCAAGCTACTTCCTATGGGCCAAATCTGGCCCACTGCTTGCTGTTTGTAAAAAAAACTGCTGTTGGAATACACTCGCTCCATCCATTTACATATTACCTATAACTGTTTTCATGCTTTAGTGGCAGAGTTGAGTAGTGACAAAAACTGTAAGGCCCACAAAGCCTAAACTATTAATAATCTGGCAATATTTGTGAATATTACAAGTTTTGCCAACCCTTGATCTGTAGTAACAAACATATATACATGATTCTTTCTTTCAAATAGCCCATAAACTAACAGGGTAAGAGAAAAAAACTGGTAATATGAAAAATGTTGTTAAAAGGAAATTCACAAAATGTGACAAGAATAACTGGAAAGAGCACCCTAATCCTCAAATTCCTTCCTTTTCAAGCAGGCAGGAATGAGAGCTTCACAGGGGTTATGTTATTTCTGTTGGCTCTTGAAACCGAATTATGGGTTTTCCAAGCAGAGGACAGAAAAGGGTCCTGAGCCCGAGAAAATATCCTGTGAAGAAGTCATGAGGGTGGAAAAGAGATGGATATTTGGGAGGCAGTGAGAAGCAATAAAACAGAAGAAGTAGACCTCGGCAGGTCTTTTCACTCATTATTCCTTCCCCCCTGGATCTTTCTGAAGCATTCATCAATTTCCAAATCAGTCTTACATGCTCATTAATACAGTTGCCATCACCCTTCAGAAGGTAAACTCCGTAAGTATTTGTTGAATGAGTGAGTGAATGAACAAATGACCAAATTAACACAGGGCCTTGTCCATTAAGCACAAAGAAAGGACTTCCAGGGAAGTCCCAGAAATCAAACAGCATCATCACCTACTCACACGGACCCTGGTTTAGTGACTCATGTACAATCGCCACACCTAGTAAATTTCCTCTGAGCCACGATTGCTCTACTCCTTGTCTGCAAATTATCATTTTCCTTAATAAAGATGGTACAAGCAAAAGAGTAATTGAATATTCAGCTTCCTCTCAAATAGTTGTAAGCACTATAATGTCATTTTTGGCCAACGCATTTCTTCTTCTATCTACAAATATAGTTAAAAAGTCACTGTCCACAGTTTTGTCTGGAGTTCTTATAGCATATTGGTCAAACCTACCGCAACTGCTTGCCCTGCTGCTTAGATGTGTGCGGTCTATTACTTCAGTCTTAGCCTGTGGCTGACAAGAGCAAAGTAAGAGATCCAAAATGTCTGTGGTCTAGTTAACTTAATTCTGTTCCACATCACAAACTCAAGGTCTATGACAGTCCTGAGAAATGCTGGCTACTCAATGTGAGGGACCAGATGAGAGTCAGTGGACAAACTTTTGTCAATTTATCCTTAATCTGGAGACAGCAACTTTAGGCACAGGCCCAATTATTGATCAGGTATTTTCACTTTGATACATACATATAATTAGCTTAAAAAGCTAATGCCTTATTTTCTTTCAAAAACAGCATAGCTAGAAACTTTATATAATGGATAATTAAGTCATAGTAAATGCTTTTTATGACTTTTTAAGGATGAAATAATCAGAGTAAGAATAATAGTATACACAGAGTATATTTCTAACTTTAGATGAAGTGTTAAATGCATATTCACCCCTTATTTAATAGGATTATCACTTCAAAATGAATAACAACTGCATTTTATTTATATCAAGGGAGAAATTTCCAAAATCCCTTTGCCTGCTAGTATTAGTTAACAAAACTAGTTCCTATTTTCATCACAGTAAGCAAGTGACATTCTTCCATGGAGCAACAACCTTTTCTCATGTTTCCTAGGCTTGCTGGGAAAAAAAAAAGTGACAATTTTATGTTATGGTGAAACAGTCACACAAATGGGCTGTGGTTTTCATTTTCAAACAAGATTGTTCCTTCTAAAACTGGAGGAATCAAATTCCATTTCAAATTACATGGCTGGCTATATTAGGGCATGGTTGGTTACTCACCTAGGCAGACCTGCAAATCTTTGTGCCAGATGAAACAATCCCGGATGTAGGATTTTCAGGATTTACAGAGGAAACCCAATTATTTTGGAGGTGTTTTTCTTTGAGATTATTCAAAGCTTTAGAGGAGGAAGAAATATGATCACAGGATTTAGAATTTAAAATCCAGGATAACAATAACTCAAAACAAATCATGATGCTTTGTTGAGTTGTTTGGTATCCTTACACTTCTGAGAAAATGAGAGAATTGTAGATATTGTGATATAAAGATGAGGCAGAAAGTAAAAGACAAAAAAATCTGGGTGAGTATAACTCAATAAAAATTCGTATGCCCACAGATGTCTTATCTTCATGTTTTTCTCTATCTTTTCTATTCTAAAATCTCTGTTCAGATTCAAATTTTTAAATAAACTGTTACTGATAATATTTGCAGGTTACACAACTGTGCTCTAGAAATCATCTTACTCATTTTCAGTAGTCTGACCAGTAGTGGTCAGTGGAGGGAGATATGATTGCAAATGAACGAGCAGTGAATTTGTTGTGTGTCTTATATAGTAAAAACAGGCTTATCAAAATGTTTACATTAGTTACATGAAATACTTTTGAGGCTCACAGACATGTTGCTAATACCTTTTTTCTTGTTTTGAAGTGAATATTCTGAACTGAATTGGAATACAAAGCAAACTAGTTTCAAAGACCATCACTCATTTTAACCAGGGCATTCTGAGTTATGAGCGATAGACCGACATTTTTGAAGCTCTTGTTTCCCAAGATGACTTTCTGTAAGAAAAAAAATTTTGAAAACAAAATAATATTTCTCCCGGGTGCCCGGGTGGCTCAGTTGGTTAAGCGTCGGCCTTCAGCTCAGGTCATGATCCCAGGGTCCTGAGATCGAGTCCCGTGTCCAGCTCTCTGCTCTGTGGGGAGCCCGCTTCTCTCTCTCCCTCTGCCTGCCGCTCGCTCCCCTTGCTTGTGCTCTCTCTTTCTTTCCCACTTTGTCAAATAAATAAATAAAATCTTTAAAAAAATAGTATTTCTCCCACTGAAAGTCCAAATTTTTCCCTATACACCTTATTGTAGAATACATATGTTACACATCTTTTGCACATTTTATACTGAAAAATACAATGTTTGGTACAGAAAAATCATTCAGTATTTGCCCGTGACCATTGGGATTCTTTGGCTTCACATTCATTTTTCTTTTTCTTTTTAGAACGGTCACTGTAATTGAGCAAACTTGGCAGAGTATATCACAGATAAAAGTATCTTAAACGAAATACTGTTTTTGGCTAAAACATTCACAGCTGATCAACAATCCATTAATAACTTATTTGGGAACAAGCCAAGGATTTCTCTGGAGGATACACCCTGGTAAGGTGGTTTCAGAGATAGAGCTTTTGGGACAAATTAATATATTTTTTTTTAATAAGACACTGTCATTCTTGGACCTACCGCATGATCTTAATTGGCCTAGTTGCCTTTAGCACCTAATTGTTAGGGATCTTCATTCTGAAATGTAATATCCTCATGATTACTTTGGTTTGTTTGTTTAAATGTGCATAATTAGGCAAACTTCATCCTGGAAATGTGTTTGCTTAATACCGGGCAGAATAATTTCTAAGTACATTAAGAAATTTAGGTAAAAGGCACTTTATCAATTCAAACTGTTTTCATATACTGAAAGAAAATGAGAGCTACTTAGTGAATGAAGACTCTTCAGTCATTTTCTCACATAGGTACAGGACCCTGTTTACACCTACAAAGCTTTTCAATGGATGGTCTCATTTCTCTATTCTGTATAAAGTAATTATGCTGCAGTTTCATTCCTATGAGAAATTTCCAGATGCCATCAAGATGCGAGAGCTGAAGTCACATCTCTGTAGGCAGCAGACAAAGGCAAACAGTTAATCAAACTGTGACCGTGATTAGCTGGATAAAAAGTGACAGTTTCTAGCCGTTTTGCAGCACCTGCATTTCTTCAGACTGTAGCTCCGAAGCAAGTATGGTCGAGTCAGCAGATTCCAATATCACAATTAAGAAATAATGTGGAGCGTTCCAGGGAGAAGATTATCCAAGGCACGAAATGCAGGCTGCAAGAAAAACAGTGTTTAAAAAAATTGTGTAAACTTATAGTTTTGTATGTAAAATGGAGAAACGTCTGTAATAAGCTCAGGAAATCATCCTGAAACTGGGAGCAAGACAGGAATTTGAAAACCATGGTAATGGTACAATCTGGCAAAATGAACTACCTGTTCAGGAAAGGAAGAGGGGAGGGAATACCTAGAGTGCATCTGAAGAATATTAAATCTGGATTAAGGTTATATTAACATGAGGAAATAATCACTCAGGCTTGAAAAATGAATATTGCCCTTTCACTGTTTCTAATAATTATGTCATCTAGCTGTAGGCAGTTGCTTGTTTGCATTTTACATATCCAATACTGCAATGCTTGTTATCTTTATGTCCAAAATGGGAAAACTAGAATATACGGGCATTCACTGCAAGTTTTGCACAGAGGACTTTGAAAGTCTCTGCAGAACTCTTAAGAAATTCAAATGATCAAGGCTTTGATAAAGAATTGAAGTCACAATATCTACATATTTGAACAAATCAACAAGGGGCGAATATCATTAAAATGTAAATCCAAGTCTATGGTATAAAATTCTCGACTACAAGACCACCTATGTTTTAACTTTACTTCACTCATCCATAAATGAACATCCTGAATTTTAACATATGTTCAAATTTCAAGTACTGAGTTGGCCTAACAGAGGGATTTAGATATATTCCACTGCCCTGATCTGTCAACCATAGGAGTTTAGCAGAGCTTGAGGCCCTCGAGGAGTTTCACAAAAGAGCAAGTATTTTGCACAAAGCAGCACCTATATGGTCAACAAAGCCCCAGGGGTCCACAAAGCTAACAGTATTAGGCCTAAAGTCCAGCAATTCTAGAAAAAAAAGTGTTTCTTGTGGATAGGAGAGAGGTTTCGTCCAGATGACCTCTGAGAATGGAGGTTAGACAAGTTTGGATCCAGACTCATGGAGACAGGAGTCTTTGCCAGTGAAACCAAAGTTTATGCAGCCCACCCACCTGAGTCGCTGGGCTTTTCAGACCAAACTTGCTTAGAATAAATTCAATTGAGTTTATTAATCATGTTGATTTACAAGAAGAAACTCACCAAACCACACTCTAGCTACTTTCTGGAAAAAGAAAACACTCAAAAAACAGTAAAGATGAAGCAATAAAGATGTGAAAAACAAGGCCAGGGAAAATTAAGCACACTTAAGCCCCCTATGATTATTTAATAATAACAACGTTTTCCTCAATCATGTCCATGCAGAAAATGGAGTAGATGTGGACCTTATTTATGGGAAATTCCAACATCAAGGATAACAAAGAAAACTGAAATGAGCTGGTGTCACTGAAGTTGGAGTGTGATAAAGGCAAGAATTCATTACTCTGTTCCATCAAAAAATAAAATTTATATATTTAGAATGATCTATCAAAATTACCAGGCAAGGAGGTTACATGGCCTGTCCAAACCAATGCAAGGCTGATGGATATTCAAAAAAATGACTTCTCCAGTGAGGAGGAATTCCCCAAGCTTAAGAATAATAACCATCATCTCAATGATTTGCATCAGAAATACTATATTTTATCAGCTTCTTTAGAAAGACAGCAGTTTTTCATTCACTTGAATACACATATTTATTTTAAGACTCAAATAAGCTTAAGAAGCCTTAAAAATTATGTGTGTGTGTGTATGTGTGTATTGAGGTGGGAATACCATGTGCAACAATTAACAGCAGACTTCACTATATTGTGTGGCATATGAATTTTTTATTTGTATTTGATTCAGAGCACTAATAAAGGCTGTAGAATAATGTTTTGGTCTTTTACTTTTTTACTGACACAAAAATATCTCCATTATCTTTCAAGGTTAAATAATCATTTAAATTTCAAAAATATTATAGTTTTTGCCATCAGTATAGATATAGTGCTTTTCCTAACTTTATGGTTTGACACATACTATTTCAGGAATGAAATTCTATTTCTATTCTATTCATTCTCAGAAATGAAATTTTGAGTGCTACTTTTAGAATTTTCTTCTTCTTCTTCTTCTTTAATTCTCAGTTTTATGAAAACATGCCCAGTGTTAGGCTTGACAACTTGAGAGGAAGAAAAGGAACGTATGATGCACGTTTCCTAACTACAAGCACATGATAAAAGATATGCTGTTTTTGTGAATGAAAACAGTGAATGTTCAAAGAGGGCACTCGATATAAATGGGAAGAGCCAAGTAAGTCTTCCTGGCAGAGCTTGAAGCAAGAGGCATTAACACTGGGCAGGATTGGGCAGCCAGTCGATAATACCTTGAGTTGTCAAGAAATCAAATATTAAATCATGAATCAAGAAAATCAAGCTTACATCAATTTCTGGAGAATGTTATAATTTGCAATACTCATAAGATGAAGCAACTTTTTTATAACAATCTCCTAAGTCAGAGTGGTACTTTTTGCTCTTAGACTTTCACTGGTCAGTTCTAGCAAGCCAACTTTATTTTCCAAAAATACTTAGCTTCTGTCAACAGATCCAGGTGACTTTGAGAAAGATTAAAAAGTCTCAGGAGAAATATGACTCTTACTTTAGAAACATCTACATACATACATGTACACATACAGGTATATGTAGGCATAAGCATATACGCACATAGGCATGACTGAGAACTTACAATTTTCATTCATGCATGCATTTTTTTTTTTTACTTACCTAAACAATGCTGGACATGAAAAGAGAAAGAAATGCAGTTCCAGCTCCCAAAGTATTCAAGTCTGCATAGGAGAGACAAATGTATATGAACAATCACAGTAACATGTTGAATGAGTAGTAGAAATACATATAGAATAAATTGGTAGAACCATTGAAGACATAATTAGCCTTCATTGAGTGTTAGCTCTAGGATTTCACTCAATGAGATAAAATAAGCAGTTGAAACACTATTAACAGCATATGAAAAAATGTAGTAAACTTCAATAGCTCATTCAGGTTAGGCAAGCTAATTTAATACTGGTGCTTAAGATACAGATGGATGGAGAGAGGCATTGATAAATGTGGTGGCTTGGTAGTCAGAGCCAGATTTTGAAGGCTCTTTTACTAATGAGTTTGGATTTTGTACTACGAGTTATGGAGAGTCACTGAACACTTTTAATTGAGAGAGCGTCATGGACAAATTTACATTTCTGAGGTGCTGGCTGTATGGAGTAGAGACAGCAGTACAATTAGGATGCAAATATAATAATCCAAGAGAGGATGATGGCAGTGACTGGTTGGGGCAGTGGCATTATACCTGTTTTTAAAGATTGAATCAAAATGACTTTTGGTGAAAAATTAAATCATGTGGGAAAGAGGCAAGGACTATGAGTTGACTTTCGGGTTGCTACTTTGAGAAAATAGCAGTAAGCTAGTAAATAACAAAGTGAGGTACAAATTTGGTACCGAAGAGTTCAGGTTTTAAATACTCCATTGTTGAGTTGACGATTCTTTTTTGATTTGAGGGAATTCTTTTGTGCGGCAGAAATTTCCAGCACTCAATTGGAAATATGAATCTGTAATTTAGGAGGTATAATGGATTGGATATATACTTTGGAAGTCAACAGATTACAAAATATTGTTAAAAATAGGGCAGTACATGAAATCTCCCAAAGAAATTATTTAGAATAAGATGACAAAAGATCGCTCCCTGCTCAGCAGGAGGCCGGCTTCTCCCTTCCCACTCCCCCCCCACTTGTGTTCCCTCTCTTGCTGTCTCTCTGTCAAATAAATAAATAAAATCTTTAAAAAAAAGAAAAAAAGATGACCAAAGATCTTGAAGTAATATTGGATTAAAATTATTAAGAACCAAAATATCCGATACAGACATTGGACCTTAAAAGAATTTTTTAAAAAAAGAAAGAAGAATGTTCTTTAATCTTAGACTAGAGCCTCATAGCTTAAAATAGAGAAAGGCTGTATCTCAGAGGCAGCAGCCCTGAGGTATGAAAAGTCTTGAGAAAAACAGAAAATCCCAAACCAGAAGATCCAGAAGAATTGTTAGTTTGTCCAATGAATGATGAACAGTTGTCTTCATATATTGAAGTGGATTTGAGTCTATTTCATATTGCATGCTGTGTAGTATCTGACCTTTTCTTTGATAATTTTTGGATAAAAGAAACATTGTTATTTTTTATTCATAGTGGTCCCAGAAGTTAGTATATTTGGCTAACTCACAATAAATGTTCTGTAAATGTTTATTGATGTATAATTTAATACACTCAATAACTGTTACAATTATTATCTTATCTAATACTTAGGCTACTCTGATAAATTTGTTATTACAACTTACAGATGAAGAAATTGAGATTTAGGAAGGTTAATCAAACTGTAGTATGTGGACTATGCAGGACGTGGCCTCAGAAGGGTGTGACTTCAGGCCAATGTTACTTCCAGCATAAAGTGCTACACTCCATGAAAAGAAAATGAGAAGTCTACCACTCTTTTGCACATTTTTGTGGGCACCCGATTTTATTAATTGCCTACCATGTTTCAGGCACTATGTTCAAATATTCGTATGCATCATCTAATTTAGTTTTTCAACAGTCCTACAAAAAAGTAATTAACTTCCATCAAAGTGGATTGATACGCTTATTTCTATTAAGAGTTGTACTAGTCTTCTAGTTACTAATGCTCAAAACTCGAACATGTCTTTCGATTTTTATATCTCCTCAGTCTCCAAGACCTGTGAAGTCTAATTCTCTGAAGTCATCCATATCTATCTCATTTCAGTTAGGAACTCTGTCTCCATAGTCAAGTGTTTTCATTCAACCTTGTAAACCTCCCAGGCAGATACAAAGCTGTTGATCAGGGTTTTGCATTGAATTTAATCATAGGATTAATAGCACCTTCTTACCACCTTCACACAAAACTCCATTTCTGTATTTATCCAATTATCCTCACTTCTCTTCTTAGTCAAGTCCTCTCCCATGACTACCTTACTTCTCTTCCTCAAATGACCTGTATCTCTCACTTGCAAAGGCCACTGCCTTTGCCTAAATCAAAACACCTTCACCTGTGTCCTGTTTATCTCTTTACACTTGGCCTGAGATGATAATTCCTTTATAGCTCTACCCCCAAATCCAGATGGTGCCATTTCTAGGTCAACACTGTTCTTTGACATTTTAATCAGAGTGTACCACACTGCAGTGATTTTTTTTCTATTAATATCCAAACTATGTTCTCCAATACAGTAACCCTAAGCCACACATACCTATATAATTTAAAATATAAAATAAGATAATACAGTATAACATAAATTCTTACTTTAATTAATTATGAAATGAAATACAATTCAAACTTCTGTTCCTTAGTAGGCATCAGCCATATTTCAAGGGTTCAAAAACCACATGTGGTTGGCTATGGCCTAGATATTAGGCAGTGCAAACGCAGAACATGGGATGATAACTGTGTCTTACACATATGTTTCTGTCTGACTGTACTACCTGGGACTGAAAGCTAAGACCAAAATGTCTGTTTTCATGTACCTTCAGGCCTCCTACCATGCCCAGAAGATTAAATGCCTAATAAACCTAATTGAAAATTGACTGAAAGAATGAATAAACAAATAAACAACTTGGGATGATAATTGTTTCTACAATAATCCATTGATGACTCATTTCTTAACCTTTTTCATCACAAAAGCAAAATTTAAGGCCTTCTGTATGCTACTTTTGCTGCTATGTGTTGATACAAAAATGTTTAAATGTTTCTGTTTTCTACCTTCAAAGAGGTTACTGTATTACAGAAAAAAATAGATCTACAAAAAAATAATTATAATAAGACTCAATGTAGACTTGAGGTCCCGGGAGCAAGCCTTGCTGCTTTTCCCCCTTTTCCAAACACTGTACAGCATAGAACAGTCTGTGGATGACCAGATCATTGGGGGTAAGAGCTAAAGCCACCAGGTCAAAGAGTAGAGCAGCATCAACTATCCAGAGACTCTAAACTGTGTCAAATAGTATATAATAGAGATCAGAAAACCTAGCTTGCCTGGTGTGATATTGTGATTTATAAGAAGAAATATATTTCTGGTCTTTGTCCCCTTTCCTGGCACAGAGCTCCTGAAACCATTGGGATTTGCTAAGTGATGAGCACCATAAGGGAGACTTTTATGTTTATGAGGTGACTTTGGGAACCAGATGGGGTTAGTGGAGCAATCATGTGATTAGAGGGTTAGAACTTTCAGTCTCACAACCACCTCTGTGGAATAGAAAGGCTGGAGGTTGAATCAATCTCCAATGGCCAATGATTTATTCAGTCATGCCTATGTAATGAGATCGCCATAAAAACCTAAAAGGCTGGAGTTCAAAGAGTTTCCAGGTTGATGCTCACATGGAGGTGCTGGGAGAGTTGTGCACCTGAACGGCTTGGAAGCTCCAAGCTCTTTCCCCATACCTGCCCCTTGTATTTCTTCACCTGGCTGTAGATTTGTATTCTTTAACATCTTCTGTAATCAATTGGTAATCTACCAAGTAAATACATTTCCTGAGTTCTGTGAGCCATTCTGGCAAATTAATCAAACCAGTGGAGGGGGTCATGGAACCTCTGATTTATAGCCAGTTGGTCAGAAGCACAGGTAACAATCTGGGCTTGAAAATTGGCATCTGCAGTGGAGTGCAGTCTTGCAGGACTAAACCCTTAACCTGTGGAATCTGATGCTATCTCCTGGTTGTTAGTGTCAGAATTGAGTTGAATTGTAGTACACCCATCTGGTGTCCAAGAGTTGCTAGTTGGTGTGGAGAAGCCTTTATACAGACATTAGGAGTCTTAACTGGCCTAGTTGCCTTTAGCACCTAGAATTAGGTGCTAATTAGAATTAGGACCAGGGAATCCAACAGATTTGGTTTTACTTTGACTCCAAAGAATTCTCTCCAAATGAGATTTGAACTTCAGGAATATACTTTGAAGTCACACCACAGAAAAGGAGACAAAATTTTTCCAATGGGACTGACTCAAAATAAAACACTACTTCCTTCTGATGAACCAGTGTCAAAATTCAGAAGAGCTTGTAGAAGTAGATACAATAGGCAGTCAATGCATTTGTTTTCAAAAAAGCTTGGACCCTATCCTTCTGTTAAAGAGAGAGTTCAAAGGTCATTTTCAAAATCAGTCACGTACAGTATAAATCAAATTATAATTTGACCCTGATCTCCACTGGAAATTTTATTGAGTTCCTGTGGTCATTTGAAACCAAAAACGTGACCATTGCCATCACTGCTTTACCTAGGCAGTAAATCTAGTTGGTATGAAGTACTTTTTTGATTTACCTAATGATATAAGATATTCACAGTGTTTGGGGATTTTTTTTACAGTTCAAGTTATGCAATTGTTCCAAAGAGCTATCCAGCTCCTCCGTCGGGTACCTCAAGTTAAGTCTTTACTAGTTACTGAGAAAATTCTTAATTTCTAACAACAGGTGAATGACACCAGAACCCTTAGGGCCAGAGAGGTAGAAATTCTTTACATTAACTGAAACTTGGCAAGGAGATCCAACTCCAGTACCCTCTATCAGAAATAATGTGGAAATAGCTAAGTTACTTCTAGATTTCTGAGAAGTATCCTTTTAGCAATTTAGTAGAAGAGTCTGGCGCTAAAGATTCTGATTAAGTCTTGGCTCCACCATTATGTAAGTTGTACAAATGATTTCCTCTCTGTGCCTCAGTTTTTCCATTTTTAAATGAAAAGGTACTGGATTTCAGGACTTTCAGAGAATTGCCAACTCTAGCTTCAGAGATTCTGATAAGTAGCATAGTTTTGCACTAATAATTCTCTGTTGTTGACATATAAGACGGTGGCCAAAAAACATTTTGGTTTAAAAAAATTACAATACAGTGTAATTTGAGTAATAATAGAAATGTATACAGCACAAAATAAGGGATAGCTAATTCTTTTTTTGAGAATGGGGTTAGGATTAGGGTGAGAGGGACATTCACTGAGCATGTAGTACTCTGTAAATTTCATAGTGTGATCTACAACAGAGTATTTTCAGGCTACCAATTCATAAAAGATGATCATTGAATTTAACTTGTACATAATTTGGTGCAATACTCTGTACAAGTGTTTAATTAGCTCTTTTAATAGTCAATGAAAAGGAGGTTAATCTGAATGTAAAATATATGTTGAGACCATTGTTTACTGTAATGATTAATAAGAAATAATGTTTCCCTTTTTTCAGTCTATTTAATGACTAAAAGTAATAATTCTAAGAAGCATTAGAAAATAATCATGTCAACATGTGAAATTCTTGGAATCCTTCACAGTGACAAACATTATGCTTTGTATTTAGCATTATTTTCAGCAATTATTTGAAGATGATATTAAATTTCTACCATAAAATGATTTTCTAAAAATATGAGAATAAAAATCTGAGTACTTTTTATTCATCAGTGATGAGTATTTTGAGTTATGCCATAAATATAAATCAGTATTTACCAAGATGCTATATTTGAATGGAAAACATTCTTCCTATTAAATAAATTTTAAAAACTCAGGCAAACAAGTGTTATGCATCTATAGGCACATCATAATGTCACATGATATTAGATATTGGTTGATTAGAACTTCCTGCCCTTATGGATGCATTTCTTTGCTTTGGGGTTTTATGTTTCAGCTCAACATATTTAAGTATACTCTGTGAAATGTGAATATAAGACAGTTAAAAATGTGAATATAAAATAGTTAAAGGAAACATTATTTATACTAAAGGTTCTTTCTTAGGATTAGTTCTAGCCAAGAATGTATGCCTAATCTGAAAAATTCGCAGTTGCTATAGTACTATCCATTTAATTTTGTCATCTGCCTGGGTGGCTCAGTTGGTTGAGCAACTGCCTTTGGCTCAGGCCATGATCCTGGAGTCCCGGGATCGAGTCCCGCATTGGGCTCCCTGCTCGGTGGGGAGTCTGCTTCTCCCTCTGACCTTCTTCCCTCTCATGCTCTCTCTCTACCATTCTCTCTCTCTCAACAAATAAATCAATAAAAATCTTTAAAAAAATACAGAGAAGAATTAAATTTTTTAAATACTATGGTTTAAGTAATTTTAACTGGAAATTAAAATAAAAATACATTAAAACAGAGACTCCTTGAGATGTAAAAAATTGGATAGTTTTCATTTAAGTCAGTCAACTTTACATTGAAAATGATTGTATCTTAGAAAATTTACCTCCGAGAGACTGGAGAGATATAGAGCACTAGTTTTTCTGGGAACAGTTTTGTCCCTGGGAGACATTTTTTGACTGCCAGTACTCGGGGAGGGGACATTACTGGCATCTAGTGAGTGGAAACTAAACAAGGAATTGTCTGGCCCAAAATGTCAGTAGTACAGCTGTTAAGAAATCCTGATTGAAATAAAATGGGTGCATCTTATCATTTCCTTTTTTCACAGCTGGCTATTTTTGGCTCTCGCTAGATTCTCAGCATCTGACTCTGTCTCAATCTTCTCTTTCTGTCTCTGTCGTTCTTTCTCTCTCATTTTTTCTTTTTCTTTCTCTAATAAACCTCTCTGATGAAGATCCATTAATGTTTTAATGGAAAAAGACATTTTTCTCATAACTAGAAGCAGAGACCAGAAGTTCTCAGAAATAAAAGCCTAAATCAAGAAAGAGTATAGTAGAGGTTGCATCAGCAAGGTTAAAAAAAGAATCTGTTTCTGTAATACTACTTTTAAAGATACTTCAAATTGTCTTAAAGATGAATTAAGGATTCGAAGATGGAATATTTCAAAACTTCATGAAAGTCAGCCTCAGAGACTGTAAACCAGGATATCTACCAGCGTCGGTGACAAACAAGGACTTTATACTTGTAAA
This sequence comes from Zalophus californianus, assembly GCF_009762305.2. Classification (NCBI taxonomy): domain Eukaryota; kingdom Metazoa; phylum Chordata; class Mammalia; order Carnivora; family Otariidae; genus Zalophus; species Zalophus californianus. Next base: position 47,096,007 of record NC_045601.1, read on the forward strand.
CTTTGCACTGTAAAATTGTTTCCTGCCATGTCCTCAATTAACCTTTGTGAGGAAACCCCTGGACTTCAATCACTTGCAGTTCTTTGTCTTTGCTTCTATTATTTTAACTAAAAAATAAGACCAGACTTTCCTTATTTGTGATTCCATAAAATCCTTCAGCTGGGTTCAACATATTATTTATTCTTTCCTATTTCATTTTTCTTGTTTGCCACCTTAACCATTTTTAAATGTACAGTTCAGTAGTACTGAGTGAGTACGTTCACATTGTTGTAAAACCATCCCCACCATCCATTTCCAGAACTCTTTTCATCTTACAAAGCTGAAACTGTGCCCATTAAATGAGGATAAGTAAATAATATCCACCCAAAATTGTGAAAGAAATTACAAAATACAATATGATAATTTTGGTTATCATTTTTTTTATGAATTTAATTTACTTATTTAAATTCTAGCCAAAATCTTTTCCTTTGGACCTAATTGTTCTCTATAAGAAATTTCTCTTAAATTTGTCTTCTCATTCATTTACTGAATTAATTAATTGAAGACAAGGGAATAAGAAAATGAGAAAGAGTCTCATTACTGAATTAATTGAACAGGGAAGTTGAGATGTGAAATAATGAAAGGAGAGTGAAATGTATTTCCACAATCAATCGATCATTTTATACAACTCTTCTCCTTACATTATCTCATTCTTCTTATTAACTATTTTATTTACTTGTGCCATGCATCCTTCTACTATGTCTTATTTAACCCAAGGACACAGGTTGATATTTTTCTGTTGTCTACTTCCCAGTATTTTCACAGGCATAGGCAAAGCTACATTTAATCCCTTATTTCCTGGGCTTTAGGACTTTTCATACTTCTAATTTACGTTTTGGTAAAATATGGTCCTACATATGGATAAAGCCATAAATTTCACATATTGATAAAAGATGGGATTTACAGGAAGTGCTTGTTATTCACAACCTGCATTCTGAACAGAGCATTTTAGAATCAAATGCCTACAAGTGCCAACAAAGTAAATAAAGTAGCAGGTGTAAGGAGACACACAGGTAAGAGGAAAGGACTGTGGAGAGTAAAGGCAAGCCTCAGGGAAAAGGGGCTAGTTGCTACTCAATTCTCAGTGTCACCAGACCTTATGATTTTTCTAATGAAGCCAGAAAGTTTGTTTTCATATAAAATTTCCCAATTTTTAAATGTTTATATATTTTTATTTATTTTTTATTTTTTTAGATTTTATTTATTTATTTGAGACAGAGAGAATGAGAGAGAGAGAGCACACGAGGAGGGGGAGGGTCAGAGGGAGAAGCGGACCCCCTGCTGAGCAGGGAGCCCGATGCGGGACTGTATCCAGGGACTCCAGGATCATGACCTGAGCCGAAGGCAGTCGCTTAACCAACTGAGCCACCCAAGGCGCCCTAAATGTTTATATATTTTTAAATCCCTGTAGGCCAAGCAAAAGTAATCTGCATGCCAAATGTTTTTTATAAACCTCCAGGTTCCAACCATTGATCTAAGCAGACACATACATTTTTCATGTTAGACTATAAATAGAGTAGAGGTTGTCAAAGTTCTGTTGACAGTACTTGTGGACCCTTGGGAGAGAGAGTTTACATACTCCTGCATCTTCTACTTATAATGTACTTTAACTTAATTTAACATTAACTGAAAAATTGTTTAAGAATACCCATATTTAAATTGGAATAAGAGAAAGTTTTTCTGTCTTGCTAGCTACCACATCCTTCTTTTTCCTTTCATAATTATTCTTTTCTTTTTTGTAAAAAAGATTTTTTATTTGTTTGACAGAGAGAACACAAGCAGAGGGAGAGAGAGGGAGAAGCAGGTTCCCTTGTGAGCAAGGAGCCCAACGTGGGACTCGATCCCAGGACCCTGCAATCATGACCCGGGCCGAAGGCAGCCGCTCAACTGACTGAGCCATCCAGGCGTCCCATAATTATTCTTTTCTCACATGAAGGAGTCTCTGGGAATACCATACTTGCTAACTTTTATTCTTTCTCTTTATTATTCAGAGTAAACTTTAGAAATACTAATTTTAAAACAGTATTTCATAGTTCCACACATATATTAAATATAATAAAACTAGTATATTTAAATGAACATATTTTTATCATGGCATTTTTCATTAAGAATTCTTCATAATTTCTCATCAATTATGTTTCTCTTACTAATTTCCATATTGAGAATCTATATGTTGGTTCTAGATCTCCAAGCCTATATATTATTTTATTCAGTGCATGGCATTTCCCCTTCTTTAGTATTTCTGCTTCTCTAGTTACTAAGTTCTTACTGATGTCTTTGAAAAGTCTATTCTATTCCATGAATTTATTTTTTTAAGTTTATATTGAACTGTATCAATATCTTGATTTACAAAATAATTCAGTTCCACAAGAGTTATCCAATTAAAGCTCAATGAAGAAACTTGACATTTAAAGGAATACTATAATAAATAATTTGCAAAACAAATGATCAACCTGTTTAATTTATTCATTGTAAAGGATTTTGTAAATGTTAGATTTGTTCATAGCAAGTGTACATTTTTCTGACATCTCCCTTTGGATTATAATTTGAAAAACACTTAGAAGTTGTCCTATATTACTGTCAATTATTCAAGTTTCTCTGTTTACAATGTATATACTAATATCCAAAACCAGTCCAAAAATCTGATGTCATGTGTGTGAGCACATGTCCATACACACACACACACACACACACACACAATTTTCCTACTCAATTTCAGGACAGTTTTAACAATTTCCATGAGAAGACTTTATCTCTATTTGCTTATTTCAAATAATTATTGTAGCTAAGAATTATTTTCTGGGGTGTGGAGGCAGGGGAATCTATAGATAGGCTGCGTTAACAGGGGACAAATTTGGTGGTTCTCCTTGAATCTATTCCACTGTCAAGACTCAATTTCTTGTCTCAGAGGTGACATTTAATATATGATTGACCTTTATCTCAAATTCTAAAATTGTCAATTTTCTTTATGATAGCCTCCAGTAAGGAAATTAATCAAAAGTTTAGGAAAATAAATTGGTTATTTAACTTTTGTCCCTCAGCACTAAAAATAACATGTGAAATTTCTTGGTGCCGCTCATAAGAAATATGCAATTTATGAATTTTTTCCTTTGAATATTTGATATTCCCTTCACTCTGGCTTAAATATCTTTAGCTTCTCAGGAACACTGACCTCCCTACCAGTAGGTTCCAGTCACTCACACGAGCAGTTACAGTATACATTTCACTATCATTTGAATTTTTTCTTAGGATGATCAACTCTAAAATCCTATGGTCTGATTGTACCTCCTGATGCTTTCTATTTCACATTTCTAAATTTCTACTGAACTAGATTTTTATCCTTACCAAGATGGAGATCTCCAGTTGTCCCTTTTGTAGCATATTCTCCCCCACTTCTAATTCTGGCATCACTTGCCTCTCTCCCAAGTCAAAACCTTATAACCAGCTGTTAAAATCACACTTTTTCAACTGTTCTTTTGCCAGTTTGCTCTAACTTGCCAACTTGTGTTTTTTCTTGGCTCCAGTTATGGAACTTTATTTGACTGTGATCTTCTGCATTTTCTGGAGAAAGTCACTAAACAGTGATGAATCAGTAGATGTACCATCAGGCTATTCTTATGTTCAAACTCAGTTACAATCTTACTTTTGCCTAACAATTCTGTTATTTATATTTTGCCACGGAGTCCTCCGTTAGCCACTGTAACACTTCTGCAATATCAATTGGAAGCTGTCCATTCAAATATCCCCTTTGTCAAAAACGATCTACTTCATCAGTAGTCTCACAACTTCCTCTCTAGCAATATACTCTCTCCTGATTTTTTTTTTGACCAAACTAAATACTACACTATTCCATTATAATTGATCTTTGTTAACCACCTTTTGACACAAACACCAAATCTAGATAAACTCTACAATCTACAGATGCAATGGCTAAAGCAGAAATGTTGACTACTGTTAGGAAAGAATTATATAAATGGGTTTTTTTGTTTCACTTGTATTCATGATGAACAACAAAAAACAAAAAGAAAAAAAACAAAGGGAGATTATTTCTTAGATTATCTCCGTTACTCAGTTCTCCCAGTTTTCCATAGCCTTTTCTCAATACTCACTCCCAGCTGATGACCTCACCCAATTTCTCACTGTCTTAATCTTCTCCTCAACAAATCTGTAATCCTGCCTATACTTACCACACCTTTCTTCACTGCTTTTGTAATAAAGGGAGTGTCTTTCCTTCCCCCAAAGGTCTGTCTTCCCTGTGTGCTCTGAAGCCCCTCCCCTTAACTCTCACACAACTCTGCTTTTTAATTTCTTCTCTCCTTCCTTTCTATGGAAATTATGTCATTATAAGAGCATCTTCTCGTATCTTCAACCATTATGCAAAAGAGAAGCAAAAGAGAAAAAAATGCAAAACATCCAGTTCCTCGCTATCTCCAACTATTTGGCCTTATCCTTGACCTCTTCCAGAGCCAACCTGCCCACAAGACTTGTCTGTACAGCTATCTCCAATTTTATGTGTTCAGTCATACTTTGATCCAACCCAATCTGATCACGTCCCTACTACTGCATTAAAAAATGTATCTGTCAAGGCCACCAATTTTGCTAATGAGATTTCTGCATTTAGCTTACTCAGGATCCTCTCAAATCAGCCACATCCACATTATTGAAAATTTTCTGTCATGGCTTCCAGGACGCTAACATGTCTTTTTTTTTTTTTTTTTTCTTTTTTTTTCTTACTTCAACTGATCCCCTTATGGTCTCCTTTGCCGTATTCTTCTCCTTCACAGTATTACATATTGGAGTGATTTGCAGCTTAAATCTGGACTCTGCTCTCCATATGCATTATTTTCCATGAGGTATTCTAGTCCACTCAGAAGCAGTAACCAACTTGTTCGTATTGTTTTGAAACAAATACATTCCATAATTGAGTGGATTAATATAATTCCCACAAGTGTCTTTTAATTTTTGGTCATGACAAGGCTTAAGGTTAAAAATTAGATTCCAGGAAAAAAACTGAAATTTTTAGTTACCAACTGAATAAATTGGATAGCTTCTTGATCCCATCACTGTCATTCAAGACTGTAATTCAAGTTCTGACTGTGAGAAGAAATAGAGTATATAAACATTTTAACTTAAATAGGAATTTTGCCCACTTGCCTAGTCTTCTATTTGCATTCTTTACACAATATATTTCTGTGGTCTCCAGAATGCATATATTCAGAACTTTTGTAATCTTACTGAAAATGTCTATTTTAACAAAGCATTTGAGCATTAAAAACTAAGTGTTTTATGCTAAATAAAAATGTGGCAAACATTTCTGTAACTAAAGAAAGGAAAGTCTATAAATTCTGATCCCTATAAGCAAAATAGGCTATGAACAATTTCCTGAACACAATGTATGCTTTCTATTCTCTGCATTTTTCATAAAAGGACAATTCCTATCCGTTATTCTTTTGAGTAAATCACCTTTTCCTGATCATCCCTGTTATATATTTCTTAAACCTTTATCAGTTGGGCGCTAATCCTCATTTTTTCTTACAACTTTCTTAACCTCTGTTTTATAACAACACTATTTCCCACATCTTTTATTCTCTGAAACCTATTCTGGAAAATTTCTTCAGCAATATCATCTATTTAATAACTCTGTTTTTACCTGTGACTAAAATTTTGCTGAATGTATCCATTTAATTTTTAATTTGAATTTTTATAGTTATTTCATGGCTAAAATTTATATATCTTTAAAAAATCTGCTGTTTTTCTATGACCTTGTTTACATATTATTTACATATTATAGGCTTTTGGAAAGGTAGTTTTTAAATACATTCAATACCCAAAAAGTTATTTTTCAACATATTCCAAGTTTTATCCTTCAAATTTTTTAAGTCTTTGTGAGGCTAGCTTGGCTAATTTTTATTTTAGCTAATTCCCACATAAGTCTTGGTTTTTATGGGTGTGTGTGTGTGTGTGCGCGCACACACGCGCACGTGCACTTGGGTGTTTGAGTTTTAACCACTAATATTTTTTTTGACATATTATCTCTGGAAATTGTTTGACACTTATAATTTGAGTAATTGCTTGTGTGGAATATTTGCATTTGCCTTTGCCAGTGCCTTATGGGAAATAAACTAGATTCTCAACTTTCGCTTTTTGCACCACTAAGGTACTTGAATTCAGTCATTAAACTTATGTGAGAATTTGTGACTATGAGTTATATAGGAACATCTTTCTTATCCGTATTCAAGTTTAGTGTCAAGAAAGGCAAGTTTTGGGGCACTTGGGTGCCTCAGTCTGTTAAGTGTCCGGCTCTTGATTTCAGCTCAGGTCATGACCTCAGGGTGGTGGGATCAAGCCCAAGCAGTGGAGAGTCTGCTTGGGATTCTTTCTCCCCTCATCTCCCTCTGCCCCTCTGCTTCCGCTGTCTTTCTCTTTCTCAAATAAATAAATCTTTAAAAAAGACAGGCAAGTTTCCTTTTTTATGCGACATTCATTTCTTAGTTGTCCTAATATTGAAGAGGAAAAATATTAGAGAAAATCATTAGATATAAAATATTAGAGAAAATCATTAATAGAGTGTGATTTTGGCACATGACTAAACAAAGAAATACATGAACCACAATGACAATCCTGTGTATGTGGAATATGACATAGTGCACAAGTGCTATTACATTTAGCGGGGAAATGCTTTTCCATTTTCTATTGAATAAGTAGTGCTGAAAAGAACATTATTGATAGGAAAAAAATAATATTACATGACGACATTACTCCATATAGAAATACTAATTTCTAATTGATTAAGTTCTGAATGTGAAAACAGTCCATTTAATATTTGAGAAAAATATATAGGATATTATCTTTAAGACTGATTGAAGAAACTTATTGAATAAGATAAAAAAATGCAAACTAAAAAGTTAAAAATGATAAATTTGACTACATTATCATTTAGGCAATTTGACCAAAATCAAAACAAATAAACAAATAAAAATCTTTTAATCCAAACACATCACAATTAATGTGAAAAAGGAAGTCACAGACTAACTGAAAACATTAACATCCCACATAGCTAATATATATATATATATATTAGGTAATGTATATGTGAGTGCAAAAAGACAACACAATGGGTACATGAGTGCAGGATATGAGCAAGTAAGTGTTTCACAGAAGAGGACACCCACCTGGCCAATGAACATATTAAAAATGTACATATTGCTGGTAATGAAGGAAATGCAAATTAATGTCAGCCAGATTAGCAGAATTTAATTCTTTGGCACTACTACGTTTTTTGTAGGATTTAGAGTAGTAAGAATCTCATTAACCACTGTTTAAAAAGATAGAGAACATTATTATAACAACTCTGAAGAAAATTTTGCCACTGCCTAGATAACTTCACCTACAGTAAGTCTTGATGATTCAACTTTTAGAGAAACCCTAATATACATGCAAAAAAGATGTGCAAAAATATTTATCGAAATGTTGTTTGTTTATTATTGAACAAAAATGAGAATACAATTATCCACCAATAATAAAATGGATAGGAGGCACCTGGCTGGCTCAGTCAGTAGAGCATGCAACTTAGGGTCATGAGTTCAAGCCCTACAATGGGCACAGAGCCTACTTAATTAAAAAAATAATAATAATAAAGTAAAAAATGTTTGGTATCTTCATAGGGTGGGATACTATACTGTTGTTAAGGTAACTGTATTAGGAAATATATACATAGTAGTCCCCCTTACCTGTAGTTGATTTCAGTTACCCACAGTCAACCATGGTCCCAAAGCAGATGATCCTCCTTCTGAAAAATTGTCAGAAGGTCCATTATAGCCTAATGCCATATCACAATGCCTATGTCACTCACCTTGATTCATTATAAGGCATTATGTCATTTCACATCATCACTGGAAGAAGGGTCAGCACAGTACAATATTTTGAGAGAGAGACCACATTCACATAACTTCTATTACACTACATTGTTACAATTGTTCTATTTTATTATTAGTTGTTATTGTTCATCTGTTACTGTCCCTAATTTATAAGGCTTTATCATAGGTATGTATGCATAAGAAAAAAACATAGTATATACAGAGTCTGGTACTATCTGTGATTTCAGGCATCCACTGAAGATCTTAGAACGCATCTCCTGTGGATAAGGGAGAACTACTGTACCTACGACTATTAATCTCAAAAACAATGTACAGTGTAAAAAGATGTTGTAGACATATAGTGTAATTTATCTAGATTTTTAAAATATGCAAACTAAGATTATGGTTTATGAGTACACAAAATGTGATGACAATATCAAATGCCTCTTAAATAAAAATTTTAAGTGATCGATTATCATTAGAAATGAAAGAAAAAGTGATGAAAGATTTCTCAACTGCATTTCTAAGGACTAATTTTTAAAGAAATGATCAGAAGATAAAATGTTAAGATTTGATATAATTGGGTTATAGGTAAGCATATTTATTATATTATTTCTCTCTCTCTCTTCTTTTTGCATTACTGAAATATTTCCAAATTTTTTAAGTGGGTAAAAAAGAAAGCATTGTCCATGAGTCTCTTTATTCTTTTTAAAAATTCTATGCTCTTCAGTGGAATGGAGCTTCTTCTTGGGGGCCATCTGCTGCTGAGCATGTTCTATTTACCCAAATGTCTAATTCTATTCATCAGTAATATACTCTGATGTTATAATATTCTATGTGTTTACAAAGTATATAAAATATAGTTTGTGTTTCCTTCTCCAAATGATGAAATAAGATGCACACTAGTAATTTTTCTGTTATTAATTGTAGTAATGGCAATGCTAGCAAGATTAGGGCTATTAATGAACCAGAAAAGCCAAGAAGATAGAGAAAGATCGATATTTCTGTGTCCTTCCCTTTCAGGACACAGTGTAAACTCCTCTGCACCGTGTTGGGTCTTCATGGTGATTCTTCCAGTGGTTCAGTCATTCCACTTGAATGGTAATATTTATGTTTCTATGGCTTTGATATACATTTGATACACGTGTGAGTATGTTTCTCTTTAATGTTGTGTTCTATTTTTTTCCCACCAAATCAAATCTTTTCTGCAAGTAAGCAGGGCATAAATTCTAAATTAACAGCAACTACTCCTGTGTTAGGCTTCGTGATGCATATCCATGTAGGGATCAAGGCCATATGCCTTACTAGAAGTGATGCACACCCACAGGGCCATATAATTCAGAAAATCATTTGTAACTGCATGAGCTTAACTCATTTACAGCAGGGAAAAATAGATTGAAGTTTAGTGTATGTAAGTTTTATATTTCTCGAATGACTTAAGCTTCCAACTGTTTTTCCCACTTAATAATTAGTACTGTAAGGGCTGCTGTATTCTTTTCCATGCCTGCTTGACTGCTCAAATGCAGAATTTTTAATAGTATAGCACCCGTGACTGAGTATATAACTAATAGCGGTGTTCAGAAACCCCTCGAAGAAGACCTCAATGGTGTTTCTAACCTCTGAACTTATTTTGCAAGTTAGATACAAATGTATATGCTGGTAGAAGCCTTATGAAGTCAACCTCTGTTTGAGACTAATGTCCCAGGACAAATGTATAACACATTCTCAGATTTTACTTGATTTTTTGGACCAAAAGAAGTCTTTAATGGTATTTGTTTATCTCCGTGTTTGTTTCCACCACTTACCAATCCAAATTCTACATTTCCTCAGCTTTCCCCGAAAGATAATTATGCTTTAATAACTGCATACTTTTAAAAAAAATACCATCTTCATTTATCAGTTTTAAGCTTGTTTCTGTATCTTCAAAGGGACAGTTCCAACTGCTACAATAATTCTATGAACATGAGCACCAGCATTCTCAGGAGCTGTGCCAATGTACACCTAAGCTCAAGAATTCTCCCTGAATATCCTACTTCAAGTAACTCAAGCTGGGAACCCCATCAGTGTCTCTTACAACCGTGTAATCAAATTTCAACTCCCATCGATGCTGGTTCTTTTATCTCTGCATCTTTCTACATCTGTGTTTTTCTTTCCATTCCCACAGCTTCTACTCCAGGGCAGATCTTCTTAACTGCAATAACTTGCTGATAGTCTCTCATTTTTAATTTTGAACACACCTCCTGACCCCCATTGCTGATAATAAGATTGACTTCTCCAACACTATCATTCTTTTCCCTTTAAAAAAATCAAGCCTGAACACCTTAGCATAGAATTGAGATTTTCACTAAATCATGAATTATCTGTTTAAATATCCTTTTTATATTATGTCAAATATTAAAGAGCCAATTTAATAGAAATATATGAATCACCTTCTATTTCTTTATTCTAATTTTCAACTTAAATCTTTGATTTATGATCTCAAATATTTACCGAACCCATCTATAGATTTTCTCATTAGGAAAACTGAATATCTATAGCATCTATTAATAGCATTTAAAGTACAAGTTTATGGGGCACCTGGGTGGCTCAGTCATTAAGGGTCTGCCTTCAGCTCAGGTCATGATCCCAGGGTCCTGGGATCAAGCCCCGCATCGGGTTCCCTGCTCGGCGGGAAGCCTGCCTCCCCTTCTTCCACTCCCACTGCTTGTGTTCCCTCTCTCGCTGTGTCTCTCTCTGTCAAATAAATAAATAAAATCTTAAAAAAAAAAGTACAAGTTTATGTCAGAGGAAAACAAGAAATAAAGTGTACTCAATTTAAATAAATAATTCTAAATATCAAAACTGTAATTCACCAAATTGTACACTGGAAAACTAGAATATACCTGCAGAACAAATTTTGTATTTCATTGTTGCCTACCTTCCTTGGACAACATATTATGCAGATAATATTGACTATGAGAAAATTCTTCTTAAGGTAATGAACGGTAAACTTTATTTTCCAATTGCTTTACTAATGGAGGTGACTATGCAGAATTCCGGTAATACTTTCAACATTCTGAGCTTATTCTGTTCTTAATAAGAATAAGAATATTCTAGTATATATTGAAGAATTCCTTTTCTTTCATAAAGATGCAACGTAAACACTACTTTATCTCTCTTTTGCAGTCTCTTTTGGTAAAATAAATATGTTCATTCTCAAAAGAGTGGACATATTTTCATGCCACTGACTAATATGATCAGGAGAGAAGCAACTGAATTTTGTTTTTAGAATTCTACACAATTATTATTATTATTATTTAAAATAGCTTCTTTTGTGGGGGCAACTTGGTGATTGGAAAATTGTCAACTTAAAGTTAGGGATCTTGATGCAATCAGCCTACTTTAGAGAAACATCACTGGTTTTAGTGTGGGAGCTGTATGGATCATGTGGTTTCCTCCTCTGAACATTTAGCCAAAATTATAGTCTTTTCATGCCCCATTCATAAACAGTAAAATTTCTCTCCTGTTGCCAGTGTTTACTTATATGCTAGTGTTAATTTTAGTGGTGGTGCTATTTTACTCTAACGAAGATAGAAGCCACTATGGATTTTTTCAAATTCCATTTAATGTGACTTAGAATGGAGAAAATTCACTGAAAGAATTTTTTTTCTTTCTTTCTTTCTTTCTTTCTTTCTTTCTTTCTTTCTTTCTTTCTTTCTTTCTTTCTTTCTTTCTTTCTTTCTTTCTTTCTTTCTTTCGCAACATTTTTTCTTTCTTTCTTTCTTCTTCTTTCTTTCTTCTTTCTTCCTGTCTCCTTTCTTTCTCTTTCTTTCTTTCTTTCTTTCTTTCTTTCTTTCTTTCTTTCTTTCTTTCTTTCTTCTTCTTTTCTTTCTTTATTTCTTTCTTTCTTTATTTATTTCTTTCTTTCTTTCTTTCTTTCTTTCTTTCTTTCTTCCTTCCTTCCTTCCTTCCTTCCTTCCTTCCTTCCTTCCTTCCTTCCCCCCTCAATATTCCATTAAAACAGTGTTCCTGGAAAGCTGGAATAATTTGTCAAAGTAGTTTTTTTCTGTAGCATTCATAGACATTATCATTATTTCTTTCCACTGAACTAATCATATATGCACAGGTACAAAACAGTGGTGTATATATATGGATACTAAAGAACTTCACACGTATTGAACACAGCTTACTCACAGGCATCAAAGTGACCATGATCGTGGACCACATATTATAATTCTCTTTAACAAGATAAGATAATAGAGGAATTTAAATCTGAATGAACCCTCAACTACTTCATAGATGATTAGCACATTGTGTAGTCTCCTTATCAACAATAAGTTAGCAAATTAGAAATAGACCTCCTCATTTCTCTACACCCTCTGTCAGTAGCAGGCAGGGCATATGTTATTAATACATCAATCAGCACATCACTGATTTGGGGGAGTGATTTGTGACGGTTGAGAAAGATTCTAAAGGAAGATGAAAGTATCTCCCACTCCTCTCCTGAAAGAAATTAAATGTACTTCAATCATTTACTCTTTGTACACCAGGGTAGTATCTACTTTGTTTGACCTTGTATCACCAAGGCTTATTATAATGATTTTGAGACATTCTAGTTAATAATTATTTTTGAAAGAACTCATACACTGAGGACAAATTTGGAAGCAGCTAATAGATCTTCAATGCAAAGTGCTGTCATCTATGTTCAGGTTTTATATACAATGTATTAAAGAATGATTTGAAGAGATATCCAGAACTTGTTCTCAATGTCAGCAGCAGATAGATGGCTTGCCGGGTAATTTACTGCTTTATTTCCAGCCATAGTCTATGAAAGACCACACCCCTCCCACCCCCTCCAAAATCCTTATACAATCTAAGTAAAAGCAATGTAAATAAAACATTTTGACAAGTGTCCTAGCTCTCCATTCCAATTGGATATCTACCTAAAGACCCTCCTATTATAAAAAGATTGGAGCAACATTACTGTTATACTTTTACTCTGTAGCAAAGAAAAGATTACTGCAAAGTGCTTCATTCCATGTGGGAGAAAATAATTCCATCTTGTTTATAAGTGTGTGAGAAATAGCTTAATTTTCCTTATCTGTGATTTACTAGGATGAAGAGAAAACGCATCACAAATAATAAATGTAGCAAATTATGCAATGCAATTTGTCAGAGTCTGTTTCTTGCTTCAGTTCCTTAGTTCATCCTTTCCTTAAAATGATCTATAATATTCTTCCAAGACAGATTTGATTGTGTAATGCTTACTTATGTGTTAAAATTTTGGATGGGCTTTAACTAATGTAGGGGGCCTTCTTGGACACCATGGTTCTACAATAAAAGTCTGCATATCTTTATGTTTGTACTTACTTTAGTGTATTATAAATACAACTGTCTGAGCAGGTTGAGTTTATTGGGGTTATCATCATAAAATTATTTTAATTTTCTAATACTTGCTACTAACAGTGCTCTATTCAACACTTCTTTCTTTCTCTGAGTTGTATACTATTTATGAAATCATGTTTCCATTCCGATTTCATAAAACAATATACTCAAAGATTCAAGCTACCCCTCCCACACACACAGTAATTGAATATATTTCTTTTTTTTTAAGATTTTATTTATTTATTTGAGAGAGAGAAAGAATGTGTGAACAGGGAGGGGAGGGTCAGGGATGGAGAGAGAGAGAGGGAGAAAGAATCTGAAGCAGACTCCACACAGCATGGAGTCTGATGCAGGGCTTGATCCCATGACAGGAGATCATGACCTGAGCCAAAACAAAAAGTCTGACACTTAACCGACGAGGCACTGGCACCCATGAACATATTTCTTAACCAGAAAATGTAGTATTATCTTTGTTTTCTTAATGCTCCTCCCCATCCTCACTTACACTTTATAAGTGATTCCTTGGGGACCTCCTCCCTTTCTTTAGTAAGGGGAGCCAATTGAGCCTCTGCACCTTATTGACAGGGAGGTAAATAAAGACAAGAGCATAACCTTTCTTACAGAATGATATATTTACACAAAAGGGAGCCCAGGCTCCCTCTCCATTCATGATTGCTCTCCAGGTAGAGAGCTCCAAACTAGCCCACCACTCTGCCTCCACCTAAAGACTCTCACGGCCAGCATAAGGCCTCCTATATAATTCAAGGGAAAACTATCTCTACTCAAATTCTCTACACCATTAAAAAAAAAAACAAAAAACAAACACAAAAACAAAAACTTCTGGGGCAGGTAGGCTTCAATCAGTATCTCCTACCACTGTTCACCTACTATAGAATCATGCCCTTCATTGTCATGGTACCCACCGTAGAGTATAAGCCAGTAAGGTTAGGGCCTGTGGCCTTTTCATCTTTATATCTCCAAATAAGTTGTAATATTAATATTATAGATTATAATAAATTCTTCTTGATTAAATAAGTGAGTGAAATTGATTCTCTGTTAAATTAGCAATTTCTTGAGATACGTTACAGTAATAACCTGGAGATGCCAGTGTCTACTATATAAGATAGTATACTAAGTGGTTTACACTTACTATTTTGAGACCTCAAAACACTCTGCAGAGAAGTTATGATTGTCATTAATTTATCATCAAATTGAGGCTCAGAAAAAATAAGTCTCCTAAGGTCTCTCTTAGAGGCAGAGTAAGTATTCACTTTTGAGCACATTTGATTCCCCAGTTTACACCACGTCAACTATAACATAAAGGCCTTCAGTGAAGTGCCCAGATAGCATTTGTTTTTAGTAAACTATACATTTACATGTTGTGTGCATATGCACATGTAACACACAATTTTATTATACATATATTATGCTCATTATATACATACGTACATATATAATATACATGTTGTAAACATTGTGTAATTATGATACATTATACCTAAACAGATATAAATTACATATGTTTCTGTTTTATTTTATTATATAAGGATGTTGAAGCAATGAATAAAATTTTCTGAAAATGACCCTAGGGGCTCAATCCGGGTTGCCAAGATGTTGAGCTACCTGGGACGCTCTCCTTCTCTCAACGAGAGATGATGTACTCAGGCTCAGCTTCTCAAGAAACTGAAATTTTTTCCTTCTGTCCGGGTTGACAACAATATTCTTCAGACCCAAATGTCTGCAAGAGCTGGGCAACTGACATTCCCAATAGTCTCCTGTAAATAACTAACAGCAAACATCCAAGTTTCCTGTCAGCCTATTTATTCTTCCAATGACAAACCTAATGTCTTATACTTTTTTCCTATAAGATGGGGAACTCATGGAAAGCACGGTGTCTTCACTGGAATGCCTTACTTAACAGATGCCCTGATATGATGAGAAGCTGGGGGCATGCATATTTCTATCCTGCTTCCCCTGGCTTTGAGAGAATTCCTTTTCCAAGATAATACCTATAACTTAACTGATGTTGTCGACATTATCATGAACCCTGGTGTGTGACCTGGTGAGAATAGGGAAATGAGTTCAATGAAGAAACAATTTCAAACAATGGAGAAACAATTGTGAAGTCAGATTTAACCAAAATTTTAATGTGATAGACCCCGAAACAGTGTCTTCTCTTCCTTTTTTATTTTAATTAATCTTGCCTTTCAAAGAAAGGCTAAAATCCTGGTTTACCTTCCTATAGGTTTCCCGTCATCCTTAAAAGGCTGAAATCATAAGAAGGAAGAGGAAAAGGGGGAGGGGAAAAAAAAAAAGAGAAAAATAACTGAAACAACTACTGGAGTTCCAATAAATGTGGCTCACTACTGTTGTCATTGAGAGTCCAGTGGCCTTTAATGTCAGTATTCCAAAAGAAAAATTACTCCCACTTTATCTATCAAGTCAATATCTACACAGACGAGGGAAAGCATCATAGATTGTAATCAGCAAGAAGCTCAATAAAATGTCTGAGATTCCTAAGCCACATTAATCAGATCCTTGTTTTAACTGATAATAATGCAATATATTCACAAATTGTATTGCATGCCTTTGTTATTTCAGAGATATCTTGGAAGTTTCCTCCATCACCAAATTATGGTAATTAGATGGAGATGGGGGACAGGGGTAGGAGACAATATATACATGACTTCTAAGTCATATTTTAAAGTTTATATAAAATTTCATAATGCATCAATTAAATAAGTATATTAATGCTGAGGGGGAAAGTGATTTCATAATACCTTCATGAAAATGATGTAATATGGTTGTGTCATATGAGATACATCATTTTTTTTTCCTTTCTGATTCTAGTTCTGCTATTGACTATCAGTATATGTTTCCTGCATCTCAGTCATCGAATGCCTTTAAAATATTTACATGAGAAATATCCTTTATTCACCTATTTTTTGTTTATAAGTTACTGTTTTTCCAGAATACTTTGGTGGAAACTTCACTGGTTGTGAAACCATCATTAACTGAACCATCTTGGCATCCTGCTTGATGAGGTGGAGTAATCTGAAGTCACTCCCTTCCATATACCCTCAAGTGCAAAGTCTGAATTTCCCCGAAGTGAAATGTCTCTGCTCACATAATGCCTTTCTTGAGTGCATTTTCTTCTCAGCTAGACACTTCTTTGCTAGGGGCAGTTATATTCCTGCTGAGTATGGGTATATATATATAAGAAGAACAAATAAGGAATGCTCTGCCTTCTGGAAATACTTTGTTAATACTGAACAAGGAGATAAGATACAAACATTAAAATGTGATATAGGATGTCACAAGACACTAGGGCTTTGCATGGAGAAACTGGTTTTGCAGACAGGGTTATAATATAACTATTTTAGAACTACGTGTGTCATCATTTTGAACAATTTCTTTGATGTTCTAGGATGAAAAAAATCTCTCTCCAAAGATTCTGTGAGCTGGACTTTCCTTGATTCTTCTAAGTTGCCCCAGAGCACTAGATGTCCTGCCACTAACAAAGAAGCAGCAGATGGTAATAACAAACTGAGGGTGGGCACTAGGCCAGGCGAAAGTGTGAGTAAGATAGATGTCTTCTTCCTCATGCAGTTTAGTGTTATAGGGAAAACAGGCAACTAAACTAACATGAAAATAAAATGATAATAAACTATAAGTAATTAAGGTCTCATCTATCCCAGTTTCCAAAAAAAAGAAGTTTTTTATTTGCTGGGCAAAGTGATTGGGAAAGTGGTAACTGGTATCAGATTTTGGCTGTTACAATTTATTTTTCTGTTATTGTTTGTGATGTTACACTATGGTGAGATTGGCCTCTAGGTTGCAACATGAGGGTCCAACAAAACGCCCTAACATTTGATTACATAGAACACTGTGAGGAAGTAAGGAAGGGGGGAAAAATGTAACAAAAAGATGCAGTGGCACATCTCTCATTCCATGGTGACCAGAGAAGATGTATTGAGAAAATGAAGTTTAATGTTACCTCTTATGTAAGTTGGAATTAGCCAAGCAAAGTAAGGTAGCAGGCATGGATTTTTCACTCAGAATAAGTATGAATGTCCAGGAATGATATCAATGAAAGCTTTAGATGAATGTAGTGTAATATCCAATATCTGGGTATTTTCCAGATACATTTTTCTTATTAATTTCTAGTTTGATTCATCATGGTCTGAAATACAGTTTGTATAATTTTATTCCTTTTAAATTTGTTAGGGCTTGCCTTATAATTTATGATATCCACCTTGGTGAATATTCCATGTACATTCAAAATGAATGTGTATTCTGCTATTGTTGGCTATAACTGCTACAGGTCAATTGGATAAATTATGTTGATGATGTTATTTGGCTCTTCTAAAATCTTGTTTCTTTTTTATATCGAACTATTGGTCATGAAGAGAGGAATGTGGAAGTCTCCATGTGTAACTGTGGATATATTTACTTTTTATTTCAGCTTCCTCAATTTGTATTTCATGTCTTTTGAACTTTTGTGTAAGCGTTTAGAATTATGTTTTCTAGGTGCATTTTATAATGACCAAAGTGGTCACTATTTATTCCTAATGAGTCTTCTTGTTTTGAAATTTACTTTTTCTGCAACTAACATAGCTATTAATCTTCCTTTGATTAATGTTTACATGCTTTCCCCATGCTGTTGCCTTTAATTTACCTATAGTACTATAATTTAATTTTTAAAGGCTGTATATCATTGGATATTGTTATTTTGAGTGGCCTGATAATCTTTGTCTTTTATTTATATTTATTTATTTATTTTTTAGATTTTATTTATTTATTGGACAGGGAGAGACAAAGCGAGAGAAGGAACACAAGCAGGGGGAGTGGGAGAGGAAGAAGCAGGCTTCCCACGGAGCAGGGAGCCCGATGTGGGGCTTGATCCCAGGACCCTGGGATCATGACCTGAGCCGAAGGCAGATGCTTAATGACTGAGCCACCCAGGCGCCCCATCTTTGTCTTTTCATTAGTGTGTTTAGACTATTTGCTTTTACTGTAGTTATTGACATGGTTGGATTTTGGTTCACTATTTTACTTTTTGTTTTTTATTGTCCTCCCTCTTGATTTTTGTTCTTTTTTTCCCAACTTCCCCTCTTTTGTTGGATTATTTTAGCTTTTAATTTTAATTTATCTATTTGTGTTTTATCTTTTTCTCTTTCTATTGTTTTTAATATTTTCTCTGAGAAATAAAATATATATATCAACATTTTATAAAAGCCTCTTCAGAGTTAATATTTTACCACTTTGGTTAAAATGTAGAAATCCTACAACTAGACAGTTCCTTCACAGCATATGTATTAGATCTACATACATGGAAATATCACCAAAAATATTATATATATATATATATATATATACACACACATATTTTTTTGCTTTGATATGTCATTTATATTTTTAAAAGCTTAAGAAGGGAAAAATAATTTATTCTAAGATATATACCATCTCTGTGGCTTTGCCTTCATTCCATTCCAAGTTTCCCTCTGTTAAGTTTCCCCTTAGTTTGAAAAACTTTCAAGTTTTTGAGCATTTCTTTTAGATCAGTTTGTTGGTAACAAGTTCTTGGTTTTCCTTCAGCTGAAATGTCTACTTTGCTTTTTCCTAGAAGATATTTTCCATGAATACAGAACTCTGTATTGACATTTCTTTTGTTTCAGTCCTTTGAGGATAGTGTTCTTCTGTCTTCTGCCCTCCATTTGTTCTAGTAAAAATTATACTTCCCTTATATGTAAATGGATCATTTTTTTCTGCCTCATTTCAAGATTTATTCTTTACATTTTTTTAAAGATCTTATTTATTTATTTGACAGAGAGAAAGAGCACAAGCAGGGGGAGCAGGAGAGGGAGAAGCAGGCTCCCACTGAGCAGGGAGCCCGATGCAGGGCTCGATCCCAGGACACTGAGATCATGACCTGAGCAGAAGGCAGACACTTAACCAACTGAGCCACCCAGGTGTCCCTATTCTTTACATTTTGGGGAGGTTTTATTTTGATGATTCTGAGCGTGATTTTCCCTATATTTATCCTTTTGAGGACTAGCTAAGCTTTTGAATCTGTACATGTATGTCTTTTACCAAATTTTCAGCCATTATTTCTCCAAATATTTTTTCTGCACCTACCCCTCTACCTTCCTCAAATGTTAAAACTTTTGATGATGTTCCACAATTCTCTGAGTTTCTGTTCATTTTTTTCAATCTTTTATTAGGTGTCTCTGCTCTTCAGAGTAGCTAGTTCCTATCAGTCCATCTTGGTATTTGTTGGTTATTTTCTCTGCTACCTCTGCTCCACTATTGAACCATTCAGTGAATTTGTATTTAAATGTTATTCTTTTTAGTTATTTAATTCTCATTTGGTTTCCATTTATAGCTTCTCTTTGTCTCTTGTTGAAATATGTATTTCCACACATTTCTAGAAGCTTCATTTTTACCTCATAAAATATGGTTATAATAATCGCTTTTATAGTCTTTGATATTTTCTGCTTTTGCCATCTGCTTATATTCTTTTCTCTTCAAATTGATGAAATTTCCTTCTTTTGGATTACATCTTGAATAAAAATCATCTGGAGAATGTTGATCTGTGTGTGTTTGCTATCAATAAACATGGTTAGATTTAGAATACAAGCCTAGTCCCACCTTCTGTGTGCAGTGGTTCCAATGTCAAAGTTCAGTTTTCAAATCCATTGCTATGCTTTTTAGTTCTGCACTATACATGTACCGCTCTGAGGTTAATGTAGTGGTTGGTCAGTGGTTTATATCATAGTTCAGGTCTCAAAGCCTATGCTGTGTTTCTTTGGGTCAGTTGCATGCATGTGCTGCTCAAGATTTGGTGCACTTGTGAGTCCAAGTCTTGGGCTGGTATGCACACAGAGTTAGTGAGTGAACTTCTTTAGCTCTCTCCTGTTTTTGATTTCCTGTATACTCTTGGTCTCCCAGAGGCCCATTTTCCCAGGTTATCTAGCCAGAGAATTTGGTTTATTTCAAGATTTTAACCCCTGTACTCTTATATAGCTGTGTGCAACTGGGGCTGCCCTTGAGGCAACAGAGCAAGAAAAAAGAGTGAAAAATGAGTTTCCTGAAACATACTATTTTGTCCTCAAGGAACCCTTTTCTTGATTCTTCTGGCCAGAGAAGTTGATTTTCTTTCCAGATTTTGGTACCCACACTATTGTTTTCCTGAAGGTATTGCAGTTTAGCAAAGGAACTAACGTGTCAAAGTTGAAAATTAAAGGCGGAAAAAGTAACCAAAAAACTTACCACTGATTTTGTTGCTTTTCAAGTTTTGGTTTCACTCCCCAACCTTCCTATTATTGCTGCTTATTTTTCATGTCCTTATTAGTTCTTTTTCACATCTGTCCAGAGTTTGCAGTTGTAATTAAGGGAGGAGATAGCCTGTAGTGGGCTTACCCCATCTCGACGGGCACTGGAAGTAAACAAAATGATTTTGAAGAACCTGTGAGAGATCCCAACCTCTGGTTAGGCATATGAATCTGAATCTCAAGGACTCTCACTGCGTTCAATTTGGGATTCATATATAAGTAGATGGTAATTTAATCCATAGAAGTGGCTGAGAGTACCCAATTGGTGAGTGCAGAGTGAAGAAAGAAGAGAACAGAATCTTGGCATTTGCAACATGTACGTGACATTTGAAGAAATGGAAGCATGCAACACAAACTGAAGGGGGTGAGAGAGATATATGTGTAACAAGGAAATTACAGAGTATGAAGTCTCAACACCTATAATGTTGAATGCCACAGAAGGTAAGAAAAATGAAGTTTTGAAAAGAAAACAAAATGTTACATTTTGAAAATCTACCCAGAGATCAAGAAAGGTAACATCTGAAAAGCATCCATTTGACTTCAAGACAAAGATCACTGGGGGGCAAGAACATAGAGCCTTTAAGGCCAAATGATAGTGATTTGACTGGTGAGTGGGAGATGAGGTAGATACTTCAAGTTTGGACAATGCTAAAATGAATTTGGCTGTGAAAGGAAGGAGGTAGGCCAGTAGCTAGAGGAAGAAGTTTTTGATGGACCGAGAGATTTCTCTCTCTCTTTTTTTAAAGATTTTATTTATTTACTTGAGAGAGAGCAATAGTCAGAGCCAGAGAGAACAGAGGGAGAAGGAGAAGCAGACTCCCCACTGAGCAGGGAGCATGAGGTGGGGGTCTATCTCAGGACCCAAAGATCATGACCTGAGCCAAAGGCAGACACTCAACCCACTAAGCCACCCAGGTACCCTGAGAGATTGCTTATTAAGTTTTATTTTAGTAGATGTTTTTTGTTTTTACATTAGAAGTGGCCTTAGTTGGGACGCCTGGGTGGCTCAGTGGGTTAAGCATCTGCCTTCGGCTCAGGTCATGATCCCAGGGTCCTGGGATTGAGTCCCGCATCGGGCTCCCTGCTCAGTTGGGAGACTGATTTCCCTCTGCCCCCTGCTTCCCCTGCTGTGCTCTCACTCTCTCTGACAAATAAATAAATAGAATCTTAAAAAAAAAAAAAGAGGTGGCCTTAGTACTTGAAAGAAAATATTAACACCAAGGAACCAGTAAATTAAAAAAAAAGTTAAAAGGAGAGAAAGGAATAAAATCCTTGAAATGGTGGTAGGAAAGGGGATTCTAAACACAGGTGAAGGTATTAGTTAAGAATGAACAAAAGGAAACTTCTCAGAATAACAGAGTAAGTTTTCCTCTAGAGCTCCCAGTGGAATTCTTGTCCTGATTTCCTTTCCTACCTCCTTACTGGCTTCTCCCAGAAGCAGTTGTCTAATGAATTACTGGTATATAATTTTTTATTCCAGAGTCTGCTTCTGGGGAACACAAACTAAGACAATTATAAATGCATTTGTCTATCCCTAATTTTAAATTATTCACAGAATTCCAAATGCATCTATCCTACTGCCTGTTTTGTATCTCCACTTGTTTTGTATAATAAATATCTCAAGCTTAATATGTTCAAAGCAGAGGTCATGACTTTTTTCCTACCGCTGTTCTTCTTTCAGTCTTCTTTTTAGTAATTGAGAGTATGTCCCCACTCAAGACAAATAATCATCTTTCATTTTTCCCTTCCCCTTAACACAGATCCAAACGATCAAGTAGAGTTAACTTTGAGAGTTCTAGAATTTGTTAACTCTGTCTGTGTAATTTCATCTGTATTGCTACCACTCTTGCTAAGCCCCTTATAATCTTCTTCTTGTACCACCACAATCATCACCTGATTTCTGTAATTCAAGCACCTAGTTAATCTAATTCATCTAATGTTAGCCATGGAGAGATCTTTGTCAATGCCCTTCAAATCAAGTCTATGCTTCTTAGGTCATGTCAATGCCCTTCTCATGTCTATGCTTCCTTATTTTGAACTTAGAGAGAAAATTTGCTTATTAGCATGTCTATATGCAGGGTATGTGAAGTAAATATATAACAACTGGTGGGGAAGGAACATTCACCATATATACTGGCCACAATGTGTAATGCCAAAGCAGTCCCTAATGGGGGAATATCAGTCTTACCTATGAGATGCTACAAATCCATTCTCTCCCTCATTCATTCTTTCCAATCATGCTGTCCTTCTTCCAAAGATTCCCATTGTCTAGAATCTTCCCATGGCTGCCTATTTCTTGTCATTTATGTACTGTCTCAGATAATTTCATTCTCTGTGAGGCACATTCTTTTACCAAGTTATAACAAGTCCTTACCTTGCCCTGCACAGTCACTGTCACACCTGTTTATTGCATTTCCTTCATGGAACTTAAAACTATATGAATTTTTTTTTTTTTGCATTTACTTACTTCTTCTGTTTCCCTTCACTAGAATTTAAGTTTATCAAGAATAGGGATCTTGTCTTGTATTTTCACCACTGTATCCCCAGAACCAAGGTCTATACCTGGTACATGGCACACATTTAATATTCACTCATTAAATGATTGAATGAATGAATAAATATAAGAATAGATTCTTCGGAAAAGTCATTATAAAAACTGTGAAATGAAATAAATTATCAACTTAAATATCTGTATCTTCTATTTCTAGCCTACCCATGAGTTTCAGGCCTATACATCCAAATTTCTGTTGGAACACTCACCAGCAGCTACATCTCAGTATGAATTCATCTCTTTACCTCGACGTACTCTTTTATTCCCTGTCATGATATACATAAGGCACACTCATTCTGTCGTGATTTGCAAAACAGCTTAAAATATGGGCTTTGAGCTTGAATTGAATAGATCCAAAACCCATTTCTGCCACTGATTACCTATGGGAAAGTTGCTTAACTTCTTTGTGGCTCAATATTCTCTTCTACAGAATGATGATAATGAAAATACCTGTTTTATAAATTTCTTGGGACAATTGTATGAATTAATTAATTCATGTAATCTCTTGAGAACGGCAGAGGATAAGCACTCTTTAAATCATCGGCATCAGTATTTATCAAGCAAGAAATATGGAAATAACCTTAGTTCACTCCAGCTCTCTTACCTTCCCTATCTGGTTGGAACACAAAATCTGCAAATTGTGTCATCTGACATGTCCCCATCTACTTCTTTAATAAACTCTAATTGCCATTTGTATTTGCTACATATCTTGCCTACTGCAAGAACAGCTCAACTACTCCCCCTTTGCTCTATCTCTGCTTTCTTGTCTATTGTTTTTATCACACTGATCTTCCTAAAATAAAAACTGATATATGACTTCCTTGCTTATAATCTCTCAATAACTTTGTATTGCCTTCAGGAGAAAACCTAAACTTAGCATGACAAGGTTCAATTTCAACTTCTGTTTTTAACAGTTTGGGCACATCAACCTCCAAGCCACAGGCATCACAGGGCTAGTGGAATAAGAACTCCCTGGTGATAGAAGAATGCAGTGCTCTTAGCAACTGCTCATCAATAAACCATAATGAGACCTGTTAAGGACCACAGTGTGATGCACAACTTGTAAAGTGTCAAATGCTGCTGGGCTGCTAAAGATGAAGAAATTCAGACTTGTAGACCAGAAACGTTTCTTCTTGGTGAAGAGTCCTCCCAAGGTTAATTACATAGACCTTGAAAGAAGAATTCAGTTTCCAATTCATCATGAAGATAGATGAGATCTTGAAGGTATGGCACCAAAAGATCTGTTATCTTAATACTATTGTCCATTACAAAGGAACCGCCAAACAATCCTTAAAAATTAGTCAACATTTGATAACAATATCTTCATATCTCAAAAATAATGCTTTTCTTGACAGGATTGTTTCCAACAAGGCCATGAAATAGGTGGTGTAAGAATTCACAGATTGCACATCATCCAAAATGGGGGATTCAAGATTATTTTCTTGGAGCCTGGGGGATTTTGCTAAAGTAGCTCAAGGACTGCTCTGGTTGGAGGAGTGCTGGGGTGAAGCTGAGTGAACAGGACTGCAGCCTGAGCTAATGCATCCAAGCAGAGAGGCTCTTCTCTTACCTGATTATATAAGGGATGTCTACATAAGCTTTGAACAATGGAATACAGGAAATATTGAGGATGGAATAAGGGCTGAGGTATTTCAAAAATCTTGTACTTCAACTCCTTACAACTTGTATATTTGTAACTTTTATACATTTATTTTTAAAAATAGAAATGGATTCTCAGGCTATTGCATTTTTTAAATCCACTACTCTCAGGTAAGCCTATTTACCCTAAAGTATTTTAGAAGCCCCTTAAAACAATTTAAAGGTGTCTATTGATTTTGGCATTTTCTATTGTATTACAAAGAGTGTATTTTCAGTGAACATATTGCAATCAAAATATACAACCTAAAATAATATAAAGATGTTTAGGGTGATTTGGGAGTAGTCATAACTATCTCCTAAGCCATCCATATAATAGAAAGCTGCACACAGATACCGATGCTCTGTAATTACTTAACAAACATTTCTTTTATTACTTTAAGGATTATATAATGCATAATCCTTAAAGTAACTTGAGGGGCTTCTGGTGTGTTATAATTGTTTTTTGCTGTAAATACCACATAAATAATTTGAAAGAACTTGATGTAATGCCAAATCCTCTCTCCTATATATCTGATAGCTATTTTAAAATACATGTCTTTTTGCTAACTTGGAGTGTATCATTATCAAGTATTACTAGAGAATTTTTGAGAATGATTGTCTTGAGCCTTTGGAAATTATGAACTGGTACTGGAGATTTAAACATATACCTCTATATCCAGACTAGCATAAGATTTAGGGTAAAGAACATCATGTTTGAAATTTATGAAAAGTTGTCATTATCAATGAATTATTTGTGTATATAAGATGTGCATCTACAAAATACTAAGTGTTATGGAAATTTGAAAGTAAGGAACAGTATGATATGGCTTCTGCACTCAAGAAACTTAAATTTTGTTAGAGGCAAAAGTTATTAAGCATGTCATAATGAGATGGTAATGATGTATTCAACTAATCACTCCATTTCTAATCTGTCGCTGCTGTGCGTTGATGGGCAATCATTGATGGAGTCTACCACAAATTCATGCTACCTGGAATGAATAAGCTTTCAATTATCCTTGCCAAATATTTTATGCATCTCTTTCCTATCACATTCCCTGAAGATTATTCCCAGTAGCCCCTGATTTTTAATAGCTTTGAGTCTTAACCCCAAACGCTTCCATTTGGAGAACAGATCACCTGTGGTGCATGACAGAAAAAGATCAAGGCCATTCAACAAATGTTTCAATTTACTCCTTAAAGCTGAAACAAACAAAATACTCCTTTTCTTCATGTTTATCTGCTTCTTTCCTGGTGGAAGGATAGGCCAAATTTTTGTTCAGGTGAATATTTTCACATGCACCTGATATATACTACTCCTTCTCTCTAAGATTTGATTGATCATTTTTTCCCTGTCAGATCCTTCAGCCCTTTCTTATCATTTGGGTCCTTCCTTATTATCGGAAAACATGCTTGGGTTGTAGCTGTACTAAATCTGCCCAAACAGAAGTAACCCCAAAGTCATAAATAAACAATACTTTTCCTTCTAAAACAATGGCCATTTTCCTTTTATAACCACATTTCTTGAAAAATGATCTACCTGTCAGCCCCACTTTATCGCCATTCACTCTTCACTCTGCACTTCAGTTTCTTCCTTAGCCATTATACCGAAAATCTTCTCTTGAAGTTTACTAAGGTCTTACTAATAATTCTACGAGAATTGTGTTAAAGATCATAGGTGAAAGCTAAAAGCCACGATGATATTTATTTTGTGAATATCTGCTTTTAACCTATGTAATCTTGTAATAAAAATGAGCAGAGTATAACACATTAGCCTTTAATAAATAGGTGCTGAAATGAATGAAATAAAATTCTTTATCTATGAAATCCAAGAAAACCTCAAAAAATCAAATCAATGATCCTAGCTGAATTTTCTGTCACTTTAACTTTAGTGTAGCATTTGGCACTGTTGAACCATAACCTTCTCCTCGGAATTTTTTTTCTATTGACTTTCATGAAATTACTCACATTCTATTGGCCAAAACAGGATTTGGCAGAATGCACTTACTTAGTAAGAATTGATGGGCCAAACTGAGATGGCCAGTGAAGCAAGTGCAGCCTTTGTGGATAGACCTGGTAATCAGAAGGACTTGTGTACAGTAAAGACAAAGTTAAGCAGGTGGTGAGAGTTGTCAGGTGGACATTATGGAGGTGGTCCGTCAACAGAGGACTATCCCAGCATGTACACTCAGCATGGCAAATGACGCTCAAGAAACAGGCAGATGGTTGAAAATCAGAGATGATGCCCACACTCAGCATCAGAAAGTAAAACATCAGGGAATCTCATCTCCAGGCACACACTTCATTCTAGAGAAAGTGAGATAACGTTCTTGGGATCTTGGAATATATTATCAAGAGAAGGACTCATGTTCAGGTCTCAGTTTTTCAACTGGGAATAGACCAAAGAGCATAATTAACAGACATTTGACTTAAAGACATGAGCTCTAGGATGAGGCTAACCAGGCACTTGTCGTGGGGAGAAAAATTAAGAGAAAATCAAAATATTAATTAAATAATAGTTTAATGCAATGTTTTTAATCAAATTAATGCAAAGATTTATGATGAAAAATTATTAAAGTTTTAAATTGCTACTCTCACTCAATTTAGCTAACATAGCAGATACTAGAAAGCCTAGGCACCTAACTGCCAAATAATTGTTAAAAATAATAAATACTCTAAGTGATAAGAAGAAAAGGCATTTCTGGATTTGTGAAGGCTGGAAATAGTTTGGAAGTAGGAACTGACCTGGATTTGGAAGGAGAGGCAGAATTGGCCGGTACTGAAAGCAGTAAATACAGTCATGTTTCATAATTATGACAAACAACCTGTAAAAAAAGATGGAATCAGTTTTATTCACCTGATTTTCTCTTGAAGACAGCATCGTATGTGTTTGGAAGAATTATTTTTTGAAGAATTACTTTGATTAGTATCATAGGGTGAGGATTAGAGTTTAAAGACATATTTTGAGTAACAAGATATGATTAATCAAGGGACTTACATAAAGTATTTAACAGATAGTCTTTTATTTTAATACTGGCAAAAAAATAAACCCACATATAAAAATCATCCTCCCAAGTGCACAGTACAATACTGCTAGGCACATGCCCATTGTGCAACCAACCCCCAGGATATCCCTACCCTGTGTGAAACTATATCCTCACTGAACAGGCAAGAGTTCTCCTTTCCCTCCATTGCTCCAGCCCTTAACTGAAAGTCTTTGTTTTGAAGATTAAAGATGGGCTGAAGTAACATATGACATTTGGAGATAGGAGCTGGATAGATCTAAATCTCTCTGCAGTAGAGGAAAGTGGAATCAGAGAGCAAGATAACTAAAAGCAGTAAACCTGGGGGCTGTATTGTCTAAGGGCAGAAAGAGGAATCCTGGTTTGGGGATTGCCCAGGGAGGGGCAATTGAATGAAGGAAAGCTAATTTTTTGTTATTTGATCTAAACTGTAATATGCCTCTTACATGTCCCTTAAAATATCATCAGCAATCGCCAGTAATGCAAGGGGGAAATTTATTTTATTTTATTTTATTATGTTATGTTAATCACCATACATTACATCATTAGTTTTTGATGTACTGTTCCATGATTCATTGTTTGCGTATAACACCCAGTGCTCCATTCAATATGTGCCCTCTTTAAAACCCATCACCAGGCTAACCCATACCCCCACCCCCCTCCCCTCTAGAACCTTCAGTTTGTTTCTCAGAGTCCATAGTCTCTCATGGTTCATCTCCCCCTCTGATTTCCCCTCTTCATTATTCCCTTCCTGCTATCTCCTTCTTTTTTTTTTTTTTAGACATTTATTTGTTTCAGAGGTACAGGTCTGCAATTCAACAGTCTTACACAATTCTCAGTGTTCACCATAGCACATACCCTCCCCAATGTCTATCACCCAGCCACCCCAACTCTCCCACACCCCATCTCTCCAGCAACCCTTAGTTTGTTTCCTGAGATTAAGAATTCCTTATATCAATGAGGTCATATGATACATGTCTTTCTCTGATTGACTTATTTTGTTCAGCATAACACCCTCTAGTTCCAGCCACTCTGTTGCAAATGGCAAGATTTCATTCCTTTTGATGGCTGCATAATATTCCATTGTATATATATATATATATATATATATACCACATCTTTTTTATCCATTCATCTGTCAATGGACATCTTGGCTCTTTCCATTGTTCGGCTATTGTGGACATTGCTGCTATAAACATCGGGGTGCATGTACCCCTTTGGATCCCTACATTTGTATCTTTGGGGTAAATACCCAGTAGTGCAATTACTGGATCATATGGTAGCTCTATTTTCAACTTTTTGAGGGGCCTCCATAGTGTTTTCCAGAGTGGCTGCACAAGCCTGCGTTACCACCAACAGTGTAGGAGGGTTCCCCTTTCTCCACATCCCTGCCAACATCTGTCATTTCCTGACTTGTTAATTTTAGCCATTCTGACTGGTGTGAGGTGGTATCTCATTGAGGTTTTGATTTAGATTTCCCTGATGCTGAGCGATGTTGAGCACTTTTTCATGTGTCTGTTGGCCATTTGAATGCCTTCTTTGGAAAAATGTCTGTTCATGTCTTCTGCCCATTTCTTGACTGGATCACTTGTTCTTTGGGTGTTGAGTTTGATAAGTTCTTTATAGATTTTGGATACTAGCCCTTTATTGATATGTCATTTGCAAATATCTTCTCCCATTCTGTCGGTTGTCTTTTGGTTTTGTTGACTGTTTCCTTTGCTGTGCAAAACTTTTCATCTTGATGAAGAACCATATGATCCTCTCAATAGATGCAGAAAAAGCATTTGACAAAGTACAGCATCCTTTCTTGATCAAAACTCTTCAGAGTATAGGGATAGAGGGTACATACCTCAACATCATAAAAGCCATCTATGAAAAACCCACAGCAAATATCATTCTCTATGGAGAAAAATTGAGAGCTTTACCCCAAGGTCAGGAATGTGGCAGGGATGTCCACTGTCATCACTGCTATTCAATATAGTATTAGAAGTCCTAGCCACAGCAATCAGACAACAAAAAGAAATAAAAGGCATCCAAATTGGCAAAGAAGTCAAACTCTCACTCTTTGCAGGTGATATGATACTTTATGTGGAAAACCCAAAAGACTCCACCCCAAAACTGCTAGAACTCATACAGGAATTCAGTAAAGTGGCAGGATATAAAATCAATGCACGGAAACCAGTGGCATTCCTATACACCAACAACAAGACAGAAGAGAGACAAATTAAGGAGTCGATCCCATTTACAACTGCACCCAAAACCATAAGATACTTAGGAATAAATTTAACCAAAGAAGCAAAGAATCTGTACTCAGAAAACTATAAAATACTCATGCAAAAATTGAGGAAGACACAAAGAAATGGAAAAACGTTCCATGCTCACGGATTGGAAGAACAAATATTGTGAAGATATCAATGCTACCTGGAGCAATCTATACATTTAATGCAATCCTTATCAAAATACCATCCACTTTTTTCAGAGAAATGGAACAAATAATCCTAAAATTTGTATGGAACCAGGAAAGACCCCAAATAGCCAGAGGAATGTTGAAAAAGCAAAGCAAAGCTGGTGGCATCACAATTCCGGACTTCCAACTCTATTACAAAGCTGTCATCATCAAGACAGTATGGTACTGGCACAAAAACAGACACATAGATCAATGGAACAGAAGAGAGAGCTCAGAAATGGACCCTCAACTCTATGGTCAACTCATCTTTGACAAAGCAGGAAAGAATGTCCAATGGAAAAAAGACAGTCTCTTCAACAAATGGTGTTGGAAAAATTGGACAGCCACATGCAGAAAAATGAAACTGGACCATTTCCTTACACCACGCACAAAAATAGACTCAAAATGATCGAAAGACCTAAATGTGAGACAGGAGTCCTTTAAAATCCGAAAGGAGAACACAGGCAGTAACCTCTTCGACCTCAGCCGCAGCAACTTCTTCCTAGAAACATCGCCAAAGGCAAGGGAAGCAAGGGCAAAAATGAAGTATTGGGACTTCAGCAAGAGGAAATTTTAAAGAATATGGCGAGGAAAGAGTAAATATATAAATTGCACATGAAAAGAAAGTATCTGTCATCAATTGTTTTGTTGGGTGTTTTTTTTCAATCTATAAAAACGGTGTAGGAAGTCTTTTTGAGCTAATGTAGCTATAGACTAAACAATTCTGATACCCCTCCTTCCATTTTTTCCCATGAAATTGCTGAAAAACTGACATTTGCACTGAGAACTAAAGAGAGACATGGGCCAGTATTTGGGACACTTATTTTACTTACATTGTGGATGGTGTATACTGTGAAACACTTCCCTAGACTATGGCCTTGGGCTCCACTCTTTGAAGCAGAAGGAGACAGGTATTTATAATGGAAATGGACAAAGACATTAACACTTTCCTACCCTTTGTCACTACCTCGGGACACATTAATACACTGACTGGAAAATTATATACTTGCCTTTTGCTATGTTGAAACATTTTATGAACCAGAAAAAAAATCTGCTACCTCTTCTTCCAGGATTTGACCTACCTGGGTATAACACAGATGAAAGAGAAGAAAATGAGAAAAGACACACTGACACCAACATGTTTAGTTTAAGGGAAAATTGAAAACAAGAAAAGAGGCATGAAAAAATATGGGAACAATGCAGTTGAGGGTGTAGATTTTCATGCCCTGAAGTTGACTCCACCGTCAGTACCCTTAACTTAGGATATCTGACTGATCATATGAGTCAGGAAAGATTTTTCCTTTATCCAGCAGCCTCAAAGCAGATTATTGATGCTGAGATATTGCAAGTGGACTGTACTCATTAACCTAAACTATTTTGTAATGCAACATGTGAAAATATTGAGTAAAAGATATTGATAAGGAATAAATCATTCCACCTCTCCAATCTGTAACAAACTGATGAAATCTGGAAAACCTCTTTTCGATTTAAGGCTAAAAACAAAACGAGATGCATAATAACAGAGGAGCCTTGAAAGATATTAAATCATGAAAGAAAGAAAGAAAGAAAGAAAGAAAGAAAGAAAGAAAGAAAGAAAGAAAGAAAGAAAGAAAGAAAGAAAGAAAGAGAAAGAAAGAGAAAGAAAGAAACGGAGTAAGGAAGAAAGAAAGGTAGAAGGAAGAAGGAAAGGGAAGGAAGAAAGAAAAGAAAAAGAAAGAGTTTGATGAAAAAAGGAACACATTCCTGAAAATAATTTTAAGACTACAAGCCAAATAAATGTACTTTAAAAAATGTCTTTGTCCAAAAAGAGTTCACAGGTTTTTAATGGTAAATATCTCATACAACATTAAGTGCTAGGACACAATGGAGCAACATCTATTGAGAGAAAAATATTGTGACCCAAGAATTTTGTATTGAACCAAAATGTCAGATGTGTATAAAAGGACAGAAGACATGACTCAGAATATAAAAAACTTCTGTGCATATTTTTAAAAAGTCTACGCAAAGATCAAACATAATTTTAAAGTAATTGAAGTCAGGAACTCATGAATGAAAGCTTATTATTCCATTGTATAGGTATAGAATAGGTAATTAATCTCATGTTGCTGAGGCTAAAAAAATTAAATTAAATTCAACCTTTCTGAGAAGCATGTGTTTTACCATAGTTAAGGCCTGGATTCTGACACTAGGCTTCCTGGGTTCAAATTGGGCATGAACTATTACTAGCTTTACAACTCTGACAAATCTGACAAACAGAAATATAGTAGTTTTCAAATCTGATAAACAGAAATATAATAGTACCTGCCTCAATGAGTTGCCTTGAAAGTTATGTATATAAAATTATATGTCTGGCACATAGTAAGTCCTTGATAAATGATAGATACTGTTATTGTTAGCTCTTTAGATATTCTATTTTTTTCATTATTATAAATAATATTTGATTCACTTGGTATGTCTCTTTATATGGATGCCATTATTTCCCCTGGACAAATTCCTACAAGTAGAATTTCCAGGTCAGAATATGTGAACATTTCAAAGGCTTTTTGTTTGTTTTGTTTTTGTGTTTGTTTTTAACACTGTCATGGCTTTATTCAAAAACACTTTATTCAAAGTTTTTAAGGAGAGTTTTGAGGAATTTAACATACTATATACATACTGCCATACAAAGAGCATTAAAATAGGACCAAAAACTACAAAATATAAAACCCACCCTTACTTATTTGCATGAAAATGCTACCCACAAAGCTAGATATGTCTTTTTTTTTCTTTCAAGGTTTATTTAAATTCAAGTTAGTTAACATATAGTGTAGTATGAGTTTCAGGGATAGAATTTAGTGATTCATCACCTGCATATAACACCTAGTGTTTATTACAAGTGCCCTCCTTAATGCCCATCACCCAGTTACCCCATCCCCCCACCTCCCCTCCAGCAATCCCCTTTGTTCCCTATAGTTAAGAGTCTCTTACGGTTTGCCTCCCTTTCTGTTTTCATCTTATTTATTTTTCGTTCCTCTCCCCTGTTCATCTGTTTTGTTCTTAAAGTCCACGTATTTTGGCTACTGTGGATAGTGCTGCTATAAACATTGGAGTGCATATGCCCCTTCGAATAATTATTTTTGTATCCTTTGGATAAATACCTAGTAGTGCAATTACTGGGTTGTAGAGTAATTCTATTTGTAACTTTTTGAGGAACCTCCATACTGTTCTCCAGAGTGCCTGCACCAGTTTGCATTCCCACCAAGAGTGTAAGAAGGTTCTCCTTTCTCCACATCCTCACCAACATCTGTTGTTTCCTGAGTTGTTAATTTTAGCCATTCTGACAGGTATGAGGTGGTTTTTCAAAAGCTTTTAAACTTTTAATACTCTTACCCACTGAGTATATGAAAATATATGAAGGATAAATTTTCCTTTCTTCCATTTGAAGATGATTCCTCTAATTTAAGTACAAATTTGTGATTAATAGGCCACATTAGTATGTTATTATTTAAATTTTTAGTT
This sequence comes from Zalophus californianus, assembly GCF_009762305.2. NCBI lineage: Eukaryota > Metazoa > Chordata > Mammalia > Carnivora > Otariidae > Zalophus > Zalophus californianus. The sequence continues at coordinate 47,129,753 of NC_045601.1, forward strand.
GTGAAGCTGATATTTTTGTACAATTAGTAGCAACTTATTTTCTTTTGTGAATTACCTGTTTCTTCAGGATATGCATTGGTGTTTTGCTTGCTGATGAAAAAGTCTAGTTATCTTTCAAAAAAAGAGAACCATATCATTAAAGTAATAATTATGTAGTAATAGATTGGGTATATAACAGTGGATTAAATTAACAAAGCCTGAAAAATATTAAGATAAACTTCTTATCCTTCATGATGGAAAATCATAATTATCATATTGTCTTAACTATAATAAGAAGCAAAATATAGTCAAATAAATCAGAAAACAAAACAAAACAAAAAGAGCAAGGAAGTTAAACAAAGGAGAACTAGAAAATTTGCCTGAAACATGATGACATAAATTCAAACATCTCAGAGATGACAGTGAATTTAAATAAATTAATCTTATATTAATTGGCTAAATTTTTTAGAATCGGTTTTAAAAATAAAATGATCCAAGCACACAATGTTGAAAAGAGGCCAAATTAATATCACATCATCACAAGTTACAGAAAAATTAAAATTATACTTGAATTCTGAAGAAAAACTGAGAAAATTTTATTTAAAAAGGGAAAAATGAGAGGATAATTTTCATCTAAGCTATTTTTAAATGTTTAAGCTTAAACCATTTTCTTTTTAACTTGATATTGGAATAAAAGTAAAAAAAAATAGATCGAATAGTCTCTCTATATAAACATACCTATGTAAGTGTATATAATTAAATAAATCTAAAAATTGAGGAACTGATTATTCAATAAACTGAGTATTTGGGAGAAAAACCAAGTTAGCTGTCTTGCAACTCATACAACACCCAAAACAGTTCCGGGCCATTTAAACATTTTTAAAAGCAAAAAAAAAAAAATGTAACCACACAAACTATAAAAAAAATAGAAATGATTTTTCATTGATCTTATCTTACAGTGCAAAAAAATTTTTTTCTAAGCCTACAAAGAAAGATAGAAATTATACATGTGTACATCACTCAACTTGGCACTATAAAAATAACATCATTTCAATGCAGAAGAATACCATAAATAAGTTATAAGGTAATTTAAAAACTAGGAACATATGGGCCACAAATATGATAAACATTGGGTTAGTGCCATATATAAAGGAATCCTCAAATAGATGGGAAAGCACTAATAAACCAATATAAAGGCCATGAACTGATAATTCCCAGAATGTTCGTGCTCATTAGTAATGAAAGAGTTTAAAATTAAAGCTGCAGTGGCATTGTTTCAATATGAATTGGTTAAAAATTAAAAACTTATAATTGTCAATATGGCTGAGGAGAAGATGAAGTAGTCACTCTTATGCCCTCATAGTGAGAGTGTTTGTTGTAAGAACTTTGAATGGTTGGAAAACATATGTTAAGAGCTTTAATAATGTCTTCAACTGACCTGGCTATTTTTTCCTGCAATTTTTCCTAATGAAAAAAATTAGGCACAGATGTATATATGTGACCTTGATATATAACAACATTTATCAGATTATTATGTATAAAAGCAAATATTAGGAACAATCTCAATAGATCCTTGGTAAATAAATTATAGAACATAGTTATAAAAGAAAACTAAGTATCATTAAAATTATATCGGAACAGTATTCCATCACATGGTAAAATGTTAATTATGTAATATTTAGTGAAAAAAATTGGAGTTTTCACCCAAAACCATATATATAAATATGTATCTGGAGAGCAAAATGGAAGAGATTATTTCAATATAGGAATAATCATTTTTGAAATGTGAGGTTATAAATAATTTATGTCTTCTTCTTTATATTACCCATAATTGCCATGTAATACTTCTGTTATCAGAAAAAAAATTAACATAAAATACAAACATCAGGAAATAAAGGCAACATGCAATGGAAAGGAGAGCCACCCTCTAAAGACACAGCTTTCAGGAGACGTGTACCAGGATGGGCCGCAGCTGCCCCCAGAACATCTACATAGGCTATTGTTTGCAGGTGCCATCATGTTTGTATGGACCTCAGAGCAACAGTGCTCTGTAGAGCAGAGTTCATGATCCTTTTGTTATATTTTCCATCCTTAACATAGTATTTCTAACTTTATCATATATTCTCTGTATATGCATGTGTGTGTATGAGTGTGTGTGTGTGTTTGTGTATATAAAGCATAAAATAGTATTTTGTTATGTGCAGATGTGTGCTGGAGGGTGGGGACCATGTGGTGTATGTATTTTAAATTACTGAATCCATGAGCCATAGGGTGTTACACACACTAAACATCTGTACTATCTAGGATATTCCAAAAAATAATATACCCTAGTCTCGTGCATCAATATTCTAATCAGTCTGGGAGTGGGAATTGGACATCTTCATGTTCAAAAGTCTTTATTGCTGTTTACTCATGCTTAAAGTTAGGAATCATTGAGCAAAGACTCAAAGAAGGATTTTCTTGTACGTGTGCTTCCATATCTGTAGTACATTTGGATTTTTATTAGAAATATGCTCTTCAATAGAGTGCTAAAGATTCTGTCTTGGTCCTTGTATTAGTCAAGATTTTTCAAAGAAACAGAACCAATGAATTTGTATATAGAAGGAAAGACAGATTTATTTTAAGGAATTGGATCACACTATCATGAGGGCTGGCAAGTCTGAAATCTGCAGGGCGGGCCTGTAGATTGAAGACCCACGGAAGAGTTGATGTTGTTGTCCTGAGTCTGAGGGCATCTGGAGGCAGAATTCTTTCTTTCTCAGGGACCTGTCTTTTCTCTTAAGGTCTTCAAAAGACGGGATGAGGTCAGCCAGGTGATGAAGGGTAATCTGTTTTATCCCAAATCTACTGATTTAAGTGTTAATTATATCTAAAAAATACATTGACAACAACATCTAGACTGGTGTTTGACCAAAATCTGGATACCCCTTCCAAGCCAAGTTGAGCTATTAAAATTCACTATATAATCTTCTAGTCAAAATGATAGAATATTATAAAGTCATTAAAATCAGATATGTTCATTCCATCAAATGGTATGTTCTCTAATGATGTCCAGTGAAAAATTTTGGAAGTAAGCAACTTATAAATATGCACTCACATTTCTATAACTGGCAACTTTGTGTATTTCAAGTTCTCAAAATCTTCTAAAGTGTGGTCAGCCTTTACCCCAAGTGGGTAAAAAGAAAACAATTCAGGAAAGAGGAGCCTAGAAATGGGTAACTGTCAGTCAACTGGAGTTTACTGCAGTCTCAATGGTTTTTTATTTATTTTTTAATTTCAGGAGTGGTTATAAGAATATAAAAGTGAGATTTCCTGTAAATCTCCAGGTAAATGAGACACAGTCACTGCTTCTTCCCACCCCTATTCTTCCTATCTCATCTGCCTCGTACATGCTCCGATACATGTAACTTTCTTATTATTTTTCATCATTTCCTGTGGGATGTTTCCTCAGGGTCTCAAGTGAGATCCACCACCATATCGCATGCTCTGTTTATTGCAGAACTAAATGAAGCATGCCGGGCAGCATCTGAAAACAATTAAAAATAATTGAAATGAGCTGTGGACTCTACCAGTCTCATTAAGCTTTATATTTCATCCACCACACATTGGGGATTTAGATCTGAACCTCCAATCCCTCAGGCCTCCTGCTGACAAAAGGGATTCCTTTCCCAGGGCAGATAAAGGGCCATTGGTTTAGGATGTTGGGGCTGCCAACTATGATCAGGCAGGGAAAAGGCCTGATCACTGCGAAGAGGCTTCTGTGAGAGGAAACAGTGTCTTTCTCCACTAGCTGCCTTTGAGCAGCTGCTTTATGAATTAATAAACATCGCTATGAATATGCACACATCCCTTATTAAGAATTCACAAGCATATTAATCAAGCTGCTCACATGCAACTCAGGATATTGAAGTTAGCTTTTTTTCTGTTGCCTTTCTTTGAGAGATATAGGAAGAGAGAGAGAGAGACAGGGAGAGACAGACAGAAAACTAAACTATAAAAATAATAATATTTCAAATATTTCTTTAAATAAGAAGTAGAGACAATACAAATTTTCAAATAGTTCCTGACATGAAACCATATTTCCAAAGTCCACAGTATTGTAACTTGGACACAAATAACTGAAATATCTCAAGTGTTATACTGGAACTGATGAGATAGTTGAGTTATGTCAAAATAATACATACACCCGTCTGCAGAACATAAAAATGACTATTCTGGAAGACACTGTTTCTGAATGGATAAAGCCATTTCCTTTTTTTGTGCCCAGGAAGGCCAGGGAAGTTTAGCTGCGAGGTAATTATTCTTGGTGAGATATTTAACATGATTCAGTGACAGGTATGAGGAAATGAGATTAGTTCTTACCATGAAGAATGACTTAGATGTGAGGTTGGAATAATGTGTGTATAAGAAAGATAAAGGTAGGTATTTTATTAAACTGATAGTACTTGTGAAGATGATTCCATAGGCAACATTGTGGATTTGCATGTTTGACAAAAAAAAAAAAAAAAAGAGCACTGGGGAGCTTCAAAGTACAATTGACCTTTTAATTTTCTCTATTTCAAAAAGATCTGATTACCCGGAGGCTCATCTGAGAATGTTCTTCCCCTGTCAACTGTAGAACACTAATATTACAATTTATTCTAGATAATCATGTTGATGAGGCTTGGAGAGTTAGAATCCCTTTAGTTTCTTCTTTAAATTTGTATAAGTAAATTAACCACAAGAGAAACTCCAACATTTCAGATCGAGGGCCCTTTTTACATAATATTGTAAATTTGTGCTTATTCTCATCAGAGCTGTATTAGGCAGTAACACATCTCTTTCTGCCTTGTCCAGGGAAAGACGAGAACTTGCCAATTTCTTCATCTTTACATAACATGGTCTTTATGGTAATAACTGCTGGCATTTATTGAATGCTTACTTTGTGCCCTTCACTGTTCTCCACAATTTGCTCACACTCTTACAACACAGTAGACCTATGAGGTAGAACACCATTATTATTACCATGTTTGCACATACAATGAGGAGCTGAATGGGGAAAAGTAACTTGCTTAGGTAACATTTAAAGGCAGATCCAGGACTCAGATGCTAACATTCTGGCTCTCATCCATATTCTTAGCTGTCACGTCTACTGCCTGTATGGATTGTGTCCATTTTCTAATAGGCTGATTTAGATACAAAGTCCAAAAGAGAGGAGAGAACAGGACAGCTTTGAGGAAGTGAAAGGAGTTCCAAAATCTGGAATGAGGGAAGTATAGATTATGAGGGAGTTAGTGGTTAGTGGTGTGAAATGAAGCTGAAGGCTAAATCAGGGTCTGACATGCCAATGGTCACATAGATGGGTTAAGGAGCTTGGACCTTATCCCACAGTAATAGGAGGCTTGTGGAGAGTTTTATTTTTTTAAATTTTTTTTAAAGATTTTATTTATTTATTTGACAGAGAGAGACACAGGGAGAGAAGGAACACAAGCAGGGGGAGTGGGAGAGGGAGAAGCAGGCTTTCCGCTGAGCAGGGAGCCTGATGCGGAGCTGGATCCCAGGACCTTGGGACCATGACCTGAGTGGAAGGCAGATGCTTAATGACTGAGCCACCCAGGCGCCCATGGAGAGTTTTAATCATGGAAGTTTAATGAGAGGTCTTGGCTTTTTATTTATTTATTTATTTATTTTAAAGATTTTATTTATTCATGAGAGACAGAGAGAGAGAGAGAGAGAGAGAGGCAGAGGGAGAAACAGGCTCCCAAGGAGCAGGGAGCCCGATGCGGGACTCGATCCCAGGACTCTGGGATCATGACCTGAGCTGAAGGCAGACGCCTAACCATCTGAGCCACCCAGGCGCCCCAAGGTCTTGGCTTTTTAAAAGCAAGTACTGATTGACAGTTTATGGGGGAAAATCAGAGATTGGATTAAGAGGCTATTGCCGTGGTCCATTCAGAGGTGCAGCTCTAATTTTTGCCCTCAGTATCCTCAGAGAGTGTCTTATATGCACTCCAAAAATGTGCAGATAGGTGGAGTCACCAGGATTAGTCATTGACAACATATGTATGAATTACAATAGACCCTAAATACATTTTAATTTACTTACCTCTTTCTTTCATAGAACTAAATGGATAAATTTCCTTATATCCTTCTCATACTTCTCACACTTAACGTTTTATGTAGACACTTATGTAAGCAAGTACAGAATATCAGGAAAAAAAATTTGTTGTGGGGGATTGGATTGGATTTTTTTTTTTTTTAGCTCATTTAATAGTTCTCGGTGTAACTTCTAGTTGTGCCATTCTTTTCCCTTCTAGGCCTATGGCCAGCACTAATTTCCATGACTACATGAAATTGCAGCCCCCTATTGAGGGGAATGTGAGAATGATTTTGAGATGATTATGGCTCTATCATTATGTTTCTTGCATCACAAATCTCAGATTTTAACCATTAAGACAGTTTAAAGGAATGACAGCAATCAAGACAAGACCAAAATAATATAAAACACAAAATTCTTTATAGCCCTAGAGTCTTTTTGTCCTTTATTGTTCTTGTTCTACTTGTTCGGGAAACCAGAAATCTCACCTGTAGCTTATAATCCCTTTTTGAAACTCTAGGATGGGGAAGTGATTCCTGTTTTCATCAGCAGGAAAATGAGGGCTAAAATTTGAGAACAAAACATGCAATAAAGAAATAGGTTATTTCTATGAAATGGCTTTGGTGGGGGTAAGAAAAAGTTTTTAAGGCCTGGAAGCAGAGAGTAAAAATTAACTATGAAGGAAATAACTGGCAGCTTATGCTTTGGAAGGAAGAGATCAGGAGCAAAATTAAGCTGTAAAAGCAAATATATTTAAGAACTGCAAACATATATAGAGAAACTGATAAAGATAAGATATATGAAAAATTATATTTAAACATATATGTATAAATAAGTATGTGGATATAAACAACCTGTAACTGCATCTTTATTTGTGTCCTTGTTTGTATTTATGCCTATATACATATCTTTATAATATCTATTTATAAAGAATGATTAAGTAAAAGCTATCTAAACTTAAAATACCCAAGTTTTCTACATCTTTGGATCTGTGGAGCTAGTCTAGGGGAACAAGAGTCAATGACACTCAATTATGACATCAGGAGCATTTGGATAAAGGAGTAGGTGCAGAGGAAATGTCTTTCGGGATTCATTTTATCTATAATTTGATTTGTTTTGATTAAATCCTTCTGGAACTAACAAGGAGTGGAAGTATGGGTGATGGATGTTATACTACCGAGTCTCTCACAGGAAGAGAAAATGAACTGAAAATAATTGCACATTTTTACTAACTTACAATATTGAAATATTGAGATTCTGTTTATTTGAAATGCTATCCTTTAAATTAACTATAAAAATACTTGTAAGGGCTTATTTATGACCTCATTCACACACACTGTTTTTTGTTTGTTTGTTTGTTTTTCCTATTAAGGTTTGGTTACTTAGTGGAAGAATTCTCTTCCATAATGATACATGTGCTTGTGTATTCTTTCTCTTTAAATAGTCTTTGAAGAGGCTCAATAATCCAACACCCACTTTATAGCCTTATTGGTATGCTATCTTTCTGAAATTATGAGTTTGAAAGTATGTCTAATTTGTTTTATATATCATGTAGTACACATTTACTCTATGTAGAAATTAAGTACTTTGTGATAATTGATTGGATTTGAGCTGTACTAGTTTTGACTGCATCATCTTTTTGTTTTTCTGATGTTATGCAGGTCTGCATTCACCCCAAACACTCATATGCTCCCAACTTAATAGATGAATGATAACAACAATTCATAAATTAATTAAAATTTATAACACGTATTGTTACTTAGAAAGATGGTTTTAATGTTCTCCTCGGTTTGATTAAACTTTAGACAAGTTTCTTCCTGGCTGGGGGCCCCTGACCTCCCTTTCCTTAAAGAATTCACTCTAGAAAACTTAGAAATGTAACTTTTTCTCAGCCTCTTTATGATAAACATCGTTACAGCCTGAGAATGTCTTTCTGAAGGACCTGAAAGCCAAAACTTTTCATTGCAATCAAGAAAAATAGGTTCCCTATATTCTAGGCTCTGTGTGAAGATAGAAGTCTAATTTTGATAAGAGAAACATCAATTAGTAAGTACAGAGAGACTAATCAAGTTAGTTAAGTCCCTTCTGACATCCTTCAGTACTTTTCCACTAGCTCACCCCAGATTTAAAAATTGTTTATAATGGTCAAGATATGGAAGCAACCCAAGTGTCCCTTAAAGCATGAATAAAGAAGATATATATATATATATATATATATATATATATATATATATATGAATATTACTGAACCATAAAAGGAATAAAATCTTGCCATTTGCAACAATATGGATGGACATGAGGACATTATGCTAAGTGAAATAAGTCAGACAAAGAAAGACAAATACCATGTGACTTCACTTACATGTGGAATCCAAAAAACAAACAAATGAACAAACAAACAAACAAACAAAACACAGACTACAAACTGGTGGTTGCCGGAGGGGAGGTGGGTAGGGAGATGGGTAAAATAGGTGAAGGGGATTAAGAGATACAAACTTCCAGTGACAAAATAAATATGTCACAGAGTTAAAAAGTACAGCGTAGGTGTTACAGTCAATAATATTATAATAATGTGGTATGCTGACAGATGATACCTACACATGGTGAACACCGAGTCTTGTATAGAATAGTCGAATCTCTGTGCTGTACACCTGAAACTATTATAACAGTGTATGCCAACTAGACTTCAATAATAAATTTAAAAAAAAATTCCCCTGCCTTTTGTTTCACTGGAGTTCAGTTGAATATCCTCTTCTACTGCCATAATATTCACCCCTCTAGTGAAGCAATAGTGTTGAATAAAGTGTATCTTGACTATAACTTATCTGGTGCAGTTTTCTTTGACATTCCCAAATGTTATGCTTTATTTTGAAATATTTTATAGATAATTTAGGGATTTTTTTCAAAGTATAGTTGAATATGACACTAAAGCTAGGAAAAAATAAATTTAAGAACTTTGTGTATATTAAAATGATTTTATAGATTTAATGACAGAAAAAGTCATTAAAATGATCAAAAACATAATTTTAATGATTTTTATATCGATCCAGTTTTATGAGAAAAGAATATCAATAGTATAAATATTTGTATCTGTACATACAGAAAAATATAGAGTAGCCATCATTAAAAAGTGAGATTATTATATCATTTAAAATTTATTTTTCTGTTTTTCTGATTTTTTTTTCAAAATTTTTTAACTTAGGTGCCAACTGGGCTCCTGGGTGGCTGAGTCAGTTGAACATCCGACTCTTGGTTTCAACTCAGGACATGATCTCCTGTGTCCTGAGATTGAGCCCTGTCTCGGGGTTTGTGCTCAGTGGGGAGTCTGCTTGAAGATTCTCTCCCTCTGCCCCTCCCCTCACTTGTGTGCTCACACTCTTTCTCTCTAAAATAAATAAATAAATATTTTTAAAAAGTAAAATTAAAAAAACTTAGGTGCCAATGTTTAAAATTATTAAATGCGAATATTTAATTCTTTAGTCAAGATAGAGTCTATTGTTGGCAACTGGCTTAGGGTGTATTCATTAGTTATGCTTGATGGCTCTCTTTCCAATAAAAACCATATGGAGAGACCTCAGTGCTCTCCGCAGAAAAAATAAAATGATAGTTAAGTTTTCTCAGTTTTCTAAAGCCAATATGGAAACTTTTCTATGGAAAATTCAAAACTTCCCTTGAAAGTTTCTACTAAGCTAATATTGAGGGAATAGAGGGAATTCCTGAGCTGCAAGGTGTTGAAAATAAATATGCCCTACAATCACAGGAATCAGTCTCTATTAAACATAAAAAAAGAATCCTTACAAAAAATATTCTACATCTCCGTTGTTCTCAAACCTCATTTGTACACTGGTCAAACTGAAGTCTTTCCTGGAAGAGTAATTTACCACTTGAATGATTTTCATTCTTGTTTTATATATGGACTTGGGAAAAAGCAGCCAGGGAGGCAAAACTGTGGAGTGCAGTGTCTGAATTGTCAAGGTGCCAAAGTGCCAAAGTGACTCTGTCTATCATTTTTGCACATGGGTAAATGTCTTTGTTGTTAGGGAGACTTTCTCCCATTTTTTTTTCAAACTTCTCCTTTGTTTGTCAGATTGAAATGTTCCATTACAATATTGCTATGCTAAAGCCATATGCCCTGCAGATGATTATCAGAGGTTCACAAAGCTACCAAAATAAAATGCACCCAGTCTTGTAAAGGGCATTCAAAACTTAGGAAAGAAAAGCAATGATACACTAAGGGGAGGGAAAGCAGTTGGCATTATTGTACTATTTTACTGCATTGTTTTTTTTTTTTTATGGAAAAGAGTTAAAGAGAGACTGAAGAAATGTATGAGCTGATGTGTTTTTAAAAAATTAGTTGCTAAATTATAAACATGTTAACTTTAAGAGAAGCTGAAAGGAGCTGGGGCGGGGGGCGGGGGGCGGGGGGCACCTGGGTGGCTCAGTGGGTTAAACAGCTGCCTTCGCCTTGGGTCACTATCCCAGGGTCCTGGGATCAAGTCCTGCATCAGGTTCCCTGCTCAGTGGGGAGTTTGCTTCTCCCTCTCTCTCTCCCCCCACCTCATGCGCGCTCTCTCTCCCTCAAATAAATAAAATCTTTAAAAAAGAGAGAGAGAGAGGGAAGCTGAAAGGTGTAAGAAGATAAATGAAAGATTATTTCCATAATAAAACAGATTTTCTCACATCACAAAAGAATTTCAAGAGAGATCTTAAAAATAGGTGTCTTTTATCTCAAATTTTAACTACATTTTGGTTTCCAAAAATTAGTTTTATGTAACCTTTAAAAAGATTCATCTACTTACAAACTTAGAAATTTAAAAATGACTGTTTTTCTAAACATAGGGACAAATTTCATAAATATTGTTAAAAGCCAACAAATAATTATAAGAATTTTTATTATTTCCTATTGATCAGTAGACAACACTGATCACAGACAATTTTTAAATCTTCTATTTAAATGAAAATAATTGATATGAGATAACTTATGTTTTCTTAAGATACAATACTTTTGTAATCAACCCTGTGTATTCCAGTGTTTCCTTTAGCAGTGAAGGATTATAATGTGATTTCACTATAGTGTGTGACTTGTGAAATAGCTGGAAACTCATTCTTCTCCCTTAAACAGCCCTACATGGTTCAGCAGCTATCTTCTGCCAAAATCACTGACATGGATGATCCTTTTTTGACTTCTAACCTCTGCATAACAGAGATTAAGTGTTAGATGAATGGTCAATGTTGTCTAGCATTGTAACTCCAATAACTACGTTAGGATCTGAGGGAGAGGTGGAGCAAAGCCGAGGAAGAGTGTTCGATAAAGGGAGGGAGGAATTAACACAACCAGATTTCATGGCTCTTATCTCCTTACTAAGGTCTAGATCAAGTAGTTTATAACTGAGATGTCCTTATTGCTTGTCTAACTAGCTAGTGAGTGCTACCACATTTACTAGGTAATATTTGTTAACCTGTTTTAGCTTGCTAAATCCTTTCAGATTTTTAACAGAAGGTGAACCTCTAAGATCACAGTACTGAAATTGCTGTCTTTCTCTGTAGATAAAGAAACTGGCTAAATACGTATATTCACTTGCATTTAAACTGGATAAAGAACCACTCTCCTTTGCATGTTAGCACCATTTACAAAGTGTATGTCTATAACAGATATATTTGGAACTTCATTTGTTCTTGTTGTTAGAGATCATCACTAAAATTAATTTTATGCTATGAAAAACCTAAATGCTAGTGGAAATTATTCTAGAATTTGATAGGGCAAGGGCCTGCAAAAAGGCAGTTGGAACTGGAGAGAGAGAGGACACTTTGACTTTCCCTGATATTCATAGATTTCTTTGAAAATTTTACATTTTTTTAAAATAAAATTATTTTATTAGGAAGTAAATAGAAGATTGCTTATTTATAAAAATTTTACTATATAAAGAAACATGCCTAAGTTTTACTTGATGCATAGAGAGTTCTAATAATATGAACGAGACTTCTCTGAAAGACCCATTTATTCTGCTTTTCTCCCTGTGCAAATGGTAACATCTATGGATTGACTTTTCTGCATACTATTTTTGAGAAGCCAAGCTCTGTTTAATTGGACAATAACCCTATCACATAAAAGTTACTTGTGGAGAGGACATTCCTTTCAGCAAACAAAATAAATTAACAAAGAGAAAGCACACTGAATTATGATTAGACACGGAAAAGATTGGGAAAATTACATAGAGAAAAACATAAAACTGAATTTTTATTATTGATGGTCAAGAAGATCTACAAAAAGTCATATTTGAAAAAAGAAAGTTTAAATGTTGCTTGTAGAGTTTGCAGGTAGAGCAAAGGGAGTGAGTTAAATGACTAAAGAGACTTCTGTCCTGGAATGCTGTAAGCTTGGTAGATTCATCTTCCTGAAAAAATCTACCCGGCAAGAAGACAGGAGGCTTATATTTGCTCATCAGACATACTTATTCATTATGTCTTAAAGACATAATGTCAATTTTTTTTCACAAGATAGGTTTTTAGATCTCTAAGTAATGCTAAAGCAAGGTGATAAAATGTGGTGAAAATATGAATACACATTTTCTTTGCACAGATATTTATAACTAGAATCCAACAATGAAGACAAAGAAGCTTAATGATTTTGACATTTTGAAGAAAGAGAAAACAATTAGGGCTAGATAACCATCCAAGTCTTTTGAAGATGTCCACATAATTGGCTTTGCTAACCCAGCAATTTCTGCCCTCCAGACCCCCTTACCCAGAAGCACACTTTTATCTCTACAGGCAGACAATTCAGGAAAGAAAAGACCATTTCAATTATCCTTAGAGTTGCTAGATGTTCAGTGGTCTTTTCTCTTTCCACATGGACACTGGGGATACTCCATATACTTTGAACCCCTGCCCCCACCTTGTAGTGAGAAGAGGCCTTAGGAAAGGGGCCCTCAGGAAGGGAGACAGGAGCATCTTGCCCTGCCTGGATGCTTGATGCTGAGGAATTAAGTGACCTTACTCTAGTGCTGATGTCAGAGTAAAGTGTGGGGTGGCCACCCTCAAGAAAACAAGATAATTCCCTGCAATTTGGTTCTGGTACATAGACATGGTCACTAGTGCTTGCTACTTTCTGCAAAATTCTGACAGTAGGATGTTTGTTAAGAAGCCCACATTATGAAGACAAGTAGGGATTACAGGGTTCCATGCCTTGAACAGAAATCCCATAGCTTCTCAAGTTTTCAATGGTTCTTGGAAAGCTGGAAAGCAGAGTGGTGCTTTCCAGCTCTATCTGAAGAAACATAAAAGAACATAAAATGTTGCCGAGGTAGCTGCCAAGGAAGGAAAGTGAAAACACTTAAAGTCGGGGCTGAGAGCATGGTCTACTGCCAGGGACTGAGAATGGCTAGGCTGAACCTGCTTTAGGAAGCTCTCTATGATGTCGGAGGCTGCAGTAAACACTAAGGAAACAGGCATGCTACCTATGTGGAGATCAACACACTAGCAGAAGCTAGCTAATAGGAGCAAGCAGAGCCAGGTCTGGCTGGAGTGAGATTAGAAGTGTCTTTCCACCACCATGAGGGAGAACATGGCCATGGTGGTCACTCCAATTCCTTCTCTCCATCTCAACATTAAGGACGGGTAGAACTAGTCATGTGTACCTTTCTAGTGTGGGCCCTCAGAGCCAGAGTGAAGCATGATGTGGAGGGAATGGGAGCTCTCAGAGAAATATAGAAGATGAGAACACATACTGGACAGAACTGAACGATTTCATCTTATAATCTGAAAGGGATCAGGAAGTTAAGGATCTCCCTGAGATGTCTTTAAGAGTTTGGAAAAGGAGATTTTCCAGAGCATGATTAAGGACAATCTTAGAGAAAATAAAACTATTTTATATCTGCTTCCCCACACATACACCCATGTTGTATTGACTCAGTACAATAAATCTTAGAGAATTCAAAATTAAATGTGGTAAACAAATAATCAAAAAAAGAAATTTTCATTTTTGACTGTTCATGTCCTATTTATTTCCATCATTTAAATGAATTTAACACTTATTTTATCCTAACAGAAAGCAACTAGTACATGACATACCACAACTGGTCCCTGAAGAGTACCAAATTCATCTTTAAATCAGGTTTTAGCTCAGAGAGCCAGTTACCTAGTTCTGTTAAAAATAAAACAGTACAAACAAAAAACATAGTAATTGTATTTCATTTTTGCTTAAAGAAGCCCACTTTGCAGGATATAATTGATTTGAATATAAATCTTTTCAATAGGGGCCTACAATTCCAAGATTTGAGCATCAGGATGCTATTTGTTATAACGGAAGAAACATGGGCTTTAGAAACAAATAAATCTGGGCTCTAGTCACTCTTCCACCATTTATTTTCATGAGACTTTGAACAAGACTATTCTAAGATTTAGTTTATTGAAGGATAAGTAGTGTTGTTATGTGGTGAAGGATGAGATTAATTGAAAAAGCAAAGGCATCTAGCACAATATTTATACTGTACCTAGTAGTAATCAAGCTAATATTACTGAGTTTTCATTTTGGTTCCCATCCTTTGTTACAATTTGCGGTGCTGGGGCACATCTGTGAATAGTGGAGTTCTCCCTCCTGCAGGCATGGGCATGAGTGACAGGGACCCCCTTAGAAGTTGTCCTCTCTAGGGGAAGCCGGAGTCAGGTAAGAAAGAGTTTCAGGAACGACAGAGTGATTCTAGGCACAGAACGACATCAAAATGATCTCCAGGCCCATCTTACAGTACACTTCTGTCTGAATCTGCAGAGGACATGGGGTCTGGGATAGGAAAAGGATAAACAAAAAGAAACATCTTTTAATAAAAATTGTACTATATATTAAAAATAGACAGTAACATTAATTTGGCACATTATAAAGAAAATTGAAAAACTAAACAGAGAATATAAAAGTCAAAGAGAAAAAATATAAATTTGATAAAGAAAATGACACAATTTGGGTTACAGGTTTTGGCTTATAGGACATAAAATTCCTGGGACATCCAAAAATAATCAGAACATTATAGAGGCCTATATGCACTACAATAAAAGTGGATGCAAGAGTCAGTGAAAAATAAGTTGTGTTTTACCCAGCATTAAAAATTTATCAAATCTCCATGAACAATTTGAATAGGTTAAGCTTCTATGGGAAATTTTTTCATTTTTTGATGCCTTTTTGTCTTGTACAGTTGTAGCCCATCCCTTTTATAATATAAATTATGGGCAGGAATTTTGAACGATCCTGAATTTTATACAGTCTCTCATATTACTGATACTTAGCTTATATTATCTTGCATTTTTTTAATGAAAGTTCTTTCTTTTCATTGCAAATGATTCTATGAAACAATACTGCAATTAGACACTTTGACAGGCTTAAATAAAGATTCTGGAACCATGCTAAAAAATGTAATATTTTAGATATATTCTTTTCAAAACATATTTTTGTGTAACAATAATATGTAAGTTCCTGTGTACATATACATTTTTACTAAAATGATTTATAGTAGTGATTAACATTTCTCAGATAAATAACCCATTCCATGAGATGAATACAATGAACTTAACTTTAAAAGCTTTCATGTATGGCTATATTGATTCAGTCATCAGTGAATAGGTAGATTTCACAGACATTTACTAATATGTTTTATGGTAATATCTTTGTAAATGAAACCCTTGATTTTCATTTGTTTCCTCTTAGCCAGTACTATTGATGTTAAATTTTGATAATGCTCCTCAAATCTTTTATCTAATCTGTATCTCTTCTTCAAGGAGTTTTTAAGTAATGTATAACATGTATAATTATATAAGGTATAAAACATGGCATAATATTTATTTTGTTATCTTATGATTTCATTTTTATTCATTCATTTTCTTATTCATTGAATGATAAGGCATTGAATGGTCTCTCAGGTTTCTGGGTATTGGAAATTGCTTTTCTCTTTGACATGTCCTTCTCTTCCCTTTGACTCTGGAAAGTTTCCATTTATCCACCAAGACTTAGGTAAGCTGTGCTATTTGCAGTGTAGTAGTCACAGACTCCTTCACATCAGGTTAATTGCTACCTTTTCAGTGGTCCCCTGTATCTTTATTTCTTATTGAGTGACCTGAGTGCAGGTTGAACCTGAAAATGTATCCCCCCCATCCTCTGGTTTTACAAAAAGGATTGTGTTCCTACTTCCTCCATGGCTTTTATTCCACATCTTCTACCTCTCCATGGAGATAGAGTGACTTATTTTTTTCCTGAGTGACAAGTCAAGAATATGTTCCAACTTCCCAAAAGTTGGACATTATGAAGTCTTTTACATTTAATTTAGTTTAAATGATTATGAATGGTTTGTTGTAATGCAAATATTTTTGGTAGTCATTAATTGGCAGATTCCTGTAAAACTATCAGAGGCGATTGAGTAGAAGATGAAAAAAATCTATTGACTATAGACTTTTATTTTCCAGACCTAACAAGGAAAAGTTCTATAGAGTCTTCTGAAAAAAGGTGGCTTCAAATATTAAGAAATGATGTTCAGTTGTTACGTTAAAAAAGAATAGTGACCTCTGAAAATTTCTTAGTCACCATCAAATGGCTACTGAGAAGTTTCCCAGGGGAGTAGACATTTGTATGAGCAAGAAAACTAGAAATGATTTCTTTAGTTTAACCAAATTGTAATATCATTGATCATTAATTTTAAAAAATTTGAGGAGGTGATAAAAAAGATAAATCAGTGTTATTAACCAAGACAATTGTTAATTATAAAATTGCAGCTTTTCACTAGTTGCAGCTCAAAAGAAAGTACAAATCTCATCTTAGGAAATTAAAACCAAACAAACTTTCTTGTGCCCATGTCCCGGTCCATAGATTATATTTACAGTAGAAATGGAAGGGATATGCTCTATTCCAAGATGATATGTTTAGTTTAATGTGTATGTTGGTAAGGACAGTAACTGCTGATTAAGGTACAGAGGACAGAATGAACTTCAGTTGACGAGTACCATCTCAGAAAAGTACCTAAGTTATTAAGGGCCTCAATAGTACAATTCCAATATAGGTAAATTATTTCCAACATAAAATATTCCTGTAATGTTCTATCACTATCCTGACTTACCATCTGTATAATAGTTAGAAACTATAAGAGAATATATGATACCTGTAAAGATTTTGTTTAGATAAAAAAGGTACAGGAAAATGAACACAAGTGGCCAAATCTCACTATTTTATTCTTCCTTTACCCTTTTACAAAATAGGAGCAACCATCAAATGTCAGATATAATATTCAGATTCAAGTTAACTTTGAATTCTAAAGAAATACAAGGGTTGAAAAGATGTAGTTCCATTTTCCCGTGGTCTAAAGGGAACTTTCATTTATGGTGATGTCATGGACTTGATACTACATTTTCTGAACCTGACATAAATGAGAGATCTAAGGAAAATAATATTATTATATATTTGGCATAGAATGTAGTCATAACATCATTTTTTACTGTCAATTTCTGAATGTATAACTGGGCTTTCAGTATTTAGAGCATGTTTACAATGCCTAAAATATTTGTTTATAAATCCCTTTTATCTTTTCCACTGAAGATTTGTTGTATCTTGTAATTTAAAAAAAGTATAACAAGAGGAAAAATGCAATATGATCAATATACTCTGCAATGGTCTTAAAATATTACAGAAGAAGCAAGAAAACTTTTTTTCTTATAATCTCTTTTCTATTCCTTGACTAGGTCTTTACTTTTGTTGATTCTTTTTCACTGTTAATGAATTCCTCGTCTGATAAACTTAAGTGGTTGAATGTGGGGGTTTCTGTTTTTCTCTAGCATGTACTTTTTACCTATTTTCCTCTTTCTCTTCTTGCATAAGACATTCTTTCTGTCTGCAAGTGATTACTTATGTGAAAGAAAAGCTCTGAAAGGTAATATATCATGGAAAAAGTAGATCAAGTGCTGTGTCCTCCCTGAGGGATAGCAGACTTGCTTTGCATTCTGCTGCAAATGGCCTTGCCTTTGCTGAAGCAGAGAATGACTCATTTTATCATGTGCAATTATTATTTAACTCAATGTCTTTGTACTTTTGTTAGCGTTTGGATTTTTTCAATCCATTTTGGATTATTTTTCATCCATTTATTTTATTTAGATATTTAATTATGTAGAGATACATATCTAGCATTCAATGAAATTGTTCTTGTTAAAACAGCGGTAATTTAGTAAATATTTGTTCAGCTGAATGTGTTGAACTCAATATATGCTAGATACTTTAAAAATATAAATGGTATGGTGTAGAACCTGCAATTACAGGGTATTAGCATAAAGAATATTCTAACCCTTAGATCTGTAGATGTCCTGTTGAGGAGATGCAGAATTACCTTCTCTGAAGAGCTTAAAGGAACATGGCTAACCACTAGACAAGAATACAGAAGAGGCATTCAATGCCTTTTGGCATTGGTCAAACTTTATGTTCTTACAATTTTAGGAAGTGCAGGTTTGCAGATTAGAAGATCCATCTATCCATTCCAAATATGTTGTATTAATTAGATTCTCAGTGCTATGAAGAACCCGTAGAAGAGCCAGAGAAATACGCCTAATGATTGGAAACAGAAATCTGCAACATGGAAAAGACATAGATTTAGGAGGTCATACAAGAAAAAAAAAATTACTAAAGTAGCCAACATGGAGAGATTTTCTAAGAAACCCATACAAATTCAGGCCCTTTGGAGGTCCAGGACTACCAGAGGCCAAAGGCAGTGAAGGAATGAGCAGCAGTAAATGATGTGCTATGAATGGGCTAATTTCTCTTTCCTTACATCTTCATTGAAGACGGTCCATACTCCTTCCTCTCATCCAGAAACACAAAGCACTTGTAGTATTCTTTCTCTCTCTCTCAATCTCTCTCTCTCTCACACACACACACACACAAACACACACACAAACACCTGTGTGCCAGCATTCAGATTAAGATTAAAAACATTTTCAACATCTCAGAAAGCTCTCATGTACTTCTGGGTGACAACATCTTCAACCCCAGCAGAGGCTACTATTTATTGACTTCTATTACTACATTCTGTGTTTTTTCAAATTTTCCTTCTCTACTCAACAGTGTTTTTCTATATTGCTCTAGCTCAATATTAACTACATAAAAGATTATTAACATATGTATAAAACTATAAAAACAATGAAATGGACAATCAGGTATTCATCAACTATCCCAAGAAATAGAACGTCGGGTTTTTGAGATTTATCATTTTGAGAACTTCTATTCTGATTTATTCCAGACAGATAAAAAGGGGATTTTAGTACAAATTTACATAAATATAGTATGATTATTTATGTACTACCAATGTCCAAGAAAACTTGGTTTATGTGCACATTTTCATTGTTACCAAACTCTGGACAGAGGAATAGGACCTCTAGAAGTGTCCTAGTATTTATGAGAGATTTTCTGGTGTTGAAAACTAGAAAATGGGTCACAGAATATAGATTCTTGTGCTCTACTATTTTTAAATGGTTCTCTAATGACTTTACATTGCCATCAGCAATGTTTTTCCATTTCTTCCTCTTTGTTTACAGTATTTGGTGACATTGGACATAACATTTCAAACTAATGAGTGTGACATGACATTTAATTTTTGTTTTAATTTGTAATTCCCTTAGTACTTTTAAAGTTGAACTTTTTAATGCTGATTGTGTATACTGATTTCTAAACACTGTCTGTTCATTCTCTTTGCTCATTTCTCATTTCACTTTTTCCTTTAATTCATGATTTATAGAATTACTCATATATTCTGGAAATTAGTCTTCAACTGATGATATAATTTTCAAATATCTTCTCCGACTGTATATTTTGTACTTTAACAAAATATAGTGTGGTGTGTTTGTTGAATATACAATTAAATGAAATTGAATTTATCAATTTTTCCTCCATGGGTTGTGCATTTTGTCTCTTATTTACAAAATCTTTCCTACCCCTAGAGATATTCTTCTACATTTTATTTTTTTAAAATCTGTTTGTTTAAGCCTTTAATTCATCTGAAATTTACAAATTTATATAGTATGATATAGAAATCCAATTTCATTTTTCTTTTCTTGTCTGACTATCCAGTTGTCTGGCACCATTTGTTTATTTGACCATTTTTTCCTTCCTAACTTATTAGGTATGTCATCCTTTTTTTTTATTTTAGAGAGAGTGCAAGCACAAGCAGGGGGAGGAGTAGTTGGAGAGGGAGAGAGAGAATCTCAGGCAGACTCCCTGCTGAGCACAGAGCTCTACTTGGGGCTCAATTCCATGACCCTGAGATCCTGACCTGAGCTGAAATCAAGAGTCAGTTGCTTAACTGACCAAGCCACCCAGGTGCCCTTTTTTCTTTTAACATGTGATGGTTTATCTGTTATATAATATTTTTTGTTTTATGAAAGTCTCCTTCTAGGGTTACTATCCTGTTACATGGGTTTATTGAATGTCTCTGTACAATAACATTAAATTAAAATAATATTTTAATTAGTATAGCTTTTTAGAAAGTCTTGAGAACTGACAGAATAAGTCTATGATTCTCTTTTTATAAACTGGCTTCTTTATTATTGACCATTTAATTACATATATTATGATGTATATATAATTATACATTTTTATAAAAAACGCTATATAAATTTGGAATGGAATGTCATTGAATTTATGATTTTAACATTTATAGGAATTTAACATACTGACTCTGCATATGTTTTATCTCTACAGTTATTTAATTAATTAATTTATTTATTTTTACTATTTTTTCCTGTAAAAGTTTTAATATGTCTCACACAATTTAAAATATTTTGATTATTTTCCTTTTAAAGTTTTTTCCATTTATTGGTCAATAACTCTTTATGTTTGGTTTCTATTATAAATAAAGTAATCTTTTTCTTAATTACATGTTCATAAGTTTATTGTGCAATCTTTTATGTAAGAAAATCCTGATTTTGTATTTTTTTTTAAGATTTTATTTATTTATTCATGAGAGAGAGAGAGAGAGAGGCAGAGGGAGAAGCAGGCTCCCGGCTGAGCAAGGAGCCTGATGTGGAACTCGATCCCAGGACCCTGGGATCATGACCTGAGCCAAAGGCAGACGCTTAACCATCTGAGCCACCCAGGTGCCCCAGAAAATCCTGATTTTGACCAGCAAATTATAATTTTGATTTGTATTTGCCCCTTGATTTTGGTTGATAATCATATTGTCTGTAAATTTAGCTATATTACTTTTGTTCTTCTTCACTTTTTTGTCTCTTTTCATAATGCATTTGGTAGAGCCACAAATAAAACATAAAATTAAAATAAACAGTGATAGTAGTTATTCTTGCACTTTTTCTGATTATTAGAGAATGCTTTAATATTTTATCATGAAGTCAAATTTTTGCTCTAATTTTCTGATAAATACCCCTTTGTATTAAGTGTTTTGTTGAATTAAAAACTTGAGTGAGTGCTGAATTTTAGCAAGCCCTTCTTCATCTACAAAGAAGAAGAAGATATATTTTTTCTCCATCAATCTGTTAGTGTATTTTGTGAACACATTTTCTAATATCAAAACATTCTCAGGAGCACCCGGGTGGCTCAGTGAGTTAAGCATTAGACTCTTTGTTTCAGCTTGGATTACGGTCTTGGGGTCTTGGGTTTGAGCCTGTGTGAGTCTCTGTACCCGGCAGGGAGTCTGTTTGCCCCTCCTCCTCTGCCCCATCCCACCTCCCACTCTCTCGCTCTCTCTCTCTCTCTCTTTCTAAAATAAATAAATAAATCTTTAAAGAGAAACATTCTCAAATATCTGTGATAAATTTTACTTGGTTACTATATATATGCATTTGGATACAGTTCGTTATTATTTTCTTTTGCATGTTTAGATCTATTTGTTTAAAATGAAATTGGCCCATAATTTTACTGGTATAGCTTTTATCCAGTTCTAAAACCAAAGCAATGTTAGTTTCCTGAACTACATTAGGAAGATTTATCTCTTCTTTCTTACCTTTAAAACAGGGTATGTATGTTTGGACTACCTATCCTGTGAAAATGTGGTAGAACCCATCAGTAAGAACCTGTGGTAAGAACAAGAGGGTATAGTATGATGGAAGACATGTGAAGTATTATTTAAGGGTAGAAAAATGTTTGGTCAGATAAGAGGACTAAGAATTGACCACTTGATTTAGCAAAATAGACATCATTGTTGACTCTGCCAGGAGTTTCAGTGAATTAACATTAGTAAAAACCTATATGAACTAGATTTAAGAAGTGTGAGGAGAAGATTTGGAAACTATGAGAATAGACAACATTTTTGGCAAACTTTGCTGAAATGGGAAGCAGATAAATTAGGTGGCAAGTTGGGAATGTTATTATTGTATTGCTACTTTTCTCATTGTTTCTCTTCCCTCAGTTAAATAAAAGGCAGGGTTATCAGCTAAAATACAGAATGAGGAGGAGGTACTGGAAGTTAAGGAAAGACGAGAAGGTATAGAATGATTATCTAACACAAAACTGAATATACTAGGGAAATGTGTGATGTTGCTAAATAGCTCTAACTACCTGAAGTGAGTGTAGTGGCAATTAATTTAAAGTGAGACTAGTCAACAAGATAATATGATTTCTTCTGCTGTACTCAACTCCATCAATGTAAGTGTACAAAGGTACAGAGTTTAAATTATCTGGAATTCTTTTCTTTTTCTTTTCTTTTCTTTCTTTTTGCCAACTAAATACAACAAAGTGAGAGAAATTAAAAGAAGTTGAAAGTTAGAGTGATTATAATGATAGCACATGGAATTTAACCTGATTATGAAGGAAAAGGACATATCATGTGAAGAGGAAGAGACTGTAAAAGTTTCAGGAACAGTAAATTGTAAGTTTATTCAAGGGAAAATGATTGTCAGTGTCAGGATAGTAAAGGGGGGAAACTGGAGAGTAAATAAAGGTCAGACAGTGAAATTCTTAAATGAAGATTATAAAGGAGTGAGTTATTGATAATCTCAAATTTAGTAAGTGAATGGCTAAGTTACAGTGATACATGAAGTCTCAGGAGTAGATAAGGTCAAGGATTTGAGCAATCTGAGCCAGTCATATAGATATTAAAGTCATGAGATACATGGAGTGTCCAAGAGACTAGAAATAAGTCTAAGAATAAAATATTCAAAAGTTGATCCAGGTTTAATAGATATAAGGGTTCTATAGTTGTATGGTCTGATGACAGGAGACTTGAAACTAGGAATGTGAGGAAAGACACAGAAAATTCTGGAAGAAGAAATATGAAGCCAGGATCATACCTCATCATCACCAGAACAAAAGATTTCAAGGATATGGGAGAAAAGAAGCCCCTACTTGACAGAACTGCCAGGGAAGCAGTATCCTAGGGGGACTCTGGGGTGGTGGTGGGGGGCTAGAAGATGACCCTAAGCTTTAGAGAAATTGAGGATACAGGGAAAGTGAGATGAGGAAGATTGCCCCAGCCTGAGAGTGTATAGTTAATAAATGGTACTTCCATGGATGTCTTTCCATCTGTTCCCTAACACACTTTTTATCTCCTATCTCTTAAAAAAATTCTCCAATTAATATTTGTAATCAGGTCTCTATACAAATCTCACCTGCTCAATAGGACCAATTCTTACAAACCATGAACATGCTCTCCATCCATCTTATTCTTTCGTCATGAAAGCTTTCACCTTCTAAAAAACTGCATAGTTGACTTACTTGTTATGTCTATTATCAGTCTCTCTCTTGTTTCTCCTGTTAGACTGAAAGCTCCATGAAGCTATAGATCCTTATTTCCTTCACCCACACACCCAGAATGGTGCCATGCTCATAGTCAGGTTCAATAAATACTTATTTTATTAAACCTTGTACAGCTAAGTATTTTCTTTCAGGTTCTTAAATATAGAGATACTCTTTTACCTTTAATATTTCTCCTTTTCCTCCTATCCAGCAGGCCCTATCCTCTAACATACACTCTTCAAATCTGTTTATGAAAGTCTTAGTGTTGTCTTATAGAAACCAAGTGGGGAAATGATGATGAGGATCTGATGTGAAAGCAGTTTCCTTTCAGGGCACTAGAAGAGGATGGATGTTTGCAAACATCCCCAAACAAGTTACTTATTTTTCCTTTCCCATTATCTCTATGGTTTTTGTTTTATTTTCTACTCTGTTAATTCTTTTCCTTAACTACAAAGAAAAGGTATTAGAAGGAATTTAAGTAGCTTGCCTGACACCCAAGAATTTTATGATCAGGATGAGAAGTAGAACAAATTGTAGGACGAGTCATTGAATTGTCTGCCAAATTTTTCAGTGACTCTCCACTGTCATACTAATAAGTCTTATACACCTAAACTGTAATGTATAGTGATTTTTCCAGTTAACATTTAACCAAATTTTTTATGCTTTATATTCTACTCATCTCTTAAATATAGTACAGACACAGAGCAATTTGAAGTACAGGGACCTAGCCCTTAATATTTTCGTTATTAATACATTTGATACACTTGCATATAGGTTTGGTACAATACTCTAAACCTCTTCAGGAAGACAGGGACAGAAGGTAGCAATGCTGAGTTTCTAGAGGTACACATGTGACTGAAGTAAGTCATGAGATTTTGTCTGAAAATCTTCACGCAAATGCTTGCTTGCAGAAAGCTGAAGGCTAAAGGTATTTAAGTTAACCTAAAATACAAACAGTTACTTAATGGACTATTTAAAAATACTGGGGATTATATATAAATTTCATGCTTTGTAGAAAAAAAAGATTTAGGATAAAATTTTAAAGAGTCATTCCATTCACTGATATTTTAACATTGGTCATTGTAGAATCTATAGTAATACATGTGGCATGAGATCTCAATAGCCCAAAATTTAGTACTGTAGTACAATTTTTTACTCTCTATGTTCCATTTTGGATAAAGTCCCCAAAATTTGTGACAGTGACCATGTAAAATAATTTATATTTTTCATCTTAGGGAGTATTTGGATTCTCAACTCTGACAAAACATAGAAAATAAAACTTCAATGTAGAGTATAAAGAAAATCAAGAATTGCTGAGGCCCACAAATGATTGAGCTGCACCTATAAAGAATTTACTAAAAATATGTAAATGTGACATGCTAGGAGAGTTTCCTGCTGAGCTGGGTTAATGGGTTCAGTCAGATAAGCCAGTGGCCTAAGTAGGTTCTTCACTACTTAGCTTTTTCTTCAAGGATCCCTCCAGGTGTGTCTGCTGTGACAGCAGATTTAGGACTTTAACCACACAGTGGCTTTTGATCTCATTTCAGCTGCTGTGATTAAACAGACACACATCACTTGCTGTGCCACAGCGAAAGAAGCTTGTGGTTCACCTTTGCTGAATTAGTACCCACTGAGCACTGCAAATATTTAAAATGTCAATCCATTTGATAATGTCAGGGAGGCCTCCAAATACCACAAAATGGCACCAAGGAAGCATTCAACACAGACAAAAGAACATTTAACGTCTCTCTCCTTCAAAGTAAAATGAGAGTTAAATGGAAACAGTAAACCTCTGATGAAGTTACTAAGGTTAGCAAATTTAATAACCCTGATTGGGACATGAGCTTATAACTCACTATTTTAATATGTTCTCTTACAAAAAAGTTCTATTACTGATCTTAAAACCAGTGCTGTTGTAGAAGAATTAATTTATATTGACACAAGATTAGGAACTTCTTACCACAAAATCCACCTGATGTCATTCTTAGGCAATCTGAAAATACTTGCCCCAAGAGCCCAGCTCCAATTGGAGACTTCAAATTTCAAGTGACATCATTATTTCATTTTCAACTGTTTAATTCCAAAAGGAGGACACCATACTAATGTGAAGTTCAGAAATGTCAGCAAAACCACAGACCACCCAGAAATCTCATGATCTTTCCATAACCTGCTGGTACTCAATTCAAGCCCAAAATGCAACTACACTTTTGGGGTGTTTTTGTTTTGTTTCAATTATAATGATTTATACACAATGCATAAGATTTTTTTTAAAGATTTTATTTATTTGACAGAGAGAGACATAGTGAGAGAGGGAAAATAAGCAGGGAGAGTGGAAAAGGGAGAAGCAGGCTCCCCGCCGAGCAGGGAGCCCAACCTGGGGCTTGATCCCAGGAACCTGGGATCATCCTGAGCCAAAGGCAGACGCTTAACAACTGAGCCACCCAGGCGCCCCAATGTTTAAGATTGTTAAAAACATTTTCTTGCTTACATATGTATTAATTCAAATAGAAGGTTTAACTGTTTTGTAAAAATACCAGGTCATTCCTCAATCAGGGAATGTTAGGAAGTAAGTGTTTAATGTCACATCCGGCTCAGATCCACAGGGGCATTTAAGGCTCAGGAGGGTGGCTTTGCTATGTTCACAAAGGACTTCCAAGGCCATCTGAGTGATTAATCATTCTCACTTGTGATAAAAAGGAAAGAGTTCTGATTGCCTCTTAATATGTAAGATGAAAGTTGCACATACCCTCCTCTCTCACATTCTACTGGTGTGAGCTTAGTCATATGACCACACTTAGCTACAACTCCAGGAAATATGGTCTAGTGTCCAAGAAGGAGGCAAGGAAATTAATTTTTCCCCACGGGATATTTGTTCATCTATGTTTTACAGAGTGATTCTATTTTTGTCATCATACAAGGAAAAGGATAAGGCTTTGAATTGAACCTGACATGAGACAAAGAACATGTGAACACAAAAGTCAAGAATATTCAGATATTGATAAATATAAAATTCCCATATAAAAAGTTAAAATAATATTGAGTCATTTTTGTCAGCATCTAAGGTCACAAATCTCTTCTAATGAACACACGGGTTTTTTTGCTGCTGTTGTTTTCTGTTTTTGTTTTTGTTTTTTTTTTTGCTCTAATAAGTAAATTTTGTTTTTGTCATTAGATACTTCTAATTTTCAAATGTAAAAATGTTTAAAAGATGGAATTGAATTTAACTTAAAATACAGTAAATAATAATGACCCAAAGTTTGAAAATTACAGGGAAACTCAGAGTTGAAAGTAAAAGATTGTGAACACCACTATATTTCCAATAGTTGCTTTACTTATATTTTATTTATTTTTTGAGTTTTAGGCCTTATTCCCAATACCATCTCAGTCTGGCTATTTCTTTAAATTGTTGCAAAACAGATATTATAAGCATTCATTCACTAGAAAAACCAATATTTAGAAAGGAATTTTATGCTTGATTGAAAATTTCTCAAGCCTAATTTCATTATACTAATTCTAGAACTAATTGTTCTATCCAACAGTTTCTATTTTCAATCAGTGTTTGTGTGCTTCCAGTAATTGTAGCTAGTTATCATATTTCTTTTAAAGTATCTTTGAGCCTTGGTTTTAAAATGTAATTACTGTACTTGGAAAAAAACAATCTAATTTGATGAAATGTATCATGATTAAAATAGAGTGGAGACTTATAACGCAGAAAACAAGCTCTGTCATATGTAGTCCACATAGAATGTGATTCAAATTCAGTGCTGGGCTGATTATTACTCTACCCACATGAATCAATCCCTTTAACTCATTAATCCTTTTCACTGTCTTTCTTAGAAGATCCCCCCCACTTCATCTTCATCACATACAACTTTTCTAACATGTTATACCTAAATGATACTATTGTTTTAGATTTAGATTTAGCAAAATCAAATAGTGATATATTTATTACACTTCCAGAGTTGGTTATTGTTCTTAATTTTAACTTGAATTGCTGTCAGGTTAACAGTTAGAATAGATTCTTTCTCAGTATTAGAATTTCTATTCTCTGACATATAATATCCAACATTCATTCATTTTATCATCCAAGAAATATTTCTTGAGGGCCTACTAAGTACTAGGTCTGCACTAGATATTGGGGCTTCCACGATGAGTACAAAGAGACACAGAACTTGCTCTCATGGAGTTTATTTCTAGCAGAATAGATAGACATTAATGTAAAAATCAAAAACTTATTTTTGAAACTTTAGATGTAACAAACAAGTTACTATTTGACAAACTTGCAATGAAGAAAAATTGACCTAGTCAGAAAGATAGGGAAACCCTCCTTGAAGATGATCTGGCTGAACTTTGATCCAGGGAAATACTGGAAATAAACAGGTAAAAGCAAAGGTTGAAAGAAGTACCAGAGGTCACAGTTCGTGTCATAGTGGAGTATAAGCACATCTTGAAAATTAGATATAAGTCAGTCCTGTGAAAAAGCATGTTGTAAAGAAAGACCAGAGAAGTAGGAAGTGGCTACAAAGCTAAGCTGTATCAAGGTTCCTTATTTGAATCTTAGAATTTCTTTAAGCATATAAGTGATATGACCAGCCTTATGTTTTGGAAAAATCACTCTGGAAATACCAGTACGGGTGGCATGAGATGATCCGGTGAGTGAAGTTAGGGGGTATTGTTGTCCTTCATATGAGAAATTATTGTAGTTTAGACCATAGTTATAGAAAGGAGAGGCAGAGAGGTGGGTTCACTCCAGGGCTACTTAGGAGGTAAAAAAGTGTAGGATTTTGTATAATACACATGGATGAAAAAGGAGAGAGAGGTATTGAAAAAGGTCCCTGGATGGGGGATGGTTCCCAGAACCAAAATATCATACAGTTCAATTTGAAAAGTTTTGATTTAAATTATTCTGGAGATATCTAGTAGACTGTCATGTAGGCAATTGCGTACATGGGTTTGATGCTCAGAGGAAAGGTGTAGTTTGTATACAGAAAGTTGTAAGTCTTCCTTCATGAAGGTGAAAATTTAAGCCATTGGTGAAAAGAGAGGAGATAGAAAAAAAAAGAGAGAGAGACTCAAAGAACTTCAGCTTTAACAACTTGATAGAAGATGAGCTTGTAGAAGAGAGGAAGAAGGTAAAAATAAAGAAATAGAAGAAATGTTAAGATAATGTTTTATATCATGTAAGCTAAGGCAATAGAGTGTTTGCAGATAAAGGCCAAGGCCAACAATATCAAATGCTTTTGAAAGTTAGCATAAATTTTGATAATGAAAAATGTTCATTAGACCAAATAATATTGTAGTTACAGGTTGCCATAAGCTGAAATGAGAAATATAAATCAAACTGGAAGAGCTGAGGATTCAGTGATAGGTGACAAAATGGAAATAGTAAATACAGAGCTCTCTTACAAAGAGTTGACTTTGAAAAGGTAGGGTGAGATTAAGCAGCAGCTGGAAGGACTGTTGTATTCATTATTTTTACTAATCTTTTTGTTGATATCTTTTAAAATGCTTGAATGAGAAATACTTGCTTATATTTAAAAATTATTAAAAAGAAAGAAGTTAAATACATGAATGAGAGAGAAGGGATAAGCAATAGTGGAGAGAGAAGGTGTGAGGGCTCAGGTTGCAACATACCAGTGGGAAATAGATGCCTTTCTTTATCAGCAGAGAGGAAGATGGTGGATAAAATTAATAAAGCAGACATGCATGTTTAATAGAGGTAATATTAAGCATTGGGCCTTCTGATGGCTTCCAGCTTACCTGTAAAATAGGGGTTTCTTTGTTAGAAATTTGAGGGGATTGGAAAGTTTGAAAAAGTTCTTGCAAAAACAAAGAGAGTGCACATTAAGGGGAGGCAATTGTTCATATATCTCTTACTAGGAGACATCTCCCTTGGTAAATTCTAATTTTATTGGACTTATTACATTAATAGAAAGAAAAATAAATAAATGAGTGTCTCTTTTCAGTATTCATTTATATATGAATGATACTAAAGTCTATAGAAAAATAATAAGTGGTCAAGGACTCTTTTAAGTTTTGAGATTGGATACAATTTGACATTTGAAATGAAAAACTTTGCCTTTTGTCAAACATGTTTTTTTCCCATTTGACTAACATACAATTTCCACTATCTTCAAATATGTTTGATGCAATAAAATACTTTTCCAAGACCTTCTTAATTTAGTTGCTAAAAACATGGTTTTTAAAAAGATACTGTAGTTTGTAAATGGCAAAACTATAATGCTGCATCAGTGTTCCAACTCATTTACTTGGATGACATATCTTCCAAATATTTTGAAGCAATTTTCACATTCTAAAAGAAGAAAAAATGTTCAAAAACCTTTGACAAAAACATTTTAAAATAAAAGTATACTTTTCTATTGCAAATGATTAAGATCTTTAAAAAAATTGGGGTAAGAATAAAATTCAAAATCTGTTAGGTTTAATTGGCATTGTTCATGTTAGTGTTATCATTCAAACTCAAAGTACACCAGGTATAATAAACAGGAGGATCAGATAGTGTGTCTAACTTTTACACTCAGAATCTAATAAAAACTCCCACTTCTTTCCCCCAAAATAGGAGTTACCACTTTCACAACATTTCTCTCTCTCTAATTTTATTATCATTCATCTTCTATAGTAAATATCAAATGGTGATAACAGTGGTTTCATACTGGCTTTAAGATGATATACTGTTTTACACACACACACACACACACACACACACACACACACAATGATATCACATTCTCATCTCATTCAAGCTGAAATGCTTTTGAAACACCACTAAATTCTGAGTAGATAAATCAATACATTTATTTCTGCAAAAGTAAAAGATTCCTACATTTTAAAAGATGTATTATAAAGTTACAGGTTTAATGGTGATCCTCAAGCTTCTTTGTAATGTCTGGCACAGTTGAGAGACCCACAATTTTAATCGATAATCATTGCTATCTAAGGCAGTATTTCTTGAAAAGGGAGATATGCTAGTGAAAGGAAATAGAATTTGGTGACATATTAAGAATAGAAAAGGTATATGTGGTCAGTAGAGACAAGATAGGAATTTTTAAAAATGCTTAAATACTTATTGGAATAAGTTCTCAAAAGGGAAGAACCCTGAAACCACCATTGAAAATCACTGGTTTAATTTGCTTGGCTCTGAGGTAGAAATCTGGCTCATTTACTGGCACATATTTCCATTAGTGAATCCAGAAGAGAAAGAGACAGAAACAGACCCCCAGATATCAGTCTCTTCAGTGAGACTTGAGCTGTTAGAGGATCAACACTGTACTTCCGTATTTTAAAAGGTAGCAGCAGCCCAAATGCCCAACCCCGGATGAACAGATGAATAA
The DNA here is from genome assembly GCF_009762305.2 of Zalophus californianus. NCBI lineage: Eukaryota > Metazoa > Chordata > Mammalia > Carnivora > Otariidae > Zalophus > Zalophus californianus. The sequence continues at coordinate 47,160,861 of NC_045601.1, forward strand.
ACTGTGGTGTATATATATTTTATTGTGGTATATATATAATTATATACATTATATATATAGCATTATATAATACATATATAATGAAATATTATTCACCCATAAAGAAGCAATAAAGTACTGATATGTGCTACAATGTAGACAAAACTTGAAAACGTTATGCTAAGTAAAAGTCAGACACAGAGTATTGCATGACTACATTTATATGAAATCTGCAGAATAGATAAATTCATAGAGATAAGTCCATAGAAAGCTTATGATTTGGTTTAGTATCTTCATATACAAAAGAGACAGACACTAGAGAGCTAGCTCACTCCTTCCACCATGTGAGGATTCAATGAGAAGACTGCCATCGATTAACCAGAAAGCAAACATGCCAGTACCTTGATCTTGGACTTGCTTCCAGAATTGTGAGAAATAAATTTCTGTTGTTTTTAGGCTACCTAAGCCCTGGTATTTTGTTATAACAGGCCAAAGAGACATAGTGAATTTCACCTCACCATATTAATTTAAAAATTTTAATGTGCCATATTATAAATGTGATTTCACTAACGTTTATAAACAATGTAAGTTTAAAGTCCATATTTATTACATAATAATGTTAACTCTCATTTATTGAGCAGCTATGTTTTTCATTCCTCCAGTGATCTTTTGAAATATGTATTACTATTCTGCTTTCTCATACTGAGAAAGCAAAAGTCACAAAGTTTGAGTTATTTGCTGAAAATCAATTAGTGAATGGCAAAGGTTAGCTTTCTGTCTTGGACTTCGAAATTTGTACTCTTTTCATTATACTTCTCTGCCCCTTATCATGAATGCTTGAATTCTGTTATGCTCCTTTTCAGCTGGATTCTATTATGTTAGGATCTATAATGAGGACTAGATGGTCTCTACTTCCTAAGAGGGAAAGTTAGTACAAGTCAGAGAAGTCAGGCAAATATACTTGGGGAGGGATGAGAGAACAGGGAAGGAATAAAAACAAATGCATAAATGTACCTGGGAAAAATATTTGAAATTCCAGTTCTTATTCCAGTCTTGAATATGTAAAAATATTAAAAATATGTGAAAAGCTAGAAGAGGAGAAAAGAACCTATTTGTCATTTAAAAGAATAAGTTGTGTAAATAGCTAATGTAATACAATAACTACATGGAAATGACTAAGTGATTAATTATTTTGTTCTTTAGAATCACGAACATGAGAACATAGGCATAGATGCTAGTGCTTCTCTTTCAATGTAATGAATTGTTTGGTGTAAGAAGGAGAACTTAAAGATTAAGATGGATGGCATTGGACACATAAAAAAGATATAAGTGGAACATGGTGGAATACCTTTTTGTTGAGGAATTATAAAATATAAGGCAGAAATACAACTACAATGTCTTTTACAAAATTGTAATTTTTTAGGAGGTATATGAACAAAAATTAGCAATAGTGAAGTTTACACATACATAATTATATACACAATCACAAATGTATACACACACATATACACGTATACATACATATGTGCATATGAAATGCTGGATTTATTATATTCTGTACAGATTTTTTACTTCTCCCATTATTTTTATGTAGCATTTGTCATACTTTTTCTATGAAGGAAATATAAGAACCAGTTAACTCTTGTTCTTTTCAAATTCATCCACTTAACATCTAAGAAAAATTACATATTCTGAAAATTCATGAAAACAACATCAAAATTTTAAAAATCAATTGAAGAATTTGATTTTTCCCTTTTCTTTTCAAAAGTTAAATTTCTGATTTACTGTATTATTATTGTCACTATGTTTCTCTCCTTCTCTCTCTCTCTCTCTCTCTAACAAACCCTCTACATGCTTGCACAATGCCTTTGAGCAAGCCATGGAACTCAGAAAAAACATTTATAGCATTTCATTACTATGCATCATTATATATCTTGTCTCTTGCCATATAAGTTTCTATCAATCATTATGGCTGTCATTGTTATTACATTACTACATTTATATGCACAGATAGTTTAAAAATTTTAAGGTATTTTTCTATGCCATTTCTAGATAAATTGGATGCCTCTAGTTGCATCATTTTCAAATAGGAGGAGTAAGATTAGAGAATAACACTGACATTAAAAAAAAAAACGCCAGATTTGCAAAGTGACAACAGGCAAATTTTCTCTCAGATGCTTCTGATTTGGATATATGAAATCATATTTCTTTATTTTACTTTATGTATCAAAATGAGGAAACTAATACATTCAATCTATGCTCAAATTTAATCCTGCTCAGCATATTTATTTTGCTTTGGCAGGCTTAAGTTTTAAAGACAGTGGTGAGTTTACCATGGATACTACACATTTTCTAAAAACACTTTATAATTTATCCTATATCATTTTCTCAGTTGATGGTTTCTCACATGGAAAGGATAAAAGAGAGTGCTGAATATGAAAATAATTATTTAATATCATGGAGTTTTATTTTATTTGTTTTTTTTAAAGATTTTATTTATTTATTTGAGAGGGAGAGAGTGAGAGATAGAGAGCATGAGAGGGAAGAGGGTCAGAGGGAGAAGCAGACTCCCTGCTGAGCAGGGAGCCCAATGCTGGACTGATGCGGGACTCGATCGTGGGACTCCAGGATCATGACCTGAGCTGAAGGCAGTCGCTTAACCAACTGAGCCACCCAGGCGCCCCATAGAGTTTTATTTTAGATTGCTCTAATTTGTCCTTGGATTATGTTATTAGGCAAGTGTTTAAAAAAGTGTTATTCCTTTTTTGTAATTTAGTTCAAATCTCTATTCTCCATCCTCCATGAAGAAATCACTGTACTTATGATTAATGCCTGTGTTCCTCAGGCATTCATTATTGTAGAGCTTGGTTGATTGATTTCCTTAAACACTCCCTTCAAATATTTCCAATATTTCTAAATGTTGTAGTACAAATAGAAATTACTTAAGCAATAGAGGTGTAACGCTCAGGTTAATCCATGTACGATTCCATAAACATGCAGAACAAATTAATGAAGAGTCATTTATGTGACTTGACATAGTGGATACTAGAAGTATGTGAAATCCTGATCCAAAGGTATGGTTGGGGAAACCTGGGTGGCTCAGATGGTTAAGCATTTGCCTTCGGCTCAGGTTATGATCCCAGGGTCCTGGATGGAGCCCTGCATCGAGCCCTGCCCTCTCCCTCTATTGTTCCCCTGCTTGTGCTCTCTCACTCTCTGTCAAATAAATAAATAAAATCTTAAAAAAAAAAAAGGTATGCTTGGCCTATACCTATATGCCTTTTTGAAATGAAAGAAAAGGAAGGAAAAATGTTTGAGGAAGAAACACAACAATCAGTAAGTCTTTGGGTAAATGTAGATGGTAAAAAAAAAGGCTACAGAGTCATTTTAGACACATGTGCTTAATTATATTCCTTTCCAAATGCTGAAAGTATGCTGACTTACTGATTTTAACACTTGACCATACTGTATGATTTAAAATGGTGACATTATCAATGAGCATAAAACAAAGAGCAAAAAGAGTAATGGTAAAAGTAATCAAAGCCAAAAATTGACTAAAGAATTATATCTTATGTTAATATTAAAATGACAAAAAGTGACTTAAAATAATATTGATAGGTAGAATATTTCCTTTTTGGAAATTGATGAGAGGCCACTATGACACCAATAGTAGGAAAGAACTGGATACAGACTAATATTAGTACCAAACTTCATTCCCATGACCTAATATGTGTTGATCATACATCTTGGGATTTTCCTAGGACAGCTCTATTTTATGTCCATTTTTCAAGCTCAGTTATTGATAAATTGCACTCACTTTCATTATTAAAATGGTACCAATTTAAGATAAATTCTGTGTACATTACTAAGGCATAGAGTTCTCTAGTTCATTAAAAAAAATGCTCTACTGGTTCAGAGTTCACATACATTAGTACAAAAGTATCTATTCATTTGGGTTATACCCTTCAACAAATTTCTCTACTTGTGTTATGATGTGTGTGTATGCGTACATTTTGCAATTTCTAATGGTATCATACTTGGCTTATTATTCTATCTGGCATTTTCATTTATAATTACATCATAATGCTTCCTCATTTAAATACATAAAAGATCAAATTCATTCATCAACACTGCATATACAGTTGACCCTTGAACAAGTGTTTGAACTGTGCAGGTCCACGTATACATGATTTTTTTCAATAAATACAGTACAGTACTGTAAATGTATTTTTTCATCCTTATGGGTTTCTTAATAACATTTTATTTTCTCTAGCTTACTATATTGTAAGAATACAAAATATAATACATGTAACATATAAAATATGTGTTATTCAGCTGTTTATGTTACCAGTAAGGTTTCCAGTCAACAGTAGGCTATTAGTAGTTATGTTTTAGGGGAGTTAAGTTATACACAATTTTTTTTACTGCTAGGGAGGTCAGCAAACATAATGCCCATGTTGTTAAAGGGTTAACTGTATACGGTAATTACTTGTGATCGTTTGATAGACATACATATTTCTATTTGTCACTATTTTCTGCAATAACTATCCTTGTCTCTAACCCAGGAATCAAAGCTGAATATGGAAATTCTCCTTATCTGCGAAGACAGAAAACAAAATTCAGGATAGTAGAATCATTTGGAATCTGTAAGGCAGAACACAAGAGAGGAAGGAGCTAACTTAGAGGACAGATTTTCCCATAAATCCTTTACTAGGGGCTCTCTTATACATTTGCAGATTGAGAGGTGTTGCTATGAGTTTGGAAAAAAAAAAAAAAAGAGGGAGATTCTACAGGTTGGGCAGCCTGCCGGAATGTATAGATCTTGTTAAAACTTCCCAAACATACTAAGCACCGAGCTGAAATACCAGAAGTAGTGTGCTTTAAGTTTAAGAAATATGCTCTAGAACTAGATACTCAGTAGGTAGATCTGCCTGAACAAACCTTAAAAAAGCCTTCATAATATCCACAAGGGACAGAAAATATGTGTATTGAATGATATCAAGAAGGGCTGCAAGTATATCTTGATGCTGGTACATATATGCACTAACACAACATATAAACAAGCTTACATGAGATCAAAATGATTTGTCGTTTATTGAGCTACCTACTTAAATGAAAACCAACACTACTTAAAGGAAAACAAAAGATCCAAAATCTCTATATCTTATCAACAATGTAAAGTATACAGTCAAATAATACTAGATAAGGGGCAACTCAGGTAATTTTGATCTATGATTAAAAATTAATCAATTAATTTAAATTTAAAAAGCCATAAACAGGACCCAGTCCTAAGATGACTAAGATACCCAGCTGTTGGATTTGGTAAACAAATATTTTAAAGTATATATAAATACACTGCAAGAAAAGCCAAAATAAAGTCCCAGGGGCCAGTTCTGACATGTAGAAGTCTTGGAAGACATCACTTTCAACCATATAAGAATGAAAGCTCAACAAACAGAAAATCAGTACTTTTTTTTTAAAGATTTTATTTATTTGAGAGAGAGAGAGACAGACAGATGGAGATAGTGAGAGAGAGAGAGCACAAGCAGGGAGGAGAGGGAGAAGCAGGCACCCCACTGGGCAGGGAGCCAGACATGGGACTCAATCCCAGAACCCTGGGCCAAGTCAGATGCTTAACCGACTGAGCCACCCAGGCACCCCGAAAATCAGTACATTCTCTTGAACCTATCAGAGATTTGAGGTCACAGGGCAAATCACTTGAAACCTGGAGAGAGAGGCAAATACAAAGAATCACAGCTGAAATGAGCTTACCTAGAGAAACAGCTGGACACATAAACTGGAAGTAACTCTCAAATGGTAACTTCGATGAGGAGCACCTGGGTGGCTCTGTCAGTTAAGTGTTCCACACTTGGTTTTGGCTCAGGTCATGATCTTCTAGGTCTTGAGATCCAGCGCCTCGTAGGGCTCCGTGCTCTGTGAGGAGTCTGCTTGAGATTCTCTCCCGCTGCCCTTCCCCCCACTTGTGTTTTTTTTTCCTCTCTCTCTCTCTAATAAATCTTTTTTAAAAAGTAGTAACTTGGATGAATTGCTAGAGACTGAGTGTTGACTGACTTAAGACTGGTAAATGCCTGGGGTCTGCAGGCTTTGAGGTTGCACTTTCATGGGTCTCAATTTCAGGAACACCACCAGGTCCCATGCTGAAAAGCCAAGAAAAAACCCTCATGTTTTGGGCAGGGAGGGAAAATTAGTCATTTTGAAATATTCCCAGTGTATTCTCCATAAGCCTCAAGCCAGGCTAAAAAAGAGAGAGAATAAAAAAATTACTTATATTAAAAATGAAAGACAAATCATCACTGTGATCTCATGGACTTTAAAAGGATAATAAAGGAATACTATAAACAGTTTATGACAACAAATTTGATAACCTGAATGAAATGCACCAATTCTTTGACATATACAAACTATCAAAATTCACCTATTCTGATTAGGTCTATGTTTATTTAAAAATTAAACCAAAAATGTATAATCTTTAAAACAAAACAAAACAAAAAACTTCAGACCCAGATGGTTTCAATGATGAATTCTACCTAGAATTTAAAGAAGATGTGATACTAATTCTCTACATTCTAAGTAAATAAAGCCAAAGGAACACTGTGTTTTATTCCACAAGGCCAATATTTCACTAATGCAAAAACTCCATAGACATTACAAGAAAGGAAAACTACAGGCCAATAGCTCTCATAAATATAGGTGCAAATACTCGCAAAAAATGGCAAATTTATCCAATAATGTATAAAAAGTGGGATTTATTCCAGCTTTATAAATCTATTAAATCTGATTTAAAAAGCATTAAATCAATCCATCATATCAACAAGCTAAAGAATAAAAACTATACCATCATATCAATAGAAGCAGAAAAAGCAGTTGAGGTCACAGGGCAAATCCAATGCAGTAGACAAGAAAAGGAAATAAAGATTATATATATATATATATATATAATATAATATATATTAATTATATAGTATATGTTAATATACTATATACTAATATATATATAATATATAAAAATATACTTAAAATCATTAGTGATTTAGGAATTGCAAATTAAAATAAAAACAAGATATCACCACCTAACTACAAAATGGCTAAAATCCAAAAAAAAATGTTGACAATATCAAATGCTATAATGATATAGAGCAACAGGAAACTCATTCTTGGCTGGTGGAACTTCAAAATGGTACAGTCATTGGAAGATACTTTAGCAGTTTCTTAAAAAGCTAAACATCATCTTACCACTTGACCCATTAATCACACTACTGGGTATTTACCCAGTTGATTTGAAGATTATATTCACACAAAAACCTGCACATGAGTGGTTACAGAAGTTTTCTTCGTAATTTCCAAAACCTGGAAGCAAACAAATGATGCCCTTCAATAGGTGAATAGGACACACACACACACACACACACACACACACACACACACACACACAACTGTGATACATTCATAAAATGAAAAAATTATTTAGTAATAAAAAGAAATGAGCTACCAAGGCATGAAAAGACATGTGAGAACCTTAAATATATATTCTTTTTTTGTATTATAATTTTGTTTTTTATTTAAATTCAATTAGCCAATAAATAATACATCATTAGTTTCAGATGTAGTGTTCAACAATTCATCAATTGCTTATAACACCCAGTGCTCATCACATAGTGTGCGCTCCTTAATGCCCATCATCCAGTTACCCCATCTCCTCCACCTACCTCCCCTTCAGCAACCCTCAGTTTGTTTCCCATAGTTAAGAGTCTCTCATGGTTTGTCTCCCTCTCTGATTTCTTCCCATCAGTTTTCCCTCCCTTCCCTATGATCCTCTGCGTTGTTTCTTATATTCCATATATGCGTGAAACCATATGATAATTGTCTTTCTCTGCTTGACTTATTTCATTTAGCATAATACCCACAAGTTCCATCCATGTCAATGTAAATGGTGAGTATTCATCCTTTCTGATGGCTGAGTAATATTCCATTGTATATTGTGGTGTGTGTGTGTGTGTGTGTATCTCACATTTACTTTATCTATTCATCTGTTGAAGGACATTTCAGCTCCTAAGTGGAAGAAGCCAATCTGAAAAGTGTACATACAATATGAATCCATCTATGCATATTCTGGGAAAGGCAAAACTATTAAGATGGTAAACAGATCAGTGGTTGCCAGGGATTCAGTATGGGATGAGGGAGCTGTACAGGATTGAATATGTAAAGCACCATTTTTTACAATAGTGAAACTCTTCTCTGTGATGCTGTAATAATGTTACATGAAAATGTGCATTTTCAAAGCCTACAGAACTTTATAAAATAAAGAATGAACCTTAATGTATGCCAATTAAAAAAATATTAAGGAGGTTAGATGTCTCCAGGAAGGAATGCAGACTTGACAAGACATTCTAACTATATTACAAATGTATGAAATAGCCTCACTGAAGGGGGTGGGAAAGAAAGACACTGGCCTAAGTAACTGAAAATGAGTGAAGTCTGTAAGACCAAAACAAAATAACTGTGTGTAAGTGCTACACTATAGTTGATAATGTTGTTCTCCACAGGAGTATGGGTTAAAATTTTTGATACTGCTGTACATGTATACCAGAAATGAATGATTAAATAAAAGGATGGCAGATGGTAAGAGCCAGATTTCTCACTTATGACATTGGAATTTGGCAGTAAGCAAGAGGCAGAGGCTAAATGATCCAGATGTTAATGTATTAGGGTTGGAGATATCAGTAAGAACTCATCTTTAGTTTTAAATTGATACAGATTATTATATTTAGAACCGCCTGTAGCTATAAGTATATGCATAGGTTGACATACACACATATATAGCTTTGTTCTAGCAATTAAGAAGGTCTTCTCAGGTTTAATATACATGTTAATAGTTATCCCAGGAGTGGAGTGAAAAAAATATGTGAAAGAAAAAAAGGCCAAATTATTAAAAATTTGACGATAAATATTAATTTATATATCCACAAAGCTCAGCAAACTGAAGACAAGATAAATTCAGAGTAAACAGTACCAAGGGCCATCACATAGTTAAACAGCCAAAAAAATAAAGAAATAATACTGAAACAATATTCGAAATGACCAGAGAAAAAGAGACATATTGCTTATAGTGAATAATGATAAAAAGTTTACTGTGATTTCTCATTAGAAATAATAGAAGCCAGGTGACAAAGGAATGGCATGCTCAAAATGAAAAAAGCCTATAAAATTCTAATACAATGAAAATATTCTACATAATGAGAGTACAATGAAAACTCAGAGAAACAAATAGCAGAAAGGTAGAAATTAAAAGGCAAAGATAATCATTTGGAATCAACTCTATGTTGTCTACCAGCAAAACACTTCATAAATCACATCATACATACATTAACTTTTAAATTAAGTTTTTAATTTTGATTCCAGTATTGTTAACATACATTGCTCTATTAATTTTAGGTATACAATATAGTGATTCAACAATTCTATATATTACTCAGTGCTCATCATGATAGTGCACTCTTAACCCCCAACACTCATTTCACTTATCCCCATCCTGCCTGATGCCTCTGGTAACCATCAGTTTGTTCTCAAATGAAAAATATTTACCCATACAACTGAAAGTAGAAGGAAGCTTGTATGGCTACATTAATATTAAAGAAAGTATATTTCAAGACAAAATATAAAGAGAGTAATTTCCTAGTGATAAAAGGGGCAAAATCTAAGAAACACATATCAACCAAAAATATATATGCACTTAATAATAAACTTTCAAATTTCATGAAGAGTAAGTTAAAGCAAACAGACATAAGAAAAATTTCCACAGCCATAGTTATAGCAATAATCACCTACTATGGACTTGTGTCCCCCTAAATTTCATATGTTGAAACCATATTCTCAATGTGTTAGTTTGGAGGTATGGCCTTTGGGAAGTGATTAGGTCATGAGGGCAGACTCCATGAATGGCATGAGTACCCTTATAAGAGACCCTGGAGAGCTCTCCCACTCCTTCCACTGTATGAAGACACAGCAAGATGGCCGTCTGAGAACCATGAAGTGGGCTTTCCCTAGACACTAAATCTGCTGGTGCTTTGATCTCAGACTTCTCGAGCTCCAGAATGTGAGAAATAATTTCTGTTGTTTATAAGCCACTGGGTCTAGGGTGTTCTGTTATAGCAGCTCAAATGGACTAAGACATCACCCCTACCCCAGTAATTGACAAAAAATTAGAAAAAAGGTCAGAATACAAAAGATCTCAAAAGCTCTATCACACATCACCCTTTAATTAAAATTTTAAAAAGATTGTGTTCAATTCTGTGGAATCCATACTCTTTTCAAGTAAACATAAAATATTCACCAAGATGGACCAAATGCTGGGCCATAAAATAATGTTAATCAATACGAAATTGAAATATTACAAAATATATTCTCTAATCCCAACAGAAATAAATTAGAAATCAGTAACAGTAATAAAATTATATACCCTGAAATATTTGGAAAGTAAATAAAACCCATGATAAAATAATGATACAGAAAAATAAAAAAAATATGAAAGTAAAAAATGTGTGTAGATGAATGACAATAAAAAAATCAAAATTTATGGGTATGCATTTAAAGCAGTGCCTGGAACTATATTACTATGTACTATATTATTAATGTAAGACCTATATTACAGAAAAAGGAAAGGAAAGGAGAGGAAAAAAGAAAAGAGGAGTGGGGAGGGGAGGTGAGGAGAGGGGACAGGAAGGGAGGGCAGGACAGGAGAGGAAGGGAATGGAGAGGAGAGGGAAGGAAAGGCAGGGCAGGAGAGGAGAGAAGGGAAGGAGCAGATAAGAAGAGAAAAAAAAGAAAAGGAAAAAAATATTTAGAATTTCTATCTTACAGTGCAAGAAAATGTAGAGTAAAATTAAACCCCAATAAATGGAATGAAGAACTAACATTTTAGGACAGGACACTAAAAGCAATGGCAGCAAAAGCAAAAATAACCAAAAGGGACTACATCAAACTACAAAGTTTCTGTACAGCAAAAGACAACGTCAACAAAATGAAAAGACAACCTATGGAATGGGAGAACATATTTACAAATCATGTATCTGGTAAGGAGTTAATATACTAAATATATAGAGAACTCATCTAACTTAAGAGCAATAATAATCATAATCTTATTTAAAAATAAGCAGAGGAGGTACAGGTCTGTGGTTCAACAGTCTCGCACAATTCACAGCGCTCACCATAGCACATACCCTCCCCAATGTCTATCACCCAGCCACCCCATCCCTCCCACCCCCACCACTCCAGCAACCCTCAGTTTGTTTCCTGAGATTAAGAATTCCTCATATCACTGAGGTCATATGATACATGTCTTTCTCTTATTGACTTATTTCACTTGGCATAAATAATACATTATATGTTTAAAAAATAAAAGAAGATAGTAGGAAGGGAAAAATGAAGGAGGGGAAATCGGAGGAGGAGATGAACCATGAGAGAATATGGACTCTGAGAAACAACTGAGGGTTCTAGAGGGGAGGGGGGTGGGGGGATGGGTTAGTCTGGTGATGGGTATCAAAGAGGGCATGTTCTGCATGGAGCACTGGGTGTTATACGCAAACAATGAATCATGGAACACTGCATCAAAAACTAATGATGTAATGTATGGTGATTAACATAACATAATAAAAAAAAGAAAAAACTAATGATGTAATGTATGGTGATTAACATCATAAAAAATTATCATTAAAAAATAAAATAAAATAAAAATAAGCAGAGGAACTAAGCTGATTAAAAGAAAAAAACAGGGGAACTGAATGGACATCTCTCCACAGAAGACATATGGATGGCCAACAGGTATATGAAAAGGTACTCAACATCACTAATCATCAAGAAAATGCAAATAAAAATCAAAATAAGATATTGCCTCACCACTGTTAGAATGACTATTATCAAAAAAACAAGAGATAACAAATGTTGGTGAAGATGCGGATAAAAGGAAACTTTTGTGCACTCTTAGTGGAAATATAAATTGGTGCAGCCACTATAGAAAACAGTATGGAGGTTCCTCAAATAAATTAAAAATAGAACAACTACACACACACACACGCACGAATATTCTCAGCCACAAAAAAGAATGAAATCTTGCCATTTGCAACAACATGGATGGAGGTAGAGAGTATTACGCTAAGTGAAATAAGTCAGAGAAAGACAAGTATCATGTGACTTCACCTGTATGTAGTATGTGGAATTTAAGAAACAAAATGAATGAGACAAGAGAAAAAGAGAGAGGGAGAGAGGGAAAGAGAGGCAAACCCAGAAACAGACTCTTAACTACAGAGAACAAATGGATGGTTACCAGAGGTGTGGCGGGACGGGTGAAATAGATAATGAGGATTAATGAGTGCATTTGTTGTGGTGAGCAATGGGTGTTGCATGGAAGAGTGGAATCACTAGATGGTGCACCTGAAACTAATATTTCACTGTATGTTAACTAATTGGAATTTAAATAAAAACTTAAGAAAAAAATAGAACTACCGTATGATCTAACAATCCCACTTCTAGGTATATGCCCAAAGGAAATGAAAACAGGGTATCAGACAGATTTCTGTCTATACATTCACACACACACACACACACACACACACACACACACACACACACACACACAGAATGGTATTCAGCCATTAGAAAGAAGGAAATCCTTCCATTAAGTCAAACATTGAATGGTATCATTTATATGTATTTTATATAAAAAAAAAAGTCAAACTCCTAGAAACATAGAGTAGAAGGTGGTTGCCAGGGACTGGGTGGGAGAGGTGAGGGGGGAGGTGAAGAGAGAGACAGGTAAAGGGTACAAACTTTCAACTACAAGATAAATAAGGCCTAAAGTCTAATGCATAAAATGGTGATTATAGTTGATAACACTGTACTGTGTAGCTGAAATTTGCTAAGCAATTAGAACTTAAATGTCACAACACACACACACACACACACACACACACACACACACACATAGATGTGTTAATTAGATAGGAAGAATTCTTTCACAATGTATACCTATATTAAATAATCACATTTTAAATATGTTACAATTTTACTTGTCAATTATTCCTCAATAAAGCTGAAACAAAACAAGAGTATACTGGCACAAGTCAAGTCACATGAATCAATAGAATAGCATTGAGAGTTCAGAGATAAACCCATGTATCTGTGGCCAACTGAATTTTGGTTAAGTGTGCCCAAACCATTCAATGGAGAAAGGAGTCTTTTTGACAAATAGGAAAACTGGATATCCATATGCAAAAGAGTAAAGTTGTAAAGTTGGACACTTACCTTGCACCACATACAAAAATTAATTCAAAATGGATCAAGGACCCAAAATATAAAAGCTAAAGCTATAAAAGTCTTGGAAGAAAACAGAGATAAATTTTCATGATCCCTTATTTGGCAAGCAATTTTTAAATATGATACCAAAAGCACAAGCAACAAAAGAAAAAAATAAATTTAACCAAAATTTTAAACTGTGCTTCAAAGGACACCAACAAGAATGTGAAGACAAATATGAAACTGTACCCCATAGGGTCAATGAGGTTGAAAGTAGCAGAAAATTTAAAGCTTGTTTTTCAGAGAACCATATCTCCCCAATTAGCTGTTGTGTCTTTTCAGATCCCACTAACAAATCCACTTGCTGTCTTGGCAGAAGCCCGGACTAAATGTCAACTGACATGGTTCCAGCCTGTGCACAAGCAAGGCCCTGCATTCCTTACCTGAGATAAGGAGCCCACGACTCCATCCAGTTTATAACAGCTCTCAGAGCTCTCAGAGCATGCCCATGGGCCCTCCTCCCTGTCCTAAGATAACCTCCTAATGTCAGAGGCTGAATTTTGCCATTTCTAATGTTAAGTCTCCACCCCAAAGTGAACATGAGATACATGTTACCTATATGTTTGCCAAGTGTGCATATTCCATCTTTCCTCATGATTATTCATAAGTTTCTCCAACCTCTTCATCAATATGTATGTAATCTCAATCCCTATGATTATAAAAATCTTGTTCTCTCCCCCTTTGGGGAGGAGGACTTGAGGCTTATCCTCCTATCACCTCATTTGGCTGCCTCTTGAATAAACCCTTTCCTTGATGCATACCTGAGGTCTTAGCTATTTGCTTTGCTGTGAATCAGGCAGATGCATTTGGGTTCAGTTACAATCACAGAATGGAAGAAAACATTTGCAAATCATATATCTGAAAACATATTTTTGTATGGAATATATAAAGAACTCTCACAACTTAATAAGAAGACAAATAACCCAATCAAACAACTGGGAAAAGATTGGAATAGGCATTTTCCAGGGAAGGCAGATATTCAAAGGGTCAATAAGCCCATGAAAAGATGTTCAACATCATTAGTCATCAGGCACATGCAAATCAAAACCACAATGAGATATCACTTCATACAAGTTAAGATGGATAAAATTAAAAAAATTATATAACAAGTATTGGTGAAGATGTGGAGAAGTTGGAATCCTCATACACTACTGTGCAACCACTTTGGAAAACAATGTGACAGGTTCCTCAAATGTTTAAAAAGAGAATTATCACATGGCTCAGCAATTCCACTTCAAAATGAGAACATGTTGGAAGAAGCCAATCATGTGAAACTACATGCCCTGCTTCTATTCATGTGAAAGTCCAGAATAGGGAAATCTATACAGACAGAAAGTAGAATAGCGATTTCTCAGGGGTAGGGAGAGGAGCATGAGGGGACAGGGGGGTGACACACAAGGCATATAAGGTTTCTTTTTGAAGTGATGGACATGTTCTAAAACTGACTACGGTTGTGTTGCAAATATCTGTGAATATCATAACAACCCCTGAATTATATACTTTCAGTGAGTGATTTGTATGGTATGTAAACTATATTTCAATAAAGCAATTAAAATAATTTTTAAAAGTACTTGCTATATGAATCAGTAATCCCACAACTAGGTATTCATGCAAGAGAAGAGATCAAATATGCTCATAAAAGTATGATACATTGAAGTACAATATCAGAATAACAACTTTAATAAGGTCCCCAAACTAGAAATGAATAAACTGTCCATGAGCTGGTGAAGGGAGGAGAAACATTTATATATTCTCAGGATGAATATGCAAATTAAGGAATGGACTACTGATACAACTATGGATGCAATGATGAGGGTAAATTTTAAAAACATGTTGAGTAAAAGAAGTACGTGTACTACTGTGTTTATGCATTTTAAAATGGCAAATCTATTTAATTAATTAATTAATCTATTTAATTAAAGAGGGCACGTATTGAATGGAGCATTGGGTGTTATACACAAACAATGAATCATGGAACACTACATCCCAAACTAACGATGTAATGTATGATGATTGACATAACATAATAAAATTTTTAAAAATAAAAAAATGGCAAATCTAATCTATACTGATAGAAATCAGATCAATGGTTTCCTGAGATTTCCTGTAGGAGGGGATTCCCTACAAAGGGGCATGAAAGAAGCATTTTTTGTTTCTGTTTTTTTGTTTGTTTTTTGAGAGAGAGAGAGAGCAAGTGTGGAAGGGAGAGGCAGAGGGAGAGGGAGAGAATCCCAGGCAGACTCCACGCTCAGCACATAGCCCCACACGGGGTTCAATCTCATGACCCTGAGATCATGACCTGAGCCGAGAGTCAGACACTTAACCTACTGAGCCACCTAGGTGCCCCTAGAGAGAATTTTCTAATCTGATGCAGATGTTCCATATCTTGAAATAGGTGGAAATTGCAGTGATGTATACATTTGTCAAAACCTATTGGCTGCACAATTAAAATGTTTACATTCACTGTATTTATAAATTATACTTCAGTAAAGTTAATTAAAGTGTCTGTTTTTTGAATTCAAATCTTCCTTCAGTGAGAGTATATCTCTATTCACATTTCTTACTTTCTTCAATAATATTTTATAGTTCAATAGCTTTTCAGAACTTTATTAGTATTTTATAATCTTGATGACTATTGTCAAAGAGTTATTAATTTTCCCTTTCTGTTTCTGATTATTGCAAATATGGAGAAACCCATTGATTTTTATGTATTAATCTGGTATACAACCAATTTTCCAATAGTCTTATTCATTTTCATAAAGTTTTAATAAATTATTTTTCATTTTCTAGTAATGGTTATATCACCTACAATTGAAGGAAAATTGTGTTTTTTTCTCTATTTGTCTTGAATTTATTCTATTCTTGCCTCATTGTACTACCTAAATCTTCAAAAAAAGTTCACTGATTTTGCTGACTGTAACCTATATTTTTCTGATTATCATATGAATTTCAACCTCTATTGAGTATTGGTAGTCTTTATATTCTTTATACAATTTCCTTCTATTTTACTTAACACGTTTTATGACTAACAGCTGCTGAATTGTATCAAACTCTTTTTGATCATTTGTTGATTTAGATGTTTTTTCTCCATTAATATTGATGTAATTTTTCATTCAATTAATAAATATTTATTGAGCCCCTATTGTGTTCCAGACACTTTTCTAGTCTGTAAGGGTACAATAGTAAAATAAATCAATGGAATAGAAATTTACAAATACATAAGCACAGGGAATATAAAAGATAATCTGTGGTTACATAGATAAAATACATATGTATATGCATATGTATGTATATACATGTGTATGTATATGGAATTAAAAGGGATGTAATAGAAAACGTTGAATGAATATTTTACATTTGTTTGTTACTGGTACAAAAATGGTAAAATGGCCTTTTTGTGAACTTCATGGCTAATGGATATTCAAAGCAGGCAGAGAAACTTACCATGGCAAAGACTTCAAGTTAAGAAGAGGACTACATACATATTTAATGAACTGAAAAATGATAGATGTGATTAGATTATACTGTGTGAGGGAGACATGGTTAGAGCTGTGGGCAGGGTGATAGGGGGGGCCAGATCACACAATGCTCTCTAGGTTAGAGTAACGTATAATAAATTATGTTAATATCCTGAACACTATTGAACCACCCTTACATTCCTGTAATAAACTTTTTTTTGCTCTGGTGAATTATTCATTTAATAATCTCCTGGATCCATCAACTAATATTTATTTATACATTTTTATCCATATTAATAAATGATATTGATCTATAGGGCAATACTGATTTTTTTTTTTTGCTACCTTTGTCAGTTCTTGGCATTAAAGTGTGTAGCTTAAAGTGAATTGGTGAGAATTTCATCTTTTTCATGGTTACACAGGTTAAATATGGTTTTCCTAAAGATGGTTTTCAACATGAAGTCTCCCAGGACTTACCAACAGATCAGTGCCTTTTAAACATATAGAACAAAATTAACCTTTATAATCTCTTCTCCCATAATTTGTCTGCTCAGATATTTTATTATTTTTATCTGAGGATGGTTAATATTTTGCTAGGAAATCATTCAGTATGTATAAGTTTTTTTTTCTTTTCAGAAAAAGGATTGTACCTAATAACTTTTTACATTAACTTTAATCTCTTTCATGACTATGACTGTATTTACTTTCTCATTCTTAGTTATTGCTATCTTTGTCTCTATCTCCTAAACTCCTTCTCATTTCATTTAAAAAAAAATTTTTTTTTTAGAAAGATTACTGGAAATCTCTTACTGATATGCTGGACTGTTAGAAGTTCAGGCACTGTATTTTTAAATCCCTTTTACTATGTTTTGTTTTTAAGTTAATTCATTTTGGTATTCTTTTTTTTTTCTTCTAAAGATTTTACTTATTTATTTGAGAGAGAGAGGGAGAGAGAGAGAGTGAGTGGGGGAAGAGGGAGAGGGAGAGAATATCCAAGCAGACTCTGGCTGAGCACAGAGCTCAACACAGGGCTCAATCTCATGACCCATGAGATCAGGACCTGAGCCAAAACAAAGAGTCATTGTTTGTTGCCATTTTACGCCTACAAGCATCTTATGCTTGAAAATTGTAAAAACATCTCCTTCTTGGACTATATGTGGAATTTCTTGGCCTCACTGATTTCTACTTGTGGATATTAAATTGGGCCTCTTAGATTTATGGCATAAAAACTATACAAATTATTTGATTACTAAATTGTGAAATTGTATTTTAATATATATTAATTCAGATGATTTAGTATCTAATAAATATGCAATCCTGAATGTAATCATACCACAGGAAAGATGAAAATAGTGTAACAAATAGAAGTGAAATGAAAAGAAGAATCTAAGAAGTGAAGAGAAAATCGAAACTATATTTTAAATGCTTGCTTGATTACCATAATACCTTACTTTCTTTTCTAGAAGACATTTGAAATTTTAGATTTTTAAGAACAATTACTAACTTATCTAATCATATTGAAGTATAAGTGTATTAAGAGTAGGGACTACAAGGAAATGATTAAACAGTTAATATTAAATCCTACTTTAACTGTCATTCTTGGAAAATCGACAAAAAATTAGACATTTAACACTCATAATGGATAAAATTACTTAATTCTTCTATTATGGTACTTAGTTTTAAGACCTAAAATTGCTAGCTAAAGAGCTCCAAACAATTTTGAGGTGAAATAACTCAAAATTCAGGCAAATCCGCAACAATAAAGTGAGTTCACCAGATAATAATAAATGCAGAATGAATTAGAATAAATCTACTGAAAATAATAAGTATAATATATTAATTGATGCTTATTCCCAATATGGCAGGTAATAGACACTGTAAGTCATTTAAGAGAGAGATGGAGCTCAGAGAAATATTTTGCCAAGGTTTTTTTCCATCAGCCTAGGCTGTTCCCTGTCATGCCAGTTAAAGTCAAAACACCACTACCAAGTTAAAACTTTACAGAGAGGGCAATGTTTTGAGCTTTTTGTAACAGAAACTAACTCAAGGAAGTAAAAGGGAGTTTATCTTAATTATTGAAAGTTATCCCATGAAATCCAATGGCAAGAACAATAATAATTGCAGTTCATATTTATCAAGTGCTTATTACATGCCAAGATCTGCTCTAAACACATTACATGTATGAGCTCATTTAATCTTTGCAAAAACCCCATTGTATTACTATTGGGGTAATATACTATAATTATCACAGTAATAGTATTACTATGGAGTGGTATACTATTACTATCATTTATTTTTTATAAATGAGGAAAATGAGGTACAAAAGTTTAAGTTTCTCCCCTGTGGTAACAAGGTAACAAGAGGTAGGTACATGACGGAAAAGCTGGTGGTCTGATGCAGAGCTTTACTGAACATATTCTAGTCTATTTCTGAGTCTGGCTTTCTCTAGTTCTTGGGTCAAAAGAATATGAGTTACTGCTTCCAAGTTTACATGTCCTAGGTTGGTTATATACAGCACTCACAGCCATTCTGAATCTTACAGTTCTAATGACTTGTAAGAGAAAATCTACTTGGCTCAGCTTGAGTAATTGGCCAACTCTGATCCAGTTAAGTTATGAGCAGAAAGAAGAGATCACCTGTTACATTTTTTTTTCCTGGGGTCCTTCCACCATAAATAAAGAGGAGAAAAAACTCCTCCCTAAAAAGATTATCTCGAATAGACAAAAGAAAAACTACCACTGAGTAAAAAGTGAGAATCAGGAAGAACTAAGAATGGGCCATTAGTTATGACACAGCATGATCATTATTTCATTTCATGCCAGTTTCTCTTTCTAGACAGCCTGTTTCTTCAAATCATAAACTGTGTCTTGTTGAGCTTTGTATTTCCACATTTGTGGGCCTTGTCTGATAGAAGAAGTTGTCTTAAAATATTTTGGAAGTGAACTGCATGACATACCAATTGCTATTCTTCCCATGACATATGTATAATTTTTTGAGTATTCTTCCAAGGAGTGAATTGGAAAGAGAAAATGACTCCAGATTTCTAAATAATTATTTTCTAATTATCTCTGTAAGTGCATTAGGTAGCTATTTTCTTAACCACTAACTGGGAGTCGGAATAAAGAAATAATAGGAAGTAATGTGTTCACAAAAAATAGACATTAAGAAAGCCGGAAACTCTGAATTGATATGGTGCAAACTTCATTCCATTTATTGAGAAGCCTAAGAGCACAATGAAAAATTCAGTGATCTCCCACAGGTCAGGAGGGCGCTAAGGGGCCGGAGAGAGTCCAACATCTAGCCATTCATTAGAAGGCCTCAGAAGGAAATAGAAATTGTTCGGCTTAATTTAGATAAATACCAGAGGTTCACCCAAGAGTTTTTATGCTGTAATTAAAAACATTTATTATGTTAAATAAACAGAGATAATTTGGAACAGAAGGAAAAAAGTGCATGAGCTCTAAGGACAAAAGAAACAGGCATTTTTAGAGAAATTTGGGTCTACAGAGAATTGTGTTCCTCAGTTTTCTACTCTCCCTGCCAAACTGTGCTTCTCCACCTTATTTTGGATCACAAATAGTTTTTTGGGTTTGAGGAAGGTTGTTCCCGAAAATAAAAATGTAAGCATAAAGACAAAATTTTACATACAGTTTTAGGGGGTCTAGACTCATCCATGTATTCTCTAATGGTCAATGCACCCCAATATAAGAGGACCAGCTGGATTAGTGCACACCAGTCTCTGGGGAGTCCTGTAAAAAAGCATAAGCCAAAGGTGAGAAACTTGGTTAAGCCATTGTTAATAATTAATGTTTTATTGCCATTTTTCCAATTCTTTTCTATTCAATAGGTGGTTAAGGCACATATACAGAGTAGGAAATTTGGCTAGATACACAGATCTTAAATAAAATTACCTGATGAGCTAAATGCCAGAGAAAGCAGAGGGAGGTTAAGGATATAGTCAAGGACAGAGGACTTGCTATGATTGGCAATTTTTATCCATTTTTTATTCATCTGCTCTCTGAACACAGCATCATCTTAAATGGATAGAAGTAGGTGCATTCCCTAACCAAGAAAGAAATTTTAACCTAAACCATTTTAAAATTTAAAATTTAAAAATAATATTTAAAAGCTGCAATATAAGTATTCAAATAATGTATGAGTTTTTGTGTTTATGTAGTGTGTGTATATGTGCGTATGTGAGAGAAAGAGAGATAGAGACATAGAGACAGAGACAGAAGAAAATGGGGAGAAATAAAGATACAAACTTATAGCCACAACTCTAAGCAGAGAACTAAATAACTGTGAAAATTATATTAACTATGTCTATGAAACACATTTATTTAAAAGACTTCTTGGAATCTCAGATGTTAGGATTGTTAGGAATATTAAAATTTGAAAGAATTAGTGATAGCTTTTGATACAATTATCAATTATTTCTGGGTATGTAATTTTCATTTAAAAGCATCAGTGAAATAATATTTGTAGGTTAAAATGTTTGGCTATATCAATATTTAAATGCCCTGAAAAGACTTCCTTTAGGAGATATGTCAGAATCTGTAAGAACTGCTTTGTGGAAAGCCACTTGCCACTTTGTCCCTGTTAAAGGCGCCCAATTCTTTTGTTGATTTGTGATTTCATATGGGAATGATGGGACCACTCGGCTCATTACATATGTGTTAATAGAATAAAGGACAATTAATGAGCTCAAATAACTTAAATATATATTGTAAACTTTTTGAAAATCATGAATTTTATTTTCAGCATAAATAAGTTTTGGTTAATTGTGTTTAACTACAGGTGAATAAATCCTTATGCTCCTCACATTTTCTTATAATGCCATCGAGTAGTATTCTGAATAATTTGTTATGAAGCAATTCTTTTTATTGTTATACTCAAAAGTAATAACCTACTGATTCATATTTTCTAATTATCCAAATGTACTATGAAAGATTTTTAACATATCACACAATAAATTTTATGATGATCCAGCAAAAAAGGACTATATTAAAGCATATACAATATATAAATCCTTAACATAGAATTTATACTTCTCTTATATACACAACTCACCAAGACAGTGTAAGATAGAAAAAATTAGCTTTATTATAATTATACATAACTATTCTGATAATGAAATCCATTAATTATTTTGTGAGGTATATATACAAATAGGCAATATTAACTATGAAAGTTTGTTGCCTGTATGCATGCCTTTCTGTTTCCAATCCATACAATATCTTCCTGCAAAAATATACTTGTTGAGTCATTTCTTTATCTGTCTTGCTTCCCTGTTCAACCAGCCATGATGATTTCCACTTGTCTACTGTATCAAATTCGAATGATGTGTAGTTTTCATAATTCTTCATATCTGGACTTGCTCTGTCTTTTCAATCTTATTTTTCCACAGTAACTAATAATCACCCTTGCCTCCAAGTTAGGCCAAAACTATTACTCACTCAGCCACACGTCACTACTAAATGAATTATCCTGTCATTCACCCATATGTTAAACACTTTTTCTTTTAAAAAATATTTGTTCAGTCTGTATTTACTATGCCAAACATCAAAGAGGGTTGAAAAAAATCATCAAACCCTTATTACAATAATATACATAATATATATCAATTTAATAATAAATGTCATTTATTAAGCACCTAGTTAGGTGATAGACACTGTTCTATGTGCTTCCATGTGTCATCTCCTACTTTTCAACATAATCCTTTAACATAGGAGTTATTATGATCCACATTTTACAGATGAAGAAACTGAATCTCAGGAAAGTTAAGTAGTTTTCCCAAGGTCAGACCTTGGAGGTGATGGAGCTGGAATTAGAACCCAGGCATTTGGATTCTTGGCATAAAAATAAGACATCTAATCCAATCTTCCCAATCATTCTGTGAGGTAGACAGTACATGTTACTTCTCTACTTACAGAGTAGAGGAAAAAAACTCAGAAATTAAATTAAATAAATCACAGACCTGTACTTCTGAAACAAATAATACATTATATGTTTAAAAAAAGAAGAGAGTAGGAAGGGAAGAATGAAGAGGGGGAGATTGGAGGGGGAGATGAACCATGAGAGACTATGGACTCTGAGAAACAAACTGAGGGTTCTGAAGGGAAGGGGGGTGGGGGGATGCGTTAGCCTGGTGATGAATATTAAGGAGGGCACGTATTGAATGGAGCATGGGGTGTTATACACAAACAATGAATCATGGAACACTGCATCAAAAACTAATGATGTGGGCCCCTGGATGGCTCAGTTGGTTAAGCGACTGCCTTCGGCTCAGGTTATGATCCTGGAGTCACAGGATCGAGTCCCAAGTCAGGCTCCCTGCTCAGCAGGGAGTCTGCTTCTCCCTCTGACCCTCCCCCCTCTCATGTGCTCTCTCTCTCTCTCATTCTCTCTCTCAAATAAATAAATAAAATCTTTAAAAAAAACTAATGATGTACGGTGATTAACATAACATAATAAAATTTAAAAAAATTAAATTACTTGTTCAGCATTTGGTAGCAACCCAGAGTTAAAATGCAGCTTTTAGTTTCTCATTAATTTTTTTTTTTACCTATACCACATTCTACAAAGTAAGTGTTAAACTATATCAAGCATAGATTTACCTTTTGTTGGGGCTTGCTGGAGAGAAGTAGTACAGAAAATGACCCCTCGGCAGCACATTTTGAATGAATGGTATTTGTATTTCTTAGATACGAAATAAAAGAAGGGAGTATAAAAAGAAATAGATGGGAATTTCCTGGAGATTATTTGAGTGATGGCAAGTCTTTTGTTTGAGGGAAGCACAGGTGCAAGAAGATTTCTTTATCTATGAGCTGGAACCAGATTATGGAGTGCTTTAAAACTCAGGACTTCATTAGCTGACAGGAAGATAAGCACTAAATGCTGTTTAGCCCAGAATCTGGGATTTAGGATGACTTATCTGAGAGTGATGTATGTGACACAGTACAGCAGGGGTGTATGATCACCAGTATGTGTGCTGTTGACTCAGACTCATCTAGAGGCTTATATGAAACCCCTAGCTTCTTAACATCAAACTAGGTGGGTTTGACATGGTCCTTGGACTTGTCCTATTTTTATGAATGACTATATTTTAGCTTAGATTAGAAGATAGAAAAATAGAGCAGAAACATGGACATTAGATTAGGTTTAGTCAAGATATTGCAGTATGGAATGTGAGAAGGAAAGAAAATTTGAACTTGGGTATTATCAAAAAAAGAGTGGGGGTGGCAAATGTGTCCTGTAAAAGATTCTGTATATGTTTGTAAAAAATTAAAGGCATTTCTAAGGCATTGAGGCTGTGAGACTTTGAGATTATGTAATTTGAAGAATTCATACAAGCATGAGTCAAGATAGAGAGCAAGAAAGAAAGGGAGGCTCTAAGGAGATTAAGGATTTTTCTTTGATCACGGAGTAGAGGTGGTCATGACTGCCTTTCTGCTTGTAGTTCCTTCTAAAGCAGGAGTCTCATCTGAACTCCAGCTGCTTCTAAAGACGTAAGCCTAGGTGGCCTTGTTTATACAAGTTGACACCATCTCCTTGGTCACAGGTTTTAAGATCAGAGCTGGTATCAGATCCAACCTACACGAGTCCTATGAGAATGTGTCTAGCAACTGTCTACAGTGTTAGGGATTTTCCAGAACTTTGAGGGTTTAGTTCATATTCATCGATAAGAGAGTTTGTGTTTCATATTCTGATATCTAGCTATTCATATACTTCTTTATGTAACTATATATCATTTAATCCAGATGTCAGCTGTCACCTCATTCTCCTCTTTGAGCTCCTAAAGGACAAAAACAGACGCACAGATACTACATATTTTTGAATGATATAGTGTTTATGAAATACTTCATAGAGGAAATGGAGGAGAGTGTACAAATTTCATGCCGTACAGCAATCAATTTAGTAAAAACCCCACTAGTTACAGAGCAGCAGGGTGTGGTTGTGTAGCAAGTGCTGAGGTGTTGAAAGGGAATCAAAATCTAGGTCATGTTCCACTCATCGAAACAAGTCCTGGTGAGAGACTGCATCAGTCAAGACCAGGAAAAGAACCTTTTTATACCATGATCTTCTGAGACACTTGCTCTCTTGAAAATCATCTTCTCGAAAGGAGACTAGTAATTCATACAAGAGTGTCATAAAGGCTAGCATCCAGGCCTAATTAAATATTTTGTTTTGCCCCAAAGCCACTCTTTGGCCATGCCAGCACTAAAAGGTTCTCTGTCCATCCCTTCTTCATTCAGCATTTAATCTTGTTCCCTCATTCTTCTAGCTCCAGTAATTATAGAGAGATCCACTTATCACTGGAAAATTTAGCCTAAAGCAGAAGAGAAACAGGAAAAACAATACTCTTTTCTCTTTCCCTGGGATCCCATGCCATTGCCTCCTATCAGCTGACACCAGAGGGAAAGAGAAAGCAAGGGAATCCAGGTGAAGTGACCCTTAGGTACAAGCCTTCTGGTGAATAGAGGCAGGGTGGAGAAGTGTGGAAATTGGATTGGAGTGGGGGAAGGATGAGCAAAATCCCTTTCCATCCAACGTTGGAAGTCTGAATACATTGGCCATCTTTTCTACATTTAGTTATTCTCAGGTGTGAAAGGATGGCTTTCACACACTCTTTTATTCTGGAACTCAAGATTCCAAAAGTATTGATTTAAGGCTCATGCTTAATTTGTGTTTGTTCATCTTATCCTCATTTACCTAAGCAACAGTTTTAAATCAAGGAAAACATTGATCATTGATCCCAAACATTTAATTGAATTTTGAAAATTCAAAAACATGGACTATAGTTGATTTAAGAAACTAACGAAGTTAATATTTTAAAGAGTCCTTAATGTATAAGGAGCAATTTTTTTCTAGAAGCCTTTCTTTTTTTAACATAACATGATACAGGATCCCCCAAAGTATATTTTGTTGTTATCTAAGAAAGAAGTGTGTCCAATGTGGCAGCAGATCATTTCCAAACTCAATTCATTTAGTGACTTTTCAGCAGATGAATCATGCATTGGATGGCACAAATCCCCTGGGGATGCCCAAGGATGCTCACTATTTAGCCTCATCAGCCATTCTGAGTAAATTGAAAAGGCTTGATCTCACATACAACGACAGAGGGTCAAGTAACAGAAAAAAACCCCAAGCTTCAATTTAGTGTAGATAGGAATTCTGCTTTTACTTGGCAATTGAAAATGCTTTTCAACTTCATCAAGATGAGAAGTCAAGTAACTTCTACTTTTTGGCACTGTTAAATAAGAAATGTATTGTCAGTAAAGGAGGAAAGTAGAGTTTATTGAAAAGTAAAGACATACAAGTAAGCAATTCCCAATCAAAATTCTATGCACTACAACTAGAATATATTAGTATAATAAACAAGGCAGAAAGTAGAGTGCTGGTGAAAAGCACAGGGTTCAGGGAAAGGTGGTGAAGGAAGGCAAACAAAATTCAAGAAGAAATTTCAAAGAAGGTGTCCTCTAATCTATTTTTTAATTTAGGCTTGTCTGTCACAAGAGAATGTTCCATGATAGCTAAACAAATATGTTCACTAAAACTTGGAGTGGATCAATGAACCAATTATATGATGTGTATGTTATCTTTGTACAAAGACAATTTGTAACTAGCACCATTCAAGTCTTAGGTTGAATGGAGGTGAAATTAAATAAGCTGAAATTAAGTTAAGTAAACAGAAGTTAGAAGATTACTTTGTACCTCATATAGACAAATACAGAAGGATTCTGTATGAAGTTACACTGAATGCTGCCAACACACAATTAACTGTATGGCTCCAGATAGAACTTCATAACTTTTACTCTTAGCTGTTACTTTTGCTCACTGTGGTACATATTCCACCTAAAAAAATAAATAGGAGAAATTTATACAGGGATACTGGTAAAATGGGTAAAAAAATGGAAAAGGTTGTGACAATTTTTACCAAGATTAACCTGAAAGCAAATAAGACTAACGGAAATTTCTAATAAGGAAGTCCAAGCAAGTGCATAAAGCAGAACTTGTAGGGGACGGTGTTAAACTCTTAATCAAAGGTAAGAGGAGGTGGTCGACCATAATCTGAACCATGTTTCAAGGGGATAGAATAAGACTTGATACTAATGACTACCTTTTACTGTGGCAACTCAGCCTTTAATTTGGCAATCTTGCCAGGGACTCATTCAGTTGCAAGGGGATACTCATTCTGTACAAGGGGATAAAAAGATTTGGCAGCCTTTTTCCACTGACGCAAAGGGTAAACATCTTTTCTTCTGAGTGTGTCTTCCAAAGCAACACCTGGTACTTTCAACAAGGTGAAAGGGCCAGTTTCTGCACCCCAGATGTCCAGTGTATAATTCCTCCCATATGTTTCTTCATAAAAGGCATAAAAGGCATCTGATTGTTGAAAATGTCATCCATATGTCTCTATTTTACCCAGAAAATCCCAGCCAGGACACCAGGATCCCCTAAAACTTGTGAGCTGAGTCAACACTTACGAGAGTAAATTTTGTGCTCCATTTGATATATTGAAGACCACACTGAGAATGAAATCTCCAGATACCTCCAAGTGTAGGAGAAATACCCTAGTTACACCCAAAGAGTTCTACATTTTCACTTAAGGAAATGAGGACCAAAATAGAGTAACCTAGTATTTACCTTGATTTCTAAATTTGCCCAAGATTCTAGCATTTTTTATATGTCATAAAGCCCTGTTAATGTGATAGAAAATAATAATCTGAGACCATGTTTCACGTCTTTGGAATATTGGCAGTGAATCAACTTTGGATCAGTTTTTTGCATTTTGAAGGCCAGTTGGGTAGACAGAAATGGAAAAGAAAACTTACTGAGTAGTCAATATTTGTAGAATTCATACGGATAAAATGGTGCTCACCCATTAGAAAAATGTAACAGCTTTTAAATAAAATATTACATCAAAGAGATTGAATTGACTATAGGTATATGCATTAATATGATGAATCTAGAAAAACAATATTGAGAGATATAAATCTCAGAAGAATAAGTATATTAAGATTACGTTGATATAAAGTGGATATGAAAAAAGGCAACACTAAGTAATATATTATTTAAGGATCCAAGCCTCTGAGGTATTGCCTTAGAACAGGCAGGGTCATCAAACTACAACCCTCAGGCCAAATCCAGTCTTCTACCAGCTTTTGCAAATAAAGCTTGCTTGCTTGCTTGCTTGCTTGCTTTTTCTTTCTTTCTTTCTTCTTTCTGGAACACAGACACATCCGTTTGCTTCTTTGTTGTCTGTGACTGCTTTCACACTACAATAACTGCGTTGAGTAGTTAAAGACCATATGGCCTGCAAAGACTAATTTACTATCTGACCCTAGGTAGTTTTTATATTTTATGGAACTTGATAAATGTTTTTTTCTATAATTAACATGAAAGAATACAGTCCAATAATTGCCAAGCCCGTCTTGAACAAGAAAAAAGTGGTACAATTTGCTTTACCAGACATCAAAAATTATTGTAAAATGCAATTGAATCAGACAAGGTATTATGAGTACGAGTATGGAAAAACAGATCAAAGGAAGATATCATGGAGCCTAGAAATAGACTATACTGATAAGCTAAATTTAGTTATAACTTAGCTAATACTGCAGATCAATAGAAAAATAAGAGACTTTTTAATGATGGTAAGATACAACTTTTATGTGAAGAAAATGAACAGGGACACCTACACACACAGCAGACAGAAATCCATTCCATACGGATTGGATTCATAAATGTTAAAAAAATTGTAAAACATTTAGAAGAAAATACATGAAACTATCCTTGCATATGGAACCATTTCTTAAGCAATAAATGAAATCTGCAAACCACTAAGGACAAGATGAATACATATGACTATATTAAGATTAAAAGTTTCAGCTCATCAAAATATATTGCCTAGCAAATGAAAATGATAAGTCACAAACAGGAAGAAATTATTTGTGCTACTATTAAAATAAAGCTTTTAGAGACCATCCCCCACCCATAAAATAGAAGAAAACCAATCCAAGCAAAAAGGCAAAAAAATTTAAAAGACACTCCATAGGGTATTTTTTTAAAAATTCAAAAAATGTAATAAATCATATAAAATCAAATTTTATACCATTTTATACCTTCCCTTCCTTCTACATCTACACTTAAATTCTTTGGACATAATTTTTACATTCTGGTGGGTGTAAAAGGACAAATTGTCATTGGCTACTTGTTTTTTTATGTGGAATAATTGCCAAATCAATTCCTCATACCTCGTAGATTCCAGAAGTAATGGATTTATTATATGCTTTGTTTTTAAATGTCATTCCCAACTATGCTGGAAAAAGCCTCACAGACCTTCGTAGAGAAATAAAGACTTTATGGGAGGACCATATGTTGAAGACTATTGGTCACATTAACAACAGAATGTGGAAGGGAGAAAAGGAGAGCATTTCAAATAGAGTGTACACATGTGAGTTGTTATGTGTGCTCGCTTTTATTTTCTTGAATATTTATTCAGTGGAAACACACAGCAATGTAAAAGCTTCTTTGGACAGCAAGCTGTGTCCTAACTGTATTAACGTCTGATCTACAGAAGAACTAAGCAGTGTCCAGATGCACTGATTTTGCTCCCTGCAGGAGCAATGAGTCCAGCAGAGCTGTTTTAGAGCGACATGCTGGGTTTTTTCATTGGAACAGAACGTGCCCACTGAAACTAGGTGATGGGACAAGAACTGAGAAACGGTGAGCACAGGAACCTGTGGATCAGACAAGGACTGAAAATGGAGAGATTTAATTACTGGAAAAAAGGTGTGGAGGAAAAAGACAATCAGGTGAAGGAAGGGCACTAATAAGGACAAAGAAGGAGACAGAAACAAAATAGACAGGGGTAGAGACTACACACAAACACACAATTAAGAAAGACTAATTTAAAGAAAGAATTGCCTTCTTCTATTATAGCTCATTAAGCTGTATGTTTTCAAGCACATAAGGATTCCCATTTCCTTAGAACTTTAATTTCAAAAAAACAACGGACTATTTTTTTTCTGCTTCTCTCTTAACTGCATTTTGAAACTTTTCCAAAAGCAGTATAAGCTCTGTATAATTCTCCATTCTCACTACTGAAATCCTATATTGATATTTCTGTAAAGTATCTTTTCTGTCAGTTATCTCACTTCCTTTATGGCAGCCCCGTGTTCTCTCTTCTCCCTAAAGCCAATCTTATTGTCATACTTCACTTTTTCTCTAATCATATTCCAAATACAGATACCATTTAACAAGATGTACTTCAGATGGTGGAGCAATGAACTGAGTGCTTTGATATTTTTTTGGTAGATATCTATTTATCAATAGAGAGACTTTCTAGTAAGCATTGTTATATATCCTCAGAAATATTTTTTAAGTGATTTCCTTGTCCTCCCTTTGCAGTATTTGTATGTTGTGTTTTGTTTCAGTCAGGTGTCTTGGTTGCAAGCAACAGTCATCAACTGAGCAACTGAAGCAGAAAATAAGGGGTTGAAATTGTACTTCAAGGTTCACAAACTTGAAAGGAAGGCTAGAGACCCAGGCTTGCACAATGGGTAGGGAACAAGGAGGTTAGTCAGCAGAGACCTTATCCAAAGTTATACCCAAGAATATTTTATTTCACATCATTTTGATAACATCAATATCAGACACTCCACCATATCTACTGTTTCCACCATTGGGCCGTCACCACAGCTCCATGGATAAGGTTTCAAATGACCTTCTGTATTTGCCTTCTTGTCTTAAGATTCAAAGCTCTAAATAGAAGCACAGAAACTTGCATTATATTGACTGTGTCCTACCTTGCAGGAGTTATCTAAGGAAAATATTCAGTGTCTTGGGCTTCCAACAGTAAGAATTTCTGCCTCTAACCACACCTTAAACAATGACGGATGCCCTTAAATTCAGAATGATATTTGTATGTGAAACTAAAAAAGTAATGATTGTCCACATATCACTATTAAAGTCACTTTTCTCTTCACATGTGTTACTGAGTTTTCTATATAGTTTACCATATTTTATACACCTATGACTTCTTCTCTGATGTTCAAATCATGAATTTTCTAGCACCCCACATATCAGAAATCATCTCCCTTTTTGCAGTCAATAATCTTATCAGTTTTCTGCATTGTTTATGCCATCCTATGAGATAAGAATTAGTCATGTTTTGACCTACTTGGTTTGAAAAATAATTATTAAAATGTATGAAGTGACTACATATATTTAAAAAATCATGTTGAAATTCTATCCTCTTAAAGTAATAGAAAATAGAATATACACAACTGTGCCTTGTTAGAAGGAAGGTATCTTTAAGAGAAAACCTGAAACTTTTGATACTATATTCCAGGAAACCTATGTTCCAGAAACACGTAGATCCTGAGAATTAAGGGATGGAAAGTGAGCTGAAATTCCTGTGCTCATGGAGTTTAGGTTGCCATGTATGTACCTTGTCTTCATAATTCCTTCTCTGACTATTAGGTTATATAGGTTATGGATCATGAATTTTATTCTTCTCTACTGCTTATCTTACGACAAGAACACAATACACAAATAAGTAAATATGAATTTAGATTTTCAATTAAATTTTGGCTATTTCATCATTAATATTTGATTTTTTTTTCTTTTGGTCTTATATATAAGGGGTTTCTTTTAAGTTGAGATGGGAACTTTTATCTAATTAAATACCACACAAACTGTAAAATTGAGAATGGTACGAAAGTATGAGCTCCTTGAACTAGATTTTTGTTGTTTTTGTTAATTGATTTAGGAGAATATATGCTCAGGGTGAAATAATAAAATAGAAAATTGCAAAATTACATATAATTAGATATATGTTGGGGCACCTGGCTGGCTCAAACAGTTGAGCATGTGACTCTTAACCTCGGGGTTGTAAGTTCAAGCCTCACGTTGGGTGTAGAGATTGCTTAAAAATAAAATCTTTTTTTTTTTTTTTAAGAGAGAGAGAACAAGCAAGCAGGGGAGGGGGAGGGGCAGAGAGAGAGGGAGAATCAAACAGACTCCATGCTGAGTGAGGAGCCTGACACAGGGTTCGATTTCATGACCCTCAGATCATGATC
The DNA here is from genome assembly GCF_009762305.2 of Zalophus californianus. Taxonomy (NCBI): domain Eukaryota; kingdom Metazoa; phylum Chordata; class Mammalia; order Carnivora; family Otariidae; genus Zalophus; species Zalophus californianus. Next base: position 47,192,749 of record NC_045601.1, read on the forward strand.
TGAGCAAAACCAAGAGTCAAACACTTAACCAACTGACCCACCCAGGTACCCCCAAAATAAAATATTTTAAAAAAGTAGGTTTCTTATTAAAGTTCCAGTAAGTTATTTTATGGAGATTGACAAGATAACTCTAGATTTTATATGGAACTGCAAAAGTCACAGGGCAGTCAACATAATACTAAAAGGGTGAGAGGAGGGGAAGGTGTTCAGTTGTGGAAATGAGTGAAGTCTGTAAGATTAAAGGCAAAAAGAACCATGCATAAGACTAAACTCTAGCTGATAAAGTTGTTTGCCATGAGGATACAGGTTAATTATACTGATACAGCTATACGTGCATATTCAAATTGGATAAATAAGGAAAAGGATGGTGGATGATGGTAGCAAGATTTCTCACTGCAGGTAAGCAAGGGGAGGAAACGAGAACGATCCATGTTATAATGAATTAAAGTTGGAGACATCTGTGAGACTTCATGTTTGGTTAACATAGATTCAAATGCTTACACATGAGAATATTTACAAGTACATGTATGTACACAGATTAGTATCTACATATATATTCTTTGTCCTGTCTACTAAGAGGTTCTAGACAGAGAACCATCCCAGTGATAAGGAGCACTTAACTCTGATACTGATTTTTAATACCGTTCTCCAATAAAAAGATTAAGGAATCCTTGGAGAAATGACTGATTCTAGGACTGGAGTAGAAAACACACAAGATTAGCCTACAGCACCTTGTACAGCCAGAAAGTAAGCAAGAGCAAGTTTTGTTTTTTTTTTTTCCTGAGGTACATTAATGTGGCTAGGAGCTGACTAAAAGAGTTGTCAAAGGTCAGAACTGAAACAGTGTGATCAATAAAAAAAAAAAATTAGTTTTAAATTATAACCCAAATTTCAAAGTAAGTATCTATGTGTTGGTACAGATAAAAATAAATGAATCCTGTGCACCAGTGTTCCAACTGATTTATGTAAACACTCCAATCCCAAGGAAGTGGAGGATAACTCTGTATTTCTTAAATGTAGACTGACAGTGATTTATTTCCAAAGGCCTCGGTATGGGGGTATGGGGAATAAATTTATAGGAAAGAAACATGACGAACACTGCCTCTGCCTAGTGATCAAGGCTAATATCAACAGTGATAGTCATATTGATATTATGTATGCCTATGGTGACGTGATGTGATAGCAGTGGAAATATACATCTGTGGTGTCCCTCTGAAAAATCCCAAATCCTGGTCTAATCATAAGAAAACCATGAGACAACCTCAAATAGATGGGTATCCTACAATACAACAGACCAGTATTTTTCAAAACTGTTAAGGTTGAGTGAAGTAACGAATTGCCACAGTCAACAGGAGCCTAACATGCATGACAATCAAATGCACTGTGTTATCCTGGATGGAATCTTGGAACTACAACAAAAAAGAACATTAGAGAAAAACAAAAGGAATTTGAAATTACGGACTTTAGTTAGTAATAATGTATCAATGTGGGTTCATTAATCTTGAAAATTATACCATACTACTGCAAGATGTTAATAGAAGAAACAGATTGTGAGATATATGGGTATTCTCTGTACAATCTTTGCAATTTTTCAGTAAATTTAAAACTATTTTTAAATAAAAAGTTTATTTGAAAAAAGGTACACCTCTTTCCTATGCAGGGCCTAAGTGTGCAATCCTCAAGTATTGCACACTTGAAGCAAGCATCAGACTTAGTGTATTTGTTGTCTTTCATAGTCCTCATATTTATGGCAATATATACAATATAGATACATATATATATGAGTGAATGTATAAATAGATAGACACAGGGCTAATCATATTTATGTTCATAATACAATATGCTTTATATATTTAAAAGCACATATTTATAAACATATATTTTTGTTTACATAAATTTCAACACTCTATACTACATAGTATTCTGAATACTTATTTATCGTTTAATATTTCTTAGAAATAATTTTATACTGATACGTATAGAGCCACTTCATTCATGTTCTGACAGCTACTGACATAGCATTGAGTGAATGTATCTGAATAGAGTTAATGAATCTCTTGTGAATGGTACAACATGTTGTTTAGCATGTATATGTGTGATTATATTGATGTTACAATTAGAATTGTTGTATCAAAATTATGTGCATATAAATTGTTTGATAGACAATACCAGTTGCTATCCAACAAGGTTACATACTCTACCCTCCATCAGCTATGTATGAAAGTACTTACTGTCCCTCACAATCAGCAATATCATCTATTACCAAATTTTTTATATAAAAATATATTGTTTTTGTTTTAACATATTTTCTAAAAGTATAATCAAGATTGTGCATTGATTTATAATTGAAAACCCTTTGTACCACAAGTCAGTTGTGGTAATTATGAAAGCTCAGAATTGTGAAATACTCAATTGTGTTAGATAAAGTGGTGGCCATTTAGAAGCGGATTAAAATTGGATTAATATCTCATACCCAACCACAGGTATAAACCACAAAACTGTCAATAACTTAAATGTTTAAAAAAATAAAACCTTAAAGTAGTTGAAGAGAACAGGATGGAATTATATTATGGTTTTGGTTTTGGCAGGTCCTTTCTACCTATGCCTCAGGATCTATCATTAATTTTTTAAAAGATTTTATTTATTTATTTATTTGAAAGAGAGATTGAGCACGAGTGGCAGAGGGGAACATAGGCAGAAGGAGAAACTGACTCCCCGCTGAGCAGGGAGCCCAGGACCCTGGGATCATGTCCTCAGCTGAAGGCAGACGCTTAACCTACTGAGCCACCCAGGCACCCAGCCTTGGGAGCTATTAAAAAAAATGTCCAGGAGCCATAGAAGAAAAGTTTAATCCTTTAACTATACAGAAATCGAATTATCTGCAAGTCCAAGGAAAAAACAAAAGCAAAACAAAACAAATACAAAATGTATTCATATACATACACACACACAAACAAGAAAAATGATACTGAAACATCAGAAAAGATATTCATTCTCATTCATATTAAGAATTACACTAAGATATATATATATATATATCTTATTATATATATTGTTATATTACTTGTTAACTACGTAGTAACACTTGTTAACTTGTTAACACTTGTTAACTATGTAGTTAACAAGTTAAACATTTGACACTCTATTTGCAGAGCTTTGAGAAGAGAGGTATACTAATGCCTTGCTGGCAGGAGTGTGAAATAGTTCAACCTCTAATAAAGGGAAACTTGACAGTATCTTTCAAAATTGCGATTACATTTACTCTTGGATGCAGGAATTCCACGTTGGGAAATATATCTTATAGATATACCAATAAACGTAGAAAATGACCTATGTACATCATTCTTCATAGCACTCCTATTCATAATAGCAAAATATTGAAAACAAGCCAAAGGCCCATCTTTATGGGAGTTGTTAAGTAAACTACAGTATATCCATGTAGTGGAATATGCAAGCTCCCTAAAGAATGAGAATGATTTCTATGTGTAAAAAAAAAAAAAAAGAAAAGGAAATTCTCCACATTATATGTTTATATCAAAAAAGAAAGTGTGGTACAGAAGAATGGATGTTATATGGTATGTTTTGTGTAAAATGAGGGGAAATAAACCTATATGTTTGCATTTTCTTATGTCTGCATGAATAAATGTTAACAGATACATTTTAAAGACTAATAAAAGTTGTTTCCTCGAAGAGGTTGGGGGTATGGTGTGGACATGGGCACAAAAATAGGAATGACTTTTCAATGTTCATCACTGTGTATCATTTGGATTTTAATTCCCGTGACTATATCACTTATCGAAAAAAATAGGTAAATAATAAATTAAAAGCTGCAAACTGCTTCTGTATATGTTGAGCTATAAGTTCCCTTCTTGCTGAATGTAAGAATTCCTTACAAAATAAAGAGATCGAGCCTTGTAATATATTTTGTGAACACATTTTTCGTGTTTGATTTTTGTCTTTGGACACTGCTATGTTTTTCATCTTGGAAAAATGCTTAGATAGTAATCAAATTTAACAGTCTTTATTTTATGGCTTTTTTTTTAGCCTACTTAAAATGATCTTTACTGCTTCACCTTCATTAAAACAAAATTCACCCATTATTTTCATCTAGTTCTGTGTTTTTTTTAATATTTAACAGTAGTCTTTGATCTATCCGTTAATTTATTTTGGTGTTTAAAAAAATGTGGTTGGATACTTGCCCCACCTTGAAATGTTCTAGCCAGTCATTGCAATATTTATCGAGCGATACACCTTTCTTCCCTGATTTAAATAACATTGTCACCGCACACTCAATCTTTTTTATAAACTACGCTCTTATCTTTCTTTATAAATTTATTTCTGACCATTTGAACTGTTTTCTGCTGTTATAAATAGAAGGTTTTTCCCATTATATTTTCCCTAAGATTTTTGTCTTTAGAAAATCTATCAATTTTTGTTTGCTAATCATTTAATCAGTCACTTACTGAAAACTTTTATATTCCTCATAGTTTTATAGTTAATTTTTTTGGTTATACAAATATAAAATGATATCAGTCAGAAAATAAGTTAATTCCCTGCATAAACTTAGAGTCATAATGTGCGCTTTAATTAGCGTGAACTTGTCTAAATGAAATCACTTCTTGGTAATCTGCACACAATAGAGACATTAAAGTTGCCTGTGTTGTCTCCGGCTGCTTTGTTGTAATAATTTGTTTTATTCCCCAGCACCCAATACTAGTGGAAATAGACAAGAAACGAAAGCATATGAACTTCAGACTAATTTTTTTTTCTGGTTCTTCAAAGCCTATTTCATATAAGTAGGATTTGGAATTATTTTTCACAATCAGTCACAACAATAATATCCAACTTTATAGTGAAGGAGGCTCAAAGTTCAGAAGAGAATGCATTGCCTCTAGAAGAAGAGTATAAATAATGACAGAGGTCATTAAATCAGCAATATAAACAGATTGCTTAGTAATGTATGGCCTTATTTTCATCTCAGAATATTACATCCATATTTCTTAGCTAGTATTTTTGCTCTAGCATAATCAATATTCAATACAATGTAATAATGTTAGCTAATGCTGCATGCAGACGGTTTTCACAGATGTTCTGCAAAAGTCTATAGGACAAATTATCCCTTTTGCCACTTGCATTAGTTGGCTGCAACTTAATTTATTTTCTGCAGTTGTTCCTTGTTTCTTCGTGAAATTAATAGTTGTTGGAGTTCAGATGCTTATAATTTGGGTAGTTATTATTGTGTTCTGTTTTAATGTTTCTCTTTAGAATATGTTAAAGTCTTTTTACCACCTTTACAATTTCCTAAGACTGGAAAATGATGTCAAATACCACATTTAATCTTTTATGTATAAACCTTTGCAGATATGTGGCCCATATTTTAAAAGATTATATCATCACAAATCTGTTACAATAAAAACTATTTCATTATGATATTCCTAAGACCAGTCATGGGAATCTATTACTTTAGAGGAAATTTACATCCTGTGTTTTGGACATGTCCATGTGTTGGCCTGCTTTCTTTGGTGACCTCTTCTACCCTTAGGAGTTGAAATTCTATTTTCATGTGCTCATATAAGGAGTTGCAAACACTTCCTTTGTTTGTGGGTAAATTTAATTCAAAGGACAATGCGTTACCATAAGTGTAAGTGAAGTGATTCTGGGAAATCTTAAAGGTAACTCATGAATATGTAAATTCAGTTGTCAATAAAGGATTAGTTCTCTTAAATAATATGTCACCAAAATTTATTTATAAATGCGGAAGTATGTGTTTCAATATGTAAGTGTTAGTGGGGCTCATGATGTAGAACATCACATATTTAGAGACTATTGCCAGACAGTGGTCAGTAAATCAGTTTTGAGGATTCTTATATTTAAAAAACTTAAAATTGTGCTTTTTAACTTGGAATTACAAAGTTCTTTAGTCATTCCAGCAGGATACAAAGACAAAACAATTAAATTGAAGAGAATAAAATTTGAATAAGAACTTTCTATTACAATAAAAATTTGCAGGGATGATAGTAGATTATGCAACTTCCTGGAGTAATTAGAACACCTGAAGACAGAGCATTCTAATTCCATTAATAGTGAAATATTGCTAGATCTGAGTCTTAATTTGAGGGGATAGATTTTGTATTTTGACATTTTTAATAATGAGCAATGGCTTTCCTTTCTAAAAAATTCCACTTATAACTTATTCTTTTATCAGTCATAATTTCATTAAAAGCTTTTTCAAGTTCTATCTTTTGAAACAAACTTAAAATATTACTTCACGTGTCTGGTAGTTTTCTTCTCTCTCTCTTAATGTTTGTTGAGACATATTCTCTCATACTAACTTCTGAGAATTTATGTAATTTTTTTAAAAGACTGTATAAATCATTGAGAGATGTCTATACCAGAATGTTGTTGTTTATATTGAGCTGGTTGCCACAAGGAAGAAAGTCCCTTACAGTCCTTGTAAAGTCTCTTCTTAGTTAAATTAAAGCATAGCTCCTTGTGATTTTTCACCCATTGCTTAAAGTTGTGACTTCTGGGAAAATAAACACGTTCTGCCTTTACTCTGCACCACCCCTTAAACAATTAAAAAAACCATTCTGTTTTTGGTATGCCCAGTAACTAACTTCCATCTTATTTATGTGCATTCATTTTAAATGTCATTCTTGATACTTTAATCTTAGAATTTGTAAAGTACTTGATATTAAATAAGTAACAGTTCTGAGGAATTATGAAGGGCTAGGTCTTGAGCCAGGCAATTTTTAGATTATTTTATTTAATAATTATTGGAACTGTGTAATATCATAAGTAACCCCCAAGTCTCAGTGACTTGACACACTGAAAGCATTGTCTACTCATGTCATAAATCACTGACATCAGTGAAGGTGGAAGGTAGCAAATTACATGTGAGAGATTTGTATGGGAAAGGCCTAAAAATGATAATGTGATAATTCCATTCACATTCTAATGGCCTGAGCTCAGTCACATGGTCCAAACCTAACTACCAAAGAGTTGGAAAATGTAGCTTGGCTGTATACCCAGGAAGAAAATGTTTGCTTGTTGAACACAGAGCTTCTCATTAACAAATATCTGTCCCCAGTGAGTCAAAGGTCCAGTTAATATCTCCAACTCTAAGTCAGGGGTCTCTGGCTATCTGGTCTGGATGTGGCTTTTTGGTTCTATCCATCTGTGAACTAAAATGACAAAGCAGAGACAACACTCATTCCCTTCTGGAAAGGGAAAGAATAAGAGTCCCAGGCGAGTCATCGATACACAGTAATTCTGAAATTCGTCTGTATAAACATTGTAAAAACCTCTATTCTGCAGTGAGGGCAATCCTTGAGTTTGCCATGATTTCACTCTGTGTGTGGTATACTTCATCCATTTCTCTCCAGTAATATGCTATGGAATGTTTCACTTATCCACTGCTGGGGAGATGCTGTTTCACAGACTTCTCCCTGATCGAGGATTGTTTTAAGCCTCAAACATCAGTCTCAGGCATTTTAAAATCAGGCTTTAATTTTCTCCATACCAGTAAAAGTCCCTGAAAAAATTAGTAGGCTTCTAATCCAGCTGCTTTCAGACATTTTCCTGTATCAGTAACCACCACTCAAATGTTCTTTCCCTAAATATAGTTCTACAGCATTTTTTCCATACTTTCTTCTTTCAACTCGTTGCAACTACTTGGTGGCTGATAGACTTGTATGAAAAGGACAAATCTTTTATCCATTTTTTTTTGCCACAGGCTGAGCCACTCTTTTCAAAGAAGTCTTAACAGGGTCTTTATCACTCAGAGTCTATTAGAATCTCATCTGTTACTATTTATGTCTAGAAGAAGTTGTCTTTCCAAAATCTTCAACTCCAAATTCCTGGATGCTCTTTAGTATCTCTCATTTCTTCTTCCTATCTAATCAATTTTTTTAACTCATCTTTTCTTTCTGGTAACTACTTGCCAAATGCTGCCAATAACAACCAATGTAGTTCTTTAATAATCAGTCTTTCTCCTAGACTTACACTCAGTAAGCACATGTTGGACTTCTAATTTCACAGGTTATAGTTCTGGCAAAGTTGCTGCCATTCTGTTGCATGGATAGTTAGCCCCCTACCTTATTTGTTTCCTTTTTTAGTCTTCTTCTAAACCACTAAGTCATTTACACATAACCCTTCACTCTCACTTCTGGTTCCCGTTCCCCCACTAATATAGCTTCTGTATTAGTGAAGATAAGCTATGTAATTAGCATCCAAAAACCTTGTTGCTTATTACAACTATCAAAAGAATTATATATATTCTTTTATTATTGCTATTGTAGTCAAGTATCCCCTTTCAAAGTTGTAACTTCATTTTTCCCTATCTACCAAAGCATATCCATAAGCATTTAAAGTAGCTTTAGTCTTTTCCACTGGAAAAAAAAAATCATAACTTTTATTTAATGATGACAGTATAAAGTCTTATCAGAAAAACTTTCTTCTAATATCTAATATCTAAAAAATCAACAATAAAAGGGGCAGTTGACTAAGCATCCACCTCTTGATTTCAGCTCAGGTCATCTCAGGGCTGTGAGATCCGGCCCCCGGCCCCACATCAGACTCGACACTGGGGAGATAGAGTCTGCTTAAGATTCTCTCTCTCCCTCTGCCCCTCCCCCACCCCCTAAAATAAATTAAATTAAACTAAAAAAATAAAAAAATCAACAAAAAAATGAAAGGGGCGCCATTTCACCCTGGAAACAATAAAAAAAAAGTGGTAGTCAAGAAAAGAATGAAAAGTTCATAGTTGTGTTGCATAAATCCCAGCCACCCCGCCCTCCCTTTTGAAGGCATAATGGTGGATGGGGAAAAGTCCAGAGAACTCTGTTGGTATCCTCAAATATTAAGAGACTTAAGATGGTCTTACTCTTTCCTTCTTAAAATTGAAGAGAGAAAAAAAAAGATGTCACTGAGAACATAGAGGTAAAAGAGGAGGAGGGAATTCCCAAAATTGTCTGAATGCAGTGAAGCCCTAGGCCTAAACCCTAAAAAAAAAGCAATGATCTAAAATTTGAGGATCCCCATCAAAATAAGAATATATCACCTGAAGAAATGGAGTACATCTTTATAGACATATTTCCTAGTTGTGTTGTGTTACCTTGGGCAAAACACTTAACGTCTCTGGGTTTCAGGGTCATTATCTACAAAATAGAGATTATACTTCAATGAGTTGTTAAGGTTAAGTGAGAAAAGCCTAAGGTGTGTAGAATCATGCTGGCGCTTAATAAGTGCTCAATAAATATTGGCTATTATTATTATTACTATTATTGTTTAATAGTAATTTGTACTTAATTTAGCCTGTTTCCTTATCTTCTGTCTTGGACTCATTGAGCCCCCACGGCAGGCCCCTAGCTCTTAGCTCAGCAACCACACAAAGACTCTAAAGAGAGCCTGGAAGACTTCAAACAGAGGCCCTCCTGCTTCCTGATCATCTGCCATACTTTTCTCTTTTATATGTCACAAGCCAAGATTTTGCACAGAGCTCCAAATAGTAGCTGAGAACCACTCTGAACCACTTCTTTAATTGCTGAGGACCAGAAAATCAAGACACATGATTCTCTTTCTTCTCCTTCCTTTTCTTTATGTTCCTCTTCTTCTCTGTTCCCTTTTTTAGGGCCAGAACACAGCCTGCTTTATTTTGTTCTTCTTACGTGCTGTATCTTACTATTATATAAAGACCGGGAGGCCACGGACAAATAATATTCTAAGTACATCTTTACTACTCTATCATAGGGAAAATGAATCTTTGATGTGAAATCTCCAAATCCTTTTTCACTACAACAGCCCGGTGTGCAAGACTGTTCACTGTTATGTAATCCTATTTTGAATGCCAAAAGCTGATAATTATCTGGTCTTTCCCTTTGTATTCTTCTTATCAGTTTCTAAATCAATATCCCAGGACACACATTGTCTTAGGTAGACTTGGTTTAAGGTATTATATTCAGACAGGCAAATTTTTTTAAAAAAAGCATATTATTTTGGCATATCCTTTCTATTACAAATATTTCTCCACAGATGATTAGAATCATTTTCAGAAAGAATACTTTGATTTTTGATGATAGACATCATGCTTTTTCTTCTCAAAATGTATTTTCATCTGGAAGTCTCCATGTTATTTTCTAATCTCTCTCCTAATTTTTCCTAAAAAGCCTTAAGACATTATATCATATTGTCATCACACAAAAGTTCACTGAAAATAAATGTTAATCAATGGCCAAAAACAAATACAATTTTAACAAGAAAGGTTAATGTTACAAAAATGAGTTATATTGATGTGTATTTAGTGAAAATGAAGTTTCTATTATAAACAATTTATCATTTACATTACAATTAGCAAATAGTCTGACTGTGGGTATAATCTTAATATCAGTAAGAGTTCTATGCTAACTTCTGACCTCAACAGCAATTAACCAGTTTTTATTAAAGATTGTGAAAGTAGAGACTTGTATTTAAACAGTACATTCCATTGCATTATGGCAAAACAGATATTTAAATATTGGTGGATTAATACATCAATAGTAGGGTGCTCAACCCTGGCTAAAAACTAAAATAAAATACATTTTTATTCACTGAGTATACTTTACAGTTAACATGCATAATGAGATTTTTATAAGAGAAAAAGGCAAATGCTGTGTATCACTTTCAACTTAGTAGGGAGTTTTATATAAAAACATTAAGACCATTTGAAAAATTATACTATGCAAAAATATCACCTTTAGATTTGTCTTCCAGATTGCTGCAATAAACAGAAAAGAAGACTTCCTTTTGGAAAGATGAATCAAAAGTGGCAACAATTGATTTTCTTCCTGATTCAGTATATCAAGCATCTTTCAAAGGAAACACACACACAGCCCCTTCACAAAAGAGAGAAGAAATTAAATGCTGTGATTTCAACCCCTTTCCTCTAACATCTAAAATAACGTAATACTTATACTAACTTATATTATATTATACTAACGTAATACTTATACTAACTAATACTTAACGTAATACTTATACTAACTTTCATTTTTATCACAGATACTGTGGCATATAGTTTATACATAGTATCTCTCTTAATTGTAATAATTCCATATGGGATGAATTTTCAAAAAAGTGACACTGGGACTTAAGGAGCTTAAATAACTCTCCTAGTCACCAAACTGGTAATTAAGGACCCAAGAATTTAGGTCTGGCCAATTCTGAGCTCATACTGGTAATAATTATACTAAACTCCTCTAAAGCTAATTAATAAAAAAATCTTTAACTTATCTATAAACACTAGCCTCATAGTTAAAGCTTCTTTTGATTTTTTCAAAGAACTCTTTTTTAATGAATCAGTAGTACACTCTTGCTTATTTATAACAAGGATGTTAGTAAGCTTTCCTCACCTCCTTTAGCAGACGACATGATAAATCTACTAAGGAATGATCTCCCTGAGGCTATGGTGATGTCAATGTCATATGCCCTAGTCCTTCCTCAAAGGTGTTATTATATTAATTATATTGTAATATAATTAATATAATTATTATTAATAATATAATATGATTAATTATGTTATATATTATATATATTATTATATTAATAATAATACCTTATATTGAAATAAATGTTTTGCTTCTCAAAGTGTCTGCAAGTTATCTTATTTTATTTTCTCTTTAGGTCTGTGAGAAAAGTAAGACAAGTAGGATTGTATCCTTTGATGGAGAATGAAATACAGCATATACAAAAATCCCTTTGTCAAAGATAACTTTTTTAAAAAAGACAATTTTGACTAAAACATAGAGAGCGAGGGTATGTGGAAAGAGTGAGCGCAGAGAGGGGAGTAAGTATTTCTGGCAGAAATACGTGATGTTTCCTATAACACAGCACTTTTTCAATATTTCCTATTTGGGAAAACTTCCTTTTATGCCTCGTGTAGCCCCAGTTCAAACAGAAGTCAGAACCTCCATTTGCACCCAGGGTGCTGGTATGTGACACAGGCTCTGCCAATCAGACTCAACTACTTGAGACTTTCATTCAGACACGGGCAACATGAAGAAGCAGAAACTGAGTCAGTTTGGGGAACGTGGTGGCTGTAGAAGCATCCAGGTTGCAGGGCAGCGAGATGGACGTCCTGCCGACTAGGTCAGCACCAATGATGCAAGGCAATAGCGGCTGTATCTCCTGGGACCAGTACCTCCTGCAAGTGTGGTGTGAGCATCCTTTCTGGCTGTGTGACATTTAGGCATGACATCTGGCTTTCCTCATTGGAAAACTCTTTAATACTCTTGAACACTTAAAAAAAAACAAAACACTTTAAGAATTTTTCTACCATCTGTATCTGAGATCACTGACTGACACAGGACAAGGCTATGGAAGCCTCCAAGTCTTTAGGTGATAAACTCTCCTTTTGAGTAGGTCTTGACTAAAGGTCACAATAATAAACTCAGAAATTTAATTTTGTCAGGAAAAAAGCAAACTTGCCTATTTTAAAATCATTAAATCAATTAATCATTAATCATTAAATTCTCCTGAAAAGCCCTAGAATCACTCCTAAGGGGACATCATTTCACATGGTGGTAATTAATTCAATAAGATAGTTAAATTTAACAACTTTCAATCCACCACTGTGTATACAAACAGGTTTTATGTTGGACATTTGAATTATAATGACAAATAAGAACAGTCTCTATCTCCAAAGAACCTATAACCCAGGAAGACCATGCTTTTAATACAGTAGCTTCCCCCTCTTTCTCATAGAGTTCTTAAACTATATATTAATGTAACATCAATAGTTCACATTTTTTAAATTAAAGAAATACAACTTTCTGATAAATAGTATAGATAGAAACTTTAAACATTTACGTATAGGAATGTAAACTTATTAATTATTGACCCGGATTTATGTATATTTAAAGAGAAAATATTTTCCAGGGCGCCTGGGTGGCTCAGTTGGTTAAGCGACTGCTTTCGGCTCAGGTCATGATCCTGGAGTCCCGGGATCGGGTCCCGCATCGGGCTCCCTGCTCGGCGGGGAGTCTGCTTCTCCTTCTGACCCTCTCCCCTCTCATGCTCTCTCTCTATCTCATTCTCTCTCTCAAATAAATAAATAAAATCTTTAAAAAAAAAGAGAGAAAATATTTTCCAAATGATAGTATGAGTATTGAGTGCCAATAGATTCTTTAGAGGTTAATAAAGAAAAATTATCTGTGCTTTATTTAACTTCATTATCTCTATAATCTTCTAACATGTGTCTTAACTCATGGATTCAAAATAATGAGGGGTAAAATAAACTCAAGTGGAAAATAATAACATTAAAATAGACTAAGGTAAGCACACTTCGTTTAATGTAATAACAGATTATTGGTCAATGTTAGAGGTTTTATTGTTTCTATGCAATTTATGTTTTCTATCTAGGTTTTATTGCTTCTAAACTTACTGGAAATTTTTCTACAATAAATTTGTACTAATTAGTGAATTTGATGAAATATTTTCCTCTATGATTTAAACAATTATTTCGGGAGGGATGACTCATGGGCAAGCAATTTTCCTAACCCTGATTTCTTATACCTTGTGTTTGGAAAACTTTTGCCAATACCACCTTCTAAATATTCATTCTTATGATATTGATGGCCCTTCAAAAAAAAAAAAAGTGTTCAGAAGGTTTTTAAATTAGTTCCGAGAAACTAAAAAAACACACATAATTAGCATAAAAGTTTATATGCAATAGCAATAAATTATTTTCATTTGCCTTAACTGATTTTACCTCCCCACCAGAGATAAGACAAGATAAAGGAGGTATAGTTAACCTTGTTTATGTATCCTGAAATCTGTTCTCTAAGGAAGTTGCAAAATTTATTCATATAACTCAGCTTCTAAAGTTCCTCCTGGACAGCATTTCAGAAACTCTAACTTCTGGGGCAAGTCTCTCCGTTATATTGTACTGCACCTCACATTAATCATGTAATCATAAACAATAGGAGTAACTTGCAACTTAATAAAAACGCATTATATTCACATTGGTACCCTGTGCCACAGAGATACTGTTTCACTTAAAGCACTAAAAGCCTTAACTTCATTGTACAGATGAGGAAACCAAAGCTTAGAGAGAAATAAAAAACATAAACAGATCTCGATCTTTCTGGGCCCAGGGATCCCAGAAATATCTATCATAGATACCAAGGTGTCCAGGAGGCTGGCTCAAAAAGGAGAAGAGAGTACTTGGCTTCGGTTTCAAGTGTTCTTTTTTAGGCTTTCCAATGGCATGCTGGCCAGAAATTCTCTCAAATTCGGAGACTAGGCATTTTGTAGTTGTGGTGGTGGAGGTTTGTTATTTACCTGTGTTTTCTTTTTGTTTGTTTATTTGAAATTCCAAAGTCGAATAAAAAATAAATACTCTGGGGGCACCTGAGTGGCTCAGTCAGTTAAGCAGCTGGCTCTTGATTTCGGCTCAGGTCATGATCTTGGGGTCCTGAGATTGAGCCCCACATTAGGCTCCCTGCTCAGTGGGGAGTCTGCTTGAGGATTCTCTCTCTCCCTCTCCTCTGGCTCTCTCTCTCTAAAATAAAATTACTTATTTACTTAATTAATTAATACCCTGAGGCGCCTGGCTGGCTCACTTGGTGGAGCATGTGACTAGACCTCGGGGCTGTGAGTTTGAGCCCCATTCTGGGTATAGAGATTGCTTAAAAAAATAAATAAAATCTTTACCAAAAAACTAAGTTAAATTAAATTTAAAAATAAATACCCAGATGCTGGTTGTAAGACTGGCACGAAATAAAGTTTGTGACATTTTGCAATCTATAAAGACCCACATAAACTATGAGAAATATAGTAACTGCTATTTTATACAAGTCTAGCCCTATGATACCTCTAAAAAACTCACTTTAAGAAATGAGATGAGCTATAAGAAGGTTGATTTTGAAAGCCAACTCCAGTTTCTAATAAAGATTAAGGCATGTGCTTCTTTGGCAGCTAGGCCCAAGGAAGAAAGAGATTTATAAAGTTTTAAGTCAGTGTGCTATACCAATTATAGTTCATGTTTCTCGTTCCAAAATATGAAATTATTATATAGCCAGAATGCATCGTAGTAGATTCTATAAATGTGAGTTTATGGATTTGATAATTTTGGAATAGCTTCTAAACTCCTTTCAAGTAAAAAAAAAAGTACCATATTAAATTTTATTTCTTAATTTCTTTATTTATTTTAATTTTATTATGTTATGTTAGTCACCATACAGTACATCATTAGTTTTTGATGTGGTGATCCACGATTCATTGTTTGCGTATAATACCCAGTGCTCCATGCAGTACGTGCCCTCCTTAATACCCATCACTGGGCTAACCCATCCCCCCACCCCCTCCCCTCTAGAACCCTGTTTGTTTCTCAGAGTCCATAGTCTCTCATGGTTCATTACTCCCTCCGATTCCCCCCCTTCATTTTTCCCTTCCTTCTCCTAATGTCCTCCAGGCTATTCCTTATGTTCCACAGATAAGTGAAACCATATGATAATTGACTTTCTCTGCTTGACTTCACTTAGCATAATCTCCTCCAGTCCCATCCATGTTGATGTAAAACATGGGTATTCATCCTTTCTGATGGCTGAGTCATATTCCATTGTATATATGGACCACATCTTCTTTATCCATTCATCTGTTGAAGGGCATCTCGGCTCCTTCCACAGTTTGGCTATTGCAGACATTGCTGCTATGAACATTGGGGTGCATATGGCCCTTCTTTTCACTACATCTGTATCTTTGGGGTAAATACCCAGGAGTGCAATTGCTGGGTCATAGGGTAGCTCTGTTTTTAAACTTTTGAGGCACCTCCACACTGTTTTCCAAAGTGGCTGTACCAACTTGCATTCCCACCAACAGTGTAAGAGGGTTCCCCTTTCTCCACAACCTCTCCAACATTTGTTGTTTCTTTCCCTGTCCATTTTTGCCATTCTAACTGGTGTAAGGTGGTATCTCAAAGTGGTTTTGATTTGAATTTTCCTGATGGCTAATGATGATGAACATTTTTTCATGTGTCTGTTAGCCATTTGTATGTCTTCTTCAGAGAAGTGTCTTTTCATATCTTCTGCCCATTTTTTGACTTGATTATTTGTTTTAGGGTGTTGAGTTTGAGAAGTTCTTTACAGATCTTGGATACCAGCCCTTTATCTGTAGTGTCATTTGCAAATATCTTCTCCCATTCTGTGGGTTGCCTCTTTGTTTGGTTGACTGTTTCCTTTCCTGTGCAGAAGCTTTTTATCTTGATGAAGTCCCAAAAGTTCATTTTTGCTTTTGTTTCACTAGCTTTTGGAGATGTATATTGAAAGAAGTTGCTGTGGCCGATGTCAAAGAGGTTACTGCCTATGTTCTCCTCTAGGATTTTGATGGATTCCTGTCTCACATTGAGGTCTTTCATCCACTTTGAGTTTATCTTTGTGAATGGTGTTAGAGAATGGTCGAGTTTCATTCTTCTGCATGTGGCTGTCCAATTTTCCCAGCACCATTTATTGAAGAGACTGTCTTTTTTCCATTGCATGTTTTTTCCTGCTTTGTCAAAGATTATTTGACCATAGAGTTGAGGGTCCATATCTGGGTCCTCTGTTCTGTTCCATTGGTCTATATGTCTGTTTTTGTGCCAGTACCATGCTGTCTTGGTGATCACAGCTTTGTAATATAGCTTGAAATTGGGCAACGTGATGTCCCCAGCTTTGTTTTTCTTTTTCAACATTTCCTTGGCAATTCGGGATCTTATCTGATTCCATACAAATTTTAGGATTGTTTGTTCCGGCACTTTGAAAAATGTCATTGGAATTTTGATCGGGATGGCATTGAAGGTATAGATCGCTCTGGGTAGCATAGACATTTTAACAATGTTTATTCTTCCGATCCATGAGCATGGAATATTTTTCCATCTTTTTGTGTCTTCTTCAATTTCTTTCATTAGCGTTCCGTAGTTCCTAGAGTATAGATTTTTTTACCTCTTTGGTTAGGTTTATTCCAAGGTATCTTATGGTTTTTGGTGCTATTGTAAATGGAATTGTTTCTCTAATTTCTCTTTCTACAGTTGCATTGTTAGTGTATAAGAAAGCAACTGATTTCTGTGCATTGATTTTGTATCCTGCCACATTACTGAATTGCTGTATGAGTTCTAGTAATTTGGGGGTGGAGTCTTTTGAGTTTTCCACATAAAGTATCATGTCGTCTGCGAAAAGAGAGAGTTTGACTTCTTCTTTGCCAATTTGAATACCTTTTATTTCTTTTTGTTGTCTGATTGCTGTTGCTAGGACTTATAGTACTATGTTGAACAATAGTGGTGAGAGTGGGCATCCTTGACGTGTTCCTGATCTTAAGGGAAAGGCTCTCAGCTTTTCCCCACTGAGGATGATATTCGCTGTGGGTTTTTCATAGATGGATTTTATGAACTTGAGGAATGTTCCCTCTCTCCCTATACTCTGAAGAGTTTTAATCAGGAAAGGATATTGTATTTTGTCAAATACTTTTTCTGCATCAATTGAGAGGACCATATGGTTCTTCTCCCTCCTCTTATTAATGTGTTCTATCACAATGATTGATTTGTGAATGTTGAACCACCCTTGCATCCCGGGGATATATCCCACTTGGTCGTGGTGGATGATCCTTTTAATGTATTGTTGGATCCTATTAGCTAGGATTTTGTTGAGGATTTTGGAATCCATGTTCATTAGGGATATGGGTCTGAAATTCTCCTTTTTGACGGGGTCTTTGCCTGGTTTGGGGATTAAGGTAATGCTGGCCTCACAGAATGGGTCTGGAAGCTTTCCTTCTGTTTCTATTTTTTGAAACAGCTTCAGTAGAATAGATATTATTTTTTCTTTGAATGTTTGGTAGAATTCCCCAGGGACTCCATCAGGCCCTGGGCTCTTGTTTTTTGGGAAGTTTTTGATCACTGCTTCAATCTCGTTACTGGTTATTGGTCTATTCAGGTTGTCAATTTCTTCCTGTTTCAGTCCTGGCAGCTTATAGGTTTCCAGGAAGGCCTCCATTTCATCCAGATTGCTCAGTTTATTGGCAGACAGTTGTTGATAATAATTTCTAATAATTGTTTCTATTTCCTTGGTGTTAGTCATGACCTCTCCCCTTTCATTCATAATTTTATTAATTTGGGTCCTTTGTCTTTTCTTTTGGATAAGTCTGGCCAGTGGTTTATCGATCTTATTAATTCTTTCAAAGAACCAACTTCTAGTTCCATTGATCTGATCTACTGTGTTTCTGGTTTCTAATTCATTGATTTCTGCTCTAATTTTAATTATTTTTCTTCTAATGCGTGGCTTAGGCATCATTTGTTGCTTTTTCTCTAGTTCTTTAAGGTGTAGAGTTAGTTGGTAAATTCGGGATTTTTCTATTTTTTTGAGTGAGGCTTGGATGGCTATGTATTTCCCCCTTAGGACCACCTTTGCAGTATCCCATAGGTTTTGGACCGATATGTTTTCATTCTCATTGATTTCCATGAATTGTTTAAGTTCTTCTTTGATTTCCTGGTTGACCCAAACGTTCTTGAGCAGAGTGGTCTTTAGCTTCCAAGTGTTTGAATTTCCGCCAAATTTTTTCTTGTGATTGCATTCCAGTTTTAAAGCACTGTGGTCTGAGAATATGCAGGGAATAATCTCAATCTTTTGGTATCTGTTGAGACCTGATTTGTGACCCAGTATGTGGTCTATTCTGGAGAAAGTTCCATGTGCACTCGAGAAGAATGAGTATTCTGTTGTTTTAGGGTGGAATGTTCTGTAAATATCTGTGAGGTCCATCTGGTCCAGTGTATCATTCAAAGCTCTTGTTTCCTTGTTGATTTTTCTCCTTAGATGATCTGTCCATTGCTGAGAATGGAGTATTGAGGTCTCCTCCAATTAACATATTGTTATCAATATTACTTTTTATTTTGGTTAACAGTTGGCTTATGTAGATGGCTGCTCCCATGTTGGCAGCACAGATATTTACAATCGTTAGATCTTCTTGTTGGATAGACCCTTTAAGAATGATGTAGTGTCCTTCTGTGTCTCTAATTACAGTCTTTAGCTTAAAATCTAATTTGTCTGATATAAGAATTGCTACCCCAGCTTTCTTTTGAGGTCCGCTGGCATGGCAGATGGATCTCCATCCCTTCACTTTCAGTTTGGATGTACCTTTAGGTTCAAAATGAGTCTCTTGTAGGAAGCATATGGATGGGTCCTGTCTTTTTATCCAATCTGCAACCCTGTGCTGTTTTATGGGAGCATTTAGGCCATTCACATTGAGAGTGATTATTGAAAGATATGAATTAATTGTCATCATGTTGCCGGTGAAGACATTGTTTTTATAGATTGTTCCTATAAATTTCTGTTGCATATCACTCTTGGGGTCTTTCTCCTTTTATGGAACCCCCCTTAATCTTTCTTGCAGGGCCAGCTTAGTGGTCACATATTCTTGCAGTTTCTGCCGGTCGTGGAAGCTCTGCATCTCTCCATCCATTCTAAATGACAGCCTTGCCAGATAAAGTATTTTTGGCTGCATGTTTTTCTCATTTAGTACCCTGAATATGTCTTGCCAGGCCTTTCTGGCTTGCCAGGTCTCTGTGGGTAGGTCTGACGTTATTCTGATGTTCCTCCCTCTGTACGTAAGGAATCTCTTCCCCCTAACTGCCCTTAAGATGGTTTCCTTGGCTCTAAGATTTGCAAGTTTTACTATTACATGCCGGGGTGTTGGCCTGTTTTCTGTGATCTTGGGAGGGGTCCTCTCTGCCTCTAGGATGCGAATGTTTGTTTCATTCCCTAAATTAGGGAAGTTCTCAGCTACGATTTGCTCAAATACATCTTCTAGTCCTCTCTCTCTCTCCACTCCCTCTGGGATTCCAATTATTCTGACATTGGAATGCTTCATGGTGTCACTTATTTCTCTGATTCTATTTTCATGGATTCTAAGTTGTTTTTCCCTGGCCTCCTCTTTTCCCTTTTTATCTATTATATTGTCTTCCAGATCACTTATTCATTCTTCTGCCTCACTTACCCCAGCTGTTAGATTATCTAGATTGGATTAGATCTCACTGATAGCATTTTTAAGTTCTGCCAATTCAGCTTTCATTTCTGCCCTTAGAGACTCTATGTTACCATTAATTGATTTCTCCATTCTAGCCATTGTCTTCACAATTGCTAGCCTGAATTCCATCTCCAACATCTTGGTTATATCTGCATCCATTTGTAAATGAGTCTTTTCTATTTTGGGAGTTCCTCCTCCTAGTCATTCTGTTGATGGGTGGTTGAGGGAATGTATAGAGTCCAAATTATTGACCAGAAGCCAAGCAAGATGCACCTGTTTTCTAGGGACCTTACGGTCGCTGGCCTCTTGTTTTCCCAGCCTGTCTTCTGGGGGAGGGGCCTGCCTTGCTGTTACTCAGGCAACCTTGTTTGGGCAGAGTTGCCCTGCCCCCGTGTGGTGGGGGATGGGCTCAGCGGGAATCAGTTTTGGGGGCTTTTGTTCTCTGGTGGCTTTCCCTGGCGACTTTCCGCGTCTCTTCTGAGAGCAGAAGAGACCGTTTCCAACCCTCTGCCTCAGAGCAGACAGACTGCAGTCTGTTCTTCAGTGAGCTCTCCAGGCCACTCTGTCTCCGTTTCTGTCTGTGCTGCTATAAACTGCAGCATCCTAGGTTGTGCGCCCCTCCGCAGCGCCCCCAGTCTTGCCTCTGGGTCAGGGCACGTCTCTGCCCTTTGTGCTTCTTAAACTGCCAGCGGCTCACAGTTCACATGTGCGACCCTGCTGCTCCAGGTTTCTGCCCCGGGGGCTGCCCTAAAGTCCTTTCCTCGCTGCTACCGGTCTGCGAGTCTGTGCCCCGTCCCCCACGAGCGAGGCTGTCGCTCAGCAACGGTGTAGGATCCCCACGGCCAGGCTCCCTCCCGCTGCCATTTATCCTCAGATATCTGCCAGTGGAATCACGGCTCCCCGTTTGGTAACCTCGAAACCAACCGCCTGCGATATTCTGCTTGTAGAGATCCAGATCTTCTTACATCTCAGGCTGATTTCGTGGGTGCTCAGAGTGGTCTGGTAGATTTCCAGCTCAATTCCGGGGACCAGTTGAAATAGGGTCCCCTACTCCTCCACCATCTTTCCTTCCTCCCAGCCCATATTAAATTTTAATTAATTCATTCACTTAAATTATCATCAAGACTCTTCCTTCAGAAATAGATTTATATAAACACGATATTGAATAAGGAAAAATGTGCATGTTATTAGTTGAAATATCCTTTTACTTTCAAAAGGCATTTTGGCACATACCCTTGTGCCAGAGAGGGTTAAAGAAGAGTGATTTCACTGTTCCTTACAGCCAGTAACACTTGTGACCACGTAATAAAATACTTGATGGTTGGGATTCCAGCTCTATAATTCCAATTGTTCCAGAAGCTCAGTGCCACAAGTCATTGTATCTCACCGTCATTAGGTATGTATTGCCTTTCTAGTCCATGTCCTAGGAATAAAACCTGACAACTCTGGTGCTCCAAGGACCAAAGGGTTTTCATCCGATTAAGCCCCAGCAGTTGGTTTTGGTCTTGTTATTCAGATATAAGTGAATATTAACACCAAAGAAATGTAGGGAGCTTATACCAGGGATCTGGAGTTATGAGATGAAGATTTTAGACTTTCTTCCATCATTTATATACTATTTGGCACTGAAAATATTGATAAAATTTCCTAATTCTTCATCTATGAAATGGGGTTAATAATTAATAATAAACATTTTTTAAAGAAGACCTCAAATAGTGATGCAACTGTATAAAAAAACAGATAGCCCAATCTGATATGTTATTGAAAAAACAATTTTTTAAACAAAGGAGAATATAAGAGAAGAAACAGAGAAAATCCTGGACACTCCACATGCTCAGAATAAATCCTATATTCTCAGAAACTACAACCAAGTTTCCTTAGCGAGTATAATATGGTTCTAAACTTCTGTTGTTGTCAAGAGAATATTGGAAATCCAACAAGAGAAGAAAGAATTTTGGACTAGCTAGTTCATTGACCATTTCATCTTTCTGCATCTGTTTTCAAGTCTGAAAACTGAGGAGTTTGAAACCAAATTATCTCTAAATTACTTTCCAGTTACAACTTTGGTAATTTTCAAAGTATTTAACACATACCCTCCACCTTTTGTACTAATCAACACCAACAAACATACAAATTTCTCTTACCCAGAAAGTTCAACACTTTCAGCACTTCATTCATATTTTGTAAATGCCCATTTTCAAAAATTTTAGCACCAAATTCTAAAAAACTCAGGACCTCATTTACATTTTGTAAATATCTATTGGTCAAAGTTGTGCAATATTCCCTTAACCAGACCATCTTTAAGTTAATTAATCATAAAGATAAAGTGGGAAAAAATGAGAGGTGAGGGCTCTGAGGATTAATATGTTGCATTTCTGATTTAATTGTCAAGGTCTAAATAACACATAAGAAAATCTTGGCAGTGTGATGTAATAGTCCAGGTAATTGCAGCATTTTGGAAATATAAACCAAATTGATTTTCAATTAATAAATGGTAGGAGCACTATTATAGCAGTGACAGCTTGTTAGCTTATTGCTCAAATGAAATGTCTATTTTTAATATATCATCTGCAAAGCAGATAGATCGCTAATCCTAATCTACTGAAGGTTGTGTAATATTTTCTCCCATAGAGGAAAAGAATGTTGGGAGGAAAATAAAATGAGCTATATGTAAAAATATAGCTCAGTGACAGCTATCCCTGGCATTGTAGACGGCGATTGTCTTGAATGACCAGAATCAACAATCACATTGCAGACTGCAGCGGCTGTTGCCAAGAATAGATTTACTATAACATTAGCTCAATACTCAGGTCTGACACAGGTGCCAGTGAGCCCTGCCGCTAAGAGAAGGGCAGCCGTGGAGAAGCCTGCCTGTATAATCCTCCCTAGAAAGCAACTCCCCTCAAATGATGATTGAATAAATAAAAGAATAAAACCTAATTCTTGTTTTAAAGATATCAGAAGTTCATCTCAACCCTACATTAAGTCAGAAATAGGTTTTAGATATGGGATCTGTTCGTTTCTGTGCCATTTTTTTTTCTGAAAGCATACATATTTACTTAAATAACTTCCTTCCCAAATTGTATATTAATTCCCAAAATGTGTTTTTTACATCTTTCTCCACTCTAGGGAGTTATTTGGCAACAATATTATTGTAAATGTTAAAGGTAAGAGTTATATTCCTTTGAGTGTTTAATCTTCACTATTAATCAACCATCCTCATTTTCAACCAGTCTCTCTCTATCCCCCTCCACCCAGATCAGCAGTTTTATTTCTGCCTAACAAGCCCCCTGCCATCAATTGTATTACAGTGACAATAACAGAAAAGAGCCTAGAATGTAGGGTGAAAGCATTGATATAGTAACATTCTTCTGACTTTCTTGTCAACACTTGGGATTTCTAGAAATAATACAGCACACATGTTTTCTCTGAATTTCTCTATTCTTTGGAAAGATCAGATTGAGGTCTTAGGAAGGCAAAAGTTTTAGGCTTTCAAGTTATATAGAACTTGGATTCAAACGCAGGATTCATCCCTTTCTAGCTGTGTGACATCAAGTGAGTTGTTTAACCTAAACCTTAGACTACTTATCTATAAAATGGGCAAATGAACTGGACGTATTCTCCAAGAATCACGAGGGTCACGTGATAGAATATGTGAAACTATAGAACACAATGAATTGTTGGCACATAGAAACACTCCATAAATGGTATTATGTTTAATACGGTTATGTTATGCATTATATTCATTGTTTAAAATTTCTCCTATATTTCTTTTTCATATTCACTCATACATATCTACAAAGAAAACAGATTATAAAGCTAAATGTAGTGCACATACATATGAAAAATTTGGCATTTAAAATATAATTTTCATTGTTTTGTAATTTAATTTTTCTAGAAATTTATTTTTATGGTATTTTGCAAAAGTATCAGTCCACAATGGATGGGGCAGAGTGACCTGGGGAAAACGCACTGATCTTTCATCACAAATAGCCGTAGGGGCTCTGCCAAGAACAGGACATCTTTTACCTTAAGGTCAGCGCAAATACCTCGGCTGTTGTGAGGCTGAGGACCAGCATTTCTAACAAACTCCAGGTGAAGCTGATGCTGCTCAGAGGAATACACTCTAAGTGGTAAAATATTAGAGGACTCAGGCTAAACTGCAGAACTTCTGACCCATTTATAGTTAGTAAACAACTGTGTTGGTCACCCTAAATAAACTCTACTAGTCAGGGCGCCTGGGTGACTCAGTCAGTTGAGCATCCAGCTCTTGGTTTCAGCTCAGGTCACGATCTCCTGGGCGGTGAGATCAAGCCCCACCTCAGGCTCCCCGCTCAGCACAAAATCTGCTTGGCATTCTCTCTCTCTCCCTCTCTTTCTGCCCCAAACCCCACTTGTGTGTGTTCTCTCTCTCTCCCAAATAAATAAGTAAATCTTAAAAAAAAAAAAAAAACAACTCTATGGTCACCTTACATCGATTGAGCATACTGATGAAGTATATATAAAATTCAATTAGGAGAAGTGAAAATGTTTGTGTTATCTAAATTGCCTTAATATTTATCAGTATTTGTAGAAACATTTGCAATGTAATTATGCCAGAATGCCTTTAGTCTTGATGTAACATGATCTTGGCTCCCTGTCAAATGTAAAGGTATTCTTCAAAAGGCAAGGAAAAGAACTTTGGAATGCTAATCTTTCCTGGGGCAGAGGCCAGTTATTGTGTCACCGTGAAGTTTCCCTGTTGTACCTAGAGCACTTGTAAAGCCTCCTTGTGAATAAGAGAGATGGGAAGTCTCTGGGATGTTTGCCTCCTACATGTTGTGGAGAGAGTGGGAAGAGAAATGTCACTGAACTCAGATTTGGTTAAAAATGCCTGTGGTAAATAAAGTAAATTCCATGCAAAGACAAATGAATTGGTGAGGATGGTGAACATGGGAAGAGATGCCTGGTTAAAAGTACAATGAACAGAGAACCACCGGCATCTAATTTCTAGATAGAAATGTGCCTCTCATCAAATCAAAACTCCTCCATAGTGAGACTGTCAGGATTTTTACCTGGGTACTGCTGACTCAAATGCTCTTCCCCATCTTTCCTTCTCTGCCCTGTCCATCTAGCTGACAATCATTGCTTTTGAAATGAATAATTAATCCCTACCTCAAAATATATTTTCAAATTTCTCTTTGAGTTCCAATTAATTCTCTTGTGCAGAATACTGTCCCCCACCAAAGATCATTTTATTCCTCTATCAAATCTCTGCTGACTAATAAAACTATTATATGAAGACCTTTGTCCAAGCATTTGAGGCTAATAGAGTCTATGAAATTTCCTTCTAGTTACGTGAATCTTCAGGCTTTTGTGGATATGTTGGTAAAATTATGAGTTTCTATGTACTTGTCATGTGTTAGTATTTTTCTTTGAGCAATCTGAGTGACAGGAGAATCAAAAGACTTTCAGAGACAGCCTCTGATCTTTCAATTTCTTAAAATCTCTCATAACATTTAATTTGCCACGTACTAAACGAATGTTGCTTATTTGTGCATCCAGAACAAGTATTTTCTAGAATTTTGTTTTGTTTTTCTTTTGAGTGAACACACTAAAATAATAAAAATGACTGTTAGAAAATGAAAAAAAATAGCATATTTACTCCCCAGCTTTCTATTATGATTAATTATCAACATTCAGGGAAATTTATTTTATTGAAATATTTACAACATATCTATAATGTGTTTGCTTTCTGTTAATCAATTATGGCCCAGAATAATTAATTACTCTAAAATTGTTACCTATTGCCTTTCATGTGCTCAACATTATACCAAACATCGTACTAGGACATGCCTTGTGAAGCCCACAGTTTGCAGGGAAAGACGCAATTATAATAATCTAATGTTAAGGACTAGTAAAGATACAATATCTTTTTGTTAATTAAAATACCAAGGAAGGGTTCACAGCGGACGAAATATGAGTTTTGTAGCATCGAATAAGAGTATATGATCTGGAGTCAAATAGACCTGAGTTGCGTCATAGGTCAGCTGTGTACTCTTGGATAAATTTAACCTCCCGAGGCTTTTATTTGCTCATCTGTAAAATAAGTGTTGTTGGGCTTATTGTAAAGTCTAAGCTGGAGCACACAGGATGAGAGCCAAGGAGGGAGAGGCCACATCGCCCTCATTATCCTGGCCTTGCTGAGAGTTCAGATTTCATTCTCAGTGCAAAGGGAATACACTGGAAAAGTATAAGCCAGGAACTAACAAGATGTGATTTATTTACTTTTAAGGAGATCACTCTGGTTGCAGTGTGGACAATATTAGCATAGAGGAAGGGTGGGCCGTGGAGTGTTGAGGCGTGAGGTCCAGGCGAGAAGGACACCTGCACACCTGGAGAAACTGAAAATGAAGTTAAGTCAGGGGTTGCTAACATAGTTTAGGGAAGCATAGTGTGACTGGGCCAACACTGAGTGGAAGGGAGAGAAAAAGATGGCGCTGAGAGAGTCTATTTAGACGGAAATATAAAAATAAAAACAATATTTATAGATGGAGAAATATAGTGGGACAACATTCACACAGCAAGGGCTTTCAGTATATATATAAAAACAAAACAAAACATGGAATTTGACCTAAGAAAAATAAGTATAGGATATGAAGTCAAACATTTTGATGATATTTTTCAGAGAGAAAATGGCAGTTTTTGAGGATTCAGTCTATATTATTGGATATATTTCCTCTATCTAGATACCTGAAGGCAGAAGCGATCATTTATAATTAATTGTGTATAGGAAGCAACATATTTACTTAAACACCAAATATTAATTGCTTTCTATCTTTTTTACTGTTCTAAAGTAAAATGTGTATGCTCTGATCAATGATTAAATTGAAAGGCTTTTAGCGTATCTCTCAGAATGAGGTTTTATGAACAATCAAAATGTTACATGCCCGGTATGAAAATTCTGACAGAACAATTTTTCTTAAACAACCTATAATTTTTGGTGAAACAGTGCCTGAGAATTGGCAAATATTTTATTTGAATCTTCAGTAAGTTTGGGCTTATTCTTGTCACAGTAACTTATTGTATCTTTTAGATGTATCATCACCTTGAAAAGAAAAATGTATTTTTTAAAAATATGAACTCCATAAAGTCTGGCAAAGTTCCATGAGAATTAACCAGGTATGTCCAGGCAATTGCCATTTGGAGGTAAGTCCAGTCAGCTGTCATGGTCCTGTGCCTGCATATACCCGTGGGTAGACTCCAGGAGGCTACCATTTATTGAGCACCTGCTGTGAGATGATGTCATGGTATGTGAGGTGATGTCATGGTAATCCCAGGTTTATAGCAAGAAATAAACCTATGTGGACATTAGACAAAAACTCCTGCCTTCGTGGAGCTTATAATTAGGAAACAATTATTTACTAAGGTTAAATAACAATATTCTTGCTCATACATAAGGCATATGTGAATTATATAAATTATTTGAATTTAAATTACTTTAATTTTCAATTAGTGGTAGAGATTCTTAATCAACTTTAACCTCTATGTAGGAATTGATGACTACATCAAGTATATAGTAATACTCCTGGACCTATAACCTTGCTCATTGTTACACATGAGGACTGGGAGTGCCAATCAAACTTTTTAATTAAATTTTAGGGTTCTTCTCTCATACGTAATTATCACAAATATTAGGAGATATCTATGGTTTGTTGGTTGATTATTTTGCCATGTTTTAATTCTTATTCATAGACGCATCAATAAGCACTTCAAAATGATTGTTAATGGATTTTAAAGTTATGACTTATGTGAAGCCATGAAACTAAGTTTAACTATAATCTCGAACACCTATAATGAGTTCCTTCAGAAAATTCTCTTGTAAGCTCACGTTTTTCTTGGTTATTTGAAGAAAAATGCCTTAAATCCTTCTTATTCTGCTCCAATGAGAATATGACCAAATGAAATAAGACCCCTGGATAATAATGTACATTTCAGCCGCAATTCATAGAGTGTTTTATAACAGTACCTTCTAGAAGTACATAAAGCAAACACTGAACTATGTAGCAATCAGCTAAAAGCCTGATTAAGCAAGCAATGTTTAAGCAAACATTTCAAACACTTGAGATTGATTCCTAAGTTTCTAAGCACAAGAGTGGCCTTTTTTTTTTTCTAACCACAAACAATAAGCCCACAGAAACAGAATTAAATCTCAAATGCAAAAGCAGGACTTCAGATATAACTGAAAAGCAAGAGTGAGTCACAATTCCAGCAATCTAAGCAATGATACACATAATTTCAAAGTCAGACCTCTGGTTTGGAGATCACCAGTACCTCTAAAGTACCATATGTGTACTACAGGTACTATATGTCCAGTATATATGCAGGTAGGGCTGTCCTGAGAGAGTGAGGTAGGAATGGGTACCTAAATATACCAAGAAACTAGAGAATGCACTTTCCTTTTATTTTATCTCTAGTTCCGAGAAACGTAATTAGGTACTTGAAGTTTATAGAGATGTATTCTGAGTAAAAATAATAATAATAAAAAAATAGATACATCCTCATCTTATTAACTGCTAAAGTTAATATATTTACTTACCTACAACACACTCAGAACCACACACACACACACACACACACACACACACACACACACACACACTGAAAGGGTTCATGTCCCTTTTGTGTCCCTTTATTGTTGCCTTGTAGAGATATAATTTGAATTGTCTCAGTACATTTCCTTTAACAGCTTAAATTAATTGAAATAATTGTTATTCAAACTGTGAATTAGGGACGGGATAGCACCTCTCCAAAAGCAGGACAGTAACTACTTCAAAGGCAATATATTAAGAAATGGTTTGGTAGCATCCTCATTAATTAGCATCAGTGTAAGCATCCCACCTACAGCAATAAGAGTTGATACTTAGTTTCCCATGTGCTAGGATTGTGCTAAAGGCTTTGAAGTCAAAGAATTCACTTAATTCTTATAAGAGCCCCATTAGTCACCAATGCTTGATAGATGTTAAGTTCATTGTCCAACATTACGGAACTAGTAAGGAGCAGTATCTGAATGCAGATTTAGGCAATGATTAGAGAACCTCTAATCACTACCCCACACGTGTGAATTTGATATTCTTAATCATAGGGTAAGCATATAATATCAGTTTCTTCTTTTTTTTTGTTTTATAATTTTTTTAAATATTTTTTCAATTATTTTTTTAAAGATTTTATTTATTTATTTGAGAGAGAGAGAATGAGAGATAGAGAGCATGAGAGGGAAGAGGTTCAGAGGGAGAAGCAGACTCCCTGATCATCAGGGAGCCCGATGTAGGACTCGATCCTGGGACTCCAGGATCATGACCTGAGCCGAAGGCAGTCGCTTAACCAACTGAGCCACCCAGGCACCCATTTTTTCAATTATTTGAGAGAGAGAATGAGATAGAGAGAGAGCATGAGAGGGGGGAGGGTCAGAGGGAGAAGCAGACTCCCTGCTGAGCAGGGAGCCCGATGCGGGACTCGATCCCGGGACTCCAGGATCATGACCTGAGCTGAAGGCAGTCGCTTAACCAACTGAGCCACCCAGGCGCCCTCGTTTTATCTTTTTAACTTGGATCTTGTAACCAAATTAAGAAAACCATTTACAATTTTTGTTATTGCTGACAGATTACTTGTTCACATTCAAAATGAACTTGTCGGTTGGGACATCACAGGAATCATTCAAAAACCAATTATCATTACTATCAGAAATGTAAATCCATTGCCCAGAGAAGAATACTTTGGATGAAGGAATACACAGGGTTGTTTAAAAGTATCCATTGTAACCCTTCTCCTTCTTGAAGGAGACTGTGTGATAAGGATATATCCTTGATATTGGTGATGGTTGGATAGTCTCCATGGCCAATTGTTTTTAAATAGTAAGGATTAAAATTCTGTACCAGCTGAAGTTTCCAGATGGTGTATAAAACAGGAAGCCAAAGACAGGCTGTCTCCAGAACGTATCCTTGAGGTAGCTGCATGAGAACAGAATTGCTTGAAAATGGTAGTGGCATCACTGATGATAAACAAAGTATGTCTGGACCCATGGGGCCAATAACATAAATAGGAGAGCTAAGAATAATAGATTCAACCATCTGATGAGGGTATCTTCAAAGCTCAGAATAATTTGTGAATTTACAAAATTATATGTTAAATTTGAAAAATCCTAAATCCAAATAAAATAAACAAATAAGCAACCTCCTCCTATAACATTCGTATATAATGTTTCACAGAAGGTTAAGACTGAACGGACCATAGAGTTTATCTATTCTATGCCCTCACTTTACAGATGAACAAACTAATTGAAAGCCTGACCTGAATTCAGCATTATAAGTCCAATTCATTAATTACACTGCTGTGATATTGGATCTATATTAAGATATATATATGTGGCTTTTGTCCCTATTTCTGGCACAGAGCTCCCCAAATCCTTGGAATTTCCTAAGTGAAGAGAGTGATAAAAGTACCACTTGTTATGTCTAAGGTGGCCTTGGAAAAGCAAGTAGTTAACATAAGGATGGGGCTGTTGCCAGGGGATCCAAAAAGTTGATTATAAGTTTGGATCTTTCAGTCCCATCTCCCCACACACACCCTCCAGATAGAGGGTCTGGAGGTGGAATCAATAACCAGTGGTCAATGATTTAATCAGTCATGCCTATATAATGTAAACTCCATAATAACCCAAAATGATGGGGTTCAGTGAACACGTGGAGATTCAGGGAGAGTGGGGTTTCATATCCCTTCCCCATACATTGCCCTATGCATGTCTTCTATCTGGCTATTCCAGAGTTATATCCTTTCATAATGAACCAGTGATCTAGTAAGAAAAATGTTTCTTTGAGTTCTGTGAGCTACTCTAGCAAATTAATTAAACCCAAGAAAGGGTGATAGAAACTTCAGTCTATAACCTGTTGGTCAGAAGCACAGTTAACAACCTATAATTGGACTGGCCTCTGAGGCATGTGTATGGAGGACCGTTTTGTGGGACTGAGCCCTTAACCTGTGGGATCTGACACTATCATCAGGTAGATAGTGTAAGAATTGGGTTGAATTGTAGACAGACACAGCTGGTGTCTGAGGATTACTTGTTGATATAGAGAAAACTCCCTCCCCATTCACATTGAAGTTAGGTACAGAACTTTTCATTGCAAATTAGGAAATGGGTAAATGTAGCAGTCTATTTCTTCCTTTTTAGTATTCATGTAATGTTGATTAGAAAAATGGCTACCAAGTTATCCATCAAATGCCCTAGAATCTTAGTATAATACTAAAAATTTATGTAGTAATAACACAAAATTTTAAAAAATAAACATGGTGAGAATCAGCTTATTTGATTTCCCTCCAGTTAGAATTTCATAGGGATTATAAAACTGATAAGAAAAAAATATTAGAAAGGAAGGGAAATGGGTGCCTGGGTGGCTCAGATGGTTAAGCGTCTGCCTTCGGCTCAGGTCATGATCCCAGGGTCGTGGGATCAAGTCCCGCATTGGGCTCCCTGCTCAGCGGGGTCCCTGCTTCTCCCTCTGCTTCTCTCTCTCTCTCTCTCCCTCTGTCTCTCATGAATGAATAAATAAAATCTTTAAAAAAAAAAGAAAGGAAGGGAAATGAAAGTACAGCCAACTCAAGAATAACTTGTTCTTTTCATTTTTAAATAATATCTAAAGATGGAATAAAGAGTCCATAGATACACTTCACTCACTTTACCCTAATGTCAACATCTTACATAACCATCATACAATTATCAACTCCAAGAACTTAATATTGGTACTATTCTATTAACTATTGTAGATTTTATCTAATACTTCCTTCAGTTCTGGAATTAATCCAGAATGCCATTGCAATTAGTTGCCATGTCTCTTTCAGTCGGTGACAATTCCTAAGTATTTCTTTGTCCTTGACACTTTTGAAGAATACTGGTCAGCTACTTTGCAAAATGTTCCCCAATTTGGGTTTCTCTGAGGCTTTCTTATGATGAGAATGAAGTTATGACATTTTGGCAAGCATACCACAGAGGTCACATGCCCTTGAGAGAAGTCATGGTATCATATCAGAAGTACAAATTGTTCCTATGTCTTACTATTGGGATATAATCTTGATCATTTTGTTAAGGTGGTATTAGCCTGTTTTCTGCATTATAAGTTAATTTTTCCCTTTTTATTTATTTGATGGGGCATAATTTACATCTGTGATGGTTAATTTTATTTGTCAACTCAATTGGCCATGGTGTGCCCAGATTCAACATTATTTTTTAATGTGTCTGTGACAGTATTGCCAGATGAGACTACCATTTGCATTGGTGGACTGAGTAAAGCAGGTGGTTTTCTCTAATGTGGTTGGGTACCACTCAGTCAATTGAGGGCCCGAATAGAACAAAAGGCAGAAGAAGAAGGATTCACTTTTTTGTTTTGTTTTGTTTTGTTTTGTTTTGTTTTGTTTTGTTTTGTCTTACTGATTGGGCTGAGACACCTCATCTCATCTTTTCCAGCCCTTGGACTGGGATTTACATTATATGTTCCCCTGGTTCAAAGGCCTCTGAA
Organism: Zalophus californianus; assembly: GCF_009762305.2. Taxonomy (NCBI): domain Eukaryota; kingdom Metazoa; phylum Chordata; class Mammalia; order Carnivora; family Otariidae; genus Zalophus; species Zalophus californianus. The sequence continues at coordinate 47,225,322 of NC_045601.1, forward strand.
CTCAGGCTGACCTACACACTGGCTTTACTGGGTCTCCAGCTTGCAAATGGTAGATTATGGGACTTCTTTAGTCTCCATAATCACATGAGCCAATTCCTCATAATTAATATGGATAGATAGATAGATGATAGATAGATAGATAGATAAATGATAGATAGATAGATGATAGATAGATAGATAATAGATAGACAGATAGATGATAGATAATAGGTGATATCGATGGATATAGGTATAGATACATAGATAGATCTACTAGTTCTGTTTCTCTGTATAATTCTGACTAATACAGAGGGTATGTAGCATCCTGTTTCTCCTTAAACTTTTCCACAAATTTTACCATTCATCTGGAGATCTTGCCTGCATCACTTACTGCCATAATATTCTAATGGTGATTTTCTGTTTCCTTCATTCCTTCTACATTCATTAAGTTGAATTATACTGAAAGGAAAAACTCTTCCTTCTCCCCAGTCTATTTATTTATTCAATATCCATTTATATCAGTAAGACTCAAGATATTTATTTTATTATATAAAATGAGACTTTTACAAAAGAAATATAGAAGGAATAAGACAAGATGGATCTGGCATGACAAAGAGAAGGGTAAGGGTCAGGTTGCACCACTAGGGAGAATGGCCAGAGAAGCTTCATTGTGCAGGTGGTAATTGAGCGGAGATTTGAAGTAATGAGAAGCTAGCAGTTGGCTGGCTGTTGAAAACTATTTCAAACAGAGAGAAAGGCTAGAGCAAAGGACTTATGGCATCATGTGTTGATGTTCCAACATGCTCTGGAACATCAAGGAAACCAATGTGGCTGGAACAGAGGAGCTTGGGACACCAAAGTGGATCAGCTCAGAGAAGTAAGAGAGGGTCTAATCATGTAAGACCTTGTATGCTTTGTAAGAATGCTGGCTTTCACTCTGAATGAAGCAGGAAGGCATGAGGATACACCTCTCCTGAGCAGAGGCGTATACAGGCTGGGTTAGTTTTGTGATTACTCTGGCAGCTCTGTCCAGAATATACTGATAGGTTTTGGAAAGGTAGGAAGGGTGATAGGAGAATGGTGAAAGAGGAAGGGGGGTCCTGTTAAGAAATTTTGCAGTAATCCTAACATGGCTCAGGTGAGGCAGATGCCATGGAAATGGGAGAAACTGATTAAGTTTGGGGTGTGTGCTAAAGCACATGCAACAAGATTTACAAACAGCTGGAATGCATGGTGTGAGAAGATAATACGGAAGTTTTTGTTAAAAGCATCCGAGTTGGCCTTACCTGAAAGGAAAAGCCTGAAAGAGGAACAAGACTGGAAGGAAGGACAGAATTCAGTTTTTAACATGCTGAGTTCAAGATTCCTATTTGTTATTGAGGTGAAATTGCCTGGCACGCCTTTGGATATATGAATCTGAAGTTCAGAGTAGAGATCAAGGCTAAAAGATACGCACTGGACAGGTTCAAGGAAAGAGCCCTGCAGCAAACTCAACATTTGAATGTATAAGGGAGATGAGGAGCAACTATTACATGGGGCTGAGCTGGAGAACCAGTAAATGAGGATAAAGTAGGGAATGTAGCTTTTGGCAAGCCAAGAGAACCAGTTGCGCCAGGGAAAGGCACTGATCAACTATGTTAATGCTGCTGATTGATCAGGTTAAAATGAGTGAGAATTGACCACTGGATTTAGCCATTTGGAGGTCAGTGTTAGTGAGGTACCTATAATTTAATAAAAAAGAAAATTTTTAAAAAAGAAATATAATAATTGGGAAAAATCAATACTATTGTTATTCAGTTGTTCAAATTGTCTCAGCTTTGGTCAGTGGGGGCTCTTTCAGTCTCCTCCTGCATGACCCTATATTTTTGTTTTTTGAGCACTTCCTTACTAAGTGATATTATTGTAAGAGGCTCCAAGAACATTTAGTGATTTGCTTGTCCCTTCCCTGGAGTCATCCACTTCTCCAAGAAGCCCGTTTCTTTAATTGATGAAAGATTTTTAGAAACCAAGATCTGGACATTAGGTATATTCATTGCTCCTGGATTGTTACTGCTTCTAGACTATCTTAGTGAGCAGAGAGAGCTAGGGAATTTTATATATATACATAGATAAAAATATATTTCTGTTTCTAGGTATGTGTGTGTGTGCATGCATACACAAGCATACACAAGCATGCATGTAGACACAAACATCTATGTAATTGTATCTATTTCTGTGTATTTATACACACACATGTGCATATATATATGTATTAGGTTTATGTAGAATTCCTCCTATTGTTATTTCTGACACTTATCCAACAGTTGGTACTTAGCTTCATTATCTACAAATACTTACTTATTTGTTATATGGGTAAAGTAGTTTCAGAATTGTTAGCACATACTACTGTGAGGAACAAGTTTTATCATCTAGAGTTCAGTATTTGTATACTATTCTTTTTAGCATCACACAGCCTTATAGTAGCCAGTGAAAATAGAGTTTTCCAAAATTACTCCTTTCTTTCCTATCTCCTTCTGTGTGTTAATATCATTTAACTGTACATAATTAGAGTCATTGTCACAATTTGGCTCTTCCCAACATCCTTGTTGATTTTTAAAAGTTTTTCAGACATTAAAATTCACTATTTTTGGCATTAACTTCTATGGGGATTGACATATACATAGAGTTCTTTACTCACTACCACAAACTCACACAGAGCCATTTCATAACTAATTTTTGACACCCCCTAAATTCCCTTTCTGCTGTTCCTTGTAGTACATCCTTCCATCACCAACCTCTGGTAACCACTGGTAACTACCACTATTACAATTTTGCCTTTTCCAAAATATCATACAATGGAATCCTAAAATGCAGCCTAATGGGTCCCGTTTCTTTCACTTAGTAAAATGTATTTAACAGGCATCTATGTTGTTGTCAATTGATAGCACTTTCCTTTGTATTGCTGAGGTATCCACTATGTAGATGTTTCAGAGTTCATATTCCATTCACCTATAGAAGGACATCTCGGCTGTTTCCAATTTTTGGTGATTATGAATAATGCTGCTATAAACTTCACATATAAACATTTTTGACAACATATGTGTTTATTTTATTTTCATCAATATCCAGGAGTAGCAGTACTGGGTTGTATGATTAGTTCTGTTTAACTTTATAATAGACTCTCCATACTGTTTGTTTTTTTCTTTCCAAAATAGCTATGTCATTTTGCATTCCTATCATCAGTGAATGAGAGTTCCAATACTTGGCATCCCAGCCAGCATTTGATAATGGCAGGGTTATGTTTGGTTGGTTGTTTTGTTTTGCCATTCTAACAGGTGCACAGTGGCAGCTCATTGTGATTTTAATTTCTAGTTCCCAAAGGCAAATAATGTTGAGCATATTTTCATATATTTATTTCCCATCCATGCATCTTTTTTGGTGAAGTTTTTGTTCAGAACTTCTCCCTATTTTTTTAGTTAGGTTGTTTGTTTTCTTATTGTTGATTTTTAAGAGTTCTTCATACATCTGAACATAGTCCTTTGTTAGATATATCATTTGAAAATATTTTTTTCCAGTCTGTATCTTATCTTTTCATTCTCTTGATGGTGACTTTGAGAGAGTGATAATTTTGTATTAAAAAAAGTCTCTTTTACTACTTTTTAAAATAGATCCTGCTTTGGGTATTGTACTTCAAAACTCTTTGCCTTAACGAATACATACAAATTATCACTTACATTTTTTTTCCTATAAGTATCATATTTTTATGTTTTTATTTAGACATCATTCATTTTGAGTTTTAATTTTTGTATCATGTATGAGCTATGCATTGAAGTTCAAATTTGGAAAATAGTTGACTAATATTTCCAATATCATTTTTTAAATACACTATCACTCTTCCATTTTATTACTTTTGCACTTTTGTCAAAAGTTAGTTGACTATATTAACTGACTATATGTGAGGATCCATTTACAAACCCTGTATCTTATCCCATTGATTCATGTGTCTATACTTTCACCAACAACACAGTGTCATTTTTTTCTTTCCCATTTTCATTTCTTCCCTCCTCCCCCAGTTTTTACCTGGGAATTTTTTTAAGATTTTATTTATTCATTTGAGACAGAGAGAGAGAGAGGGAGAGAGAGAGAGAGAGTGAGCAGCAGGGGGGAAAGGCAGAGGACAAGGGAGAAGCAGACTCCCCTCAGAGCAGGGAGCCCAATGCTAGGCTTGATCCCAGGACCTGGAGATCATGACTTGAGCTGAAGGCAGACGCTTAACCATCTGAGCCACCCAGGCACTCCTCTGGGAATTTTTTCTTAATATTCTTTTGGAAATGTAAGTTTCTGCTATCTGATGATTAATTTAAAGTTCTTTTTTGCTCTCTGAATGTTTCATGTATAAACAGAAACATAATATGTTTTTGTTTCAGGAACGTACTGTATTCTCTTATCTCTCAAATTATTTTCTTAGTTTTCTTCTGTTCTTTTCATTTTTTATTTCCACAATTTTTCAGTTTGCTTGCTTTCTTCTCTGTCTTTTATGTTGGAGATTTTTTTTTTTCAAATTTCTAATGATTACTGTCGGTTCATATTTAAGGGTGACATACTGAAAAGTAGATTGGGATTCAATATGTGATAATTAAGGCTTGGAAATTGGTGAGCCTCACTGCAGGGTAGTTTGGAGAAACTTGGTCCTTTTTTGGGGGGTCTTTTCTCTTGTTACCTGTCACTTTCATCTGAAAGAAATTCCTTATCTGCAAGCTGGGATTGGGTGAGTGTTAAGCATGGTTGCTAGAATTCTAGGGCCTGAGAAGAGAAAGTTGGAGGGTGGTTCTCTCTTCTCATAAGTAGATTTGTGTCACCCCCACCCTCAAAGTGTACCTGATATCCCTAAGTCCAGAGCCAGTCTGTATGTTTCAGGTTCTCCAGAGAGTAATCGCCAGCCCTCTGCAGAGGCTCAGAAGAGGAAGTCTCTCTCTGGCTATTTGGGATAAGAAAGGATGGATGGTTAGGGTGCCTGGCTGGTTCAGTCAGGAGAACATGCAACTCCTGATCTCCCAGTAGTGGGTTCAAGCCTCACGTTGGAGGTAGAGATTATAAAAAAAAAAAAAAAAAAAAAAAAAAAAAGATGGGTGGATCAATTTAACAGTTCTTTTAAACATTTATAACATTTTTCATTTGTAATTTGCTTTGCACTTCTGTTTTCAGAGCTACCTGTTGCCTTTGATATCTGAGTTACCATGAGTACAATCATTTTGTTTCTTGTGAGCTTTATACACATACTGTCCCAAGTTTTAGCTTTCTCTGGTCTGCTAGGTCAATTATCAATGGCTTTCCAGTTCCAAAATGTTAACATAAATCATTCTTTCCTCTCATCTTTTTGTTTTTGTGAGGTTTTGCTTTTTTATTTATTTACTATCCTTTCTTTGAATTTTTGAGAAGAAATGGAGATGAATGCATAATTCTATTTCAGCAATCATGAAAATGCACTTTTTAAATGTCTTACTGCAAGGAGACAGTGTCTTAAATAGAGTACCTTTTAGTAAACCACCAATATTGAGTAATTTGAGCCCTCCAAAATTTTTCTTTGTCAAAGTAATTCTGGCTATTTTAGTCCCTTGTTTTTCCATATAAATTTTAGAATCAGCTTGATGATTATTCCAGAAAAAAAAAGCAAAACGAAAAACCCCAACCTGTTGTGATTTCCATTGGGATTGTATTGAATCTATAGATAAAACTGTGGTGAACTGACATTTTAACAGCACTGCGTTTTCCAATCCAGGAACACAGTATCTAGAAACATAGCATATCTCTTGGTTTATTTAGGTCTTTTTATTTATTTCTTCAGTATTTGGTAGTTCTTCAGCATACAGATACTGCAGTTTTTAAAAGATTTTTTCAGTTTCAAATTCCCATTGTTTATATTTATCATATAGAAGCAAGATAAATTTGAACTTATTAACTTTGTATCTTTCAACTTGGAGAAAAATACTGAAGTCTCCAACTATAATTTTAGATTTGTCTATTTCTCTTTTTAGATCTATTAGTTTTCACTTTATTTATTTTGAACTCAGATGGTAAGTATGTATACATCTAAGATTGTTATGTCTTCTTGGAGAATTGCTCCTTGTTCATTGTATAATGACTTGTTACCCCAACACTTTCATTGTTCTGAAGTCTATTTTCTCTGATATTATAAAAAAAAAATCCAGCTTTTTTTTGGTTAGTGTTTGTATGATGTGTTAGGGGTCCACAAGATGATTCTCAGGCTCAGTGATTGACTAGAAGAACCCACAGGACTCATAAGTTTTGTGATCATTGTTATAATTTATTACTAAAAGAATGCAGTGTAAATCAGAGAAGGAAAAGTCACATAAGGTGAAGTCCTGATGAAACCAGGTGCAAGCTTCCAAGTGGCCCTTCCCAGTGGATTCACACGAGATATTCTTAATTCCTCCAACAATGATGTCTAACAACATGTGCAAAGAGGTTCCAACCAGGAAATTTCATACAATCCAAGTTTTCCAGGATTTCACTGGATATCTGTCTTGTAGGCCTATAGTACCTATGTGAATGATCTTATTTCCTCAAGATCTAAAACCCCAGAGCAAAAGTCGACATTTACCATAAAACACATTTTTAACATAAACTATGTGAACAGACTAATTCAGCAAAGCCCAGTGTCTTAGAGATGCAATAGTACCCTTATCAGACAGAACATTCCAAGAGCTAAGCTCCCAGGAGCCAGAAAAAGGCCAATCATGAAAATAAGCCTTTCTTCTGGATGTGCAGGGTTCGAGCAATGCAGACCTGCTGCATTAACCCTTTCCCATACATAGGATATAACTTTTTCCATCCTTTTCAATTTAGCTGATCTATATCTTGATTATTTAAATGGGTTTTCTTTAGAGAGCAAATACTTAGATCTTGCCTTTTTTTATCCAATATGGAAATCTCTCTATTTTAACTGTTGCGTTTAGACTGTTCATTGTTAATGTGATTATTGATATAGTGGGGTTAAAATTTATCATCTTAAGCAAGACTTTTTAACCAGGAATATGATGACACTTGGTGATTCAGCAAGAACTTCAAAGACTTCTGCAAACCTAAGGAAATTATATATAAAATTTTGTGTGGGGGTTGCCTGGGTGGCTCAGTCAGTTAAGCCTCTGCCTTTGGCTCAGGTCATGATCTCTGGGTCCAGAGATCAAGCCCCATGTTGGGGTCTCTGCTCAGTGAGGAGTCTGCTTCTCCCTGTCAATCTCCCTCTGTGCTTCCCCCTCCCTTTCTCTTTCAAATAAATAAATAAAAGCTTTAAAAAATTTTTTTGTGTGTGTGTCCATATGTTTGAACGCAATTTTTGTGACAGGAACCAAGAATTCATCAGACTCTCATATATACCTGTGACATGTTTTTCCTCACCAAAAAATAGTATTTAAGAAGATAGGGGCAGCAACATAATAATAAATACCATTTTCTGAGTGCATATCTGTGAGCCAGTGCTGTTGTAAGAGATTTGTATTTATCAATTTATCAATTGATAAATACAAATCAATTTTTTAAAATATTTTATTTCTTTATTTGACAGAGAGAGAGATAGCAAGAGCAGGAACACAAGCAGGGAGAGTGGGAGAAGGAGAAGCAGGCTTCCCGTGGAGCAGGGAGCCTGATGCAGGGCTCGATCCCAGGACCCTGGGATCATGACCTGAGCTGAAGGCAGACACTCAACGACTGAGCCACCCAGGCGCCCCAATACAAATCAATTTATCACTTTATCAATCAATTTATCATTTCTAATCTTCCTAACTATCCTGTAAGGAAGTTACTATTATCCTCATTTTGTAGATGAAGAGATTGAGAGGTTAAACAATTTGCCTGGGTACAGAGCTAGTAAGTGGTTGAGTGGATGTCCTATCCAGGCTGACTAGCCCTAGGAAGTATCCTGGAAAATACACTGTGCTACCAGTCACAACGCTCTCACAAACACTGAGATTCTAAGTCTGTCCACATCAACACCAGCAACAAAACATCATCTTCCACTGATTTTCATTGACAAATAACTGCAGAAAACAGTAAATTTTACACTTTGGTAGCCAATTGTCAACTAGTTGATAAATAAATAGAAAACTGACTAGGGGTTTTAGAAGCTCGCAGGCATTGTTTCAAATATGAGAAACACAGATCTAGTTAGTAATATTAAGTTAATATGGATTTTGCTATTTGAGCTTTTTTGACATAACCTTTTGTACCTTTCTCCGGTGCAATTTTAGGGCTGAATAATATCTAACTGAACTAACATTTAAGCATGTTATTGCTTTAAGACTATAAAAAAATATAAATGTTTGTGGAATTTCTATTCCACTTTACAAATACAGGGGATGTATTCTCTAAAAGCCATAGACCAAATTATATGTAAGATCTCCCTTCTGAACAAGAAGAAATTATCTGCAATATGTGAAATAAGAGCATTTCACAACAGTGGAGAAGACAACAAAACAGCCCTGAGATGAAGCATGTTCAGTAAGATAGAGGATAGTAAAGAGTCCAGTGTAACTGGGAGTTATGTGAGTGATGAATTTAGTGGAGATGATCCAAGCACTGAAATGGATCTTGCAAATCCTTGTAATCGTTTCGAGTTTTGTTCTGAATAAAATGGATCAATCTCACAGCTGAGTCTCTCTGGGGTAAATGTAGAAGCAGGGATGCCAGTAAGGGATGTTTTACAATAACCCAGACAAGAGAAGACCCTGACCACCAGTATAACAGTAGTATAGATGATGATGGATGTTTCAAATCTAGAAATATTCTGAAGGTAGAGAAAGCAGCATTTACTTTTGGAAGGGACATATGGTAGGAGAAAGGAAAGGAGTCAAAAATGACTCAGGGGTACCTGGGTGGCTCAGTTGCTTAAGCATCTGCCTTAGGCTCAGGTCATGATCTCAGGGTCCTGGGATAAAGCCGCACATCGGGCTCACTGCTGAGCGGGGAGTCTGTTTCTCTCTCTCCCTCTGCCCTTACCCCCTGCTGTTGTATTCTCTCTCTCTCTCTCTCTCTCTCTCTCAATTAAATAAATAAAAAATCTTTAAAAAAATGACTCAAGTTTTTGATCTAAGGAATTGGAAGAACAACTTACCTATAACTCAGATTGGAAAAGTGTGAGTGGAAAAAAATTCACAGGGAAGATTAAGAGTTCAGTTTGGGGCATGTTGAATTTGAGGTATCAATTATACACCCAGTAGGAAATGTTGAGTAATCATATATGAATAAATGAATAATACTCTTATATGAGATAAGGCAAAGAATCTGTAAAGTTTTTGTGAAAAATAAACTGTTTTTTGGTCAATTTCTTAGAGGCACTATTAACTTGATATGTCTATTACATACTTCTAGGTTCTGGGAATACATTAGTGAAAAAAAGGCATAAACCTCTGTTTTCATGAAGATTACATTCTAGTGGAGAGAGATAGAAACTTTAAAAATTAAATAAGGAAAATATATAATAAGTTAGAAGGTAATGTATGCTTTGAGAAAAAAAGGTATGAAAGGCTGGGAAGTACTGGATGTGGCAGCAAGCCGAGAGCGGGTGCTGTCGCTGAAATGACTACCGTATGCCTCACAAACAATGGCTGTTCAGAATATCCAGACAGTCATATAATACTTAGAGGAGCTTTCTCAGAAGTTGCAATATTTGTGAAGCACTTGAAGCAGGAGATTGTGAGCATCACTTACAACATTTAATTCAACCTTGAAGGACATTTCCAATGGAAGGACTCTATAGACGTATCTGACACCACAGATTACACTGAGATACACAAGATCTGTTCAGATCCATTGAATGCCATCATTCATACTCCCATCATTCATGTTCAGCTCCCGCTTGTGTCCTGGTGAGGGAAGGGAGTCTTGCTTTTCAGCTAGTATCATCAAGATTTCATATGTCCCCAGGAGAGGAAAAGATGGAAAGAGGAAGATGAGGGGAAAATAAGAGGTTTGGAGAAGGAAAAATTAGGACGGTAGAAAATAGAGAGGAAGAGTCATACATTCTAAAGCATCATTGAAGACCTAAGCTGAAAAATCTGAGGATGGTAATAATTCACATGGATTGAGCATTTATTGTTCGACAAGAATTATGCTAAGTGCTGTACACTCATTAACTCATTTAATCTTCATAACAACTCTAAGAAATAGATACCATTTTGATCTATATTTTACAGGTACAGAAAGCAGAGCTTGTGATCTTTAAATAGCCTGTGGGTCACGCAGCTAGTAAGTGATGGAGCTGTGGCGATCTGATGTTGATCACATGCTCTTACCTGCTAAGCAATGCAGCCTGCCTGACTTCCAGGTGAGAATAGCCTGCCCTACTTTCACATAAGATTTGTTGTACATTGCTTTTGGTCCTCTTCGTGCATTTACCAAAATGAACTATAGCACTGGAGAAAATAAGGCTCAAAGCAAAATGTCACATTACACAAATTTTATCTTGCAGGTAAATTTTTCCTATCAGAAACAATGTATAATTAGTATATTTACAAACACACACACACACACACACCCCTGCAATTTGTCAATAGTATTAAACTGGTCGTCATTAATCTGTAAAATTTCTTATTGCATTATTTGAATGCTTGTGAATTAATGAATAAATATTCAATTAGTTTTCCTCTTTTCTACTGATGCCCTAGCCTTAGCTTTAACCACTTACAAGAAATGATAATAAAAATAGTGGGTTTTTTTAAATGTTGCATGCAATATTCCCTTTGATATATACACCAACCCAACGAAGTAGTAATTGTCCCTGTTTTGGAAAACAAGGAGTTTCATAGATATCGCTATTGTTAGTCAGCTAAATAACATCAGCACTAGGTCAAAGTCAGCACAAATTAATTGACTACAAGAACTCATCCACAAAGGAAGTGGTTTATTTTGCCTAAGATTTTTTTCTCTGCCACTTGATCACTGGGATGACTTGGTGACAACTCTGATAAGCAACCTAATTGTTAACTAGAATGGGAGAGAGAAGAAAAAGAGAAAAAATAACAGAAAAGGAAAAGGAGACTGGGAAAAGAAAAAGGAAATAAAACCTTTCTTCTGAAGGATTGCAAATGATTTGGCTACAATGGTGACAATAGGGAGAAAAGCAGTGATGAGTACTATCCGTAACAGATTTTAAAGGTAACACTTGACTTTGTAGTTAAGTTAGTACTGTTTTATAAATGGAATCAAAGTCTCTCCATGTTCTAGCGTGACCATAGTTTGAACTTTTTCTAGGCCTTTTTTGATGATAGACAGTCATTTTGAAAGGGAAAATTGAATATTTACTCTTTATTTAAGTAAAGTAGCATTCATCCTATAACACTGGAGAATATTCTATGGCATCCTGTGATCTTGCCTAGTTTTTTTTTTTTTCTTGGAAGAAAGATATAGTGGTAGAACTTGATTTTATGGATTACACCAGGTTTTTAGTTAACCATTAAATTAAGTTATAAGGCTTGTTATTGGACTTTATACTAAAATAAATTTAAAATGTCATCAATTACATGAACATGAAGTATTGTTAAAACTCATATAAATATAATAAAGAGAAAGATTCCAAAGAGATGAGAATGGGAGGCAAGTTCAAAAGTGATGTCTTAAAAAACTTCATTGAATTCTTATTCATTTTAGAATGTCTCATCCTTACAGTGTTTGTCAATACTGATTGTTCCAAATAGAATCTAGTTTATTCTCCCTTGAACATTAGATGTGATGGGTTTCATTAAAATGGCATAACTTGTGAAATTCCCTGGGAAATCTTACAGACACCTGAATAAATAAGCAATCTATTAAATTATAGATATATAGCTTTGATGATAAGTTCACTTTCACAAGCTCTCATTCTTTTGGTCCCCTGGTACAAAAACTCAGCTTAAGGCACTTGAAGTTAACACAGTGGAAAAATAATGGAATTCATATAATGTAGCAATAGATTATAGTTGACTCTTCCAGGAAGGGGAGCAGGTGGATTCTACCATAGAGCATAGAGCATAAGCATGCTCCATTTCACTAACAATGAAGAGGGAAAGTGTTAGCTATGTAAGGGGGAAGTATATCAAGAAGGAAAATAAGTTAAGGAGAAGACAAGAAGCCCAGAAAATGGTGGCATAAACAGTCTGGTCACATTCAGAATTGTCAGGTGAAAGTGACCACATGAGGCTTCTGAGTTACACTACAACAATGCAAAACATTTAACAGGAGATAATGGCAAGCTCCTAAATTACTACCAATGTGCTTTTAGAATTTAGCTTGCAATCAAGTAGAGAAAGTGCAAGGTCATGTTCCTGCAAAGAGGTGCTGACATCTTTATTTCCACTTTTCTGTGCAATTACACCAGCAAAAGATAAATATGAAATATTCCTCTCTTTCAACTCTGTACCACATCATCTAGATTGCACTATCAATAGTGACAATAAAATGGAAGATAGATTTCTCTTTTCATTTTTTTTTTAGCTTTGTTTTTCTCTCTCTCTCTCTTTTTAAAGAATGACACTTGGATTTATTCTCAGAATAATATTTTCTGAAAGAAGTCCATGCCATAACCCTATTCTCAAATCTAACACTAGCTTAGAAAATGATGTAAAGATTTACATTAAATTGCTGGAAAGAAGACTTTAGGATATAGAAGGAGAAATTCTTTCTAAGAAATGTAGTCAATGATATTCTCACATTAAAAGAAAGCAATTTTTAGATGAATACTATCTTTTTGCCCTTCAATTTCACATAGCTAAAGGGAAAGGATATAGATATTTGTCATGAATTATTGTCCTTTGGAAACCTATTTGAAAATAAACATATTATCTGTAAAGGAATTTATAAAAGTATAATTAGAACAATGCACCAAATAATAACAGAATTCACAATATTAAGGACTCACAAAACTCTTAAAATAGCCACATGCTTGATTAGGATACAGATCTCAATAAATTTTAAAAAATTGAAATGTTTCAGAGTGTACTCTCTGACCACAATGGAATTAATCTGAACACAAATTAAAAATGTATTAAGAAGTCCAAATTGATGGAACATTATATAATATATTCTTAGAAAACCTACTGAACAAAAAAGAAATCAGAATGGGAATTAGAAAATAATTTAAATTTAATGATAAGAAACATAACAAAATGCGTGGAATATAAGCAAACCAGAGTTTAGAGGAAAATGTATACTTTTAAAGACATATTTAATCAGAAAAGTTAAAAATCAATATTCAACATTCCTTCTCAAGAAACTACCTCAAAACTAACCCAAAGGAAGTAGAAAGACTGAAATAATAAAAATCACATCAGAAAAAAGTAAAATAGATAACGTATGTACAAATAAAGAGAATCTACAAGCCAAAAAAAAAAAAAAAAAAGCTAGGGTGCCTGGGTGGCTCAGATGGTTAAGCATCTGCCTTCAGCTCAGGTCATGATCCCAGGGTCCTGGGATCGAGTCCCGCATCAGGCTCCCTGCTCCTTGGGAGCCTGCTTCTCCCTCTGCTTCTCTCTCTCTCTCTCTCCCTCTGTCTCTCATGAATAAATAAATAAAATCTTTAAAAAAACAAAAAACAAAAACAAAAAAAAGCTAAATAAAAATGAAAGCAAGAGAGAGTAATGTACCACCAATATTGGACAGACATCAAAAGCACTCAGCAACTAAGATGAATAGATAAATTCTTTAGAAACACAATATATCAAAATTGACACAAGAAAAAAATATCTGCATACTTCTGTATCTATTATAAATTGAATTTATTATTAAAATTATTCCCACAAAGAAGCAGTGTTTCTAACATAAATTTTAAGAAAGACATAACACTAATCCTATACATCCTACACCCATTCTTCAAGGAACCAAGAAAGAAGGGATATTTCAGAATTAGTCTCATGAGGCCAAAATAGTGTTGATACCAAAATCTGACAAAGCTACTGTCTGGCTTCTTTCATGAACATGGATATAATAAATTATAATAAAAATATTAGCAAATTTTAGTGATATATAAAAATGATTTTATATCACAAATGGTGTTGATTACAGGAATTTAAGGTAGTCTCAACCTTTGAAAATCAATGTATATATCATGTCATAATGACTGCAAAAAGGAGAAAAATCTAATGTAAGGAAAGCACTTGATAAAATTCTACAAATATTATTGAAAACACTTAATAAAGATCTAAATAAATAGATATACCATACTAGTTTTGAAAACTCTGAGATGTGGATAAGTCAATCTCCACAAATTGAGGTACAGGTTTAATGAAATCCAAATCAAAATCACAGCTTTTTTGGTGGAAATTGATAAGATGATTCTAAAATTTATAAATGAGCCACACTTGAAGAAAACAAAGCTGGAGGATTTAAACTACCAGATATGAGGACTGATTATAACACTACAGTAATAAGGGCATTGTAATATTGACACACACACACAATATATATATATATATTTTTTAAGATATTACTTATTTATTTCTTCATTTGAGAGTGCCAGCAAGGGGGAAAGTCAGAGGGAGAGCGAGAAGCAGACTCCCTGCTGAGCAGTGAGCCTGATGCAGGGCTAATGGGGGGCTGGATTCCAGGACCCTGGGATCATGGCCTGAGCCTAAGGCAGACATTTAACCAACTGAGCCACCCAGGAGCCCCTGGAAAAAACTATATTTTGATTCTTACTTTACACCATAGAAAAATAAAACAATTGTGGATGGATCAGGAATCTAACTGTGAAAGATGATATAAAGACCAAATGCTATTTATTCATCAAAATTCCAAATGTCCAAAATAGGTCCAAAAACAGGTGAATGGCTAAATAATTACCATTACACTTATTTTTGAAAAATATTTTAAGGCATAGAGCATATAATTTAAAACATGAAAGTTAGTACTATACAAAATTGGATATAGAGCATAATTCCAACTTATACATATAATAGGAATGTAAAATTTGGAATGAATAAAACAAAATAAAGTGGTTATCCATTGGTAACTTTTCCCTTTCCTTATCCTTCTTTGTGTTTCTAAATTTTCTAGCATGTATATATACCCTTTATACATGGAACGAAAGTTTATAAATTTACCCCAATTACTTCATAATTCACGTAATATTTTCTATTTTATGAGCATCCATTTGAAGTCATTTGTAGAATTTGACCATGAAAAACTACTTCCCAAATGATGTGACCCCCTCCTGATCAGAGTGAATCTTTTCACAATGTTTTCCTCAGTCTTGACATTTTTATTTATTTTTACCCCACATGTTTGATTTTTCCAAACACAAGCTGAGAGTAGCTCTAAAATTTATAGATTTAAATTTTAAAACTCTGGCTGTGCTCTCAAAACTCAAGAGTAAGAGAAACAAACAATGCAATTAGATCATGGGCTAAGGCACAGAGAAACATTTAACCAAAAGAGATATACAGATGGCAAATTAGCACATGAAAAGATGCTCAACATCATTAGCCATTAGGGAAATGCAAACTACACCCAATGACACACCACTACCGACCTATCAGAATGGCTAAAATGAAAAATGCTGGCAATAACAAATGCTGACAATGATCGGATAAACTGGATCCCTTATACAATGCTTGTAGGAGTGTAAAATGGTACAGTCACTGTGAAAAACTACAGCACTCCTAGGAACATATCTAAGTTCACACAGAAACCTGTGCATGCATGTTTATAACAACTTTATTTGTATTAACCCCAAAATAGAAACAACCATGATATCTTTTAATGATTGAATGGTTAATCAAATTGTGGTAATCCTGTACCATAGAATACTACTCGGCAATAAAACAAAAGGAATGCATTGCTAATATGCATGACAACTTGGTCACCATCTCCAGAAAATTAGGCTGAATGAAAAACACTGATCTCAAAGATTGTTTGTATATGATTCTATATCTGTAACATTCTTGAAATGACAAAATTGTAGAAATGGAGAACAAATTTTGGGTTGCTTGGGTTTAAAAAGGAAGTGAGGTGGAAAGGAAATGGGTGTAGCCACAAAAAGGTAACCTGAAGTGTCCTTGAGATGGAAAAGCTCTTATCTTAATCTTGGATCAGTGTTAGTGTCCTCGTTGTGAATTAAAAAGTTAATTAAAAAATGTAAGGTATAATTATAGGCCTCCATATATATTACTTTTAAAAAAGTAAAAATAAATCAGAGTAGGTGACCATTATTAGTTAAAGAACAGAAAATATTTCCTGAAATCAGTTAACTGCTTTTTTCTGCTATTAAATAAATGTAGGTTCAATGTAACTTCATATTAATTTAAGACGGGGAGATTTTTATATGTTCCTTTCTACTGTTGTTTTGCATACTGCTAATGTATGAGGCAACAACGAGCCTTCTGTACTCAATCACCTTTAAATGAAAAACATAATAATGCCAATTTCTTACAAGTAAAAAGGAAATCTGCACAACCGGATAGCAACTCATTAAGGAATTCCACAGTCAGTCTACAGAGGTTGAGTAAGACCTGATTGGGAAGAAGCTAGGTAGGAGCATTATGGCATTCTGTGAAAGAAAAGATTAATATTTGGACCAGTCAGGTAACCTTGAGGGAAGCAGTTCTTCACATAATTGAAAAGAGCTGCATTACACATGCCTTAGAAAAAGAACCATACATCTCTGAATATAACACTGGTAACAATGAAAATACCCTCTAATAAATAGAATAAAGTGCAATGAACACTTAGGTTAGCTATTCCTTTAATGTTAACTCAGCACAGTCCAAACTAGGAAGGACTATTTATCTTTGAGTTTCATGATTTAGAACTTAAATACCTCAAGGCTCTGACAAGCACTATTGTCAGGAAACAACAACAAAGAAATAGCTGTCATGAGATTTACAAATCAGATCCAGGAAGTGATGATAAAACTACAGAATTATTTTTAGCTATTTTAACAGACAGCTTCTGAAGGTGTTAACTTTCTTATAAAGAATGTAAATTGAAAGTTGGAGAAGTTTCATTAAATACCTCATTGTCAGAGTACCTGGAAAATATGCTGTTCCAGAAAATATCTTCATGTTCACTCTCTACTTTGTTTTTTCTTTTTTCCCACTAAATATTGCCTTATGCAGGATCCATATAAATTTTTAATATGGAGAGGTTGTTCGTCCTCAGCACAGTGTTTTCTTTTATAATTTAACTAAAAATAATCCTCTTAAAGAAACTTTTGCTTGTTTTGTTTTGTTTAATTTTTTATTGTTATGTTAATCACCATACATTACATCATTAGTTTTCGATGTAGTGTTCCATGATTCATTGTTTGTGCACAAAACCCAGTGCTCCATGCAGAATGTGCCCTCCTTAATACCCATCACCAGGTTAACCCATCCCCCTACCCCCCTCCCCTCTAGAACCCCCAGTTTGTTTTTCAGAGTCCATCATCTCTCACGGTTCGTCTCCCCCTCCTATTTACTCCCCTTCATTCTTCCCCTCCTGCTATCTTCTTCTTCTTTTTTATTTCTTAACATATATTGCATTATTTGTTTCAGAGGTACAGATCTGTGATTCAACAGTCTCGCATAATTCACAGCGCTCACCATAGCACATATCCTCCCCAATGTCTATCACCCAGCCACCCCATCCCTCCCATGGGCTCACCACTCCAGCAACCCTCAGTTTGTTTCTTGAGATTAAAAATTCCTCATATCAGTGAGGTCATATGATACATGTCTTTCTCTGATTGACTTATTTCACTCAGCATAACACCCTCCAGTTCCATCCACGTCATTGCAAATGGCAAGATCTCATTCCTTTTGATGGCTGCATAATATTCCATTGTGTTTATATACCACATCTTCTTTATCCATTCATCTGTCGATGGACATCTTGGCTCTTTCCACAGTTTGGCTATTGTGGACATTGCTGCTATAAACATTGGGGTGCGCGTACCCCTTCGGATCCCTACATTTGTATCTTTGGGGTAAATACCCAGTAGTGCAATTGCTGGATCGTATGGTAGCTCTATTTTCAATTGTTTGAGGAACCTCCATACTGTTTTCCAGAGTGCTTGCACCAGCTTGCATTCCCACCAACAGTGTAGGAGGGTTCCCCATCTCTGCATCCCTGCTAACATCCGTCGTTTCCTGACCTGCTAATTTTAGCCATTCTGACTGGTGTGAGGTGGTATCTCATTGAGGTTTTGATTTGGATTTCCCTGATGTGGAGGGTTGTTGAGCACTATTTCATGTGTCTGTTGGCCATTTTGATGTCTTTGGAAAAACGTCTGTTCATGTCATCTGCCCATTTCTTGATTGGATTATTTGTTCTTTGGGTGTTGAGTTTGATAAGTTTTTTTGGATTTTGGATACTAGCCCTTTATCTGCTATGTCATTTGCAAATATTTTCTCCCATTCTGTTGGTCGTCTTTTGGTTTTGTGGACTGTTTCTTTTGCTGTGCAAAAGCTTTTTATCTTGATGAAGTCCCAATAGTTCATTTTTGCCCTTGCTTCCCTTGCCTTTGGTGATGTTTCTAGGAAGAGGTTGCTGAGGCTGAGGTCGAAGAGGTTGCTGCCTGTGTTCTCCTTTAGGATTTTGATGGACTCCTGTCTCACGTTTAGGTCTTTCAACCATTTGGAGTCTATTTTTGTGTGTGGTGTAAGGAAATGGTCCAGTTTCATTCTTCTGCATGTGGCAGTCCAATTTTCCCAACACCATTTGTTGAAGAGACTGTCTTTTTTCCATTGGACATTCTTTCCTGCTTTGTCAAAGATGAGTTGACCATAGAGTTGAGGGTCCATTTCTGGGCTCTCTATTCTGTTCCATTGATCAATGTGTCTGTTTTTGTGCCAGTACCGTACTGTCTTGAGGATGACAGCTGTGTAATAGAGCTGGAAGTCCGGAATTGTGATGCCACCAGCTTTGCTTTCCTTTTTCAACATTCCTCTGGCTATTCGGGGTCTCTTCTGGTTCCATACAAATTTTAGGATTATTGCTTCCATTTCTTTAAAAAAGCGGTTGGTATTTTGATGGGGATTGCATTGAATGTGTAGATTGCTCTAGGTAGCATTGACATCTTCACAATGTTTGTTTTTCCAAACCATGAGCATGGAACGTTTTTCCATTTCTTTGTGTCTTCCCCCATTTCTTTCTTAAGTATTTTATAGTTTTCTGAGTACAGATCCTTTGCCTCTTTGGTTAAATTTATTCCTAGGTATCTTATGGTTTTGGGTGCAATTGTAAATGGGATCGACTCCTTGATTTGTCTCTCTTCTGTCTTGTTGTTGGTGTATAGGAATGCCACTGATTTCTGTGCTTTGATTTTATATCCTGCCACTTTACTGAATTCCTGTATGAGTTCTAGCAGTTTTGGGGTGGAGTCTTTTGGGTTTTCCACATACAGTATCATATCATCTGCAAAGAGTGAGAGTTGGACTTCCTCTTTGCCAATTTGGATGCCCTTGATTTCTTTTTGTTGTCTGATTGCTGTGGCCAGGACTTCTAATACTATGTTGAATAGCAGTGGTGATAGTGGACATCCCTGCCGCGTTCCTGACCTTAGGGGGAAAGCTCTCAGCTTTTCCCCATTGGGAATGATATTTGCTGTAGGTTTTTCATAGATGGCTTTTATGATATTGAGGTATGTACTCTCTATCCCTATAGTCTGAAGAGTTTTGATCAAGAAAGGATGCTGTACTTTCTCAAATGCTTTTTCTGCATCTATTGAGAGGATCATATGATTCTTGTTCTTTCTTTTGTTAATGTATTGTATCACGTTGATTGATTTGCGGATGTTGAACCAACCTTGCAGCCCAGGGATAAATCCCACTTGGTCATGGTGAATAATCCTTTTAATGTACTGTTGGATCCTATTGGCTAGTATTTTGGTGAGAATTTTTGCATCCATGTTCATCAAGGATATTGGTCTCTAATTCTCCTTTTGATGGGGTCTTTGTCTGGTTTGGGGATCAAGGTAATGCTGGCCTCATAAAATGAGTTTGGAAGTTTTCCTTCCATTTCTATTTTCTGGAACAGTTTCAGGAGAATAGGTATTAATTCTTCTTGAAATGTTTGGTAGAATTCCCCTGGGAAACCATCTGGCCCTGGACTTTTGTTTGTTGGGCTATTTTTGATGACTGCTTCAATTTCCTTAGTGGTTATAGGTCTGTTCAGGTTTTCTATTTCTTCCTGTTTCAATTTTGGTAGTTGATACATCTCTAGGAATGCATCCATTTCTTCCAGGTTATCTAATTTGCTGGCATAGAGTTGCTCATAATATATTCTTATAATTGTTTGTATTTCTTTGGTGTGGGTTGTGGTCTCTCCTCTTTCATTCATGATTTTGTTGATTTGGGTCCTTTCTCTTTTCTTTTTGATAAGTCTAGCCAAGGGTTTATCAATCTTGTTAATTCTTTCAAAGAACCAGCTCCTAGTTTCGTTGATCTGTTCTACTGTTCTTTTGGTTTCTATTTCATTGATTTCTGCTCTGATTTTTATTATTTCTCTTCTCCTGCTGGGTTTAGGTATTAATTGCTGTTTTTTCTCTAGCTCCTTTAGGTGTAGGGTTAGGTTGTGTTTTTGAGACCTTTCCTGTTTCTTGAGAAAGGCTTGTATTGCTATATACTTTCCTCTTAGGACTGCTTTTGCTGTATCCCAAAGATTTTGAACAGTTGTGTTTTCATTTTCATTGGTTTCCATGAATTTTTTAAATTCTTCTTTAATTTCCTGGTTGACCCATTCATTCTTTAGTAGAATGCTCTATAGCCTCCAGGTATTTGAGTTCTTTCTGACTTTCCTCTTGTGATTGAGTTCTAGTTTCAAAGCACTGTGGTCTGAAAATATGCAGGGAATAATCCCAATCTTTTGGTACCAGTTGAGACCTGATTTGTGACCTAGGATGTGATCTACATGGGCACTAGAGAAGAATGTGTATTCCGTTGCTTTGGGATGGAATGTTCTGAATATGTCTGTGAAGTCCATTTGGTCCAGTGTGTCATTTAAAGTCTTTATTTCCTTGTTGATCTTTTGCTTAGATGATCTGTCCATTTCAGTCGGGGGGGTGTTAAGGTCCCCCACTATTATTGTATTGTTGTCAATGTGTTTCTTTGCTTTTGTTATTAATTGCCTTATACAATTGGTTGCTCCCATGTTAGGAGCATAGATATTTACAATTGTTAGATCTTCTTGTTGGATAGACCCTTTAAGTAGGATATAGTGTCCTTTCTCATCTCTTATTACAGTCTTTGGTTTAAAATCTAATTTGTCAGATAGAAGGATTACCACCACAGCTTTCTTTTGGTGTCCATTAGCATGGTAAATGGTTTTCCACCCCTTCACTTTCAATGTGGGGTGTCTTTGGGTCTACAATGAGTCTCTTGCAGACAGCATATCGATGGGTCTTGTTTTTTAATGCAATCTGATAGCCTGTGTCTTTTGATTGGGACATTTAGCCCATTTACATTCAGGGTAACTATTGAAAGATATGAATTTAGTGCCATTGTATTGCCTGTAAGGTGACTGTTACTGCATATTGTCTGTGTTCCTTTCGGTCTATGTTGCTTTTAGGCTCTGTCTTTGCTTAGAGGACCCCTTTCAATATTTCTTGTAGGGCTGGTTTCGTGTTTGCAAATTCCTTTAGTTTTTGTTTGTCCTGGAAGCTTTTTATCTCTCCTTCAATTTTCAATGAGAGCCTAGCTGGATATAGTATTCTTGGCTGCACAGTTTTCTCATTTAGTGCTCTGAAGATATCATGCCAGTCCTTTCTGGCCTGCCAGGTCTCTGTGGATAGGTCTGTTGCCAATCTAATGTTTCTACCTTTATAGTTTACATATCTCTTCTTTCGAATTGCTTTCAAAATTTTCTGTCTCTGAGACTCGTAAGTTTTACTATTAGATGTTGGGGTGTTGACTTATTTTTATTGATTTTGAGAGGGGTTCTCTGTGCCTCCTGGATTTTGACACCTGTTTCCTTCCCCAGATTAGGGAAGTTCTCTTCTATAATTTGCTCCAATATACCTTCTGCCCCTCTCTCCCTTTCTTCTTCTTCTGGGATCCCAGTTATTCTAATGATGTTTCATTTTATGGTATCGCTTATCTCTCGAATTCTGCCCTCATGATCCAGTAGTTGTTTATCTCTCTTTTTCTCAGCTTCTTTATTTTCCATCATTTGGTCTTCTATTTCGCTGATTCTCTCTTCTGCCTCATTTATCCAAGCAGTTAGTGCCCCCATTTTTGATTGCACCTCATTAATAGCCTTTTTGATTTCGATTTGGTTAGATTTTAGTTCTTTTATTTCTCCAGAAAGGGTGTCTCTAATAACTTCCATGCTTTTTTCAAGCCCAGCTAGGATCTTTAAAATCATGATTCTGAACTCTAGGTCCGACATCGTACTAATGTCTGTATTGAGTAAGTCCCTGGCAGGCGGTACTACCTCTTGTTCTTTTTGCTGAGGTGATTTCTTTTGTCTTGTCATCTTGTCCAGAGGAGAATAGATGAATGAGAGAGCAAAATGCTAACAGGTTAACAACGTCCCCAGAAAATATACTCTAAACAAATCAGAAAAGACCTGAAACCAGGGGAAAAGAAAGGGAAAGAAAGAAAAAAGAAAGAGCAAAAAAAGAAAAAGAAAAAGATAAAAACAAACAAAAACAGAACAAAACAAAACAAAACAAAACAGAATATGATCAAATATGATCAGGCTAGTGCATAGATCAGTGCCACACACTAGATTTTGGGTGTACTTTGGTCTGTTAGAAGAAAGTGCCTCCTAAAATTTTAAAGGAAGAAAGACTTATATATGTACAAAATAAGGGTTGATACAATGAAGGGATGGAAGATGACTGTAAAGATGAAAATTATAAAAGGTTTTATAAAAGGAATTGATAAATTGTTTGAAAAAAGAAAGAAGAAGATTTAAAAAAAAATAAGGGAGAGAATGTGATGAGGCAGGAGACTAGAACAAAGCCATACACTAGTGATTTAGGGTGTATTTTGATCTGTTAGAAGAAACTGTATTTCAAAATTTTAAAGATTTTGACTTTAAATATAATTTAAACTTATATATGTATGTCAAAAATAAGGGTAACTACTATGAAGGGATAGAATATGACTCTAAAAATGAAAAATAAAAGTGATCTTTTTTTTTTAAAAAAAAGGGATTGTTAAGATGTTGGTTGAAAAAGGGAAAAAGAAAAATTAAAAAAAAAAATTTAAAAAAATTAACTTTGAAAACTAATGAATCATGGTAAAAAAGCCATGAATTCTATGTGCAGTATTCCCCTAGCGCTGGAGTTCTCCCGTTCTCCTTGATCGGTAAACTTGGTCTTGGCTGGCTGTTTGTGCTGATCTTCTGGGGGAGGGGCCTGTTGCCGTGGTTCCCAAATGTCTTTGCCGAGGCAGAATTGCCCCGCCCTTGTCGGTCCGGGCTAAGCAATCTGCTCGGGTTTGCTCTCGGCAGCTTTTGTTTCCTGCAAGCTCTCGGTACAGCTTTGGAGGATGAGAGTGAAAATCGTGGCCTCCCAATCTCTGCCTGGAGGAGCCAAGAACTCGGGGCCCCACTCCTCAGTGCACCCCCAGAGAAAACCCATCTCCCCGGTCTCCGGCCACACTCCGTGCTCACCCGACCTGGGACCGAGTGTTTCTATCTCTGGCACCCGACTCGGTGTGGAGTCTCTAAACCCAGCAGATCCCTGTGGTGCGCTCCTGCACCGCTCCTCCCCAGGGAGGAAGGGGAGTCTCCCTGGATCTGCCGCTTGTTGGGTCCCTGCTGGAGGAGCAGTGGCCCGACTGTGCCACGGATCACAGTTTATGGCCACCCAGAGCTGAGAGCCCGCACCTCGGCTCCGTCTCTGCAGCCGGCTTCCCCGCTCCGATCCCTGGGAGCTCTGCCGCACTCAGGCACCCCCGGTCTTTCTGTGACCCCGAGGGCCTGAGACCACACTGTCCCACAAAGTTTCCACCCCCAGCTTAGCCACCGGAGTGACGTCCCTCAGCAGAGCCGACTCTAAAAGGTCCGATTTTGTGCTCCGCGGCTCTAGCACTTGCCAGAAGCGGCCGACAGAGGCCCCCTCCTCTGCCGTCTATCCTCCCAAATATCGCCTCGGTTTCACTTCTCCGCACGTCCTACCTACCAGTAAGTGGTCGCTTCTCTGTTCAGAGAGTTGTTGCTACTCTCTTCTTCAATCTCCTGTTGAGTTCGTAGGTGTTCAGAATGGTTTGATCCCCATTCAGCTGAATTCCTGAGACCAGACGAAATCCGGGTCTCCTACTCCTCTGCCATCTTGCTCCGCCTCTACCTTGCCCGTTTTTTTAATGGGTGGCTTCCGACAACCATGGCGCAGCTTTTGGGTTATCTGGATCCTCATTTCTTCATGGTCAAGCAGGAAGTGAGGCAGAAGCAATAAGGGTCTGACGAGCACAAATCTCAAGATTTCAATTATTTTCACCCACCACCACACTTTATAACTGCAAATCTGCTCACTGTCCCCGTATGGAGCTTGAAAATATTCATCTCTGGTTGGTTCTTTCTTCCACAGGAGAGATGCTGTATTGCCCTCTCTTGACCAGTATTTACTCATGGCTTCTTCAAACCTAGTTAAAATTTGAGTTAAACATGCTTCACCCTCATCATTATTGGGTTTGAGGCAGCATTGCAGCACTTTGTTTTTAATGTGTAGTAATGTTGATCCTTGGAAATTAGCTTCTACCACTCAGATTTTCAAACTGGAGAGCCAGACCTAATGAGCTAGAGGGACAAGGTCAGTTCAGGATCACAGTGTCTGGGTTCTTTATGGGAGACTTCCTCAGCCAAAGGATAACATAACATAACAATAGAGGCAACAGCTGAAGAGTTTCTCAGACCATTCTGCAGGCTTAAAGTTTGCAAGTGATTTGGGGAATTAATTAAAAGTTTATCTTAGTTATTAAACTTTAGACAATAAGCTCAGAAGCTAGCTGCATTCAGAGTCAAATTATTAAACTGGAAATATGGACTTTAAAGCAGAAGCCTGGAACAGGTTTGATCTAGTTGACCACGCATTGACAATTTACAAAGGCAAATGAGAACCTGTGAAAATCCTTGTGAAATTAGTGATGATTTTATCCAAATCTAATATTGTAAGCTAACTCTCTGAACAGATGCCAAATAAATTGGATAATTACTTTAGTCTGAACCTAGTCACTCTGTTTTTCTGGGCAACTACATTTTCACAGATTAAAGAAATGCTAATGGGTTGGGGCGCCTGGGTGGCTCAGTCGTTAATCGTCTGCCTTCAGCTCAGGTCGTGATCCCAGGGTCCTGGGATCGAGCCCCACATTGGGCTCCCCGGTCCGTGGGAGCCCTGTTTCCCCCCCTCCCACTCTCCCTGCTTGTGTTCCCTCTCTTGCTGTGTCTCTCTCTGTCAAATAAACAAAATCTTTAAAAAAAAAAAAAAGAAATGCTAGTGGCAACGCTAATCAGTGAATTAGTTTGAAAGACTAGAAAACACGGTGTCCATAAATCCAAGAATATAAGCATTTTCCCAGGGGATCCATGTATTGCATCTTTAACTTTTTCTAACCATACTTAGTGTCACAATACATAATTTTTTGTATATAAAACCACATTCTAAATATACTGGTGAATTGATTTTTTTAAAGCAACCAAGAAGTGAGTTTTAGAAAACAAAGATATTTGGCACAGGGAATAACTGTTAATAATGGTTACTTTTCAATTAACTTGTGTTTCTGTAATATATATTGATCATTTGACAACAGCTAAAATTTCACTTCCCAGAGAATTAGAGATTTTCAGATACAAAAGGCCATGTAATCCAGGTTCCTGGTTCCAATTAAAACAACTAGAACAATCAATGTTGGCTCCTCAGGTAAACCCATGAGAGTTAATATGTATCATTACATAAGAGATGATAAGAGAGTTGCTTGCACAAAATGTTCTCCAAGCCAATAATATCCCAGCAAGAGTCACCATTTCAGATCAAAGTACAAAGACTCTTATTTAAATGTCTTTTGCCTTCATTTATATTAGTTTATCAGATTAACTTTAAATTCTTTAGCAAGTCCAATGAAAAAACAGCCATAATTAAAGGATAGGAGGAGAACTGAATACAGTATAAGACTTCAAGTAAGGTTTGGAACATGTATTAATTTTCTCTTGCTGCTATAACAAATTACTACAGATTTAACAGTTTAAAAAGAAAAAAAAGACCCATTGCCTGGAGTTAGGCACTTGGGATGGATGAGTAAGCAGAGTATGAAGGAGTTTTAGGGCAGTTAAACGGTTCTATAACATACTATAATGTTGAATACATGTCATTACAAATATGTCCAAGTCCATAGAAGGTACAACACCAACAGGGAATCCTCATGTAAACCTTGGATGATTATTATGTGTTAATGCGTGTTCATTAGTTGTTACAAATGTACCATGGTGGTGGAGGATGTTGATAACGGGGGAGACTGTGTGTAGGGCAGGAGTAAGTGGGAAAGCTCTAGGCCATTTAATTTTGCATAAAGCTAAAACTTCTCTAAAAAAAAATAAAGTGGGGCGCCTGGGTGGCTCAGTTGGTTAAGCGACTGCCTTCGGCTCGGGTCATGATCCTGGAGTCCTGGGATCGAGTCCCACGTCGGGCTCCCTGCTCGGCGGGGAGTCTGCTTCTCTCTCTGACCCTCTTCCCTTTCGTGCTATCTCTCATTCTCTCTCTCAAATAAATAAATAAAATCTTTAAAAAAAAATAAAATTAAAAAAAAAAAAATAAAGTATATATATTTTTAGAAGACTCACTTATTATTCACAGTTTTGTAGGCCAGAAGTCGGAGTACATTACAACTGGCTTCTCTGCTTAAGGGCATGCAAAGCCAAAGTCAAGGTAATAAGCATTGACTTCTATCTGGATGCTCTGGAGGAGAATCTGCTTCCAGGCTCAAACGGGTTGTTTTGCAGAAATCAGTTTCATGCATTTTAGGACTGACATCCTTGTTTCCTTCCTGGACAGAGGTTTTTCTCATGTTGTAGAAGACACCTGCATTCCTTGGCCAATGGTTTTCTCCATCTTAAAAGCCAAAAAAGATATGTAGAATCCTAATTCTATTTCCTCTGCTCCTTCTTGCTTTGAATCAGTGTTTGCCTTCCCCTCTGCCATCCTATTCTATTCTTATAGGGCTCATGTGATTTCATTGGGCCCACCCAGGTAATCCAGGGAAATCTCCTTATCTTAAAGTTTACTGATTAGTAATCTTGCTTATATCTTCAGAGTCCCTTCAAGGCAGTACCTAACGTTTGATTGAGTAACTAGAAGTTAGGAATCTTGGGGACACATCTTTAGAATTTTGCCTCCCATAGGATTTGAGAAGCACATTTATTGCACTGGATGAAAATTGGGAAAAGGAAAGCCAACTTCACAATATTATTTATGGGAATAACCCTAAATCCCAAACTTTTTTTTAAATTTTGGATTTTTAGGAATCAAGTTTTTGTGTGGTTTTTGCTTTCTGTTTTTAATGTCAGCTTTCTTCGTAACTTGAAACAAATCTAATCATTCCAGAAATTTCAAAAAAAATTCGAATGAAATGTGAAAAAGCCACACATAGTTCCACCATTCAAAAACAACATTAATAATTACTGTGCTTCTTTTCCTATGCCTCAGAAACAGTTATTGTGCATGCTTAAAAATTTCCTATGCTTACACACAACTGTAATCACATTTATGTGGATTTCTGTCTGAATAGTAGAAAACTCTCTGTGGGAGAGTTTATTACTAGAGAATTTGGGGGGGTTAATAATAGGATCATTCATGCCTATCACAAGTGGTAGGTAATAATTCATTGGATTTTTTTTGTTTCAAGTTTCATCCATGAAACTCAATCTTCTTATAGATTTAATCAAATGGACAGTTGAAATAAATGTAGCTTGGCAAAATGATGATTTCTCCAGATCTTGTAAGGTGGTTGGGTGTTGCATTTGTTATGTATAAAAACCCTAGTCAGCTTTTATCCCTAAACTTCCAAAGTCTTAAATTGTCATTTGGAGTTTCCACAGTCAATTGGAATATGATTCTAAATAACTTTTTTTTTAAGATTTATTTTTTTGAGAGAGAGAGTGCATACATACACATGTGAGTGGGGGGAGGGCCAGAAGGAGAGAATCTTTAAGCAGACTCCCCTTGAGCACCGAGCCAAACACGGGGCTGGATCTCAGGCCCCATGAGATCATGACCTGATCTGAAACCAAGAGCTGGATGCTCAACTGACTGAGCCACCCAGGCACCCCTGATCTAGATAACTTTTAGAAGAAGTAATTAAAGGCATTTTGTCTGAACCCTAGAGTAGGTGAATTTATTGCATTATTACCTTCCCATTTAAAATATATCTTAGCTGGAAATAAAACTTACTGAATTAAAAACTTTTCTCTGTCAAAACTCTAAACTTTCTGTACTCAATTTGATATTTAGTTGTAAAAGAGAAGACTAAATTCAGGATGACTTGTGTCCGGAGATAAGCAGAATTTTCTACCTGAATGCATGCTAGAGTTTGCTTTCCTTTATCGTTAAAATTGAAAATGTCTCAAGTATTTTCTGGATATAGGTCTCTTTTTGCATGTGTGTGTGTGTGTGTGTGTGTGTGTGTGTGTGTGTGTGTAGGAACATTATTTTTATCTGTATCCTGAATTCTGTAATGAATCAGGAATAAATCAGTTTTATATTACTGCTTCTATGATTATTTGGTTTTTATTTCCAGGAACACTTACAACTCTTCAATTAAATCTTTACAATATGACTTCATATGTATCATATTCTCTGTCATTGTTTTAATCTTGTTTTCCCCTGAATAGTCTCGAAAAGTGACTTTGGAGAAGTGACTCGGGTATTTTCTTTTATAGCATTACTACAATTTAACAGTGTCAATTCTGCTATTGCATTTTTAGTTTCCCTGCAAACATTTCTGTTACTATCTCTCTTTTTTATTAAATTCTGTGGATATTATATCTTTACCTATTCCTTCCATGTGATTTGTTTCTTTCTCATAGAAGTCATCTTTCTTCTATCCTATTAAAGACATCAAACAGGTATCAAATTTTATAATTTCCTTATAGTTCTTAGAGGAAATCATTTTCAGGGATTTCTGAGTGTTCAAGATGTTCTCTCACCACTGCTCATGAATTCATGGTCCCATTTTAGTTTGTATGACTCTCCTAGAGAGGGGAGAGCTCTGTCTAAAAGTTATGTTTGCCAACAGGCAATGTATACAAATACTCTTGATCTTGTTATCTGCTAATTTCAGTGCCAGTCAAGTGTCTCTTTTAGATGACTAACTGAAAAAAGAAACTGTGGCTCTAGATTTTAAAGCAAATTTAAAGCAAATTTCTCCAACAACAAAAATACTTTTATTGACAGCAAATCTTGCAGACTGCCTCCAGTTTTATGTTTCTCTAAGTAGGTAGGGCACTCGCATGACCAAAATTTTTATTTTGCATTGGTGACAAAGCTCATCCTGACTACTTTAACTGCAATTGCCATGGTCTAATGAAAATTCAGAAAGACCTAGTTTTGAATCTCCACTCTGTCACTTTCTAGTTTTATGGTTTTTTGAAAGTTTTCTAACCTCCTTGAATCAGTTTCCTAATCACGCCCTTCTCAGGATGGTTGGGTGAATTATATGAGAAGATACATGTGAGATCCTTAACACAGGGCATATCACATAGCTGAAAATGAATGGTAAGTTTAAGTATTATCACACTTCCAGGATGTAATGAGTCAACTTCAATTACTCTTTCCTCCTGTCTAGGTTTTCCCCTCAGTGTTGCAGATTTTGACTAAATATAAAAAGCAAATTTATACTGAGGGATGAGATGGAGAGGGGTTAAGGTCAGTACTTTACCTCAATAAGTGGTACACCACTGGGAGAGAGACAGTCGATTGCTTTTTCTATTGATATAGATCTTGAATGTAAGAGCCAAAAGGCAGACTGTGTCGGCTGACTAATTGCAGGCAGGAGCCATATAAACTATCAGTTTCATTTTTCAATCCCATTTCCTCAGGCTCTTTAGTTAGAGGAACTCTCTCTCAGTTTATTACAATATGTTGACAGTCTTCTCTTACTGTTAAGGTGGGTGTATGTGTATACACATCATATATATATATATGTATATATACATGTATATATTTATAAGTTTGTGGTGTAGTCTGCTTCAGAGGCTGCTACTGGATACCACTTAGAATAGAATGCTATGATTCAGTAAAATGTCTCTCTTTAACTCAAAATTCTTGAGGTCTTATTGGCAAAATTTCCAGTGTGTTTTTTCCTGATGGTCATTGCTTGATAAATTAGTCAAATTTATTTTGGAACTAGTAGTTTATTGTATTACTACTTAAGACCTATAATATACTACTGTGAGTCATCAGTCTCATAAGGAGGTATAAGCATCTAAAATCTCTCACCTTAGTTTGACCATGAGAAGAGTTTAGGAGGTGAATAACTGCAGTGAACATTCCTGATGTGCCAGCTAGAGACTCACGTCCCTTTACTAACACTGCATCCCATCCCCCAGCTTCTGCTTCTTTTACTGCTAAAATGCCTCACCTGAAAATGTCTGCTGATGATCTCCCTTGGACACTGGAACTGCCTTGCTAGTTGAAATAACTAGAAATGCAGGGAAGTTTATACTTGCTTCCATTCCCATTCCTCTCTCATCCCCACCCCTGACCCATAGCCAATGACTGACTGATGTAGGAATACCAAAGCTCAGGCCCTTTGCTGGGAAAACCATCAGGTGCACTCCAGAACTCCCCTGCAGATCAGGGTGAGTCTGTAATTTCACTTGAAATTACATCTTTACTTGGAGGTCCCCTGTGCTGCCCTGCTTCCCTACTCTCCCACCTCCAGTAGTTTCTCTTGGGATCCTAACCTTAATAAATAACTTGCACTCAAATCCGTGGCTCAGAGTCTCTGCCTGGAAGGACACAACGTAAGGCAGTAGAATAATTTGGACCTATGACTTGAGAATCAAAAGTTGGAAATGCTCCTTTATTGTATTATGATTGCATTTCAAAATATCTGGGAACGGGTTTTAGAATTTGGATTTGAACAAGTGGCTTAAATCAATTGATGCAATTTGATGTTTAAGGGTAAAATAACAAGAATATATATTAATGCATATTAAACATGTCCCAATAAAGAAGATCTTCCCCAACTGTCTACTGGTTCTAGTCTCTCACTGCATTCTTCAAACATATTTCTATACTTTCTTTTGAAGACTTTTATCCATTGCTTTCTTAATTATTTTAAGCAATCACCTCAGGAAGTTTCACTACCAAGAGTAAAATTTATATTAACCTATTTGAATTTCAAATAATAGTCTATTAGGGCTGGGAGACACCTTAATGACCATCTATTCTAACCTTGTCATTTCAAAGATGAGGAAACTTAAATTTAGAGAATAAAAGTTATGGCCCAAGGTCACACAGAGCCATCCCATGTTTTCTGAATTTTAGTCAGATATTTCATCTTTACCCAAAGGTGCCTTTCTAATTTTACAGATAATGATTGAGGAGGAATATATTATACTTCTGGAGTGTTAATTTTAGCTCTATTTCTTGTCACAGAAATATGATCGTTGCTTTCCATAGAGCTCTTATTTAACATTCTCAACTCCAAAAAAATGAAAACTGATTTTTCTGTTTATCTTGATCATAGAGAAGGAAGAAAATATTTCAAAATTCATATATGCAGGAAAATGCAACGAAAATTACTAATATGTCCCATGATTTCACTTTAAAATGTTTAGCTGTTATAAAAATCCTTATAATATTGGCTCCAAAACAGGGAAGGAATCATTTTGGTGTTGTTCAAAAAACACAGCAGTTGTTTAAGCACAGAGAAGGAACAAATTTCAAAACTTCTCTATATCTCAAGTTACAATAAAACTTTTGATCTAAGCAAGGATAGTTTTAAGAGTGATGAAGGGTGCTCTTAGTCACTATGCTAGATCTGTCCCGGAAATGTATGTGGATTTGTAGTCATCCTTCCCATGATGATGTTAGTAGACTCCCTATAAATCTCACCTCCTCCAAGAAGAGTTCCTCATTCATCCTCACAGACAAGTTCTTTTCCTCCTGGAGCACCATAGCCCTAGGGGCATTTCTCTCTATGCTAAATTTCTGGATTATTCTCTCTCTCTCATATATATATGTATTTGTGTGTGTGCGTGTGTGCGTGTGTGTGTGTGTGTGTGTGTGTGTATCTGTCTTTATCTATCTTGTATCTTCTACAGTGACTAGACTAGTGCATTTCCAATCAGTGGTGCCCCTAAAATGTTTCAGTTTGGTTACTTAAGAGTCAAACATATATAGAGTATAGACTTTAATCTGAAAATAACACAAATACATCCATTCAAACCAAGCTCAAAGTCTGTTTTCTATATTTTGTCACCAAACACAGATCAGTAAGATGCAAGGAAGTGATAACCAGTGCTCATTGCTATGCACATACTAAGGGCCTTCAAAAAGATTTGCTGAAAGGATTAAATATATGTACATGTGCCTTAATTCTTTCTTACTTACATTTCAGATTTTATATTATATAAAGAATTCAGAGGCATTATAGATGTCAGATCAAGTCAGATAACCCATTAGTTTTCTGTTATTCTTTTCTTGCAACCCAAGCTAATTCTCCTAATAGCTAATGATTCTTCTAATTACATTACAAGCTCTGTGAATATTGATCTCAAAGAAAATATTGGGGGAAAAAAAGAAATGAATACAATTAAACGGAAAAGATAATGCAAATTCTCCTCCTAAGATTTTCTTGCATGCAATGTAGTGCTTTTAATACTTACAGTAATCAGCATCTCTGTCTTCCTTGTTCTATTATAACAAGAGTAATTAAAATATCAGTCCATAGTAATAAAATCAATTTATGCCGTTATTGGCTCTGAAGCATTAATATCACAACACCACTTTGTGTTTTTCCTTCATGGGTTTGAGTGAGTGGTGACTGTTATTTCAGCCGCGATATGAATCAGTTTCTTTCCCACAGACTTCACATTTTACAGGCTACATAGTAACTTCTCCTGCTGTTTTCAAATATCAGGGACATAATTTGGAATTTTGGGAGTTGAAAGCGCTTGTTCCATGTTACAGAAAAGGTGAAAATGTCTCCAAGGTATAGAAAAACCATCAAGCTCTTGGATCAATTTTGCTAACTGTCCTTGTTCCTAATTAAGCTAAGGTGATCATTTATAAAGTCTGCTGGTAGACAATTTTACAAATATTTGCAATGAAAAAGGACATCAGAAATTTAATAAATACTGAGCAGATTTCATGATAACTACTTTTTGTGTATTATCTCATTTTATTCTCAAAATAACTCCAGGAGGCAGATATTATGATTTCTGTTACTGAGATGAGAAAACCCTACTGACCAAGGTTAAAAAGATTTGCTCAAGGTCTACCAGTCCACCCAAGTGGTAGATCTATGATTTGAAGCAGGTTATTTATAACTCCAAGTATGTTTTCAGAGGGCTATGAATTCTAACCACAAGTTAGGCACATGTCAAAATTACTTTTATTTTAGTTCCTTATTTTTATCAATATCAATTTTATTATCAGTTTACTCATGATGTGAGGACACATGTTACCGTCATTGGGGTAGCTGCAAGAAAATAATCTTGGAAGTTGAAGCCTGTGTGATTTGAGACAAATCACTTAACACCACTACCAATTATTCTCATCTTTAAAATAGAATTAAGATCTCTGTTTCTGAGAGTTGTAAGATTAAGTGATAAAGGGCCTGGTATACCATTTTATTAACTATAAGATGTTCACATGTAAGAAATTCGTTGTTGTCTGAAGACTGAACTGAATATTTACTGCAAATTTTCAGCTAGGAAATTTTGTTTTTACAAAGTAACAATGAAGTGAGTGTTTACATATCAGCACATGTTTTATGTTGTTACACTGTACATGTCAAATGTCCTAACTCTAAATCCCCTAACTCCAAATCCGCACCTGAAATCCTAAATTCTTAAGAGGGTGAAGGTATAAGAAATCCAAAACGAGGTATCAGAGCCAATTTTTGTCTGAACACTTTTTATATGCTGATTATATGTTTATTTAATGTCAGTCTTGCCAGCCTAAAGTAGCTCGCTAAGAATCATACACATTACGTTGTAACTTACAGCCTCTATCGACTGTGAACATGTGTAGGACTAGGTAGTGATCACTCAATGGTTTTGTGAGAAATGAGACATTAGTAATTGAAAAATAGCCATTCATGATCATTGATTTAGAACTTGGCAGAGAATAAACCATTTATACCCTCCCGCACACACACACTTTTTCCCACGTAGAACATAAGAATTTGCATTTGACACAGCATCTAGTTGGGTGAGCCAGAAAAATAAGCACTTTGAATAGAGGGCCGGCTCAGACAGGCAAGAGTTCTTTTCACACATTGCATTGCAAATAGGCTCCATCCTAACAAAGACAACTTTAAGTATAAGGAGAAAAGATAATGGCTGGTAGCAATAAAAATATATTAAACACGTTCCCGCTCTTCTGGGAAAATTGGTATAGGGAATATACCATATTTTTTAAAGATTTTATTTATTTATTTGAGAAAGAAGGAGCATAAGCTGGGGGTGAGGGGCAGAGGGAGAGAGAGAGAATCAGATTCCCTGCCGAGCAGGCAGCCCGCTGAGGGGCTCCATCCCAGGACCCTGGGATCATGACCTCAGCCCACTGCAGACACTTAACTGACTGAGCCACCCAGGTGCCCCTTAGTCATTTTTGACTCCTTTCCTTTCTCCTACCATGTGTCCCTTCCAAAAGTAAACGCTGCTATCTCTACCTTCAAAATATTTCTAGATTTGAAACATCCATCATCACCTGTGTTTCTGTGGCTATTTTACAACTTAACTATAAACTGCTTAAGTCATAAGATTGCTTTCTACTCTTACTAACTGAAAGCATTTCGGTACACTAGAAAAAAAATGAGTATGTGGTTGGTGTTGAAGAGGAGCAGATTATTCTATCTGAAAATGTGTCACTTTGCATGTGGATTTTTTTGAGCTAAAGGCAATGAAGATGCAGTGGACATAAGAAAATCTTTTACCTCTGTCTTAAAGAATTTAGATAGAGGGTCTGTTCCAGAAAGAGAGCTATTACCAAAGATAATATTTTATCTGAAAGACTTACCTGTATGGCAAGGCACATATGTAAACAGGTACCCTTCTTATTTCCTGTGAATTGCCCTCTACCTCTTGGAAGCCCCAGACCCAAACCTACTCTTTAGCTCAGGATGGCATATAAGCCTCAACTGCCTGACTGCCCTTGGGTGTCACATTTTATGGGGCTCCCATATCTATAAAACTAAATTTGTTTTTCTCCTGTTAATCTGTCTTATGTCAGTTTAATTTTTAGACCAGCCGAATAACCTAGAAGGGTAGAAGAAAAATGTTTCTACTCTGACCATGTTCAGTAGATACTTCTTTGCTTGAATGTTGGTTTTCATTTTATGACCCTTTTCTCATTTCTATTCCCTGTGATCTCTGAGCCTCCAGAAACTGATTTTTGTGAAGGAACTATATCACCTGGGCCCTCTTGCCATGTGATTTCCCGTAAGGCTCTGCCAATGAGAAGTGTCAAGAAGAGCAGAGGGCAGATAAAGAGAGAGGTCAGGGTATTTATTCCACCTCATCCCACCCTCAGATTTCCCAGTGGCACCTGCCTGGATGAACAGGTAGAGTCTTTGTTCCTCTGTAGCCACAAATCCTATTGAGCAGTCTGTCTTCCGGAGCTTCTGCTCTTAACCCTACTGACTTAAACCGACAGTGGTTTCCCTGTTTTTCCTGTCCGTGTTCACTGCTTAGTAAATCACCCCTTCAGTAAACTCTTTCAGGTTAATCTCTTTGAATGAGACAACTATATTTTGTTGGAACCCTGTCTGATACAGTTTATTATCATATTATTTTTATTATCATTATTCATTTGAATATGATATATGGGAGTGTCTCTCTAACTAGTTTAATGAAATATTTTTAAAGAAAAAAAATTCTACTGTATCCCTCCAGTCACTTAAACATATTCAAATATTAAATAAGGTATAAATAATTTAAGACAAACAAAATTATTTATAAATTAAATACAATTAAAACTACCAACCAATGAAATAATTAAGTTAATAATACTATTTTGATACGACAAATGTTTTGCTACAATTACATAGCGATTTCAGTCAAATAAAATGCCACGAATATACAAATGACACTTCATGCAATTTTCTGGTCCTCTCTTTTTTTAGAATTTTATGCAAAAGGCATCACCATCTACACAGGACATCAGATGAAACACCTGGGTTTGAATCCTTCCTCTTATCTATCCTCCCCCAGCAAGCAATTGATCCACTTATTTCCATCTTTAATACCACAATACCATTGCAAATTACCATGCTGTAGACACTGGATTATTGAATCAACCTAATGTTTCTTCTTTTAATTTGTCTGACTCCAGTCTCCCCTCCCTTCTAAATCCTGTGTCATTGTTACCGTAGGCAAATCTGATCATGTCACTTCCTTGCAAATCCTCTAATGAACATTTATAGCCCCTTTGATAAAGAGGACACCCTTTGCACTATCTAAATACCTCTTGTGATCTGGCCCTTGTTTGGAACTCTCCTTCAACAATAATCACCAGCCACCTTACACTCCATGGTTGAGCCATTCTACCCACCTTGGCATTCCTCTATAACTAAATCCTTTGTTGTTTGAGCCTCCACACTTGAAGCTTTCTAGCTAACATATGCTTTCCTTTCCACACTTTTGCCTGGCATATTCCTCCAATCCATCATTAGAGCATCTTCCTCTAGGATTTCTTCTCTTAAATTACTTGTATCTGATTTAAATGACCCATTCTCTCCTCTCATAATGTTTCAATTTTCAGTTCATGTGTCTGTATGCCTCTCAGACTCTGTCTAGACAAAAAATATGTCCATTTTGTTAACAAATTTATTTCCAGTATTTGGCATCGTACAAATATTAGTAATATTTGTTTAATAAATTAATAAATATATAATAAATAAAACACTGCACTCATTATCACATTCCTTAAAGTTATTTTCATTATTTTTCTTATTTAAGATTTCTCCATTTTGTGGCAAAACATTTAAATCTTAGACTGTAAAAGTTCAGTACTCATTTCAAAGTTTTTAGTAGTTATATCCTCAAATACCATATTGGGGGAAAAAAACATACTTTGGTTATTTTCTTCTCTTAACATTTCAGATTGTGATAAAGTCTAAGAAAAAAAAAAAAGACCTGAAAATTGATGAACAGGTAAATTCAAAGAAATATTCTTTTATCTATTGTCGTTAAAAGATATATGATGGCTTTTTAAAATTTTACTAACTAGTAAAAACCACTTTACTGCTGTTTTATATTAAGTGTAAATCTACAGATAACACCAAATAAAATTAATTTAATTTAGATTCCTTACAAAAATTCAGAATAGTGACTAAAATAACACTAATCATATTTTCAGCAAAAAAGAAGGGGTCATAAAATCTACTGTATTGGATTATTAGATGCTATTCAAAATGTAACACCCATACATAAGTATTTAAAACCTTTTAGGATTATATTTGAATAAGATATCTCCAATATAATGCAAATTTAAATTATGAAACACTATGTATACTATACACATATTTTTGTTAAGTAATGGAAAAATTCCTTGAAACTATTCTAGAAAGATAAAAGAATAGTTTTTAATAGATGTATCTTTATGTGGCAAGATAGGAAATATTTAGAGTTATCTGTAAATCCTAATTTTCCAGAATAATTATCAATAATGTATTCAATGAAAGCTTAAACTATTTCAAGTAAAAAAAAAAAAAATCAGTTGATTCTATGTCCCTACAAGTTCATATAATTTCTATAAATTAAAACAAATGTAAAAATGATAAAATATTATGCCACAATCGTGTATTTGTTACTTTTCTTTTGTATAGCACCATAAAAGGTAAATCCACTGTCATCTTGAACACTAATTTAGGCCATTTTAGCCATCCTGATATGATTATTTGTGTGAATAGATTATCATTAATGTATTAAAGATGTCTTAAGTTTTCTGATCAGTAAGTATGGTGCTCTTCCTTGTTTTCATTTCTTTGAAAGTATATATAGGCAAAAAGCATTGACTTCTCTAAAGCTAATCTATTCTTACATTTTACTTATGCTTCTACATACCTTTGGGAATGACTACTGTGAAAGAAAATTTATTATTGTTGTTATCATTATTATTGATTATTAATTAAAGCCATATATTTGCAGAGCTTTCATGCTCTTATCATTGATCTTTCATAATAAATTATGTCTATGAAGCAATATTTTATGTAACTATATCTAATATGTAGTTATGATGACATATGGGTTTGCCAACTTCTTTTAGTCTATAATTATAGTAAGTACCTAAAAAATATAAATTTGATTTCCTTATTAAATTGATTTGTACATAATTTCTAAATTGGTACTAACTTGTAATTGAATAAAGCAGTGTGGACTTAAAATTAAATGGTAGAGTTGATAATAATGATCTATTTCACTAGCAATCTCAATATTTATATCATATTGTATATTCAATAGTTGCTAAAATTAAGGCCCCTGACTATATCGATTATTAATGCTATTACTAAAATGAAAAAGAGAACTCTTCTTAATTGCATATGTAAAAACTGTTGAAGGATGGTGTTAAATTAGCAAGTATTAAGTAAGTTCCTCCTAGAACACAATGTAGAGTTCAAAGAAGCCTACTCAACTTGCAAGGTTCTTGACAAAAACTGAATATTCCGTCTCTAAAGACATTTCTCAAATCATATTTGATTTTCAATCCTAAAATTGCAATAAAACTGAAGTCTTTTCAAGGTTAACAAACTCAGAATCAGTATAGATCATACAGATCAAAAATAGGGACTGGGGGATGGAGACTGGCAAGACTAGATAGGAGGCAACAAACTGGACTAGGGATGCTTCAGACTCTGACACACGAAAAGCCCTTGGGCCTGACTGTTTAAGCTGTGATTTGTGCGTCAGGCAGATCTGCTGCTTTCATGGAAGTCACTGAATCCCACTCTTGTAACAGGTAAACACAGGAAGCCTGCAGGAATCTCCCCGTGCTAATCTTTCATCTCCAGTTCTATTCAAAGATACTGCCATGACTTTTTTAAAATACAATTACAGGTAGTATTAAAAATAAACTTGGAAATGTGAAAAGATTATATTGGTAATTTATTAATTAAGGGATAGATTCATTATTTGATCATCTCTGATCCCTGGATAGATAAATAGACACGGCCAGTCTCTGATTCTGCCTTTGCCATTCGTGTGGTGTGTGGTGGCAGGCCGCACTTGGAGCTCTGTTGGGAAAGAAACTGACCTAAAAATCTAAAAGTAGCTGAGATTAGAGATTTGGAATATCAATGTCCTCTCCTGCCTGCTCTACACAATCTTAGCTTTTTTAGAATCAGCTCTAATGGTTACCAGAGGAGCCCATATCCCAAACTGGCACAACACTGCACACCAGTCAGAGCGTTTGGTAATATCTTTATGATAAACACATTTAAAGTCTATATTTGGTTGACCCAGATACAGAATATCATCAGAAAAACACAACACTCTCCAGGGAACTGTGGCTTTGACTCATGAACTTGGCCTATTACCTACTTGTAATCATAAAAAAGCCACTACTGGATTCCCTCAGATGGAAAAACCTATAGCTTTCATTGTTTTCTCAACCATTTTACCCAGTTGTTTCCCCTTTGATTCAAGTTCAATGCAGTAAATTTATTCTTCCCTCCAAGACCTTTGAGCTAAAATGAAAATAGGATACTCTGAAAATGTTGAGAAATGGATTATTCATAATTGTATCTGTCATGGTAAAAGGAACTGAGTTTACTGGGCAAAGCTCTGACATACATTGGTTCTCGGTAAACCCGTTTGTACAAAGTTGGAGAAATGAAGAAACAATGTGATAACAAACAGAATGTATCTCCAAAGTCAAATAATGATCCCCCATGCAGATTTGCAGCAGTGGAGAAAATTGTTCAAAAGAGAAAACAAACACATATTTCACAGAGTGTAAGATGAGACTAAAGCCAGAGAAAAGGAGTAAAAGAAATCAATTAAGTATTTGCTGCTCTAAATAGCAGTGTTCACACAGGTAAGTCAAATGAGCCTTAATGTTTTGCTTTACCTAGACAAATGCCATGGAAAGATCAAAAGGGTCCAACCTCAACCTACTAGGTTTTAAATATGTATAGATTTAGGTAATGGACAGAAGAAGGCTGGCTTTCGCGGGTCCACTGAAATGTAAGTGGACATTGATTACAGGATCTACTCACTCCAAAACCATCCCTTTTAGTTCCTACCATCACAATGATAATAACAGGAAACATGCCACAATATCTTGCAACCTACTGGACATAAACTGGAACCTAAACCCAGGATATTGCCATTTGGACTGAGGGAGCCTGTTAACAGTGAGATCAAGTCCATCTACTTCTGTATGCTTGGGGAACAGAGTAAGCTGGATTTCAGAGAGAAAATGGTGAAGCAGATGAAGGTGGGTATGGATTAGGTAAGGGCCCAGGTCTTTGACTGTTTTCCAGCATCAGCATCTAATCATCGGTAACCCTTCCAGTGGCCTGATTATTCTCTTGTAATGGAGAAAATACGCTTTCCTATCTTGTAACATTAGTGCTCTGAGTCAAAGTCACTTTAGCAAATATAATTTTTATTTGTTTATTAACTTCTGGTCTTGTTCATATGACCACACCAGTATCAGAGTGTATTATGGTAGATTTTTACTTTTATTAGTGTATTAAATAGAGTTTTCCAGAGAAACACAAGCAATATAATAAATGTGTATGTAAACATATAGTCTCATTCTATATATACAGAATAAGAAAGAGGAAGTTTATTAGGAATTGGCCCATTGGCTCATGCACTTGTGGAGGCTGAGAATTCAAATGATCTGCCTGCCATCGCCAGTTGAGAACAAGTAAAGTCCACGGTGTAATTCAGTCCGAGTCCAAAGGCCCAAGATTTGGAGCTGCTGAAGGTATAAATCCCAGTGTGAGTCCAAATGCTTAAGAACCAGGAGCACCATTGTCTGAGGGCACGAGAAAATGCATGTTTCAGCTCAGGAAAAAACAGCATTTCCCCTTCGTCCACTTTTTTGTTTTATTCAAGCCCTCAACAGATTGGATAATGCCCTCCCACACTGGTGAGAATGATCTTCTTTACTTGTCTACCAATTCATATGCTAATCTCTTCCAGAAACACTTTCACAGACATACCCAAGAATGTTTTACCAGCTCTCTGGGTATTCTTTAGCCCAGTCATGTTGACACATGAAATTAACCATCACAATTAGTATTCCAATTTTAGGTTGTTAGTATTGTTGGAAAGAGACTTGGTAAAGAATGACAACTGAATTATGCTAAGCATATTTCTAAGAAATCCTGGTTTGGGGAAATGAAATCATAAGTGATATACATTTTTTTTCTTTTTTTAAAAACATTTTTCTGAATTTCCAAAAAATTTAAAATAAGGGTATTCACAAATTATCAGAGAAGAACAACACAAAGAAAGTTACCACGGTAACTCCTCCCCAATTAAAAAAAAAAAAAGAATTCAGTGAGTACTGGACATATTAAAAAAGAAAAGGCTGACTTTGGTCAACATATCTGGAGACCCTAAACAGTTAGGATTCTTTAGTAAATAAAATAACAAATATTTATATCATTATATTTAATGTATTAAATGATGGAATACATCTATAACCATAAACTGCTAGAGAGAAAGAACCACAGAATGAGATTTATAACTGAAGTAAGATAAATAATGACCCCAAAGATACAGTTTCTAATTCCTGGAAACTGAGGTAATTGTTATTCAGGAATTTTATAATTGTTATTAAATTAAGGATTTGAGATTAGGAGATTATCCTGGATTATCTGGGCAGGACCTAAACGCAATTGCATGTATACTTATAAGCGAGGCAGAGGAAGATTTGGACACCAACAACATTTGGAGGAGAAGCCATCAACCATGAAGCACAAATTGGAATTATGCAGCCATAAGCCAAGGAATGCCAGCAGCCACAGAAGCTAAAAGAGGCAAAAACCAGATTCTTCCCCAGAGCAGAGCTTCTGGAGAAAGGACAGCCCTGCTAACACCTTGATTTCAACCCAGCAAAACTGATTTGGGACTCTGGCCTCCAGAACTGTGAAAGAATAAAAATATCTGTTGTTTTAAACCATCCGATTTATGGTCATTTGTAATCACAGTCATAGAAATAAATACAAGAACCACTTATCACTCATAACCAATAATTCTCTTTCAATTATCTAAGACTTAGTCCACAACTCTTGTGCGCTGGGTGCTATGCTATGCCCAGGGCTATAATGTTACCAAACATAAACCGCCCCTCCCCTTCCAGAGCTTCTGGTCCAGTGTGAATCAGGTAGTGAAGCTGGGACAGAAGCCTGTGCCTTATTCATGCAAAACATGAACTGCACCTTTTCAGAGTGAGTAGGTGGGCTTAAAGCTCTGAGTTTTTCCACCAGGTCATTGCTTATACCGTTGTGCGGGGCTGAATGCCTGATCAAGCTTGTCCATAATATTATAATTGAGGGTATTTATTGGTTGCCTACTTTGCCAACAGCTTTTTACATGCATTGTGTTCCAATTCTACTCCTAGATACGATTATTCTTATTTTATAAAAAATGATAAAATGATAAAATATTTACATTTGTTTAACTTTACTACCATTATAAAATGACACGGACTGCAGGCGGAAAACAAACATAATGTAAACCAACATAAAACTTAGAAAGTTTTTTTATAAA
Organism: Zalophus californianus; assembly: GCF_009762305.2. NCBI lineage: Eukaryota > Metazoa > Chordata > Mammalia > Carnivora > Otariidae > Zalophus > Zalophus californianus. The sequence goes on from NC_045601.1 coordinate 47,268,141, forward strand.
AGTTATTATTATTAAAATTAAAAATCCAGAAACATGATAGTTCTGCTTTCATAAAAAAAAAAAAAAGATCCAGGGACGCCTTGAGTGGATCAGTCGATTAAGCATCCAACTCGTGATTTCAGCTCAGGTCATGATCTCAGGGTCATGAGATCAAGCCCTGAGACAGGTGTCAGGCTCCATGCTCAGTGTGGAGTCTGCTTCAGATTCTCTCCCTCTGCCCCTTCCCCCTGCTCTCTCTCTCTCTCTCTAAAATAAATAAATCTATCTTTTTAAAAAATCCAAATATGCTCTTAAGATTTTGATAGATTAGTCATCATAGTTGTGAGTCCAATATTAAGTTCCAGAATAGCCAAAGATACTCGTGTTGATTCTCTAAGAAAATTGCTTTGTGATGATAAATTATGATTGGATAACTTCAGGATAATTATTAAATAACTATTCTGGTAATAAGCAAATACAGGCTAGAAATTAAATACAGTTAATCACAAGTCCTCAGACTAATATACTAAACTTATTTCAGCTTAATATGGTAAGTTATTTTGGCTAAGTTCAGGCAATAGTCTGAAGGGTGTTTTCTTTTGTTAATATAATTTCCAAGGAACAAAGTATTATTTAAATGTGGATAATAATGTGGTGTATTTTACACGCTGCATGCCTTCAAGAATAGAGCAAATGAATACCAGATCTTAATAGATTATTTGAAAGAATATACACATAATTGCAGTGGGTATGTGAAGTGGGAAGGGTATTCACAAAAACAGGTATCAGTTTTGATGGTTGGAACAATGCTATGAGGTTAAGGAGAACATTTTCTCTAAAATTCAAATGGTTAGCAAGGAAATTCCTCATAAGTTTATGGTGATGATTAAGTGAAAATATTCTAGAATACTGCCTGGAACATGTCAAGAGCTTAAGAAATATTAGAAAGTATTAGATTATATAAAATTGTAATTTAATGTTCTTTGTAAGAAAAAAATATTATCTGATATTAGTAACTGACATATGAATCATCCAATGTAACTTAAGACAATGCTTAGTGTGGTTTAGATTGTTCTCTAATGGACCATCTGACTTGTCCTCAAGAGCCATGAGTTTTTATATTAGTTGAATCAAGTTTAAAACCTAGCTGCACCTTACACCAGCTGGGTAATCTTGGGTGATTTTTTAGACTTTTCTCATTATCAATTGGATCATCTTATCTATATTGACGACTATCTCTATTATACAGCAACACTGAGGGGATTAAGTAACAAAGAATGGTACAGTGCCAACGGAGTACCCTAGGAGTTCGATAAGTGATAACTATTAATAAGTAATAATAATAATAATTAACAATGGCAAAACATCTAATCTTTAGTAGAAATGCCATATACTTATTGGTTAAATGAATGGAGGGACCTTTAAAACTAAACAGGTTACAATTTTCAACCAGCAGAGAATATGATTTATGCGTTGTACTTTATATTTCCCACAGCAGAGACCACTGCAAGAGGCCCATACAGGGTTTTGACAAGCACTTGTTAAAATGCTTTTTACCCCAGGCTTTTCTCTACGATCTGACAAGTGAGCACACCACTTCATAATCTCCCCACAGAATCTTAGAGCTGCAGGAGACCATATGGGTGAAGTCTCCTAGTCTTCGATCTCAACCAGTGCAGAAAATCAACCTGCAATATTTCTGACAACAATTAGCAACATTTTGGTTGAATGTTTTCATAATTATGGACTACCACTTCTCAGTCTATTCCTTTTTTAAAGAGATGGCTCTATTTTTGAAAGACTGTTAATATGTTTGGCAAAAATCTGATGCCTTCTAACTACTTTCCTTTGGCCAAAACATATCACTTTGTGCATATTTATTTTACAGGAATTACCACATTGCATTATACATTTTCTTTTTCTATGTCTTTCCTTGCTAAAAGACTTAATACTTTTAAGTGTTCTACCAGGTCCGGTTTTGTTCCCAAACCATATGACGTACTTGACATACAATAGATATTTAATAATTTTATTGAATTGCTGAACACAGCATTCTTCTTTTTGAAGCCACATAAAACAGTAAACTCCTTGTTTTGCATGACAGATTTCAAATTATCATATATTACTTTCATTGTTTCTCTTTCAAAATAGCATTTACAACTGTTTCTAATGTATGATTCCAAAATCTATTTCAACTACTATTCCTGCCATATGCTTTACTTTTATTATTCAGACTTCATTTTGAGTGACATCAAAAATTTTTAATAAAAGTGGATCAAGGAATATTTATTGAATGAACTGAAAATGGCCACCTTGGTTCCATGAGCCTTTAATTTAGCTTTCTTATTTTCAGGAAATGCAAGCTTATTGAAATTTTGTCTTGTTTGTAGTATTAGCAACATGATGATTTAGGAAAATAATGAAACTTCTCTTGAAACAAACAAACAAAAACCCTCAACATTTTTCTCTATTAACATAAATATCTAAATAACTTTATGGCAGCCAAGAAAAAATATGAGTGAATACATACTGTTCAATTTTGTTTTGTTTTTCTCTCCTGTTATTAATTCTGTTAATAACATAAAGAGCAGGAATAATAACAATAATACCTGATAGACTATAAGTATGATTAAATGAATTAATACTTGTAAATAGTACTTGGCACATTATAGATACTATATACAAAAGTAATAACAAGTAATAAAATCCACCAAATACTCAAGCATAGCACACCCACAAGAGCATGCCATATACATAAAGTTGAGCTCTTTCCACTTTTCAAGTAATTGGGTAAAATTGTTTTAATTTACATACTCATCTATTTAATAGATACCTACTAATAGATACTTTTCCTATAAATCTATTTACTTATTTTCCCATGAGTTTGTTTCAACATTGATATAATAGTAATAAATGCATATAATATATTTTACTCCAAAGTGTTCCTAAAATAGAATACATAGTTTCTTATAAAAGAGAATGTTGATTATGACATGAACATAATAGAGTACAAAAATTCTTCACAAAGTATTAATAAACAGAATTCATAAATGTGCAAAAATTATATATAAACATATATATACACGCATGTACATAGATATGTGTGTGTGTTGTGTGTGTGTGTGCGCACATGCACCAAGGGGTTTATTTCAGGCATGCAACGTTGGTTCAGTATTGGAAAACCAATCAGTGTAATCTATTTTATTAACAAGGTAAAGAAGAAAAATCACATGACTATACTGATACATAATAAAGCTAGTGACAAAATTCAACATTAATTCACAATAAAAACTCTCAGAAAAATAGGAATATAGGAGACTTCTTCAATTAATACAATCATCCACAAAAAAATCTACCTTAATGTTATTTTAAATGGTGAAAGAATGAATGCTTTCCCATGAAGATTGGGAATATGACAATTTGTCCTTTCTTACCACTCTCATTCAATGGGGCTAGAAGTTCTAGGGTAATAAGGCAAAAAAAGGAAAGAAAAGGGATACAGATCAGAAAGAAAAACATAAACAGTCACTCTTTGCAGATAACCTGATGGTCAATACAGAAACATAAAAATCAGCCATATTTTTATATACTGGCAATGAAAACATGGACACTGAATTTAGTAATAGCACACCATCTACAATCACCCAGAAAATGAAATACTTATGGGTACATCTAACAATATATACAGGACTCCAATGTTGGAAACTGCAAAGTGCTGATGAAACAATTGAAGATCTAAATAAATAGTGAAACATATGTGTTCCTGAATTGCAAGACTCAACATAGTAAAGATGTCAATTCTTCCCAAATTGGTAACAGGTGTATATAATTCCTATCAAAGTCCCAGCAAAATTATTTTATAGTTCTAGACATGATGATTCTAAAATACAAGCTGTTTAGAAATTGAAGAGAATGAGAATGGGAGAGTTTGGCAGAATATTAAAATGTTTAAGTATTTAAAGTGTTATTCTCTGGAAGAGGGACTAAATGTGTTCTCAACGTCCACATGATATGGAACTAGACTTCATAGAAAAAAATATATGTAAAATTATGTTAACTTAAAGATATTGTTCCTATGTCAATCTGTGAGTTTAAAGACAGGGCAGACTTCCCCATCAATGGGGAAGTTCATTTGTATGCCGCCTTGCAGGAGAATGACAAAGGGAATTTGAGCATCAGATCAAGAAGTAGACTAAATTTGACTAACTCAACATAAGTCAATAAAATTACAATGACATAAAAATATTCACAATGGGGGTGAAGTAGACCAATTTAATTCTAAGGCTCTTCCTACCCAGACATTGCATTTTTTTCATGATTTCAGGTCAAAAGGGATGTGGTACCCCTACTTTAGAACTGGACAATTTGAGATTTAGAAGAAATAAGTACATAAATTGGTGTTGCTTAAAGCATGAAAGGAACATTATAAAATAATCATGATTTCTCCATTATGACTGAGTTCTCAGCAAACTGTCATACATTCTTACACAAAAAGAATTCCAAACATTTTTTTTCCAAGTTGTATTTTCTTCATCTTATTTGAACCAGCAGAAAGAGTTTACATCTACTTGTCTTTCATGGCCAATGCCTTTCATGGGCTTTTCAGTGGGATGTTTGTGCTACCTGCTCACTCCATGGCTGGCTTCTCATGTACCTTATGCAATAATATAATTTTCTTATCATTTCATTTGATATCATCCTTTATGGCTACCAAATTGTTCTTTATGGATATTTTGTATTATTAAATTTTCTTAGGAAATATATTTGTAAACAGGCTATTTGATTAATGAGTATAACAATTATTACAGTTCTTGCCTAGGTATCTATTGGGTTAATAACTGAGTATCAATTTGACGAATTGTGTTCTAATTTATATTTTTCCTCAAGAGGCCTTATTTGTGGACATTCTGCTAACTTGCATTCCATTTAAAACTCTAAAAACTGGTCTTCTAAAAATTTGGCACTGTAAGAAATATTTTTAAAGCAATATATGTACTGCTAAATTAGGATAGGAACAATTGAGAATAAAAGGTAATCTCATTGCCACGACTGCTATGAATTACATGGCATAAAAATCAGTAGGCACATGGGAGAAATAAAGACAAGTATCATTAGTTGACACAGATAACAGTAAAGAAGTTAACCTCAATTCTCCATGGTAATATAATCATCCATTACATTTTGAGGTAGAATCTTCACACTATACATCGCATTTGTTAATTTTTTTCTTTTTATTTTAAGAATATTTTAGCATTTCCAAAAAATACCATTTTCACTTAACATTGATAAAACATTAAAGCAATTCACTGTAATTCTTCTGATTGCTCCTAATCAAATACTCAATCTTCTTATAACTTTACAAAAGTGAAAATCGAGAAAAATTTCAACTTTCACTTTCCAAATATTTTCTCCCAGGTTGCTCTCCACACCACCACACCTCTCCAAATAACTCTTAGAGGGGTAAAAAAAAAAAGAAGAAGAAGAAGAAAAAGTAAAAGAAAGGAAAAGAAAAGAAAAGAAAAGAAAAAAGAAAAGAAAAGAAAAAAAGAAAACTTACATGGAATTTATTGTTCATTTGGATGCCTAGCGAAATGCCAACTGAATTCCTTTGTTCAGATATTGTTTCACTGTCAATTGTTTATCTATCGAACACACTTGAAAGCAGAACAATGTATTTTAGCTCTCTTTTTGCTCCATAACTGACCTTATATTCATCTAATGAAACCATACCCTCACCCCCAAGCCGTCAGTCCAACATTAATAAGCATTTATATCTAACTAGGTCTTCAAAATGTCTTCATGCACTGCCCCAATTGTGTTTCAAAAGCTCAGGCTTTATGCTTTGGACTCTCAGACTGTAAACTAAAGAAGGGTATTTAAAAGGGTCCTGTCAGCTTGTCTGGTCTTACTTCTGATTTGCCTTAAAATTGCTGTAATTGAAAGGGAAACTGTTAGATGCACCATAACCCTCCCATCTTTTTGTAATTTATGAGGGAGAGATGAAAATAGTGTAAAAAATTATTTCCATCCTAGAAAGTAGCAAACACTTAACCTAGTTTTTATCTAGATAAGAGACTGTTTGTATACTGAAAACTGTCATCCTGTTTCTTTCTGAAAAAGTTAATAATCTAATCATTCCTTCCAGTTTTCTCTTTATTCTAGTGTTCACATATTATTGGATAGAATTGCTTTCTGAAAAAAATACAATTCACAAATTTACAGGCAAAAATAACCAGATTGATAACCCTGTATCTCCTTGTAGTCACTTATTTTATCCAAAAAGATTTGGCTCTACCTTTCATGTTTTTTTTTTTTTTTTTTGGATAATAATAAATTACACAAAATACATAGATTAATTACCAAAGAAATTATGACTCAAAAGATGGAGTCCATGCATTTTTAGGTGGGAAGAAAGGACAACAAACAAAAATAAGCTGAAATCACAAATTCTGATTATGTAGAAAGGGAGAAAATAAAGATGGGAAGGGAGAAGAAAGGGAAGGAGTGGGAGAGTGGAAAGTTAGAGAAATCAGAGAAATAAATATAGTACTCAGAGAAAAGTGAAGCCATGGTGTGCTTTCTTCTCTAAGCCCAACAGAAGCCTGGAGTCAATCAGAAGTCAGCAACTCTGTATCTTCAGTCTCACCAGAGCTTAGATAGGAAGTTCACACAAACAAGAAACATTAACTCAACCAAGTCCTGTGGTTCACCATCTAGGTGACCAGCCCACAGTAGGGGAGTGGTAATTTGATTCATTTAAACTCTTATCTAATTTCCCTAATTGATCCTTAAGTACAGACTAAACTTTCTTTTGGGACATATTCTCTGAAGTCTTCCCCCCAACCCCCACAGAAAGCAACAATAAAAGCGTGCTTAATACTTAGCAAAGACAGCTGAATGAAGCAATATACAGAGGATGTTTCAAGACCTTACAGATAATACATTCCTACTAGTCTACACTGTTTTGGTTCCCATTGTTTGATTTTTACTGCTTCTGCTTATTCACACATAATTGCAGTGTAATGATATTAAACACTCAGGAAGGTTGTAAGAAACATCCTTAGATAACTCAGTGTATAAAGAAATGCTGTTGAGGAATGAGTTTCAATATATTAATATAAATTCTTATCATGACCCATGGGAAAAACATGTTCAGTATCAGTAGCAGCAATAGTACTTTTCCTAGGTAATAATTTTCATCCTTTGGATTCTGAGAATCATGTAACTTTTATATTTTTCAATTTATTTTGGATACTACGAACACTAAACCAAATTGGTATCTTACAAATAGCAAATGCACAAGACATAATGGCACATTTTTGGGTAATAATCTCAGTACTGGCTTCAGTAATTCAATATTGAGCTAACTTTCGTGGTTGCCAAGCTTATTATACAGCTGAGTTGAATATAAATTGGAGGAAATAAAGGCATTGATTAGAGAAAGCAGAAAGGTAAGGTGAAAATGAGATATTTTGGCTGAATGATTCTGGCCTAATCAGGTTCTGTTTTTGTTTTTTTTTTTTAAGATTTATTTATTTATTTGAGAGAGAGAAAGAGAGCATGTGAGCGGGGGGGGGCGGGGAGGGGGCACAGAAGGTGGGGGAGAGAAAGAATCATCAAGCAGACTCCCCACTGATGGTGAAGCCAGACACAGGGTTCAATCCCAGGACCCCAAGATCATGACCTGAGCTGAAATCAAGAGTCGGCCACTTAACCGATTGAACTACCCAGGCGCACCATGTTCTCAGTGTTTAAAACTTATCTTTATTCTGATCCATTTTAAACCAGTTTAGAGAATCAAAATATGCTTTTACATAGTTAGAAATGTGTATGGCTGAAAGTAACAAAAAGTTATATAAACATGGACTTTCAAAAAATAAGCAATTTTTCTTATGCAATATCAAGTTCAGGGTTATCTGGTACAACTATTTCAGGAAGACTTAATACTGTGGAATCATTTGTCTTCCTGACTGACAATTTTTATGAGGTTTCAGAATGATTACTTGATTCCAGGTATGAAATCTAAATTTTAGACAGAAGAAAAAAACAAAGACAAAAAAAGATGCCTTCTATAGGGACTTCTTTCCGGTGACCAGAATGGGGCCATTAAGCCACCTATAGATGCAAAAAGAAGCTGGGAAATAAAGTATTTTGAATGTGTATCTCCACGAAGATAAAGGAGAAGAGAATTAGACTGGGTATTGAATGTGCAAAAAAAGGTACATGTTATATTTTACGTTTATATTATTATAAGATACTTATTATTTGGGTGATTCTTGACATGTACCATTTTTAAGTCTTAAATTTCTTCCTATCTGTAAAAGGATAATAATGTCTACTTTGAATAAATCTTGTGACTATTAAATGAATAATAATATTTGAAGGTGCCTGGTATATAATACAACCTTAATAAATGTATTCAAGCAGAGACTGAGACTATTCATTTAAAAATAAAATAAGTCAAAATTAGAAGGAGACAAACCATAAGATTCTCTTAACCATAGGAAACAAAGTGAGGGTTGCTGGAGGGGACGTGGGTGGGGGGATGAGGTAACTGGGCATTATGGAGGACATGTGATGTAATGAGCATTTGGTGTCACATGCAACAGATGAATAACTGAACTCTACAACTGAAACTAATGATACACTATATGTTAACTAATTAAATTTAAATAAAGTAAGTTTAAAAATAAAATAGTTGATTTTATAGAACAATTTCTAAAGCAAAGAAATCTGGGGGAAAAAGCATAGTCCAAAATACAAGCACTATTCTGTGCCATGTACAAAACTAAGTATTTTACACATTTCATGTGTTGTCAGTAATTTAAGAATTTAATATACTACAGTGTGCTTTTCTGGATAGTATGACTAATACATAATAAACTAAAATATGCTCACTTCATAAGAATTTAAAAAATCGGGTGCCTGGGTGGCTCAGTTGGTTAAGCGAGTGCCTTCGGCTCAGGTCATGATCTTGGAGTCCTGGGATCGAGCCCCACATCAGGCTTCCAGCTTGGCGGGAAGTCTGCTTCTACCTCTGACCCTCTCCCCTCTCATGCTGTTTCTCTCTCTCTCTCTTTCTCAAATAAATAAATAAATAAAATCTTAGGAAAAAAGAATTTAAAAATCAAGAAAAACACAAATTCATATTTGTGGATTCGCTGTTAACATTTAGGGAGTTAAATATAACAATGATACAATATTCCCTTTTTCCATTGTTATAGCTTCATCTCAGGAGTTGTAGAAAGCTGTGCCATGTCCCTCTGGGAAGAGAAGAAATTCTAAAGAGCACATCATGACACTGTGTTTCAGAAGAGAAAAATCGGTTCCTGAAAATATATCATGAAATCAATATATTTCCACAAGCGACCAGCTTAATCACCCAACCCTCCAGTGAAAAGAATTCCAATCGAAATGCTGTACTGCTTTTCTGTCTTCAAAACTCAGAGTCTGCTCAACAATACATTGACCATTTTATAGAAGTAAGTAGATCTGGAGAGCTGTGCATTGACTTGAAAGGAGAGCATTGCAAATCTAGCCAGAAGGCTGCATTGCCTGTGCTTGAAAGTAATCAATAAAAAAAAAAAAAACTGTATTCATAGTTCTATCTATTTATTTCTGTCAGATGTATTACGGTGATCCTTTACATTTGAAGAGTGGCATAAATATAACAAGAATAAATTTTCTACCAGATAATGGTGCTATCTGACTTCACACACACACACAAAAACTCTCAAAAGTTGCGATTTAGTGTTTTGTCAAAAATAAAAAAAAATCTTTTTCTACTAGAATAGATGCCAAGAAAACACCATGCAGCTTAGAGGGAGATAATACGTATATGAAATATTTAAAGTTCTCTTTCAAATAGCTCTTACTCAAGATTTCTTTCACTGTGTTCTAAGAAACTACTTATTAGAAACAGAAAATACCATTTCCCCACTTTTCCTTCTCAGAAAAACAGGTGAAAAAAATGACGATAATAGCACAGCTAAAAGTGAACTATCACAATTCGCCTGTGCACTTTGTAAAGCAGAAGTACCCTCATCGCATCATTCTTTCTGTGAGAGATGCACTCCCACCTCTTCCACATGACACACAAACAAACTAACAAAAAACCCAACCTGTTCTCATTTCTGAAATTGGTCCAGAACTATCACCTAGCTATTTTAGGTGAAAGACTCCCCTCTAGGAGAGTGACATATGGCTCACAATGTCCTCCATTTGGATCCATCCGATACAGATGATGATTGAGACAATAACTCTTGTTTCTTTATCAGAGTTGTGTCTCTTCACTCTGTCATACTTCTGTGTCATCGTGTACTGCTACCCAGCTGAGTCTATTTATTATTCTATCTATTTTAAATTAAGCCACAAAGTTTGTAGGTCTCTAACTCAAGGTTTAAGACTCAATCACATAAATAATAGTAAATGCTTTCAGTAATTTTTTACATTGGCTTATATTCAGTTTATACATTTTATCGGAGAGTTAACTTTTCATTTTTAATTCGTAACATCTTTGCACCAAATTAATGTGGACAAGCCCTTCAGAAAAAAACATGATGCATTACTTTTATTACAGATATCAGTTCTGACATGGTCCCAGCTTCTGACCTTGGGCAAGTTGCTTAACCTCTCTCTATGTCTTAGTCTCTTCAATAGTAAAAGTGGAAATAATGGTAGCATCATTTTTATATGAAATAATATTTGTTAAAAATAAGACAACAGGCCCTAAATTAAGTAGCTTATGTTAAGCCCGTGTCACCAAATTATGATCTAATTTAATTACAGTTTGGGGTCTCTCCGAAATGGAATCTTAAGCCAGCCAATCAGAAATCGCTAATCAGTGTTAGGTAAGTATTGGCCTGATAAACCCCTGCCATCCTCTACAGGGAAAGTGACCTTGAAATAACCAACTCACTTTCCACCTAGCACAACTTCCTTGTTCCTCCTTCCTTCTGCCTACCGAATCTCTTGCCTTGTGTAGTTTTCTGGCACTCCTGTCTATCTGCTGGATTGGATGCTGCCGATTTGTGAATTGCTGAATAAAGCCAATAAGATCTTTAAAATTTACTCAGTTGTTTTTTGCTTTTTAATATATTATATATCATCATTTTTGAAACATTATCATAGGTCTTATTAGGAGAGTATGGTCTTTAAATGTTTAATCCTATCATCAGAAGGGAAAAGAGCAGGAATCCTCCACAAGAAAGAGCAGTTATATCAAAGGCAGAAAAGCTTTATGTGGCTTATATATCAGAATTCTTTTTTTTATTCTTTTTTTATTTGATTATGTTATATTAATCACCATACATTACATCATTAGTTTTTGATGCAGTGTTCCATGATTCATTTTTTGCTTATAACACCCAGTGCTCCATTCAGTACGTGCCCTCTTTAATACCCATCACCAGGCTAACCCCTCTCCCTACCCCCCTCCCCTCTAGAACCCTCAGTTCGTTTCTCAGAGTCTATAGTCTCTCATGGTTCATCTCCCCCTCCGATTCCTCCCCTTCATTTTTCCCTTCCTGCTATCTTCTTCTTTTTTTTTTTTTTAACATAAAATCTATTATTTGTTTCAGAGGTACAGATCTGCGATTCAACAGTCTTGCACAATTCACAGCGCTCACCATAGCACATACCCTCCCCGATGTCTATCACCCAGCCACCCCATCCCTCCCACCCCCCACCACTCCAGCAACTCTCAGTTTGTTTCCTGAGATTAAGAATTCCTCATATCAGTGAGATCATATGATACATGTCTTTCTCTGATTGACTTATTTCGCTTAGCATAATACCCTCCGGTTCCATCTCAACTCTTTGCATCTGGTATAGGAGATGTATAGAGAGTTATGGACTAGATGAGAACAGTCAAGACCGGTTCAAGAGATGTTCAAGGATGAAATGATGGTGGACTTTAAGAGATTTGGTTTTGAGACTGCATGCAAAGAAAATTGACCAACGGATTTAAGTAGAGGTCGATATGACCATTTTTGTGTTGACAAAGATTTCTTAGAAGCGCATAAGACTGGAGACAGGAACGGCAATTCTTAAACCATTGCAATACAGATAACAGTACAGATGAGAAAATTAAATTGTTTCCAGAGGCACAAGGAACAGGGTGGGAGATGAGAATGGGAGGAGAGATTTTACAGGGCTACTTAGATGTAGGACACGAGTGAGGCAAAGGAACCTAGGGATAAATATCTCCAAAACCTGGGAGAACTTTATGCTGGAAGTTCAGATTTGGGAAACAAATCTGGATCAGCTTATGGGAGCTGCTGAGATCTACCAGAAAGAATATATAGAGTGAGACGAGAGGCCAAACGACAAAGCTAAGAGGAAGTATCTTGACCCTGTCTCTATTATTATTTACTTGTCCAATCCACAGAACAAACTGAATTGGGATAAATAGTAAATAATAATTAATCAGTAAACAAATAGTTTGACACATCTGCTGATAAGATAAAAGAAAAACTCTCATACTAGATATTTATAGGACTGTCTGCCTAACTTAGCCTTTTCTTTGAAGATCTCACCTCACTTCCTAACCACAGGGGCATTACTGGGATACCAGTCACCCTGCTTCTTTAGTTACAGCTGGCTGGTCCAGAGAGATCATCTGATGTGAAACACTTACTTCAACGCCAGGCATATTTTAAGCGTTCAGTTTATGATTCTGTAGAAATTCAGGAAATTAATAAAAAATACAACTACTGGTAACCAAACCAAACCAAGATCAGTTATTAAAAGTAGAAATTGTAAGGATAAAGTGATATGGCCAGAGAGCATGCCATCTGTAGATCTGGGACTTAAAATGCATGATGGAGGAAGACAGGGTTGCAGGAACTGAGGACCATTTCTAAGAGCTCTTTACCCAAAAAAGAGGAGAAAGGGGCTGAGGGAAAGTCTAGAGGAAGTCTGGGCTTCTCAAAAAAACTGGTGTGGTGCAAGTTCTGAAAGGCATGCGAAAACTGCCTCATCAAAAATAATGGAAATAGTTTCTGTTTAGGATGGAAAGTTTTAAGCAATGGTAAATTAACAAACCAAAAAGATAGATGAGCCACCACAGATCTGCCTTCAGAAAGCACAGGAAAACTTAGAGGCCTGAAAGAAATTGGAAAGATGATTTCAGCTGAAAGAAGTCAAGTTAAACAAACTAAGAATTTTATAACGACTGCTATATATGCATATGCAAATATGTGATTAAATATTAAAAATATTTATGAGAATATATTCTCATAAGAATATTCTCATAATAATATGAGAATTATTTAAAAAGCTAACAAAATATTTTCTTTGACAAAAATATTTGAAGACTACTACAGGAAGCTTATAAGTTATTGTCTTTTTTTAGTGGTTATTTAGTATTCTCTATTTTTAAAATTATCTTTTTCTGTAAGTTATATAATCATCGTGCTTTTGATGTTTAGAAATATTGTATTCAACTTAATACAAAACATCTCAAGTGAAAATAATAAAAAAACCAAAATATTGGTGTTAAATTCATTAAACATCCCAAAGAGAAAACACAAACCTATTTCATTAAAAAAAAAATTAATTAGTAGAATTCTCCTCTGAGTCTTACAGTTAGTAGACAATCTTTTCTAGACATCGAATGTAGAAGCTGTAAGCTTTTTTTTCATGATTCTTCATGGGAGAAGTACTTAATATTTGTAGCATGAGCACCCCAAAATCTTCCATGTGAGTCCAGTACACATGTAATCAAGAGAAAGGCCATCAAGGTAAATTCAATGTGCTGCACTTTTATATTTATTCTCTTTGTATCCCTACAGAAAGATCAAAACCTTGTATGGGTGTTAGAAATTATATTTACCAGAAAAATAGTTTTGAATAGTAAATGGAAGCCATCCATCTGTTCTGCTTGGCTTTTCTGTGGGCAAATATAACGCATATAGGAAAATAATTTACCAGAAAGCAGTTCAGAATGCTAGATGGAGGCAAAGATGAGGAAATCGAAGACAGTAATAAATCTTGTAATAGCATGTGTGTCCTAAAGAGTAGCACTCTGTTTGGGCAATGTGAAGGAGATGGGAAAGGTGGAGAGAATGATGAATCTACAGATGTGAGAGGTCAAATGAAATTTATTTCAGATATTTTTCACATCTGATATTTGACATATAATTGCCCCAATAAAATAAAAGTTGAACAGAAGAAAATAAATAAATAAATGTTATGAAACTATAATTTACATATCTAAAGTGAAATCAGATTTTAAAAATAATTTTAATGTAAGTTGAAAATCATCATCTGCTAGTTAAAAACAATCAGGGCTGCAAAATACTCCTATTGGGGAGTTCTACATTAGACAAGTTCATGAATGACCACTTACGTAGATTAGAATATTAATGGTGTCCCTAGAAACTGGCAATAATGTTTGAATGACCCCCCACATGGTTCTGAAAACACTGTTTATCGCCAATAGCTTATATTTAATCCTAGAATGATGAAAGACCACTTGGGAACAGATGGAAATCATCACCTGACATTAAAAATACTCAACAGGTATACTTTTATAGGAGCAAAATTTAATATATTTAACAAGTCATAAAATTTTATTTGTTAAAGAGCCAAAGAATAACAAGACCTTTGAATGATGTGATTTGGAATTTTAAGAATGTACTCTCTATTTCAATGATACCAGAATACATTGTTTAAAGTTAGAAACACAATATGAGTTTTCCTTTAAGCAGTGATAACATGCTTGCTCTCTATATAAAACAATCCATCTCTATTGATCTTTTGCCTTAATTCTCTAAATCCAATTTCCAAACCCACTAAAGCACAACTTTTATATTACAAGGTATGCAGAACTTCACTAGGCCTAAGATATATTTTTCTCCTTCTATTTCGACACACACACATGTACACGCACACACACAACTTAGACACAGATTACCATTCTCATCATTTCTCTTCCCCAGAATTTTCAATATATAAAAGTTGCATTGACCACCAAGCTGAGTGATTTAAGTACTTTTATTAGTAAATCGTGGGTATTTAACAAAATTGTTGTAGCAATTCATAAAGAAAACAAAGCTGTCAGTGGGCATACATCATTCTAATATGGCACCACTGAAAAAGAAGATGGGTTAGCTTGTTTTGTTTTGGGGAGTTAAAAGGGTAAGTTAATATATGCTGACAAAGAAAAATCAATAGCACATTGTGCACAAAAGAAGAATCAATCATCATTTCTATAGCCTCTATATTCATTATGACATGAATTTATTGAGGAAAACATTGCATTCAAATATGAATTGAGTTTGCCTCAAAAGTCACTAAGCTCATCAAAAGCATAATCAAGGCCCTTGCTATCAGAATCTTTCAGTGACCCCCAACAATAACATAGCAACCTGCGCACAGCGAATAGTGAATTAGTATATTCGGCTGGCTTCAACAGCATTTTGAGAATCATAAATCTTACTCTTCAAATGCCACAATAATAGACATTTCCTTCTGGTGTATCTTCACACATCAATTTTAATTTTATCAAGGGTTCTCTGCAAAATAGCTCCAGCATACACGGCCCTTAAGCTTATTTTTGCTACTTGCAGAGAAATATATGTGCAGGCTTTTGTGCCCATTCTCCATTTTTATTTTGTTTCTGTTTTTGTTTTGCAGTCATCCTTTCTCTGAAATAATTTCTTACCTCTGTAGTAGCACTTACTAATCAGAAATGTTTCACTTTTGGGGCACCTGGGTGGCTCAGATGGTTAAGCATCTGCTTTCAGCTCAGGTCATGATCCCAGGGTCCTGGGATCAAGCCCCACATCGGGCTCCCTGCTTGACGGGGAGCCTGCCTCTCCCTCTCCCTCTACTGTTCCCCCTGCTTGTGCTCTCTTGCTCTCTCTGTCAAATAAATAAATAAAATCTTAAGAAAAAAGGAATGTTTCACTTTCTTAAGAGCACATTTTACATATTTTTCTTCAGAATCCAACTGACATATTAATAAATAAATAAGTAAAAGTGGTGTGATGTGAGGATACAATTCCTGAAGTGAACAAAATTTTTCCGAAATTAAATATACCCAGAATAAAAAAGCTTTTTGAAGAAAAAGAATATATGTTCTATGTGCTTTATATATCTTTTGTGTGACTTTTATTTCCTGGGTCATACATAAAGGTGGAGAAATCAGAGATTCCGGTTAAAGCCCATAATCTCTTGGCTCACACTGAAGGTATAGTTCCTTGGTCCTGGCAAGTTCTCCTTTGGCTTTATGGAGCTAAGATCCATTTGGATATTGACTGGATGTATAAGAAACTCCCATAGGCTTTTCCTTCCTTATTAGAACTGTGGTAACAAATTAAACTGAGCTAACCAGCCACCCCCCTCAGCAACACCGTCTTTTTGAGCCTGTCTTCTCCTAAATTAATGTGACTTAGAACTACTCTGCCAACTCACCATCACTTCTAAGTGCTGTTCTGGCTCTCCGATAACAATAGATCACCCCCGCACCAGTCCGGTTACCACCAAGAAAACTTGAGTAACTGTTTCCACTGATTGGAAGAATGTTGTGCTGTCACATGGGAAACTGCCTTGCCTCAGGATGAGACGCTTCACCCAAAATAGTTTCTTCAAAATGGCTGCAACAGTTTCCAAAGAAATTGCAGAGCTAGCCCTCAAGTTAGAGGAGGGCATGCTGAATTACATATGTGGGTGTGGGCGCGAGCGCGCGCGCGCGCACACACACACACACACACACACACACACACACACACACACACACACACACACACACACACACACACCCCTACCCACATTTACAAAACAGAGAAGAAGCTTTTAATTAATAAGATGGGCCATAAGACAGGAAACAGAAATCCCAGTACAGGTGATGGAGGACCAGATCAAGCTGAGATACAAAAGAAAAGCCAGGCTGGAGCCAGACATCCCCTTAGCTGTAGTGCTGAACACCAGCCTTTAGGAAAAACCAGATACCCAACACAGAACACTAGCTAACCATAGCAGTTTGCATTCTCTTGCCCAGAACATACAAAATGTGAAAAAGAAAAAAAAAATGAGAGAAAGAATTTTCCTCTACATTTTCCTTTTTCCAAAGAGACTCCCACTGCAAGGACAAGCTGGTACCGTTCTGCTGCTGGGAGGTCCTCTCCAACTCTGCCGGCACCACACTGGTCCTACTATGGCTCCGTGGCCTAACTGTGACCCCTGCTGACTCACGATGCCCTTTAGGCTTCCAGTGTCCCTTCTGGCCCACTGCCTGAGGAGTTCTCGCTCCAAGCCCGTTGCCGATGTGCCTTAGAACTTAGATTCCTTCCATCACCCCAGATCATCTGCTAGTAGATTTTCCAATGATATAAAGCAATGACTGAAATGAGAGAAGAATCTTTGAAATCAGGGAAGTGACTTGTTAAATATACTATTTAAGGAATATTGTTTCACATTATTGAAGCTCAGTTATTATTATAAAAGAGCGTTGTTATGAGAATTAATGCAATAATATACATAAACCACTTATCTTATTGAAATTATTCAATATTTGGTAGTTCTTAGAATTAGTATTATTGTATAAGGCCAAGTTAATTAATATATCCAAGACCAGCTACTGTATCAAAATCTCCTAGGGGAGAGTTCTACGGTATTTTATTTCAGAATGCTTCAAAGGTAATTTTGAAGGGCAGCCAGGTTTGGGAACTTCTCCTTTGAGATACGATGCTATACTAATGTTTAACTGTGACTTGCCTGAGTTGAAGAATTAGACACAGAACTGCATGTCGTTCTCCAGATATGACACAAGAATATCACCTTCTGATGTGAAAATATTCTACAGATATTAATGGAGCCTATTTTGTGATAATTAAGAGGATCTTACTGTTTTTCCTTATGAAGTTGTTTGTTTGTTTTAATTAAGTCTCTATAATTCTGGGTTGTCCTGTTGATTTTGTTTTGCCAGAATTCAGACTTTGACTTTTTTTTTTACCTATTGTATCTCCTGTTGTTAATTCCTAGAAGTGGTCTGGAGATAAATCATGATTCCTAAATGTGTTGTTTGGCTCTTTCATTCAGCATGTATATGGAGAAAGTTGATAAGCACGCACCATTCATTTCTTCATCAAAATTGCTAATGATCATGTTTTGGTCAGAACAGAGGGTACAGTACATAGAAAGAGACGCAGTATCTGCTTACTTCCCCCAGTACCTCCCAGGCTGGAACACACCTAAAATATTCTTCTTCAGAATTTAAATATAATTTGTTTACAGAAACGAATGGAAAAGTCCAATTGTACATTTGTTCAATTATGGTCATAAATTTTTGTTAAGGTTGGAAAAGGCTGCTATGCTGCAAGTGGTGTTAACAGATATTGATAAGGAAATGTCCAGAGAACTATATCCTAGTTCAAAAACATTGAAAACGCAAGTGGTAATCTATTCTGGTATGATCCATTGAAATTAGGAAACTAAATCATGCCCCTTGCTCTTTGGGGTCACTGGAAATGCCACTACAGGGAAAGGAAACAGAAAGAAAAAACTTAAATTCATGGAATTTCAGTGTTGTAAATCACCTTGGGTTGGAGACCAATTTCATCATTTTACAGGTGAGAGAACTGAAGAAATGACTTACTACAGATTGCATACCTAAATATTGGCAGAATTAATACTAGAATCCAGTCTTTTGACTCTTAGTCAATATCTTTTTTTTCACTATACTAGGTGATCAAACAAATCTTAGTGGATCTATGACAGTGAACAAATCAGTGGTAAATTTAAATCTATAACCAAGTATTTATTTGTTAACATTTGACAGTGTCCTAAAATATATTATATCTATTATCCAACTTTATTTAAATTCCTATCTTAAAGATACCCAGAATCACAGTAGAAAATCTCGTATGTTATTAGATTTTCAAATTCTGTAACAAAGAAGCTCTGATTAGGATAAGAACAATCCTTTTAACCCTTCACATGAATAAAATGTAAATACCGACCTTCCTGACTTGCTTTCTAAGCAGATGCAATTTACGGAGTATTTTTTGAAAAGCCTCTTTTGAGGAAGATTAACAAATACCTTTGTGTGAGAACCCATGTATGGTAGGTATAGGGTTGAAATACAAATCAATTATTTTCAACCTAACAGTAGCCAGAAACTGTACTGCTAATTAACAAGCTGAACTCCAGAATCCCTTTGCTATTGCCCATTAAAGAGTTCATCACAAATGTTACAAAATCTCAGCATAAGCAAACTCTGGAGCACTGCTATTTAGAGAAGAAGGAAGATGTCCATCTGGTTGGGATTATTAAAAATTCAAGTATGAAAGAAATGAAGAAAATGTTCCTGGGGAGACACATTGTCACATGCATTCACAGAAGGGCTGCACTGACATTTAGCAGAAGGCTATCTCAGTGCCATAAAATAAACTAGTGGAATAAGCTAATGGTCACGTAGGCAGAGCAGCTATGATTCCTCAAATACATAACAGAGTGGTGTCACTGTGGCCACAGCTACATATCTTAGCTCATGCGAGGTTTTTAGCTAAAGCGAGGACAAATAAAAGTCCACACCCTTCTCCTACTGCCTCAGGCAATATTCTGAATATGATCAACCTGAACTACTAATCTCCAGTGTTTCAGAGACAATCATGCAGCCATTTTGTTTTAAACGGAGAGCTACGTCGAAAACAAGCAAATAAACAAAACAAATTCAGAATCTGTAAAGGTAAGGTAGTTAGACTTGCTCCTGAAATGAAGACCCTCCGGTCTTCTTAGTGTTAAGTTTATTCACAACTTAGAGGAAGGTTGGAGCTACTCTCAAAGCCAAGTGTGTGCTCATAAATGCACTGCAGGTCTTCTGAGGAAAGAGTTCACACCAACACCTGATTTCAGGTGGAGGTTCTGCCTGACACAGGTGAGAACACAACCAATTTAGGCCTGGAGAAGAGACGGCCCCACAGTGTAGTTCATGGGAAGGGGCGAGTACTGGTGTGGAGATCACGGGCATTTTCTAGCTCTGTAGATTCCCCTCCTGCATAGCTTTGCCCACAGATCTATCTCAGAAGCATCCAAAGCCAGGCCTCTTATTGATGTTCTTTCATTCACACTTGTTTCTTTTTACCCACTTGCATTGCTCACCATTCCTCCCACCCACCTGATTCTATCCATCATTTGAAGTTTCACTTCAGAGTATACCTTCTCTCAAAACTTACTCTAAACACTATCACCCATAATACTCTCTCCACTGAAGCCGTAAGACTTAATTCCAGTATGTCACTCATTTGGCGCTTGTATTGTTACTGATATATTTATGTACGGGTCATTCTTTTTCAATCAGGCATACATCTTGTGACACTAAAAGTCATGTTCCATATTACTTTTTTCACTTTGGAGTGGTTATATTTTATAAGGGAAGAAAACCTCTCTTATTATACGAGTTCAGTGAAACTTTGTGAATTGACCTAGGATTTAACTACTCTGATGGAGCCATTCTTTCAGACAAACCTATTCTTGGCTCCAAATAATACCGCATAAAGGAATTTAGGGAACACAGTGAATACATAGGTTAGGTGTAGTATGTATTTTCTCAATACATAAAAACAGACTTAAAACCTAAAAAATCACATACTCTTATTTTATAAGTTAAAATTAAATAAGAAGCTAAGCTTTTTTTTACTCATTCTAGCTCTACTTGCTCTGCAAATACAGAGTTAGCATTCTGACAAAGAATTCTAAAAATGTATTCCCATCAATTCCTTGAGCAAAGCAACTCCAGGTTATTCCAGAACACATGATAAGTGTGACTTTGACTCATAGAGAAAAAACTATGGGATATATCAATATACATTCCCTAGCTTTCATTCAAAAGGAAAATGAACACTGTAGAGATACCATAATAATTTTAAAATATCCAACTTAAGTGCAATAACTTTAATTATGACTTTTGGCAACATTTATGGTCTCTTTATCTATTTTCCACCAGAAAAAAAAAACATTTTTTCTCTGTCTAGCATATTAATGACATCCCAAGTTTTGCTATTTTAAGCCATATACATTGCTGAACTAGCTACTCATTGTCATCCTCATTTAAATATTGCTTTAGCCACTTCAAATATGCATGTCACTCAACAAAAACAAAATTATCAAAATTGAGTACTGCAGCAGCTTACACAGTGTTGCTGTGGTGAGGCACGTTTATAGTAATTATCCACACAAAGCAGCAGGGAGGATTATGGATTGGTTAAGTGCATTTCCACTTCTACTTGGCAATCTAATACTATGCCTTACCTTTAAGCAAAGGACGTCTTTAATACATTACCAACGTTCAATCTAAAGTGCCTCACAGAGAAAATGCTATAAAACATTGCAATTATCCTAAACATGGATGCCACACTATTAGATGTTGAGTATTTTTAAATGTGAATCTGTTATGTCTGTCTTAATCAGGGATTGTTACAATAAACATGTCTAAATCACTACAGTTTAGAGAGATATAATTGATCATAATTTTTGTAATGGCATGAACACTACCTAATAGAATGTAAACAAATCCTATCCTTTATCTGGAAGGCCTCCAGTATTCTGTAAACATTATGGAAAATGTTAAATGGCTCTCCTTTGAAAGAAGGGTCTCTATGCTTCTCATTTGTCCTTTCCCAGTATAAAAGTAAATTTGAAAATTTCCCAAGTGATGTTTTGGACAAGATTATCACATTAATTTCCTCCAAAATTGAAGATGCTGTTTCCAGCAACCCTTTAGGTTAAACAACAACAACAACAACAAAAATTTAGATGTCTACATTCAGTGTCTCTGCTCCTCCCCACTCATTCACTCCATGCCCCGCTCCAACCTGGCTTCCCTGCCATTACTACCACCAGATTTTTCTCAGGGCACCAACTACCTAGGCTCCATATTGACAAGCTGTGGACTTTTTCTTGTGTTGAGACTACTTGACTACTTAGCAATACTAAACAGTTAACAAATCCCTTCTTCTTAGAAACCTCCTCTTTTGGAAGATTCTTGAATTTTTTATTATCCACAGGCCAATTCCTTTTAGTCTTCCATCCTGGACACTCTTCCTCAAGCAGACTTTTATATCTATGTGTTCCTCAGAATTCAGTTTCTGGTTTTATTCTACTATCTTCCACCTGTCACTATAATAAAACTTCCACAACTCTATCTTAGTCACTATTATGTACCCTATACTTAAAAAAGATCTGCTCCATAAAGGTGCTCAATAGACATGTGGCATGATTAGATTAATCCATTCCCATGGGTTTAAAAAATCATTATTCTAATGGCTTCCCAGTATGCATTTCAAGGCCTAATCTCTCTATGAGCTGCAGGTTTATAAATGGCTATCTTTACTTGATATATCCCTTAAATGCTGTAGACTTTTAAACTTAACAAAATATAAAGCATGAATTACCCCCAATTTTCTCCTATTTGAGAAATGGTATGGTCATCTATCCTCTTGCTAGGTCTGGAAAGTATGTATCATCTTGGGAATCTTTCACTGGATCAAACTCAGTCTAACATATTAGAAGATCCTGTCAATTTGGCGTTTATCTACTGGTCTCCATTGTTATTGTTATTGTTACTAACCTAACCCTGACCGTCAGCATCTTTTGTCTACACCATTGCATAGTCTTCTACCCTGTTAATGCAAAGAACAGGTGAAAAGGAGCCAACTTAAGTTGACAGGACTGAAAGTCTCAAAGGGATTCTGGGATGAAACGTATCTCCTAGGGAAAAAAAAAAAAAGACTGATTTCTGACCCCAATCCCTCTACTTCTTGGACCCAGATCAGTGTCATCCATAACAAAGGAACTTACAAAATGGTAGAATACTATCAGTAAACCACTGAGGAAAAAATAAAAAGAATTTAAAACAACAAACATACACCCATCCAAGGTAGCATTCATCTGGCAGGTAATAATTGCATATATACAAAGATGTAAAGAATAGATCACTCACATGCCCCTTTTGAGGAAAATATTTTTAAAAAATACTACTTCTTGGACAACAATCACTCAGAATGGAATTCTCAAAATAGGAAAAAAAATAGAAGGAAAAGAAATACTATTGATCAATAAACATAGATTAGATAGATAATAAATAAATATGGACATGATTAATAATCTGTGTTTTGACTTAAAAATACTAAATAAGGATTCTTAAAATAGGGAGGATAAATTACAGAAAAAATCTAATAACAATCTAGAACAAATATTATAAAGTATCTCAGGAAAATCTATTGATAAAGGCAAGCAGAACAGTGAGAAGTAAATGCATTCTGGGAATTGATGGAAAGAAAGGACAAAAATTTAAAAAAAGAAAAAAGAGAGATCTACCGGTGGGGGGAAAGGGCATTGTTTTAATATACTGGCAAACTGTGTGTTTCATTATGAGCAATGGGAAAAAGAATATAATCAGAAATAAGATTCAAAAGTATAATAAAACTTACAAAATGACAGGAGAGATTAATAAAATTAATAACAAGTTGATCAATTCACCAAAAGTTGGCTAAAGAAAATAAAATGAGAACAATAAATGATAAATATTTTAAAAATTAATGAAAAATCAGTTTTATTTATTATTTATTAACTACATAAAATATGAACAAAAATTTCCCATTAAAAGCCAAGTACATTCATATTGTCATAAAAAACATAGCTCTATGCTATTTATAAGTAACACATTTAAAACAAAGTAATAAAAGGGCATTACAAGAAGTGGTTGAATAAATAAAAATTTAATCAAACAAAAAGGACAAGCAACGCTAATAATAGAAAAGGAGGATGTAAAATGTAGAGTTTAACAAGACCCAAATAAACAGGGAAATTTAAAGGCATAATACATATGTCTACACACACACACACACACACACACACACACACACAGATGCCTAAGGTCTGACAGAGCATGAACAGTTCCATAAAATATAAGTAGTTCAGGGTCACTGGTACCATGTGGGGTGATCAAAAGTCATGACATAAGGATTGAAAGCAAATATACATAACTCTCTCTTTTTTTATTTATTTATTTGAGAGAGCGAGAATGAGAGACAGAGAGCATGAGAGGGAGGAGGGTCAGAGGGAGAAGGAGACTCCCCGCCTAGCAGGGAGCCTGATGTGGGACTCGATCCTGGGACTCCAGGATCATGACCTGAGCCAAAGGCAGTCACGTAACCAACTGAACCACCCAGGTGCCCCTGTATATACCACTCTTAACCTTCCTTAGGTTAATAGGATTCAGCTCTATAAATTACTACTTATGAGATCAGAGCCCTACTAGCAAAAATATTAGCTTATATTTTAAATAGCCACATAGTGTCAGAAGGTGAAACCCTTACAAAAAGACCATCCTGAGATTTTTACTATGTCACAGTGTACCTTTTTTAAGATTATACGTTCAAACCCTGTTCATTTTTGACATACCACATTAACGAGATAAAATATTAACTAATTTACATTCTAATGTACTTCTGGCAGAAGAAACTTACTCTATTTCAAATAGCCAAAAAATTGCTAAATATAGAATACTGGAGATTATCAAAATGCAAAGATTTCCAGTAATGTTAACTCAGCCATGTTAAACATATTGTAGATTTTATCTCTCTCATGTAAGTACCACTTAATATCCATATTGACAAGTTATGATAGAAATGGCTGTAGAGATTTAGAAAATTAAGATGCTTAAACTTTAAAACATAGATTGCATAGGTAAAATAAGAAGCATCTAGTTTTTAAGGAAAAATGGCAGTAGTTTGAAGAATTAAAGAGAGCTAAGAATAGTAATATTAAAAAGAATTCTCATTCTTAATAGAATAAGTCACCAGAATTTATAATTTTTCTAACCAAAGTTTAAGCCAAAAATTTACAAACAGATGCTAGGTAGGAAAATTCACTTTCTTCCGTAGGCATTGCTCTTCCAAATCGAAATGTGATGTTAAAATAAAACAGGTTTACTTTCCTCAATACCACCTGTTTCTTAGACAATAGACTTTCAAATTCCAATTAAGATTAATTTGGCTTACATTTATTAATTTGATCCAAAATTTATTAGTTTTTCTATTGTTAAGTATCAGAAACTTTTTCCCCCTGGAATCTCTGTTGATTTTATTTCTTTTGAGTTCCTATAGTTGCATGCTATGGTTTTTTTCCATTAAAAAAAGAAAAAAACCCTTTTATAAAAAGCATACTGCAAAACAGTTTGGGATCCAGCAAAATGTGTGTGTGTGTGTATATATAAATAAATAAGTAGAGACTTTTTTCTCCTCCTCTTTTTCACCATTGACTCATTACGATACATGTCATGGGAGAATTCTTTCTCTACATAGAAATGAAGTGAAATAGTGAGAAAATTTTAAAAGCTGATTGTTATGAAGTGATAACATGTAGATTCTGAGAGAAAAACCTTTTCTTACAGTTAGTAAGATCTTTTCAAATGTGTCTGCCCTGTTAAAAATCATAAATAATAAGTATAGAACATATGAAAATTAAAAGAGAAAATACTGAAATAAAATTGTTAACTAATCCAACTAGACAGAGATAACCACTACTAATATTTTGGCATATATAACTTATTATTTATCCATTGTGAAAATAGAGAGAAGGAGAAGAAAAAACTTTCAAACTTTTTTTTATGTAATATATTATGAACCACCTGCACAACAAACATGTTAATGATTGCACAACATACTATCTTAAGACTAATTTATAACATGTTTAACATGTTTAACATGTTTAACATGTTTAACAATTGGGGCACCTGGGTGGCTCAGATGGTTAAGCATCTGCCTTCGGCTCAGGTCATGATCCCAGGGTTCTGGGATCGAGTCCCACATCGGGCTCCCTGCTAGGCAGGGAGCCTGCTTCTCCCTCTGCCTCTGCCTCTCTCTCTGACTCTCATAAATAAATAAATAAATAAATAAATAAATAAACATGTTTAACAATCTTTTACTAGCTTATTTTAAAAAATCTCCCATTATAAATAATGCTGCAGTGAATACCCTCATATATAAATCATTAGAAATATTTTAATTATTTCTCCAGGATATAAACTCGAAGTAAAATTGCTCGTCATTAAGTCTTTTGAAAGATTTGATGAATTTCCGTTCTTCATAGCTTAGTTCCACATTTTCAATACTTTTCACCAATGTTTACATGTTAAAAATCTTTGCAATTTGACAGATGAAAATATCTCATAATACTGAACTAAGCCTTACATTTGTCACAAATATCTTAAGAGAGAGAGAGCAAATTGTCTTCCACTCATTAAAAAAAAGAACGCTAATAAAAGACATTCAAAATAGAAAAGAAGTAAAACTCTCTATACACAGATGACGTGATCCTATACACAGAAACTTTCCAAAATCCACAAAAAACTACTAGAGCTAATAAACAAATTCAGCAATGTTTCAGGGTAAAAGATAAACACAAAATCATCAGTGGTGTTTCTCTACTCCAGCAATGAACAATCCAAAAAAGAACTTTTTTTAAAAAAAAATCCCATTTACAATGACATCCAAAAGAATAAAATACCCAGGAATAAATTTAACCAAGGAAATGAAAGACTTCTACACTAAAAACTACAAAGCATTTCTGGAAGAAAGTAAAGAACACCTAAGTAAGTGGAAAAGACACCCCACTTGCATAGACTAGAAGATTTAATAGCATTATGATAACAGAGCAATCTATGGATTCAATACAACCTTTATCAAAATTCCAACAACCCCTTTTACAGAAATGGAAACATGATCCTCAAATTCATATGGAATTTCAAAGGGCCCTAACTATCCCAAACAATCTTGAAAAAAAAGAAAATGTTGGATGCTTCAGTCTGCTCAGGCTGCCATAACAAAATACCATAAACTGAGTGACTTAAACAAGAGAAACTTATTTTCTCATAGTTCTGGAGATTGGAAGTCTGAGAACAGGGTGTAAATATGGTTGGGTTCTGGTGAGAGTTCTCCTCCTGGCTTGCAGATGGTTGTCTTTTCTGTGTCCTCACATGGCAAACAGACAGAGGAAGAGGGAGAGGGAGGAGCGGTTGAGGATGAAGAGAGGAGAGAGAGAAAGAGTAAGATTTCTGGTGTCTGTTCTTATAAAGGCACTAATCCCATCGTGAGCTCCCCACCCTCATGACTTCATCTAAACCTACTACCTCTCAAAAGACCCATCTCCAAATACCATCACATTGGAAGTTAAAAGATTCAAGGTACAAATTTTGTAAGGTCATGAATTAGTCTATAGCAGCAGAGGGCACACAGTTTTCAATTTCAAAACTTACTATGAAGCTACAGTAATCAAAACAGTGTGGTGCTGGCATAAAGAGAGACATAGAGAACAACGGAATAGAATTGAGTTCAGAAATAAACCCATACATCTATAGCCAGTTGATTTTTTGACAACAGAGCTAAGATTGTTCAATGGGGAAAAGACAGCCTTTTCAGCAAATAGAAGTGCACAAGATGAAAACAGAGAAGCTGGACCCATACTCATACCATACGCAAAAATTTACTCAAAATGGATAAATTACTTAAATACAAGAGATAAAAACATAAAATTCAGAAAAAAAACATGAGAGTAAATCTTCATGATCTTGGGTTTGCCAATAAATTTTTAGATATGACACCAAAAGTATGAGTAATAAAATTAAAAATAGGTACATTGGACTTCATCAAAGTTAAAATGTTTGTTCATCAAAGGACATTATCAAGAAGGTGAAAAGACAACCCACAGAATGGGCAGATATTTGCATCTTACACATTTGCTAAGTGTCTAGTATTCAGACTATATAAAGAACTACTTCAACTCAAAAACAAAAGCACAAACAACTCAATTTAAAAATGGATATAAAACTTGAATGGATATTTCTCCAGAGAAAATATACAAATGGCCAATAAGCACATTAAAAGATGTTCAACATCATTATTTATTAGGTAAATACAAATAAAAACTACAATGAGATACCATTTCAAGCCCACTGAGATAACTATAATAAAATTCTTTTGAAAGCAGTAAATAATAGTGCTGGTGAGGAAATGGAGAAATTGGAGCCTTCAAACATTGCTAGTGGGAATGCAAAATGGTTTGGCCACTCTGGAAAATAATTTGGAAGTTCCTTGAATACTTAAAAATAGAATTATCATTTAATCCATTAATTCTACTACTAGATTTCATTGACCTAAACAAAGAGGAAAATGAGGCAAGCTCAAAGAGATGAGTTTATTTGGAATAGCAGAGGGATTGTGATTCAGGATAAGGAAACCGTAACAAGCCACAGGCAAGTCCATTGAGGATTTGGGGTAGGTTGTGTTTATGGGTAGAAAATATAAAGAAGGGGGAGTTCCCCTAAGAGTCAGAATCAAAAATAAATGGAAACGGGCCTTGAAAACTGCCCAAACAGACAAAATCAGTCCAGTTGTACAAACAAAGCTCAATCCAGTGCACTTTCTGAGACAGTTCAATTCAGTGCACTTTGTGAGACCAACACAACCTGGATCATCTCCTGTTCACATCTCTGGAAAAACTTCCCAAGGTTGATACAAGACAACCTTTGATCAACCCTCCACCATCCAAGAGAATTCCAACATTATCAGTTTTCTGTAAATCACACACTTATTATGGGAAATCAGCCTCTTGGCCTTAAGTTTTGTCTTCCTGCAGGTACATGAATGAGATTTTCCATTTTATATCCTCCAGTCCCATTTTAGATTAAAATTCTTTCACATTTCCCCCTTTTGATCAATATCTCTCGCAGAAAGCATCACTGATTAATTTTTTGTATATGTCCCATGGAGCTAAGAAGGACCATCCTCAGGCATCTTTTCTCATGAAGGAGGGAAATGGAATTTCATTTGACCTCATTTGACAAGAGAATTGAAAAATGAAGAATCTCAGTATGTCCCTCTAAGGTGGATGATTTAGTTTACATACATTTGGGAAGAAGGCATTTTTATGGAAACAAAAGAAAAAGGTTAATAGTTTGAGCAAATCATAAATTCAGTTTCTGAGTTTTGGAGAGCAGCCAATTGAGAACGTTTCAAGAGGTGCCAGGTCCAAAGTATCTTCAGATGGAGTGAGGGCAGACAGTGGCAATATGACAGACTTTTCTGGTTTGAGATTTCAGTGTCTCTGGTGAGCCTTCTGAAGGGCCACATAGCAGCAGACATGAAGATTGTCCACAGAGGAGCTGCTGTGATTATTTCTCTGAAGTTACTATCAAGTTGTCCAGCTTTAGCTAGCAAGACATTGCGAAAAGGGCAGTTTTAGTTTCATAACGATTCCAAGTCAAAAGAGTGGGAGAAAGTTAAAAGTCTTAGTTTGGGGAGTTCTAGCCACATATTGGAGGAAATTTGAAAAATTCAGAATTCAGTCCAGCTTATAGGTAGAAAGCAAACCTCAAAGATAATTAATAGCACTGAAATCTGATATCCATAAAGGTGCATTATTGAAATAAGTTTTTTTTCTAATCATCCCCATTTCTATCAAAGATAACATAGTAAAATTAATCTGTTTGTAAATTAAGTTCAGTCTTAATAAACTTGACTTGATTATTTATGCAAGTGCTGCAAGTGATTGTCCATATAGGCTTTTTTAAAATCTGCATTGCTGAAACTTTTCATAAGGAATCTCAGATTGGCTTTTCGAAGTCTCTTTAGGCTGAAAAGTCAAGTCACGGACTTGTCCAATTGTATCCTGTTACAAGGAGACCAGATTTTTATTGAACATATATAATTATATATATATATATATACTGTTAGGAAAATTAAGGATATTTAACAAGAGCTTCCAAATTCTGGAGACATCAGGTGGGGAGTAAAAGAAGAATGTTTTAACTTTTGTGCAAAGATACATTTTCTTGAAAAAGAAAAAGGGGTCTTTTAAATCTAGAAAACAAAACATTAAAGAACAAACAATATTTTAAATGAAGCCATAAAAATTATAATTAGCATTAACAGTTTATCCAGGTTTATGTATTTAATTCTTATTCTCTTTCATCTATTGTTAGCAATTTTATGAATTCATCAGTTTACACATCAGAGTTTTAGAAATTCTTACCTGGCTTAGTGTTATTATCTTAAAACTATCAGAAACCTGTATTCTAGGGTTCTCATCAAGGTCTTTTCCATGGTTTCTTTGAAGATGAAACCTATCTGTAAAAGCATCAGGATAAAGCAATAATTGCCTGCAAATGGCAAAAGACCTAAAAATGACAGTGGTTAAAGGTTAGATGAGAGTTCTTTACAATGTAATTGACAAGGAATTTGGTTATTTCTGTAACATACATTTTAAAATTATGACTGATAACATTATACCAGAACATATCAGAATTTTAGGAATTTGATATAACTTCTGGAATATTTATAAAATACACTTATATAAGTACAATATAAAGACGGCCTAGTGTTACTTTTTATTTGATAATGCTTCCCATGAATGGGTATTTGATATACCAAATAAGCCTAATGACTGTATATTCTCCTTTTATACCGAGAGAAAATTATCTATTTAACCAAAGTGGCAATAAAAGATTTTAAAGGCAAGTATAGAAGGTAAGAGCAAAATGTAGCTATTAATATTGAGAAAACTAGGTTTACTTAAACAATTAAAGACCTGATGGCAAAGATAACATAAAGCACAAGGAGATTATTCTGATACATAAAGTCTTTGTTTTCTAGGTAGATTACTTAAAAGGTAAAGGAAACTTTTGCTTATGATTTTTTCATTAACAGCAGACTAATAATCTAAGAAAATGTTATGTTTTTAACAGAGAGAAAACCAAATTCTAATTTTGCAGCAATGTGCTTTTGATGGTAAATTTTTTTAAACTTGAATAAATCCATCCCAATCTTAGTTTGATTACACACAAAGTTCCCTTCTCAAGATTTCCCTTCCACAAAACTTCTGCAACTTTTTCTATCTAGGTTTGGTCCTATCTTTTTCCCTTCTTACTCTGAAACGATCAGTTTACTTTAGGACAAAACCATTTTTGTTTTTCTCAGCAAAAGTACACCACCATTCCTCATGCCTTCTTTTTTCAAAAACACACACCCTACTTTCCTTAATTCTTAGAAATAATCATCTGTCTTTTCATCAATCATCAGAACTCTGCTCTTCATTTTCATCACTTTCCCAGAGATCCCACCTCTTAAGAGTCCCGAGCAAGGTTTGTCGCAAGTGCATGGATCTTCTGTGGTCTCCTGTGCCCTCCTAGCTTTGCAAAATAATAAACTAAGGCCTCCAATGTTAAATTTAACATCCTTCCCTCCCATCTGGTCTGCCAGTCCTGACGCCAGTGGAGCAGTGGACACCTGGGCATCCTTCCCTAATCTCAGCTCTTCCAACTTCTATTTGTAATCTTTGCTTTCCAGTGAAAAATAGGAAGCATGTAAATTGTGAATTGTTTGTCATATATTGGGATCCTGTGGTAAATTAGCGAAGTTATAAATACATTTTATAATTTCTAGAAGTATATTTTCTTCATAGTAAATCTTTCAGTGTGGCACAAAACGTTTATTAATAGACCCAAATATCTTTAGTTCCTCTGTAAAGGAAGTCAAAAGTAGATAAATTTATTTTTTAGTAATGTTTCAGTATTTTACTTTTATTTTATTTTATTTTATTCTACTTTATTTGGAGATGACCTAGATACCCAATAAATTTGACTTAACTCATTATTTAACTTAAAAAAACTTCAAAGTTTTCAGTAACCAAAAGATTTAGGAAACTGTTTGCTGAAAATTCACCTAGAAACTCTTATCTGGTTTATATCTGTTTAAATCATTTGTTTTTAACAATTATATCTAGGTTACTCTTAAAGATTTCATGATACATTAAAGCAGTTAACCAACAATTTAAGTTATTTTTGTAACAGAGATAATATGAGCTTATTTAATTTTCAGTAAATTTAGGTAGAATAAAATATTATACTTCATGTTGATAACTCTAAGGACATGTCTGTTTTAATTAAACTGACAAACTTAAGCTAACTTTTATTTATCAAAGATTATTCCAGATCATGTAAACTTGAAAAACATTTGGGTTAATTTCTATGTTTCTGAGAATATACTTAATTTATATAAATGCTTGATTTTCTTTAAGCCAGTTAAATGGAGCTCTTTACAAATTAATTTTGTCAAGGGAACTTCTATAGCAATCTGTACTTAAAAAGGCTCTTTTCTCCCTTTGTTTTTCTTTTAGTTTCTAAGGGCAATGTTTTGAAGTCTATTGCAATTACTATTTAAATTTTTTCCTTCTTTTTTTTTTAAGTGCAGGACAATTGTATTTCCAATGTCATGATTTTTTTTATTATATATGCAAATGTCTGAAGGAAAATAGGAAAGGATTTGAGTTAATTTTGAGTTCAAATCAAGAATTTTTTATTTTAATTCTCTCATTTTCTCTCTATTTCTTTTAACAAGCAAAACTGGAAACAGTTTAGCACTAGATAAGAAGGGGAGGTCGAATAAAGGAAGGGAGTTTGAGCAAGGCCCCAGATACCTTTAAAATTTCTTTTTAGTTGTTTATTTGCTTCAGTTAACTTAGAAATAGTATTATACATTTAGAAGCCTCTAGAGCTAATTAAAATAGCTATAGGAAAACAAGTTTGAGGAATTTGCAGGTTCCCTATAAAGGGCATTGAAGCTCTAAATTATCTTTAGTAAGGTTGGCCCATTTAGTCAAATATACATATGAAGAGGGACCATAATTTTTGAATGTAAAACTGATGGGGTCCCTGAAGGAAGGATACCAGTTGAGCATTTAGATGACTGGAATCCCATTTCTCAGAGGTTTTACTGAAAGCAAAAGAAAAAAAAAAAAATCTCTAAATAGCCTGATGGGTGTGCTTTTAGGGTTGAGCTCTAAATAGCCTGACAGGTATGCTTTTAGGGTTGAAAGTTGTGTTTGTTTCACAGTGTGCTTTTCATGGGATACTATTTCTCCTGGTGGACGACCTTTGCTCCAGTTGTCCAACCTGTGATCAGGTGTCCCTTTTTGCATGGAAATTCTCTTTCAGTTGGCAGATGACCCACCATAAATATAGTCTGTCCATGCATGACTAACTAATCCTCTTACAGGAATTTTTTTTTGTTTGGTTTGGTTTGGTTTCGTTTTTGAAGTCTCTCATAAGGAGGTGGCGAATGCTCTAGTAGTGTTTATTTGCCCAACTACTCATGACCATGGATATTATTATTATTTTTGGTTTGTTTTCTTCTCAAGAATTATATTGAATTTTTAGTGTGTTGTCAACAAGAAAATAACCAAGTACTCACCAGAATGGATAAAGTTTTTAAGTAGATCCCAAATAAAGTCAGAGCTCAACCAAAAGTGAGGGAATGTAAAGAGGGGGGAATTCAGGGAGAGTCTGTTAAAATCAAAAACAAGTGGAGACCAGCATTGTAAACTGCCCAAGCAGACAAAACCAGGCAAGCAAGTTACACAAACAAAGCTCAGTTCAGCCCACTTCATGAGACCAAACCAACCTGTGTCATCTCTTGTTCATGCCTCTGACAAAACTTCTCAAGGTTGACATGAGACAACCTCTGATCAACCTCCCACTATCCAAGAAAATTCTAACACTATCAGTTTTCTGTAAATCAGGCATTTATGGGAAATCAGTTTCTTGTCTTCCTGAAGGGACATGTATGAGATTTTCCATTTTATATCCTCTGATTCTATTTTAGACTACAATTCTTCCACAGTATATACCCAAAAGAATAGGAAAAAAAGGTACTCAACAAACACATGTACACACATCCATAGCAGTACTATTCACAGTAGACAAAAGGTAGAAATAACCCAAATGCCCATCGATGGATAAATGGAAAAATAAATTGTGGTATATATATCCAATGAAATGTTATTCAGTCAAAACAAATTATGGCATATACTTACAATGAAATATTATTTAGTCATAAAAAGTAATGAATGACACATGCTACAATATAGATGAATCTGGAAAGCATTATGCCAAGTAAAAGAAGGTAGACACAAGAGGTCATATGCCATATGATTCCATTTATATGAAATACCCAGAATAGGCGGAGATGGAAAACAGATTGGTGGTTACCAGAGGTTAGGTGTAGAGAGTAATGGAGATTAACGGCTTAATGAGTGCAGGGCTTTCTTCTGGGATAATAAAAATGTTTTAGAATTAGATAGAGCTGATGGTTGCACAAAACTGTGAATGTGCTAAATGCCACTTAATTGTTCATCTTAAAATACTGGATTTTATGTTATATAACATTCACCTTACTTGAAAAACATAGAAGAGCACTAGACTATGAGAAGTTACATCTTTTACCCAAAATATGAAAAAGAGAAGTAATTTGAGCTCCATACTCAGGCAGTATGACAGGAGATTGTGTACTATTTTTCTTTTGGCTGTCAGACTCTGTCTGTGCCTCTGTTTATTTTTTGTTTTGTTTTGTTTTTTATTGAAAACAATGTTTTTATATACCTATAGAATGTTTGCTCTAAAATCTATCATTGCCTTTAGGGTTTTGCCTTGACAAGATAAGAAAGGAAATACTTGTAATTGTCAAGAGATCCAAGTGATCCAAGATTTCCTGATGCAAGACAGAATTCTTTTAGCCACTAAATAAGTATGCCATCCATTTCTAAAGCTCAAGACTAAAATTTCAAGAGATCTTTAAAAAAGAATCTTAAAATTTAAGTTGTTCAAAAGCAAATTTTATTCAGGGGGAACTTGCATTTACAGTGCCCAGCCAATTGCTAAGATTTGTAAACAACTCAGTTTCTACTGGAAGTAATCAGTCAAAAATTAACCTGAATCCATTTGTTCCCTTCCCTACACTCCAGTCCTGGGTGTTTCAAATTCTTCCATTAGGGTGGCTCTATGGTAACAGTAAGTTTCCACCCAAGATCATCTCCTCAGAAATCATAGATATTTAGTTGGATCAAAGTTTCAAGAAGAGAGAAAGTGCATATTATTAAGCTGTGGGAGGGGGGAAAAAACAAGATAGAGAGGATAATCAATGACAATAAAGAATATGGATGAAGGTCAGGAGCTTAGGGCTGGAAAAGAAAGGTTTGGAATTCATCAGCAGTAACTAACCTTAATGACTCCTTAAGGATTGTGGAGACAATCCAGAGAGACTGTACAGAGCAAGAGAAGAAAAGAAAGAAACATCAAACACCGTGGAGTATTAGTATTTAAGGACAGGGAAGTGAAGGGACACCCTAAATTACATATTGATCTTTGAAAAATACAGGGGAAGAAATAATAGAGAACTCTGACAGAGGCATCAGGGAAATAAAGCAAAACACAAGAGACAAATGGTTCATGCTGTCATCAAGGGATCTAGTAAGATATGAAATAAAAATACACTGAATTTGGCATTTATGGATTAAGTAAGACCCTAGGGAACATAATTTTAGGCAGAAGCCTGATTAGCAAAAAGCAGAGAAGAGTAAGATTCTGAAGGGAAGGAGGTAGGCATGTACCACCCAGAAAAGTAGTTTTCAAAAAAGTTATAAAGATGGGAGAGACCTGATCTTGTGTATATGTGGAGGTAAAATAGATAGCAATGAAGGTGTGACTGAAGAAGACACTTGATAAAGAAGAGATAACTGATAAAGGGAAGTATTAAATAGGAAAGGATACAATATAGAAGATAGGAAGAGCTTAGCCCCTGAAAGAAGAAGAAACTACTGCTTTTGATCTTGAGTGAACAAAGTACATGAGAATAAGTCTCAGAGGGGCACCTGGGTGCCTCAATCGGTTAAGCATCTGCCTTCAGCTCACGTCACAATCCCAGACTTCTGGGATTAAGTCCCACAGTAGGTTCTCTGCTCAGTGGGGAGCCTGCTTCTCCTTCACCCTCTGCCTGCTGCTCCCCCTGCTTGTGTTTTCTCTCTCTCTCTCTCTCTGTCAAATAAATAAATAAATAAAATCTATACAACAGAAATTTACAGAGACAATCAATAGAAACAAGGACTTCACAGGCAAAATGATGACAATAAATTCATACCTTTCAATAATCACTCTCAACGTGAATGGCCTAAATGCTCCCATAAAATGGCACGGGGCTGCAGATTGATAAAAAGACAAGACCCATCCATATGCTGTCTACAAGAGATTCATTTTAAACCTAAAGATACATCAGACTGAAAGTAAAGGGATGGAGATCCATCTTCCATGCCAACGGACCTCAAAAGAAAGCTGGGGTAGCAATTCTTATATCAGACAAACTAGATTTTAAGCTAAAGACTGTAGTTAGAGATACAGAAGGACACTATATCATTCTTAAAGGGTCTATCCAACAAGAAGATCTAACAATTGTAAATATCTATGCCTCCAACATGGGAGCAACCAACTACATAAGCCAACTGTTAGCCAAAATAAAGAGTCATATTGATAATAATAATATGTTAATTGTAGGACACCTCAATACTCCACTCTCAACAATACACAGATCATCTAAGCAGAAAATCAACAAAAGAAACAAGAACTTTGAATGACATACTGGACCAGATGGACCTCATAGATATATACAGAGCATGCCACCCTAAAACAATAGAATACTCATTCTTCTCGAGTGCACATGGAACTTTCTCCAGAATAGACCACGTACTGGGTCACAAATCAGGTCTCAACAGATACCAAAAGATTGAGATTATTCTCTGCATTTTCTCAGACCATAATGCTTTAAAACTGGAACTCAATCACAAGAAAATATTTGGAAGAAATTCAAACACTTGGAAGCTAAAGACCACTCTGCTCAAGAATGTTTGTGTCAACTAGGAAATCAAAGAAGAACTTAAACAATTCATGGAAACCAATGAGAACGAAAACACATTGGTCCAAAACCTACAGGATACTGCAAAGCTGGTCCTAAGGGGATGGCTTAGGGTGGATGGCTATCCAAGCCTCACTCAAAAAAATAGAAAAATCCCAAGTTCACCAATTAACTCTACACCTTAAAGAACTAGAGAAAAGCCAACAAACGATGCCTAAGAAATGCATTATAAGAGAAATAATTAGGATTAGAGCAGAAATCAATGATTTAGAAACCAGAAACACAGTAGATCAGATCAATGAAACTAGAAGCTGGTTCTTTGAGAGAATTAATATGATCGATAATCCACTGGCCAGGCTTATCCAAAAGAAAAGAGAAAGGACCCAAATTAATAAAATTATGAATGAAAGGGGAGATATCATGATTAATACCAAGGAAATAGAAACAATTGTTAGAAATTATTATCAACAACAATATGGCAATAAATTAAGCAACGTGGAAGAAATGGATGCCTTCCGGGAAACCTATAAACTACCAAGACTGAAACAGGGAGAAATTGACAACCTGAATAGGCCAATAACCAATAACAAGATTGAAGCAGTGATCAAAAACCTCCCAAAAAACAAGAGTCCAGGGTCTGATGGATTCCCTGGGGAATTCTACCAAACATTCAAAGAAGAAATAATACTTATTCTCCTGAAGCTGTTTCAAAAAGTAGAAGCAGAAGGAAAGCTTCCAGACTCATTCTATGAGGCTAGCATTACCTTAATCCCCAAACCAGGCAAAGACCCCATCAAAAAGGAGAATTTCAGACCGATATCCCTAATGAACATGGATTCCAAAATCCTCAACAAAATCCTAGCTAATAGGATCCAACAATACATTAAAAAGATCATCCACCAAACCAAGTGGGATTTATCCCCGGGATGCAAGGGTGATTCAACATTGGCAAATCAATCAATGTGATAGAACGCATTAATAAGAGGAGGGAGAAGAATCATATAGTCCTCTCAATTGATGCAGAAAAAGCATTTGACAAAATACAGCATGCTTTCCTGATTAAAACTCTTCAGAGTATAGGGATAGAGGGAACATTCCTCAAGTTCATAAAATCCATCTATGAAAAACCCACAACGAATATCATCTTCAGTGGGGAAAAGCTGAGAGCCTTTCCCTTAAGATCAAGAACACAGCAAGGATGCCCACTCTCACCACTATTGTTCAACATAGTACTAGAAGTCCTAGCAACAGCAATCAGAAAACAAAAAGAAATAAAATGTATTCAAACTGGCACAGAAGAAGTCAAACTCTCTCTCTTTGCAGATAACATGATACTTTATGTGGAAAATCCAAAAGACTCCACCCCCAAATTACTAGAACTCATACAACAATTCAGTAATGTGGCAGGATACAAAATCAATGCACAGAAATCAGTTGCTATCTTATACACTAACAATGCAACTGTAGAAAGAGAAATTAGAGAAACGATTCCGTTTACAGTAGCACCAAAAACCGTAAGACACCTCAGAATAAATCTAACCAAACAGGTAAAGGATCTATCCTCTAGGAACTACAGACCACTCATGAAAGAAATTGAAGAAGACACAAAAATATGGAAAAACATTCCGTGCTCATGGTTTGGAAGACTAAACATTGTTAAAATGTCTATGCTGCCCAGAGCAATCTATACCTTCAACACCATCCTGATCAAAATTCCAATGACATTTTTCAAAGTGCTGGAACAAACAATCCAATCAGAAAAGACCCTGAATTGCCAAGGAAATGTTGAAAAAGAAAAACAAAACTGGGGGCATCACGTTGCCTGATTTCAAGTTATATTACAAAGCTCTGGTCACCAAGACAGCAGGGTACTGGCACAAAAACAGACATATAAACCAATGGAACAGAATAGAGAGCCCAGATATAAACCCTTAACTCTATGGTCAAATAATCTTTGACAAAGCAGGAAAAAACATGCAATGGAAAAAAGACAGTCTTTTCAATAAATGGTGCTGGGAAAATTGGACAGCTATATACAGAAGAGTGAAACTCGACCATTCTATAACACCGTACACAAAGATAAACTCAAAATGGATGAAAGACCTCAATGTGAGACAGGAATCCATCAAAATCTTAAAGGAGAACATAGGCAGTAAACTCTTTGACATCGGCCACAGCAACTTCTTTCAATATCATCTCTGAAGGCAAGTGAAACAATAGCGAAAGCGAACTTTTGGGACTTCATCAAGATAAAAAGCTTCTGCACAGCAAAGGAAACAGTCAACAAAACAAAGAGGCAACCTACAGAATGGGAGAAGATATTTGCAAATGACACTACAGACAAAGGGCTGATATACAAGTTCTATAAAGAACTTCTCAAACTCAACACCCAAAAAACAATCAAGTCAAAAAATGGGCAGAAGACATGAACAGACACTTCTCCAAAGAAGACATACAAATGGCTAACAGACACATGAAAAAATGTTCATCATCATTAACCATCAGGGAAATTCAAATCAAAACCACATTGAGATACCACCTTACACCAGTTAGAATGGCAAAAATTGACAACGCAAGAAACAACAAATGTTGGAAAGGTTGTGGAGAAAGGGGAACCCTCTTACACCTTTGATGGGAATGCAAGTTGGTACAGCCACTTTGGAACAGTGTGGAGGTTCCTCAAAAAATTAAAAATAGAGCTACCCTATGACCCAGCATTTTCACTACCGCGTATTTACCCTAAAGACACAGATGTAGTGAAAAGAAGGGCCACATGCACCCCAATGTTCATAGCAGCAATGTCTGCAATAGCCAAACTGTGGAAGGAGCCGAGATGCCCTTCAACAGATGAATGGATAAAGAAGATGTGGTCCATATATACAATGGAATATTACTCAGCCATCAGAAAGGATGAATACCCAACTTTTACATCAACATGGATGGGACTGGAGGAGATTATGCTAAGTGAAAAAAGTCAAGCAGAGAAAGTCAATTATATGGTTTCACTTATTTGTGAAACATAGGGAATAGCATGGAGGACATTAGGAGAAGGAAGGGGAAAATGAAAGGGAGGAAATCGGAGGGGGAGATGAACCATGAGAGACGATGGACTCCAAGAAACAAACTGAGGGTTTTAGAAGGGAGGGAGTGGGGGGATGGGTTAGTCTGGTGATGGGTATTAAGGAGGGCACGTACTGCATGGAGAACTGGGTGTTATACAAAAACAATGAATCATGGAACACTACATCAAAAACTAATGATATATGGTGACTAACATAACATAATAAAATTAAATTTTAAAAAATAAATAAAAAATAAAATACCTCCTTTCAAAAAATAAAATAAATAAAATCTTTTAAAAAAAGAATAAGTCTGAGACATGGTCCATCTAGAATGTGTGCTGAGTCCATCTACTCTGTCCACCTCACAAGGCTGCCACCATCTCTCTAGACTGTAGCAATATAATATATAGATTCTGCTCTTACCCACTCTCATTCTGTTCCCACAGAATATGTATTTGTTAATATATAAATCAGATTATGTTGCCTTTGGTTTAAGCCCAGGGCAGCTTCCCATTACAATGACAATTATATCATATGTGTCGGGACCCTCAAAGTTTCTCGTGAGAACTAATCACTATCTGTATTTCCATAATGCTCGTCATCTTTGCTCCCTTTACTCTCTGGTCCAGTCAAGTTGGTTTTCCTTCAGTTTCAGTGAACACACTACTTCTTTTCATAGCTAAGGTCTTTGTGGATACTGTTCCCTGTATCTGAAATACTCTTCTTGATACTCCACAGATAGCCAGCCTCTTCTCATTTTTCAAATTTCAATGCAAAAAGCACTCCAACAGAGAAGACTTCAGTCACAAATCAATATAAAAAAGACCTCCCTCCTCTCAAAGCATACCTCCTAATATTTATGACAAATTTATCTGTTTGTTTAATCAACCAAATTATAGACTCAGTGATGATAAAGACACAGGTGCTCAATAAACATTTGTTACATGAATGTCAGATAGTATCTGTATCTACTAGTGATACCAAGTGAAGTAGAATTGAGGGGTGAATAGCCGATACCACATTTCTCTGTGAAATAAAATCAAATTCAATTACTTTTGCTAGAGACCCTTAATGAGATTTTTTAGTTTTGTTAGGGGTCAAATTAACGGTATCCTGAAGGCTTTTCAGAGGAAGCTAAAATCTGAAGGATGAATAAGATTTAGCTACAGGAAGCTGAGGAAGAGGCATTTATTTCCCTTATAGAGAAAGGGTGACCAGAGGGTCTGAAAAGGGGTCAGAAACTCTTAGGCCAGCCACAGATAGTGTTGACCTCCTACTGGAAGATCTGCCTTGTGATTTTGTTATTGTTATTGTTATTATATTTGTTTAATTTTCATTTAAGATTCTGAGTCAGTTACAAGAAACAATATAAAAAGGGCAGCAATATCTTTCTACTTCATTTTTTTAAATATTTAAACAATATACAGAAAAGCTAAGCTTAAATCACCAATTCACTGCCCTGCCCCTTAATAACCCCCCAGAAATGACCACTTGAAAAAAAATGAACAAAAAAACTTTTTTTGGCCTTCTGGTGGTCATCCACTACTCTAAAAGATTTGAGCCCTATTTCTTGATCTACTAACTTTAAAAGTCATCTCTTGACTTCTAGCTACTCATCCATCCCTTCTTTAAATAATATTATATCATTCTTCTAATTTCTCTACTGATCTGTGCAGCCACAAATGGTGAACCTAAATCTTTATTACTTGTCCCATCAAACACAGAGTCTTTCGACCCCAACTTTATAAAAGGAGACATTAACCTGCACCATCCCTGCTCTCTTTTGCAGATCAGTCTCTAGCCACTATAATTTTTTTCTTGAACAGTCAAAGATAATAACATTCTCTCCAGTAATCATAATAAAGATTTCCTTACCCTGTCAATAGCTTGACCTTAAACACTGAAAATCAATGCAATGGAATATGTTTTTTAAATAACTCATCATCTATTCTGTCCTGTGAGTGATCTGATGATTCCTGCTTACCCCCTGAAGCCCCTTTGCCATCGTTCAGAGAAGAGAGCAAATTTCACCTAAAGAGGTAGAACTGATAGTTTCGAAATTCCCAACAAGAAAGAAAAAAAATATAAATTTCTTCTGGGTTGGAAGGAAAATAGAGAATGAGAAATATCCATGTAGTAATAATCCACACGGTACGAATTCTCAGCCTTTACACTACCTCCTTTCCCCATATTTCTCCAAGTGTCAAAATTCCAGATTCAGAAGTATGTAAAAACACACAGGTTTAATTGAAACCTCTCCCCACCCTAAAATGTACATTGACAAACCTGTTGTGGTTTTCCTTCATGTGCTTATCATTTGGTAAACACGGCAAATCAAGTTCCTAAGCAGAAAGTCTGAAAGGAAAAACCACAAAACTTTGCCCTTATTGCTTAGAGTTTCAGGTCAGAAAGATACTATTTTTGTTCACTAAATGTTTACTAGAGTACACACACTGTTAAGTGATATAAATAGATGAACAACAACAAAGGATTATCAGAGAGATACATGAAAAAAGTGAAGATATAGAAAGCTTTTCTGATATGTCTAACAAGTTAAAATACCAAGTTCCATTATGTATGTTTTACTTCCTATAAAAAATAAATATGTTTTCTCTGTAAGTGCCCATTGACTGCTATTTTTTTTAAAAAAATCAGTTTTTAGACAATATACAAAGGACATCAGTAAGCAACCATTTGAAAAAAAAATCAGTTTTTCAGCCCACATTATTTACAACAAATATAGCAGGTTTATATTAATATTCAGAATCTTACAAATAATTAATTATTATATAAGTTATTGTTGATATCTTATTTAAAAGGCCATTTATTTAGGGTCTTAAATAGGCAAAGAAATATAGTTCAGATATTATAGATAGAGGGAATGGTTTGAAAACTGAAAATTATAGCTGGAGTATTTAGAAGAAGTTGGAAGCAGGTAAAAGGCCACCATTAAAATGGGATAAATTTAGAACAAAATATGAATATATTGATCAACTGATTAAGGAATCATTAAAATGTTGAACCTGAGCATGCTTTGACTTTCAAATTTTACCTTTTCTCCAAAATTTTTATTTTCCCCCATACTCAAGGTTTGAACACTGCTGTGTCATCAGATTCCAAAAACCAGGCTTATCCAGTTTCTTACAGACCTCCTCCTATCCTCATATACTAAACATCTAAACTCAAATGAAAAATACATGTTAGGAGATTCTCCCTGCAACTTCCCTCCTATATGAACACTGGAGGAAAACATTTTCCAAATAATTATCTTGATGAGATAAATAATAATGATATAGATATTCATTCATTATATTAAAAAAGAATAATGTCCTTTTTGGCTCAGAAACCGCCCCAGCTGTAAACATACAAGACAGTTTTCCCCCAAAAGAAAGAAAAGTGGGAAGGGAAACAGAGTTTGAAAAGTTACACTACATCGATGCTGATTGCCTGGAAGTGCCCAGGGTCAACAGAACCTACTGGTCTGCAACAGCTGAAGACAGAGTGGTTTAATTTGTAGAAAACCATTACACTGTCCATACTGCAAAGGCAAAGCCACTGCCATCAATGGAAAATTCTGCAGGCCATGGTCCTAGCTACTGTACAGAATATAGGCTGTCACCT
The DNA here is from genome assembly GCF_009762305.2 of Zalophus californianus. Lineage (NCBI taxonomy): Eukaryota > Metazoa > Chordata > Mammalia > Carnivora > Otariidae > Zalophus > Zalophus californianus. The sequence continues at coordinate 47,311,543 of NC_045601.1, forward strand.
AATCAATGTGTATAACTCCAGGTCACCTATCCGTCTTTCTAACCAGGCAGGCAACTGCACTATGAAAAGTCACATCTTAAAAATAAACATGGATGATATATTTTACCTGTAGGCAGAAGTTGGCACTAAATATCTAACTCTACATCTCTAATATCTACTTCTAACATCTACAAAGGGCTTTCTTCCCACTTTGGATTCCCATGTTACAATAATAGAACATTACTTCAAAACTGCAAAATCTTTTAAAGCTTATCTTATTCTGGGAAGCAATCACTCCTATTTTCTCACAATGAATTTAACTTTCATAATAAAGAATGTTTAATTATAGCAACAGTAACCCATTTGGAATTGAAGCTTGATATCTGCTTTTTTTTATGACAAGCTAGAGCTTTTTGAAGATATATTTTATTTTCCAGAAGATTCAAGCAATTCTTCAAATGAGTTTGAATCTTCAATTAGGAAAAAGGCACTTATACAGGCTTGGAGGAAAAGGCACTTATATAGTGGCTTCAATTTTACTTTGCCAGATAATGATATAAACCGCAACACATCAGAGAAGATAATGAGCTTCTAGAGCTTTCTCCAAAACCTCATGAGCTTAAATCAGATCCTACTGTCTCTAGCCCATATCTGAACATTCCACTGGATGTGCAGAAATTGCTTAAAGACAAAGATATTTGGTTTTCAGGCTTTAAAGTCCTTATAATACAAACACATATCACACAGATTTTGACAAGCCTCCCTAGATACCAAAGATGAGTTGTCATGGCATACACATCCGCCATAGAAACAAGCTCCAATTATCAATTTCACCACTAATATATCTACCTTAGGAAAACATATTAACCCAATTCTGTGTATAGCAGTTTAATTTTTTCCCCCAAGGGACTAGAAACTCCCAAAAATGAAAGTTTCTCACGAAAAGCAAAGTAAAAATTTTCTGTAGCACACTGTGAAAAAAAAAAAACAACACAGAACTAAGTGATTTTTAAGTGATCTCAAATGATTGTTTTTTTCACTCATTTTTCTGCACAGATCAAAAATATTTTAATTGTATCACCTTCCAAAGCAAGTTTTGTAGCAAAATAAAAGAAAGCAAAACCAATCCAACATGCCCATTAAAAAGTAGCAAAAGAGATCACCAACATTAAATCATTAAATGCTACACATTGTCAGTAACAAAGTGTAGGTCTTATCATTGTGGTCAATCCACTGAACAAACACAAATATCGAGACATTTCTAGTTACTGTGAAATGTGGGTTTTTATTTCTCATGCTTTTAAGCTTCCACATGAAAAAATAAAAGAGAATAAAATGTGCTTTAAAAATGTACCCTGCTAGGAATGCCTGGGTGACTCAGTCGGTTAGGCGTCTGCCTTTGGCTCAGGTCATGATCCCAGGGTCCTGGGATCAAGTCCCACATCAGGCTCCCTGCTGAGCAAGGAGCCTGTTTCTCCCATTCCCTTTGCCTGCCATTCCCCCTGCTTGTGCTCTCTCTCTCGTGCTGTCTCTCTGTGTCAAATAAATAAATAAAATCTTGAAAAAAAAAGTACCTGGCTTTAAGCAAAACACAGTAATGCAAAAGTTAGCTACTAACTTTTGTTTCAGGAGAAGGTATTATCTGCACCAAATTTCTAGTAATTAAAACAATATTGTATAGTAAAAGAAGACCTCCCTAAAAGGTCAATAGACAGCAAATATTATATTCCCAAAGACAGTTTTAAAGAATATAGTTTGGATTCTCTAGGATCTCCAAGAAGAACATCAGATCCAAAAAAACACTTTCATTGAGGAGAACTTGCTTAGTAATCAAGAATCTAAGAATAATGTGTGCCTACCCAGGGATAGCTACATAATTCACTAGGCTCAGTGCAAATAAAAATGTGAGTGCCCTTGTTCAAACAACAGGGATGGGGGAAGCTTGTTCCTTTTTTCTATGGTCTCTCTCTCAACTTGTCTTGCCTTTGTTTTTGTTTTTAAGATTTTATTTATTTATGTGGCGAGAGAGAGCTTGTGAGTGAGGGGAGGGGCTGAGGAAAAGAGAGAGCGAGAGCGAGAACCTCAAGTGGATTCTTCACTGAGCAGGGATCCCAACGCAGGGCTCCATCTCAGGACCCTGAGATCATGACCTGAGAGGAAATCAAGAGTCAGATGCCTAACCAACTGAGCCACCCAGGCGCCCCCTCACCTTGTGTTGGTTTTTTATTTGGTAGTTAAAGTTCCGCTCTCCATTATGAGAAGAGTCCTGGGCAAGGGCAGACCTCCACAGGCCCACAGGACCTGCTGGGGTGACTTAACACACAGGGTACATATACCCCATCACCACCCTCTCAGTGCCTGCACTCAGCCTCCTCCATGGGCAGGAGCAGATGGCCGAGAGCCCATCCCAGGGCCAGGAAGAGGTCATGGAAATTGGGACCCTACCTGAGAGGAGAGTCCAAGTCCCAGCGCCAACTCCATTGTCCCATAAGTCTCCAGGTACAAAACACAAATCCAAAAATAAAATTATTAATATTTTTGAGATAGTGACTACAGACAGAAAACTTAAGACCCTTCTGAATGCATGGCCCGGTGAGACTTCACTGTTCGTAATCCCAAGAAACCAGCCCAGCTCTAGACTGGAGTTTTTGGTGCTATTGACATTTGTGGCTAGATAATTCCTTTTTGTGTGGCTGTCCTGGGCATTATAAGATGTTTCATAGCATCTCTGGTGTTTACTCACTAGGTATTTGCCGGTGTGATAACCAGTAATGTTTCCAGACATTGCCAAATGTCCCTTGGGAAATAAAATTGTCCCTGGTTGAGATCCAAAGCCCTAAATTAATATTTATCTGCACAAACCCAGGATGACATCTATGCACTTCTAACATTCCCCTACTGGTAAGCAGAGGAGGAGAGATTCTAAAATGCACAATTAACATTATGATAATCATTTAGCAGTTACCAATTAAAGAAACAGAAGGCATCAAAAGACGAGGCTTATGACAGACTTTTGGTGCTCAGGGTTGTCTACCAGGACGACTCCTGCCTGGGGCGAGGAACAGGTGATTCAGCCTTGTAAGAGAGTTTAGGAAAAAAGCTCAAAGTGCATATTTCCTATTCTTCAGACAGAAGGCATAAAGTCCAGTTACTATGCTATTCATCTCCTATTTTCTTTGAGGCAAATAAATCAAGCAAACCTCCCCCACGTTGTAAGTCTCTTGAGAATTATTGCTTGGGGAGCCTGGGTGGCTCAGCTGGTTAAGCAACTGCCTTTGGCTCAGGTCATGGTCCTGGAGTCCCAGGATCAAGTCCCACATCAGGCTCTCTGCTAGGCGGGGAGTCTGCTTCTCCCTCTGACCCTCCTCCCTCTCATGCTCTCTGTCTTTCATTCTCTCTGTCGCAAAAAAAAAAAAAAAAAGAATTATTGCTTGGATTTTGTAGAGCTGGAAGCAGTAAGGGTAGATCAGACAGCTTTAGGAGTGCCATCTAATAGGGCATTGCCTAGGACACAACAGGATCAGGTAGATCAACTTCTGTGGATGCCATACTGATTTTTAGTTTATAAAATTTATGTTTATATTCATTGCATCTTCCTAAGTACCAAAATCCTAGTACAAGAGTTGGCTTATTATGATTGATCAGCAGCTTCTTTTGCCATCTTTTACCATCTCCTCTCCAGCACCTCCCCAGTTCCCCTTCCTCTCCTCTCCACCTTTATCCCTGCCTTCTACATCTCCCAAGGACCCTCTACTTATCATCTGGAGTAACCTTCCTTCAGGGCCAATCAGTTACCTGATAAAGGGGGAATGGGTATGGGGGACAAGTGCAATAAAGTACACTAAGCTACCATTACAGTCTTGTGTCCCCCCTCCCATTTCCCTACACGAGCTCACAGACTGATGAGATGTGCGCAGACTCACAGATTCCACCCGGTCTTATCGTTCATCATGATGTGACCATGACAAATGCTTGCCTCTACACTTGTTGAGCTTCTTTCATTTGTCCAGATCCAGATCAAATGCAGCTTCCGTGGGGCACCTGGGTGGCTCAGTCGGTTAATCGTCTGTCTTCGGCTCACGTTGAGCCTCGCATCCGGCTCCTTGCTATGCTTCTCCCTCTGCCTGTTGTTCCCCCTGCTTGTGCTCCCTCTCTTTCTCTCTCGCTCTCTCTCAGACAAATAAATAAATTCCTAAAAAAACAAAACAAAACAAATGCAGCTTCCACCTTGAACCTTCTCTGACCATTCCATTCCACGATAATGGCAGGCTTTCTCAATTTCCTGAGCATGCATGGTCTGTGCAGCATATGGGGCATACCGCTTGGCACATAGTGCTCAGTCAATTCCCATCTATGGAAAAATAAAATATCCTCACATTTTAAGTCAGTTACACATTACAGTGTAATGTTTTGTCATTCTTCCTAAGAGAGCAGAAGTTATCCTTCCATAGGATGAATAAATTAATGCATAATTAGCCACTACTTTAAGTTTGTGCTCTTAGATTTCCCCTTCTTAAACTGAAGCAGTCCCGAAGAAGGACTCTTTATTCTCTACCCTTGAAAAACCATCTGTCCCCAGATTCAGATCTTCCCAATGCTGTAGATATTTCCCCAGTCGAGGAAAACATTGACATTGACAATTTCTGCCAAATTACTGATTATCTATCAGCTCTTCGATTGTGTTATATTGGCTAAATAATCATCCTACTAGGGGCTGTTTTTCCATGTGTTATAGTTTACATACACATGGCAGGCAGAAACATTGTGATTATTATTTTAACAAGAGAAGCACAGTCCCTTATACTCGTGGAACAAAATTAAGAAGCATAAGAGCATTGTTTATGTCCAGTCAGAGCAAACTGAGAATAATTTTTTGTTAGAGGTACTCAGGTAAATCAGAATTGTATAAATGATCTTTCAAAAGTATGAATGAATTGGACATCACTTGTGGCCTGATAGAAACAATCATCTCTTTACAATGAAGATAGAACATTATGAGATGTTTTATCAGCTGAGCTGATAAAAACGTAAGTTAACAGAGTGAACACAAATGAACAGTTATGGTTTGAGACTGGCAAAACAGTGAGAGAGCAGTCAACCTTTGTGGTGCTAATTGAAATTCATATTTTATTGGCGTATTTGTAATCTCTTCAAATCAAACAGTAATTTAGATCTCAAAGGAAATGTTCAACAGTTATAGTCAAACTTGGCCAGGAGGAAGTTATAATAGTTAATATAGGTCAGTTTTAACTGTGAATACATCTTGATTCCCGGAACACTTGTTGACCTACCATTGATCACTGCAGAAGAATTATGAGATATGTAAGATATGCAATTATAAGATATGTAAAGTATATGGTGTGATTCTGCCTTTTATAGCTTTGACTAACTGATCCAGGGATTAATATTAGGATATCACCCAATCATTTAAAATTAAGACTACATGTTCAAAAACCTTCTAAATAAAAGTTTTATGATTTTATGTAATTGAGATCTACTAAGTGAGACTCTAAAAATGGAGAGGGAAGGTTTTGTTATGCTAGTTTATTTTTCTTTTAATAGGAAGTACTCAGAATAGATTCTGAGATTTTTTTTTAAGTTGAAACATATAATTAAATGTTTTTAAATAAACTGGGATATATCAACTAAGGAAAATTAGAGAAAAGAAGAAATAAAACGAGTAACAAAAGTGACCAAATAGCAAAGATGTTTATGTGTCAGTGAAAAACAGAGATATGGAATGGAAGAAGAGCAGTCATGATATATTCCATCCAGAACAGATGGACCAGGGAAGTCCACCTGCACCAGCAGCTTCAGAGGAAACTTATACTGACTGGATTTTAAAGATAGAATGTTTTACATTCCCAATCCCATAGGCACTCAACAGGAGAGAATTGCCATCAGTTCATCCCAATTGTTGTCACTTTTTGGTGCATCTGAGATCTGCCCATGTGGAGGTCCAAAATTTGTAAATAAGCTGTTTCAAGAATATATGGAGAGTAATATGCAGTGTGAGGACCAAGGAGTTGTTGGAAACTCCTTGAACACGTAGTTTAAGTTTGAAAAAGCTAAATATCATTTGGAAGTACCAGATAAGAGAACATATTTTCAATCCCAAAATAGATTTTTTCTTTCTGGCTCTGTCTCCCAAGTCCAAGAAAGGATGTGCTTAAAGGTGCTTGTGAAAGTTTGTATTTTAATGAATGCAGAGCAGCCAGGCTTGAAAACGACTTTCTGGATGTATTCCTGGAGTCCTAGTGTGTTGTTCTAATGAGATGAGTGGCAGTCAGAAACTTTGTGTTTAGCTTCTCCTTTGACAAGAACCCACCCATCTGCATGACCTTTTTGTCACCCTGCGTATGTAAAAGTACCATAGTAGACACTATTAGCACAAAAATTACCGTTATGCGTAATGAATGCAGGAAAAAACACCCAAATGACTCAGAAAGTTACTTTTTGGACTGCAAATTTTCCTATCATATCTTGGGGACAAATTGCAAATGCAAAGATGTGACCTCTTGTGAGATGCTTGGCATGCTATGCACTTTATGTATAGTCTCTCTTCCTTCTGCCTGCCACAGAAACGAAACTGTGCTCCAAATGACTCAGCTAAGTGGTATCCATTCACTCACCCAAGCATGGCTCTTTGACAAATGACAGACTCAATTTTATTCCAACATTGGAAAAATGTGGAAGAGTGTTTAATATGATTGATAGAAAATTCATCCTTTCTCCCTCTCCTTGTTTTTCAGTAATCAGCGATTTCCATATTATAGAAACATCAGAATCAGCCATTCTTAAAGTGCATAACATTTCTCCTACTACTTAAAATTGTATGTTTGGGAAAAAAAATATGTGGCTGATGTAATTTTCTTCTCTGTAGTTGATTAAAATAGTACTATATTCTTAAACATTGGTATATGATCATTAGCATAACGATTAACATAATGCTCAAATTGCCCTATTATTAAGTTTTTTAAAATAAAAAGTTTACTTTGGATTAGTATAGAAAACAATTTATTATTTTTTATTAAAGTAAGTTAAGGCATAATGTTCTTTAGAGCAAATAAATACCAGAGGGAGACACAGAGAGATGAGAGACAGAGAGAGAGAGTAATACAAAAATCATTCCTATGTCATCATATAGAAATAAGATAAAGCTGCCATTTTAGAACCTCCAAAAAGTGGACCCTACCAGAATCAACCCAGAAATTCTAAGAAGGGAATTTCTGGTTGTCTGGTCCTTAAGAGATTTGGATGACCCCATTGTGCCAGGTTTCCAACATCCTACTAGCAATCCCTCAATAACTCTTCTTTTTTTGATATGACAACTCTGAAAGAAAGTTGTATTTCATAAGTACAATTGATGCCACATTATATAGACTAGACTAGGGCCAGTGAAACCTGTTGCCAAATATCTTTGCCATTTCATCACCTAAAACAACAACACAGAAGACTCAGGAATTGTCAGGATCCTGGTTCCCGAAGGGTGAAAAATACACACAACCATCATATTCACAGAAAGCAATGCCCATGAGTGATTAGAGTTCAAATGGAATACTTTTTAAGGAATTCAAAGTATTAATAAGTACTCTAATATCATGTATGAATATTTGACAAAGAAATACTATTTTTAGATTACAAATAAATATAGGTTTCCCCTGCTATCTAAAGTAGAGCATTCTTATGAAAACTTTTTTAAGCCCAAATGGCATAAAGCAAAGAAGTAATTTTATCATTACTTTATATGGAAAATTTTTTGAGCATTCCCAGACCTCCAAAATAACCTCTTTTAGGGTTTTCTGATACCTTAAAACACATCTTGCTAATAGATGCATGAAATAAATTGAGATAAAGCCCAGATGCCCACAGACACAGTTCAAAGCTATGGTGACTTGCTGCTGAGATGCTGAGTGGAGTTCCAGGGCAGGGGGCTTGGTCGTGCCGCCCTCACTGCTTGGGGTGCATGCTACCTCTGTAAGGGCTCTCTGCAAAACAAATGCTAAACACTACTTTTGCTTTTCAACTGTTGTCAATGCAAAAATCCTCCTCAGATTTCTTTTGGTTATGGAAAACAGGTACTAGGTAGACCTTTTGTACAACCAAAGGGGCATAACGCAATCTTTCATAAAGCAGGAACTACCTATATAAGTACAAAATAAATTCATGCTCATTTTCTATAATTGTGGCCCTAGCCATCAGTAGATATCAATCCTCCTTCCTTTATGCAAATGCATGAATTACAGTCTTTAATCTTTTCAAAATATTTCATAGTCAATACATTCTTTTGAAAATAAAACTCATCAAAAAGACTGGATGAGTAGACAAATTCTACAGTCATTGAGTTTTGACACTCAAATTCTGGTATTGCTTTTATTCTAATTGTGTGCATCAGGGTCTTGGCAGGAAACATAGACACACTTATACGGGTTAATTGAAAGAAGTTGAATAAGGAGATGTTCACATGTGTGAGTCAGCTTCAGGGAAATGGACAGGCCAGGCTGGCTTCATGAGCCTGCCATCTCTACAGTTGCATGGGTCCCCATGCTTCAATGCCCCGTGCTTGGTGTAATGCTCCACTGTTGCCATCTTGAAATTCTTAATACTTTTTGAACAAGTGCCCCCACATTTTGGTCTGCTCTGCACCCCACAAATTATATAGTCAGTCCTGTCAACAGGAAATGTTGAAGTAACTGAAGGAATTCTGAACCAGACTTCCTTCAGACTCAAGACTGCGATGTTAACTCCTCTCTAGGTCTCCAGCCTGCAATATTAACTCCTCTCTAGGTCTCCAGCCGGCTGACCTCCCTTACTGTTTTCAGACTTGTCAGGCCCACAATCATGTGAGCCAATGCCTGAAATAAAAACCTAGATTGAAAGATCTAGAGATAGATAAGTAGTCCAGTTAACTCTCTGTAGTTTCCTGTTCCTTCCTGTTCCTTTAGATGTAGAAATGATAGTCATCTCTCTCTCTCTTTTTATCCAGTTATAGATATATAGAGATGTATATAGAATACTACATTATATATATATATATTATATATATATATATTATAGACGATATGTAGGTAGATAGATACATAGATACACAGATACATAGATCCAGTGAAATAAATACTCCAAACCCAACTCTTTTCTATCCTAAAATTTCCCTCTCAAATCCTCTTTGACTTAAGCTAATTGGAAACTAAAGAATAGGAGAATTCACTTATTTAACCTAAAAATATTGCCTTTTGAGGCACAGAAAAAGATGGAGAAAAGTGAGAATGGATCTAGAGGGCAAAATAATAATACCCATCATTCTAATATGATTTTCTAATCATAAAATTCTAAATATAGTTTCTAGTCAATGTAGTGTATGGTTATTAGTATAATGATTGCTTTATTATATTGAACTTTTTTTTCAAATTCATGAGATATAGTTGCTATTCCCTCTTCACAGATGAGGAAACAAAGACTTAGAAAATTTAAGTAATGTGTCCAATGTCATACAGCTACTAAATCATAGAGCTGCGATTCAAATGCTAGTTTGTCTGATCTCAGAGACAATGATTTTGGCTCATTCCTAAGCTGATGCATGTGTTTTTCTTCAGTGCACTCTTATCCTCAACACACCCTCACACAAAATATTCAAGTTATTTCCAATATTTCCCTTATATGTCATGATCAATTTATATCCTATACCTACAATCTTATTCTCCTGGTGGGAAATTATTTCTGCTGAGATGTCACCTAACAGCATACCCTAGAAGGTAAGGAGAAGTTTTCTCAGATACCAGGCATTCACAGAATCTGCAGTTCACTGTATGAAAAGCATTTTTCATATTTGTGTTTTTGTGAATATTCATTTTCTTACCAACTTTTTTGAATATCCTTTGAAAGGAAAGAAGAATTATAAGGTTGTTTTGTTTTGTTTTCTTTCCACACCTTCTACAACTCTTTACTCTGACAGTATGAATAGCTGACAATCAACATCTAGTGATTAAACATTTTCATAGCTAATAATCTGGGTGGTGTGTTTGATCATTTCCAACAGGAGATCTAAGCATGAAGAGTCTTGACGTTGTCTTAGTCCTACCCACTAAAGCATGAAAGAGTACCAGACATCAACTTAGACATGAGTTTTGATAGGAGGTTAAGTAGGACAAAGAAGCAGAGTTTAGTCTCTGCAAATCTCCTGCAAATGGGCCTCCAAGATAAAGTGTAGAGCTTGGAGGCTACTGCATCACAGAAGTTCTGGAACATGCAGTCAGAGGCATCTATCAGAAGTGGTAGAATTCCATTCAAAGGTCAGGGTTTAAGATCAGAGCTTTTGATTCAGGAGTGAGAATGACAAGAGCAAATTAGGGTCCATAAAGAGAAATTGCCCTGAATTCTGAGCAGGCTACTGAAAAGAAGGACAATTTTAACAACTGTCACAGGAGCAAAGAGCAAGATAGAGACCTATTTATCCAACTTAAACCTCATACCAAATCCTCAGAGTGAGGGTTAATAGTAGTCTCAGTCCTGCCTGCCATTCTTGGACCATGCCTGGCACAAGATAAATCAGACTAGAGCAAATGACGAAGGCAGAGACTCTGGATCAGACTGAATTCCATAAATGCAAGGAGCCTTTTTTCAAACATCAGATGATATTTATTTTTTAACTTAGATACAAAGCAGAGTCCAATTTGGAGTAATCAGATTCCCTAGACTAAAATTTCATTGACTCATTAAGAGCATCTATTGTGTTCTGGTTTTGAGCTCTAAAGCCCCAATGAGTTCAAATCTTTAGTCAAACTAAGAGAGAGGCTAGATGGAATATTAATTTTGAGTCTGGGGGCTCCTATCAACTTTTGTTCTTTAATTTCTCTTATTATTTATGAGTTTAATATTATGATTAATATGGGGGTGTAGGGCTATGTATACATAGTCAACCTCTCAGAAGTGAGTATCTGAGTTACTTTCTCAGACAAGTAGGAGTTTGGCCATTGGCCTGCTATACTTATGTAGGATCACCTATGTATCCAGAATTCCCAGATTGTAAATGGTTAAATTGTTGTTCATATATTTATGCATCACTTTATTTAATCTATGTGGTGATAATTATGTAGGAGATTCTGAGTTGATGGGCCCAACAATGGGTTGTACATGATCATTATATTCATTTGATGAAAACCTCTGAACTATCTATTACATCAAAGATTAAGTGGTTCTGTCCATTTAGGGATTGAATAAAGACATCTATTGACACCTCAATTATATGACTGATGATCTGGTATAACCTCAGGATGCAGAGAGAATCTGCCACTGTTATGAGAGACTACTACTCTTGTGAGATCAGATTTGTGATGTATGCAGAAAATGGAGGCTCTAATTTGAACATACTTCACAATTTTTATATTATTGGCCTTGTTCATTCAATAGCATGTAGATCCAAATCCACTGAAGCCATTCACTTTCCATTTTACATGCTAGAGTAGATATTTAGATGTAAAATTCTTTTCTCTAGGACTTGACCATTAATTCCTATGGTTCTAGAAATCTTGGGAAGTTTGAGTTTGAAATGATTTTTTGACTATAATAAAATTTGCTAAATTCCTTGAAGAAAGTCAGGCACATATAGTAAGCACCAACTCTAAAAATATCAATGAGAACCAATTGTACATTATAAACAATCACTGGGAGTCAAAATCCTCTCAGGATTAAATATCTATTTTAGAAGCTATTACGTTAATGATTCAGGGTCACCACATTAATACAAGGACACCACAAGCAAACAGAAGTAAGTCTTAGGACAACATGATGATTACTGCTTTTGTGGATAAGTTTACTGAGGGTTACCTTAAGTTTATAAATACCAGTAATTTTTAGAATCTGTATTAGTATTATTTAAGTGTAACTGACAAATCATTTAGATCTGTGCTGATCAGCTATACTCCAAATGCTCTGGGACAATGATAATGGTTCACGTAGCTGCTATAATTTCTTATTAACGAGTGGTATATACATATAGTTCATTAAAGGTACATTCAAGGGCTCCTTGGATTTCTCAAGAGATAGGAAACATTTCTTAGGGAAATACGGCCAAGAATTTTTCAGCAATTAATTATGAGCACTATATAGTTCTTTGCATCACAGAAAAAGATAAAACAGTGAAGTTTGCAAAAAGCTGACCCAAACTGAATAGACAGGTTTTTAAAAAAAAAGGTAAGTAGAAGAAGGATCAGGACTTCTGGACTCTCTCTAAGGATAAACTAAGAATTTGCTGCTGGAAACTATTGAATTTACCAATAGAAAAGAGCAGACTAATAAACCAAGAGACTATATTTTTTGCAGAAAAATTACATCCTAGTTAAATCATTTAGCTACCTACTCAAAAACTAAAAATGAAAGCTCAAACAACATATAAAAATGAGAATGTGGAAATAATCAAAGACGTAAAGGATTTTAAAAATTATGAGATTACTTTGTTTATATGTATACAAAAATGTTTTGAAGATCTGACTAAAAGAGTTTCTTTTCTATAAAAATATAAATACGCTCATTGCCTCAAAAAAATTCTCAGTGAACTATTCTTTCCAAACATACATCAAATAATTGTAAAGATTAAGTCTTTCAAATGTATGTGGAAAGAAAGAAGAAAATCCCTTTTTCTTGTTTCACTTGTGAGCTGCCTGGATTCAAAATCTATCTTCAACTAGCTTTACTGGAATTTCTTAAACTTTTTGTGCCTCCATTTTGTAATTTGCAAAATGAGGATGCTAATAGTATTTCCTCCATAGGTCTGTTATGAGCACTAAATAAATTAATATTTGTGAAGTATTTAGGGTAGTTCTTGGTGCTTAGTGCTATATGTTTTTGTTAAATAAAATCAAGTATCTAACAAATACAACAATTTTTTAAAACCACTGAAATCTTATCTACAAATCTTAACATAAATGTCACAAACAGCAAAATTATTTCATCAATGCAATAAATGGAAAATATACAATGAAAAACAGAGTTTATACTGGAATTCAGTGATAACAGTCTAGGATTATAATTTACTAAATTTAAATATTAATTCATATAAGTGGCTTAATAATATTTCATGATAAAAAGTTTTTTAAAAACAAAATTATATCAAAAATATTTCTTCCTATAATTACCACTTACATAAAGAAATACAATTTTAAAAGAAACAAATGAAAACATAAAATACAGTATTTAATTGAATTTTTTTTTCTAAAAGATAACACTATAGGCAACTAATACTTTTAAAGACATTCTATAAAAGGCCCTGGAGAAATAGACATTTTCCACAGAAGAATTCCCTTTGAACTGAGAGAAAAAAAAAAACTAATCTATGTAGAATTAATGCTTTTTAAAAATAAAATTGTTCTACATTTAAAGTGCCCAGAGCGACTAGAAATAATAACATATTCCTTATGTTCCCTTTATGTTAATAACTACATTTTTACAAAAAGTGAGACCAAAAAAGTTATTTTGGTTCAATCATCATCAATATAAATTCTCATATTATGAATTTCATGCTTGCAAATAGAACCTTTTGCTACCATGAATTATTTTCCAATTTTAAACTCAGTCTGGAATCATGAGATAACCTTTGGCTGGACCTCTTGAATTTCTTTATTAAACAAAGAAAAGAAGAAGGAATCATATACAATGAAAAGGTAGGATTCTTTTTTTCTTATTTCTATATTTTTAGTTTATTTCTACATAAAGCATATAAAAAACACTCCTCAAACTCATACTCAAGAGAAATAAAAAAGCAAGCATTTGTTGAGAACCTCATATATTTCCCAAATTGTGTAAGGATATATGGAAACTGAAAAGTATACAAAATGGCTTCTCTCTTTAAGAAGCTTATGATCCAGTTAAAGGGAACAACACAACTATAGCTGAAATAGTTTGAGAACATGCAGTACTTAAGGTGTAATGGCACTGTGGTGTCAGAGAAGAGGTATGTGAAGTCTTAGGGAGGATGTAAGACTTGAGCTGAGCCTGGAAGTTTCAGGGAATGTGAGTGGGTAACAGGGATAGCACAGAGGGCTGTGATCTTAAGGTGAAAGTCAGTGTCTGATTTTTGTAGTGTACTGCAGAAATTGTCCTATCTGGAGTCTAGAATGCTTAAATGGGAAATGAGATTTTAAGACAAGATTCAGTTCATATTATAAGTCAGTCTTTATAATATAGAAGAAGGTTATGGGCAGCATTAGAAGTGAAACAGTGGAGTCAACTTGAAGCTGGAGCTACAGGAAACTTCTTTAAGTTCTTGAGCAGAGAAGTAACATAAAGAAAGATAACTCTTAGAAGATAATTTGGTTACTCTCTGCCAACTTGATTTAAAGAGAGAAAATCTTAGGGTCAGGAACATCTGCCAGGGATCTGTTGTAGCACTCCAGATATTAGAAGGTTTAGTAGTTTTAAAAAATGTGCACACCAATTCTTAATACTCCTCCCTTCAGTAAGTGTAGCCTAATTCTTCGAGTCAGCTAGATTTAAGACTCTTTTAGTGTGTTCCAATCAATAGAATAAAGTAGAAATGATGGTATGTCACTTCTGAAACTATATCATAAAAATATATTGTGGATTCCTCTTTGCTTTCTTTATCAGGGTAGTTAACTGGCATGTCATGAGTATTTTTTTGGAGGGGCTCCTGTGGGGAGGAGTTGAGGTTTCCAACCAACACACAGCTAGAAAGTGAAGCCTCTATATCACAGCCATGCAAGTGAACCTTCTTGAAGCAAATTCTTCAACCCCAGTCAAGTCTGCGGATGACTACAGCTCTTGCTAATATTCTGACTACAACCTCATAAGTGACTCTGAACCAGAACCAACTGGCTAAGCTACTCCCAGATTCTTGACACTTGAAAATTATGTGAGATAGCAAATATTTGTTCTTTTAAGCAACTAAGTTTTGGGGTAATTTGTTATACCACAACAGAAACCAATAACAGAATGTAAGTCTAAAAGAGCTAACAATAAATTGTTGGTTTTCTCTTGTTGTTTGGTTGGTTTCTAATTTTTTTAGGGAGTGTGGAGAGAAATATGTGTAGAATGCAACAGTTTGGTCATTTCGAGTAACAAAAGAAAATCTCAAATGGTTGATATAGTATCTTTGGTAGGGTTGGAAGATATTCTCATTTTGACCTAAAGCCATGTTGGTAAGATCACACCTTATGGAATCTGGTCATAGTTTTGATATTTCAAGACATAAAGAGATCAGGCCCTGAAAAACAAAATCAGGAGATCAATGTAAGATTCAGAAAAAGAAAAACAAAACAGCTACAATGGGAGAAAAACTATGAAAAGGGTATGTAAACTTGTCCTTGCTCTGGGCTCCAGTCCAAAATCCAAATCCATGGGAAATCAGTTTATAATCAGCTGTGAATTTGGCAAGCATAGAATTAAAGAAGACATATCTGATCTAACTGATGATATGAATTAAAACTTCAAAATAGAGAAACTGCTTAGTGTGACCTCCATTCTTTGTATTTATTAGCTAAGGTCTATGTACCTTAAGCAGGGTTGAATAAGTTCTTAAAATCATGCATGCCAATTTCTTAGTTGATATACCCCACAACATACAGCTTGTTGATATTAATTATCTTTTATGTTTCTTGCTTCTTGATGATATACTATATACGTTAATCCTATTAGTAGGCTGTCTCAACAAATAATAATAGGTAATTTTGTCCCTAGAATTAGCACTGTGTACTGAGTATGAGATCTTTTCTTTTTTTTAAAGATATTTATTTATTTATTCATTCATTCATTTATTTATGAGAGAGAGAGGCAAGAGCATGCATGAGTAGGGGGAGGAGCAGAGAGAGAGGGACAGCAGACTCCACAATGAGCACAGAGCCTGATGCAGCACTCAATTTCATGACCCTGAGATCATGACCTGAGGGGAAATCAAGAGTTGGAGCTTAACCAAGTGAACCATCCAGGCACCCCAAGTGTGATATCACTTATCCTGCCCCTATCAAAATAAATATGGGGGCACCTGGGTGGCTCTGTTGGTTAAGTGTCTGCCTTTGGCTCAGGTCATGATCCCAGGGTCCTGGTACTGAGCCCCATATTGGGCTCCCTGCTCAGGAGGGAGTCTGCTTCTCCCTTTCTCTCTGCCCCTGCCCACACCTTCCCCCCACACTCGTGCTTGCTCTTGCTCTCTCTCTCTCTCAAATAAATAAATAAATTTTTTAAAAGAGAAAAGAAGAAAAGAAAAAAGAAAAGAAAAGAAAAAAATGATGTTGGGGCACCTGGTGTTTCAGTCGGTTAAGCGTCCAACTCTTGGTTTTGGCTCAGGTCATGATCTCAGAGTCATAAGATCAAGCCCTGTGTGGAGCTCTGAGCTGAATGTGGAGGCTGCTTAAGATTCACATTCTTCCTCTCCCTCTGCCCAAAAGAGAGAACACCCTACTTATGTTCTCTCTTAAAAAAAAATTCTTTTATGATTTTTATATGTTTGAACTCTACAAAAATGACTCAATGGAATTGGGAAACATAGTCAGCAGACCGAGTTTTGATATGGACAGAGATAAAATTGTTAATATTACAGCCAATTTTGAATAGAAGAGAAAGTTATATTAAATTTGTGTTCCCCAAAGGGTTTTTATCAGGTAGTAAGTAGTTCAATAAGTTAATAGAATTTGTTCAAAAATAGATTCTGTAGTCAAAATATTTGAGTAGCAAAACCTGGCACACACATTTTGTATGTGATTTCCTGGATGAGCTATATGTCAATTTTCAATGTTTTAAAGCTCTGATAAATTCAGTTTAAGTTATATAGATGGAAATAACAAAAGAAGAGCACACATTGAATCATGAATCTCTAGTAACAGTTTAAACAATACCACAGTGCTCTGAGAAGTTGTAATTATCTCTACCACACTGATTTAAAATGATTATAAAACAAGACATTTTGTGAGATGGATCCATATGTCTCTCCCTATTTCCCTCTATTAAAATTGAATTCCAAAATTAAAATAGCTGAAAGGCATTATCATACTATGAATCCAATAATGTGCAAACAACTTCCTTGTGCCTAGACAAATACAAGTTGTCTGGATTGTGATGTTTTAATGAGTTAATAAGTAGGAAAAATTAGAGGGTTAATAGAGTCAGTAGGCAAATATGAGTCTTGCTATAATAGTCATTTCCCAATATTCCTAAGATACAAGAGAGGCAATTTTCATATTTTCCATGGTAAATAATCCTACTAATTAGCAAAGCAATACCCATCATTGCATGCAATGAACTAAAAGGAAGATGAGACACTTGCAATTATAGCAAATGATTAGAAAAAGGCCTCGGAATACAAAGTATCATCAATGTGCCCTGGTGATATATATAATGGAACAATGTGTCTATAAAATTTTCCACCGAGTAAATGTCCAATCATTTATATTCTATTCAACATAGGTTCAAAATAGTATTCAAAAAACTCTCTTGGAGCTCTGAAGGTAAGGTTGAAGCTACACTTTACTCTGTTTCCATGATGTCCTTATAAGTTACAGTCATGGTAGAAATAGGCATTTGAAAATTTCCAGTATTCTATTTCCCTTCCTTCATGGAGTTGAAAGTTCTAATATGAACATCTATACTTTCTACTTTTTTCAAACACTTACAGTAACAGAAACCTCTTGAAACTATTTATAGAGCAATGATTTGGTACGCCTCATGCCAACACACAACTTTTTACAACCAATTGTCAAGTTTAGTTGCTGTATTAATTTCAGTAGGTAGGGTTTTCAGATCAAATATATGACACCCAGATAAACTTGTATTACAGACCAACAATAAATACATTTTTGGTTTAATATGTCCCAAATATTGTATAGAACATACTTACACACAAAAAAGGTTTGTTGTTCATCTTAAATTGGAATTTAATGGAGTGTCATGTATTTTCATTTGATATATATGGTACCACTAACAACTGGCAATTGCCTTTATAAATTAACTAAAAATTGGGTAGTGTAAAATAGGAATAATAATATTAGATTAAGCAAAGAGATGAGTAATAGACTGTCAGAAAAACATTTTCATTGAATTCTAATAGACAATAAAATTGCTTTCTTCCAAAAATGGAATTTATGTAATGTGAAGTAAACTTTAAAGTTTGCTGTACAGTTTCCATTTATGTAAATATAACATAATTTTCTATGTGGTACCTTTCAAATAAGCTCAATTACTTTTTATAACACCTTTATTGAGTATAATTCACATACCATAAAATTCACCATATTAAGGTGTACAATTTAGTGGTTTGTAGTATATTCACAGAGTTGTACAGCCATTCCCAAAATAAATTTTAGGCCATCTTTGTCACCACAAAAAGAAAAGTACACCTGTTAGCAGTTCCTCCCCATCCCTCCATACCTAACCTCAAACCCCAAGCAAATCTACAATCTTCTTTCTGAATCTATAGATTTGCCTGTTCTAGACATTTCATACAAGTGGAATCATATAATATGTGGACCTTTGTGACTGGATTCTGTTATTAACATAACATGTTCAAGGGTTGTTCATGTTGTAGAATGTACACTACTCTATTAATTTCTATTCTTGAATAATATTCCCTTATATGAATATACCTCCTTTATTTATCCATTCATCAGTTAATGGGCATTCGGTCATTTGCCGTTTTAAGCTCTTGTTAATAATGCTGCTATCAAAGTTGCATACGTACGTTTGTGTAGACCCGTGTTTTCATTTCTCTTCAGTAGATTCCTAAGACTGGGATTATTGGGTCGTATGGTAACTCTATGACAATTCCTTTGAGGAATTGCCAAATTGGTTTTCTAAGTAAATGAACCATTTTACATTCCCAACACCAATTTACAAGGGTTCCAGTTACTCCACATCCTCTTCAAATTTTCTTATTATCTGTCTTTTTGTTTATAACGATCCTAGTGCATATGAAGTGATCTTTCACTGAGTTTTTTGTTTTGCCCTAATGATTAATAAAATGTTGATCATCTTTTCATGCATTTATTTGTCATTTGTATATCTTTATTGGAGAAATGTCTATTCCGATCTTTTCCCCATTTCTTAATTTTGCAGTTCACCCTTTTATTATTGAACTATGTAAGGAACTAGATTCTCCCTTAGGGCCTCCAAAAAGAACACAAATCTTCCAACTGATTTTAGATCTTTGTGAGGAGACAGGTGAGGTCTAACACTCTACCTTGGTGATGTCACTGTCTCCTGCAACCTTAATTAATTTACTTATCAGTTATAACAGTTTCTGTTGTTGTTGAGTCTTTAGAGTTTTCCAGATATATGATCATGTCATCTGGAAAAACAGATAATTTTATTTCTTTTTTAAATTTGAATGCCTTTTATTTCTTTTTCTTGTCTACTTGCTCTGGCTAAGATTTCAAGTACTATGTTGAATAGAAATAGCAAGAGTGGGCATCCTTGCCTTGTATTGGATATTAGAAGCAAAGCTTTTATTTTTTTCCTTGGATTATGATATTAGCTGTAGGTTTTTCATATACAGCCATACCAACTGTCAAAATATAGTAAAAGAAACAACTAAGAAATGGATATACCGAAAAATATCTATTTAAAACAAAAGTAGTGAAGGAATAGAGCAGAAAAAAGACATGAAACATAAAGAAAACAAAAAGCAAAATGGTAAACAAGTATCATACTTTATCAGTAATTACATGACATTTAAATAAACTAAACATTCTGATCAAAAGACAGAAATTGGCACATTTCATTAAAAAAAACCCAACTACATGTTGCCTATAAGAAATACAGTTTAGATTCAAAGATAAAATAGGTTGAAAGGAAAAGGAAGTAAAAAAGAGAAACACATACTATGAAAACAGTACCAGTAAGACAGCTGTGTAAGATCTTGATCTCAATTAATTTTTTTTTTTTTGCATATAGATGTCCAGTTGTTCCTGCACTATTTTTGAAAAGATTATGTTGGCTTCATTGCATTTAGTGCTCCTTTATCAAAGATCATTTGACTATATTTATGTAGGTCTGTTTCTGGACTTTTTATTCTGTTCCAATTGTTTACTTCCCTATTCTTTTGCCAATACCAGGCTCTTCCTCTCTGTAGCTTTAGCATGAAGTCAGGTAGTGTCAATACTTCAAATTTGTTCTTCTCCTCTGATACTGTGTTAGCTATTCTGGGTCTTTTGTCTCTCCACACAAACCTTAGAATCAGCTTGTTGATATCCTCAAAATAAGTTGCTGGGATTTTGATTGGGATTGCAGTGAACCTATAGATCAATGGAAATAATTGATGTCTTAACAATATTGAGTTTATTCATGAACATGGAATATCTCTCCATTTATTTCTTTGATTTCATTCATCAGAGGTTTGGAGTTTTCCTCTTATAGATCTTGCACATATTTTGTTAGATGTATATCTAAGTGTTTTATCTTTTTGTGTATGTTAACATAAATGGTATTGTGTTTTTAATTTTAAATTCCTCTTGTAAATTCCTAGTACATAGGAATGTGATTGACTTTTGTATATTAACCTTGTATCCTGCAACCATGCTATAATCATTTATTACTTTCAAAAGTTATTTTGTTAATTCTTTCAGATTTTCTGGATAGGTGATTATGTCATCTGCAAATAAAGACAGTTTTGTTTCTTCCTTCCCAATCTATACATTGTTATTATTACTACTATCATCATCATCATTTTTCTTGTTTATTGCATTAGCTAGAATGTTCAGTTTGATATTGAAAAACAGAGACGAGTGAGACATCTTTGTATTGTAACTGATCTTGTTGGGAAAGCTTTGAGTTTCTCACTATCAACTATAATGTTAACTGTTTTTTGTAGATATTCTTCATCAAGTTGAGGAAATTTTCCTCTTTCTCTAGTTTACTGAGGTTTTTTTGTTTTTTATGTTTTTTTTAATAATGAATGAGTTGGATCTTGTCAAAGGCCTTTTCAGCTTAATATAATCATGTGTTATTTTGTTTTATCCTGTTGATGTGATAAATTACATTAATTGCTTTTTTACTGTTAAACTGGCTTGCATACCTGGGATAAATCCCACTTAATGGTGGTGTACAATTCTCTTCATGCATTGTTGGATTTAATTACTAATAATTTGTTGAGATTTTTGCATCTGTGTTAAAGAGAGATATTGATCTGTAGTTTTCTTTTTGTAATATCTTTGGTTCCTAACAGAATGCTTTAGGAAGTATTATTCTATTTTCCTAAAGTGATTGTAGAGAATTGGTATAATTTCTTTTTTAAATGTTTGATAGAGTTCACCAGTGAACTCATTGAGCTTATTTCTTTCTGTTTTGAGAGGTAATTAATTATTGATTTGATTTATTTGATAGATACAGGCCTATTCAGATTGTCTATTTCTTTTTTTTAAAGATTTTATTTATTTATTTGACAAAGAGAGAGAGATAACAAACCGGGGGAGCGGCAGGTAGAGGGAGAGGGGGAGGGAGAAGCAGGCTCCCCAGTGAGCAAGGACCCCAATGTGGGGCTCCATCCAGGACCCCAAGATCATGACCTGAGCCAAAGGCAGACACTTAACTGACTGAGCCACCCAGGCACCCCTGGATTGTCTATTTCTTATGTTAGTTTTAGAACATTGTGGCTTTCAATGAATTGGTCCATTTCATCTAGGTTATCAAATTTGTGGGTATGGAGTTGGTCATAGCATTCCTTTTTCATGCTTTTAATGTCTATAAGATCCCTAGTGATGTCCTGCTTTTCACTTCTGATATTAATAATTAGTGTCATCTTTCTCTTTTTCTTAGTTAATCTGACTAGAAGCTTATCAGTGTTATTGATCTTTTTGAAGAGCCAACTTTTGATTTCCTTTGATATTTTCTATTGATTTCTTCTTTTAAATTTTATTGATTTCTGCTCTAATTCTTTTTTCATAAAATGAGATGTAATTTACATATAAAATTATATTAGGTGCAGGTATATAGCATAATTATTTAATATATGTATATATTGCAAAGTGATCAATAAGACACAAAAAGTCTCTTTAACACCCATCACTACACATCATTATAATTTTTTTTCTCATCATGAGAACTTTTAAGATCTACATTCTCAGCAACTTTCCAAAATACAATACAATATTATTAACTATACTCACTTATAGGACTTATTTTATAACTGGAAGTTTGTTCTAATTCTTAGTATTTCTTTTTTTATACTTCTTTTGGATTGTATTTGCTATTTTTTTCCTAGTTTCCTAAGGTGGAAACTTAGAACCTCAATTAATTTTTAAATATTAAGTAATACATCCTAAAAGAAATCCTTGTATGGTAGTTGGAACTGACAAGTATTATGGGTCTCATTTAAGTTGTAAATAAATAAGGACAGGTAAATAAGCTTAAAGATTTATGTGACATATCCCAGAATCTTGAGTAGCTTGTTGATAAATTAGCCATAAATATTTAACGGTTCAGATATTTATTTTTATTTTGGAGTCTTTACAGGTTTTCTCAGGATTTTGCCCTTGTAAAATCTCTTTGGAAATGGAATATGCCTCAATAAGATTGAACAAACTACAAAAATATTTTTTGGAGGGAATCCTGGTTTACTGTTTCAGATTCTAATTGCTCATTTATGATGACAATGGGCTGCACAGATGTGACAGCACATTATAAACAGGAAGTAATGAAAACAATTTTATAAAATACAGGAACTAAAAAAAAAAAAATCCTGTAAGAGAAGCATTTTTCCAAGTTTCCCATAAATAGTTTCTAACATTTTTTACTATGAAAATCAGGAACACACTAGAGCATGCAATAATTTTAGAGTTCATTTTACTTTTGGTAATACATTTAGTTCTGCTGTAGCATGAGGTAGTACAGTCTTAAACAGGTCAAATTGTGAAGAAATACACAAATACCGCAATAAAAACGGTACTGTACCTTGAAAAATACCTGAAGTTTACTGGTAGCAGTGAGCATAAAAAGGTTTTCATCTTGTGAGTTATTGTGAAATGGAGGAATAGGTTTATCTGAATGAGGAGGGAAAGTTGTAATTAGAGATGTGGAGGAATATCTCATAAACATGTGGAAACTGGTAGATACTTGAGATGTGCATATGTATGTTTGGTGTATCTCTTCACTTTGGTGTATTCGGCTGAATGTATTTTTTCCATTCATCTGGTGTTTCTTGTGGGGGAAACTGCACATAGGCAAATGCAGGATTTGTGTTAGGCTCCAACTGTTTCTTAATCTATCTGTTGCATTAGAACAAATTTGAGTTTTCAAAGCAATCATAGCAGAGCTAACTATATCTGAAAACTTTTACATTAAAAAAGAAAGTCTGAGGGGCGCCTGGGTGGCTCAGTCATTAAGCGTCTGCCTTCGGCTCAGGTCATGATCCCAGGGTCCTGGGTTCGAGTCCCTCATCGGGCTCCCTGCTCCGCAGGAAGCCTGCTTCTCCCTCTCCCACTCCCCCTGCTTGTGTTCCCTCTCTCACTGTGTCTCTCTCTGTCAAATAAATACAGTCTTAAAAAAAAAAGAAAGAAAGAAAGAAAGTCTGCATACTCACCGCAGATGTATGCTTGGGTAAGGAGATTGAGCAAATAAACCCCCCTTTTCTTGTTGGTAATCCAGGGACTGTTCAGGAAGTCATTTGAGCTGACACCATTGAGGTGGTGAAGATATGTGATGGATCTGTTGGGGAAACTGAAAATGTGCTGCATGAGAGGCCAGCCACAGCATTTGTAAATCTCAGAGAAAAACACACCTGCCCAGTCAGCTTTACACTCCAGCCATGCTTGCTCCCCACTAAACCCTGGGTCATGAGTATAATGCCATTCTCCTAAATATGGATAAACAGTCTTTTTTTCCTGGTGCTAAGGTAAAAGCATACACCTCATTTCTAAGGTTTCTTGGAGAATAATTTAAGGAAAGCTGATTTTATTTCAGGCCACCAGACTGTTACACTAGTTAATACATTCTTCTGTGTATAAATTATATAAAAATAGAATCAAAACTTTAACAGTATCTAACTTCAGAATGGCCAAGATGTCTTCATTTGCATAATTTCATATTCTTAAAGATTTTATTTATGGAAGTAAATATGCAAGAGGTAATACAAGATTGATATGAGGAGATTACAAGTTTTTTAATTATTTTTTTCCTTTTTCATAAATATTTTTAAGGCTTTGGCATAACATCGTTCATATGCTTCTATGTTTCTGTCCTATCTTACAGATAGCTTTACATTTCATTAAGTAAGGCATACCTTATTTTAGAATTTTTGTCACTTTTTTGTTGTTGGTATTGGAATAAAATATGAGATATTTCTCACTTTCAAGTATTCTTATAGTCCTCTGACTAAAATATTTTCAAGCTGCATTCAAGCTTAGGGGTTTGAATATTTGATATGTTGGATGAGACTTAAAGCAGATGTTATATTTTCTATACTTGATTTATATATTTATATGTATTATATGTAAATATATGTATATATTATTTATATATTATAAATACATAATATATGTCTAAATGTATCATCTATTTATATAATATATAGGTACATATTTATATATAGGATGGGTTAGCCTGGTGATGGGTATTAAAGAGGGCACGTACTGAATGGAACACTGGGTGTTATACGCAAACAATGAATCATGGAACACTACATCAAAAACTAATGACGTAATGTATGGTGAGTAACAGAAGAAAAAATAAATAAATAAAAATCACTGTTAACCTCAAAAAAAAAAGAAATATGTATAATTTATATTATATATGTATATATAGACATTACATATATATAATTTGGAAGAGGTGAGCCACAGATATTTTCCAACAGTTTTTACAGTAACTTGTTTACAATTAAATACATAAGATGCAAAGCTTCAGAGATTATAATATGTTCACCATATCCAAGCAGACAGGAAATATGTTTTTAAAACTTCATTTCTATAATGTAGTGGTTTCTAAACCAAGAATTATATTATTTTCCCCTTTGGTTCCTTAGAATTTGGAGTAAAGAAAGTAATTGCATGGTACTAGGCTTAGGGCCTGCCAGATGTGACTGCCATTCAGTCTTTCTTTTCTGGACTAAACTTCAAGCAAAGAGAATTACCCATATCCTGTTCTTTAAATATTACTGGGAAATTCTCAGCCCAAGTATTAGGCTTGTGGGCAAAATTACAGGTGCTGGCATCCTTTGGGTGTTTTGTTGCCTTCTGCAGCCCATGATTATAGCTGGTTTTAGACTTTACTCCCTCACACTAGAATAGGTTAAATTATACTATCAAATAGCCTAGCAATGAACTCATAGCTCTAGTACAATAGCACTAGACTTCTTTACGTGTCCTGAACGTAAATTGGATTTCCAATGGAAATTTCCTTCTTAAAAACAAGATTTTACCTTGCCATCCCTTTAAATGTTCCTTATTTCATATCTCATCTACTAAATTTAGGATTTCATTTCAGATTTTTAGTTCTTATAGTCTCCCTGAATATTTGGTAATATTCAAATATTTTTGCTTAAAAAAGTTTAAAGATATTTTGTCCATAATTTTAGAATTTTTAGATAAATTCAGAACTTCAGAATTTCACAATATTGATCTTTGCTTAGGGTAAAGCATTTTATTGTACTTATAGTTATTATTTACAGACAACTAACTCAAGGATTAAAAAAAGCTATGCCCATCACATTAGGTTAAATGCAGAGATCTCAGTTCAAAAGCACTCGGATTCTCTAATTCATATTAAAACTTTTATTTACATAATAAACTTAGGGAATATATGAAATCACATGCATTCAAGTAAATTACTGAACAAATGAACTCCCTCATAATACATTATTTTATAATTACTTTGGTCAAATCATTCCATTAAAAAAAAGTTAAACAAGAAAACCTGGTGTGACAATAATAACCTCAAAAAGGAATCAATCTAAAATTCCAACACTGACAACATCAAAGTGTCCTATGACAGACACTTTCAATATAGCAAATTTTGGCAGAGCCTCACACTAATAGAAACTTTTACCTTAAACTAATTACTGATTTTGTAACAAAACATGGAATACAACTATTTATTAGAAACTGCATGCCCACAAGTGTTAGAAATTTTTCGGAAACAAAGCTTAATGTTCTTAAGTCTGATTTAATTTTATTCTAGTATTTTGACCAAAAAAAAAAGATTTTTTGTTCTAAACCTTACATTTCATGATACATTAGTCATATAGTTCACCTACTAAAATTCAGATTTTATTATGGTTTCCCTGAAGCATTGTTTGTATTATTTCATATTTCTTTATATCTAGTATGTCTGACGTCTCTCACATGAAAGAGTCAATAAAATGTGTCACCACAGCATCACCCTCCGTCCTAAATCACGATTGCGTGTCTCAAGTTTTGGGCTACTACCTGGACACATACTTACGTTTATGTATTCATCCATATATTCAAGCAAGCATTTATTTAATATCTACCTTGTACCAGATAAATATTGTAGGTGTGAAAAGTCATCAAGATGAAGTCGTTATGGGGTTCCTGGGTGGAGCTTAACAGTCGGTTAAGCTTAAGTGTCTGCCTTCAGGTCAGGTCATGATCCCAGGGTCCTGGGATCAAGCTCAGTGTCAGGGCTCCCTTCTCAGCAGGGAGCCTGCTTCTCCTTCTGCCTGACGCTCCCCCTCCTTGTACAAGCTCACTCACTCTCTCTCTTTCTGACAAATAAATAAAATCTCTAAAAAAAAGTTTAAGTCGCTAGTTTCAAGATGCTCAGAGGAGACTAGGGAGACAAATAAAAAGAAGATAAAGGTGCACACGGTATATCTGAAAATAAGCATAAACGTAAGAAACTATGAATTTCCTGGAGTAAATTACACTGGACTAAGTCCTGTATTAATAAGATTTAGCCATGTGGAAAGTGAAGGGGGAAGTGGGAAAAAGTACCAGGAGTAAAAAGAATATCCTGTAAAGGTTTTAAACAACACAACATGTTATAGGTGGGTTGATGATTATGGGTAGAAAAGGTAGTGTTGGAAGAGGAGAGAAGGAATGCGATGGCAAGGAGGCAGCATATGCAGAGCTAAGAACAAGAGCCATGTGTCCAAAGTCCAGCGAATCACTGAAGACTTCAAGAGAAGTGTTTCCATTAAAGTTTTATTTTAGAAAGATCGTAAAGGAAAAAGAACAGAAAACAAGCTGAAATGTGAAACTAGAAAATTGTGGCTATAATAAGGAGGATGCTGTAATCATCCAGAACAGAAATGTTATGAGAGCGTGAGCTGGAGACAGGGATCACGAATAGACCTTAGCAAAGTCCTGGAGTTTGATTTGTATTTGACTTGCAGCTCATTTAGAAGTAAGGAGTGAAGGAGAGCCATGGCTGGCCTCCAAGATTCTGCTTTTTTTTTTTTAAGATTTTATTTATTTATGTATTTGAGAGAGAGAGAGAGAGAATGAAAGATAGAGAGCATCAGAGGGAAGAGGGTCAGAGGGAGAAGCAGACTCCCTGCTGAGCAGGGAGCCCGATGCGGGACTCGATTCCGGGACTCCAGGATCATGACCCGAGCCGAAGGCAGTCACCTAACCAACTGAGCCACCCAGGCGCCCTCCAAGATTCTGCTTTTAGAAACAAATGAGACATCAATGAAAAGGAGCAAGTTTAGACCCGAAGAAAATTAGTGCACTTTATCTGTTCAGCTTTAGATACCTGCCTTAGAGATGTTCTTTACAGGGTTGGAAATGCTGATTGGAAGCTAAGAGAAAATGGGATTAGTGAGAGAGATTTGGGAGTAATTAGCACATTAAAGATAATTCTAGACTTGGGAAGAGATGACCAAGAAAGTAAAGATTCAAAGGTTACCAGGTTGTTTTTTGAGTCAGTAGAGTGTCTATTAAATGTTTGCATTTGAACTTTTTTTTTTTAAATAGGGAAGGACCTCCCTAGTTTGTTCCAGCCCTCACCAGACACTATCTCATGAAACAGCCTGCTCCACTCCCTTCTGTTACCAGCCTGAACCCCAAAAGCAATTGATTGCAAAACCCAGAAGAAGATAAGAAGAGGAAGGATTGATTTCTGAAAAACATCGACATTTAAGTACTGGACAAAGGAAGATAATCAGGTGAATGATACTGGAAAAGGGATCTACATAGTGAGAAAAGGAGATTCGGAATAAACCTGCTGGTATTGGGAGTCTTCAATTGATTTGCTCCCCAATTGCTGTTTCTCACTCTCATATATATTTAATTGACTAAACAAAGGAAAGATCCTTTATTCTTCTTAATAGTGTTAATATCCTACCACATTCTTTCACTAAATATTCAAAGCCATTTAGGGAAATCATAATATAGAAGTATTGGAGATACCAAGAGTTTAGGGTGGGTCTCCTTCATTTTTGTTCATTCCTCTCTTCCTTTTGTTATTTGTAGAATAACTATTGTTGAGATACCTGACATATAGAAGCTTCTAAACACATGTTTATTCTTTTCTTTATATAGCATTTCTTTTTTCACGAAGTTGGGAATGTGGATGTGTGTAATGGCATCCTTTACCTCATTAACAGCAAATTTTTGTAAAAAGGAAGGAAAATGAAAAGGAGGAAGGGCTGGAATAGGGAGATATTCATTTGTTTATTTATTCCTAAAAGACAGTTCAGATAGAATTTTTTTCCTTTTTTACTGGACAGAAAAAAAGTGTGTGAAAGAATAAAGGTGAGAGAAAACTAGTCCCATCTGATAATAAAATACATTATTAAATAGCAGTAATAGAAATTGTACTGGACAAGGAATAGATGCAAACTAACAAGACAAAATAAAGACCCCAGAAATGGGTCCAGATATATATAGGAATTTAGTTTTCAACAAATTCATCATTTTTTTTTTAGTAAGAAGAATACTTAATTAATAAATGCCATTGGAAATGGTATATCCATTTGGAAAAGTTATATCCTTAACTATCAGATAAATGAAGACTGACAAATATAATTATATAAACATTTTAAAGCTAAGATAGTAAGAAACACCATTTACTTAGTGAAAATGTAAATAAAATACTGGGAGGATAATTTTCAGTATTAGTTTTTAGAAGAAACGTGGAATTAGTTTGCTGCAATAAATAGTTTATATAAGTAAATAAGAAAAAGACATATAACCCCAAAGAGAATAGGCAAGGAAAATAAATAGGCAACTCATGGAATGAAAAAAAAAAACTAAAAGTATGCTCAATCTCACTAGCATTTGAAAAACTACAAATTCAAATAATGAACTATGTCCTTTTGCCCAACACCTGGGCAAAATGGAAAAGATTGATTGCATTTATTAGTCATTCATCATGAAGAAATAGCCATTCTAATACTATATTGGTAGAGGATAAATTGGTTCAGCTTTTTGGAGATCATTTCAACAATACTTACTATAATTTTAAATTTTCATACACTTAGATTCAATTTCTACTTCTATGTACCTATCCTAAAGAAATACTTGCACATGTATATAAAGCATGTATTTTAAACAATGCAACTGCAACATTGTTTGTAGTACTGAAAAAAAGATCTCATCACTATGGATATAGTTAAAGGGTACCAGCATACTAGGGAATATATTACCTAGCAATTAAAAAGTGTAGAGGTACTTGCACTGACCCTGGACTTCTCCAGGTCATGTGAAGAAGAAGGAGAAATAATAAGGTTGAATGAAGATTGGGGTGGGTGTGGGGGTTGGGTTGAAACTGTTTATGTCAGTGTTTCTCAGTTGGAGGTCCATAGCTAGACTGAATCACATGGGGTCTAGTGTCAGACCGGGAATCTCCATTTTGACCATGTTTTTCTTTTTTCTCTTTACTGAGGCATGTTTTTACATATCATATAATTCACCCATTTTATGTGTACAACTTAATAATTTGTAGAAATTTTACCAACATGTGGGGTGCCTCAATGGCTCAGTCAGTTAAGTGTCTGACTCTGGGTTTCATCTCAGGTCGTGATTCCAGGGTTGTGAGATCAAGCTCTGCGTCAGGCTCCATGCTCAGCACGGAGTCTGCTTGAGATTCTCTCCCTCTGCCTCTCCCCATGCTTGTTCTCTCTGTCTTCCTGTCCTTCTCTCTAAAATAAATAAATAAAATCTAAAAAAAAAAGAAAGAAATTTTACCAATTTCTGCCACCATCACTATAAATCAATTTTAGAGTATTTTTATCATCTTAATAAGATCCCTCTTGTCTTTTTACTGTTCATCCTCATTCCCACCCTCTGCCCAGGCAACTGTTAATTTACTGTCTCTATCAATTTGTATTTTTTCGGACATTTCATATAAAAGGAACCACACAGCATGTCTCAAAGTTTAACATGCATAGGAATCACCTGGGAATGTGGTTAAAATGCAGATTGAGCAGGTCTGGAGCAAGCCTTCAAATCTGCAGGTCTAACAACTTGTCCTGGTCCATGGGCCACATTTCCTGGAGCAGGGCCCTGAGGCTGCTTCTGATTCTTGCATGCAGCAAATTTTGAGGACCATTAACAGATACAATGAACATTCATTCCTATTTTACACCTATCATTTTTTTAAAGAAGAAAGTAAGGTAATAGGTAAATTTATAACTCTATCTAGTAATAGCAAGAATTTTAGTCCAGGAACACCTGGGTGGTTCAGTCAGTTAAGCGTCTGCCTTCAGCTCAGGTCATGATCCCAGCATCCTGGATCCTTGCTCAGCAGGGAGTCTGCTTCTCCCTCTGCCTGCCGCTCCCCCTGCTTCTGCTCTCTCCCTCTCTCCCTCTCTCTGACAAATAAATAAAATCTTAAAAAAAAAAAGAATTTTAGTCCAATAACAATAACTGAAAACTTTATTAGGTTCCTGAAACCTTTGCAACCTCCCTACTTTTGTCATATTTGTATTGTCTTTTATTTTCTAAAGAGAGGTTAGTCATAAAATATGGGAATTACTTGGGGCAGCAGGAACATGGAGGATCCACCTCATAGAGATAAGAGTTTCAGGAAATAAGAAAAATATTGAAAAAGAAAAGCACACCAAAAACATTTCTGGGCCTGTGGTCAGGTGGCTGTCCAAAGAAAGACTGAGGTAGGACCCAGGCTGTTCCCCACTCTTGATACTACAAAGAAGTAACAAAAGATATTTTACTTATTTATACCCTCTCTTGACAAGTTTACTTTTAGTGCCTGCCTTTAAATTGTTTTTCCAAACCTGTTAGTGGTTGGACCAATTTATTTATGGTTTCCGATGGATATTTTCTATATGTTGTGTAACATAAACTCCTAAGGCAGCACTCTTCTCTTATTATGTACCTTTATTTGGGGCCTGAAGAATGCATCACCAGCCATGTTAGCATTTGGTTTCTCCCTGAACAATATCCTGTTATGAACACAAAGGAAGAATAGAAGATGTCTAGAACACTGTTATCCTTATTGTGAATTCTTGGTTGGGTAAATCTAAATCATACTTTAATCCAAGCCAATCATTTTTACTCAGTGGGTATTTACCATACTCCATTGTTCATCTCTCTCTTCTTTTCAATACTACTATTGAATTTTCGTATGAAGAAAAACTGTCGTTTGGGTAATCCAAAGCAATAGTTAAATCAAAATATCTAGTTTTGAAATGTTTTATCAAATTCTGTTGTTGTTAGCTTGAGTCTCCAAAGCCCAGAAGTTAGGTATAGCAAATGCTGGGGCTATAAAAATTATCTGAGGAATATCAGAAAGAAAGGAATACAATATATATTTTTAATTTTTCCACTCCTTTTTGCATTCCTGAGAGTATGTCTTTATTCCTAACAATCATTATTTGTTTTATACAATAATAAAACATCTTTTGGCCTGTGATTTTATTATACAAAGAATTTGTCATCCCTCTAATGACCTTAGCAGATAAATTGGAAGTTTTTTCTTAGGAAATGTTTACATATTTGAACACATAGTATCACTTCTGCAAATACACATGAGAAAAAAATCTTGAAAGCAGAAAAACTTTATATTTGAAGATGCTTATCACATCATTATACATGAGAGAAAATACTCAAAACACCCTAAATGCTGAATATGGAAGTTATTAAGTAATGATGGTATATCTGCTTGATTAAATGAGCCAAAACAAAAAAAAAACTAAAAATAGTTTTTATGGTAAATTTTAACATGTATTGTTTTTAACGGTATTCGTTAACTTATTCATATATTTAACAAATGTTTTTAATATATGCCAGACTCTATATAATAAAAAGTATTCATATGATAATAAGTTCTGAGAAGCAGCATGCAAAGTTATAAATTATATATTATTGAAACTGTTTTAGTACCATGATGACAGAAATTGTGAATATAAAAAGACCAGAAGAAAAGGGAGTAACAATGAAAAATGAATGTTTATCTTCCAGTTTTCAGTATTTTATCATTTATATTCTGACTCTAATAAGGAGTCTTCAAAAAAATTTATGAAATAAGTAGAGCTTGAAAACCATGGCTTACAAAATTAGTGACAAAATAATTAAAATACACTTTCTAGGGTATATATATAATTTTTTAAGTGCACTGTCTTTTTCAGTTCTCTATTCTCTTTATGCATAACAGAGCTTGTCTACTCTAGTTATTTTCTATTTCAATATCAATGATAACCAGGCCAGAGGGCTCCCAGCCTTTGAAAATGTAGTATATAACAGATTGGGTATAGGGTATCAGTAAATTGGATCTAAACCCAAGGCATTTCTCACATGCCTCTCAATGTTGTTTTTCAGATTCTTAGTTGTAACTTCAGTAGCAGCACAAGTAGAAAGCCAGCTTAGCCTACAGAAAAAAAACTTTTCAACTGATATTAATTTTTATGTCCAAAGCAAAAAATTTCAGGAGTTGACTCATGGGCTGGCTACATTAATTTCAAACCAAGTGAAGTTCCTGTATAGATATGGACAGAAGTTTCTCTTAGCAAGATTTCTAAATCTTTTGCAGAATATATCTGAATTTTCTGGCCACAAGACAATAAGAGAAAGAGTGCACTGAGTAGCAACTGATTTAATAAAAAGGTGTGTTTTCTGCTAAATACTTTACTTCTGTCTCAAAAGCTGTGAAGACCATCTGTGATGGTTAATTTCATGTGTCAACAACCTGGCTGGACTATGGTACCTAGTATTTGGTTAAACACCATTCTACATATTTCTGGAAAGGTCTTTTGGGGATGGAAATGACATTTAAATCGGTAAATTTTGAGTAAGCAAGTTGCCCTCCATAATGTAAATGGGCCTCATGCAATCAGCTGAAGGCCCTGAGAAACAAGACTCTTTCTCTTTCTCCATCTGGAATCAAACTACAGCTCCCCTGTGGACTTGCTAGTCTCCACAACCATGTGAGGCAATTCCTTAAAATAAGTTTCTCTCGTTTGTTCTCTGAAATACTCCCCCCCACACACTCTCCACACACACACACACACACACACACGCTCACACACACACATGCACGCTCACACACACACACGCTCACACACACTCTCCACACACACGCGCGCTCACACACACACACACACTCACACACACACGCTCACACACACTCTCCACACACACATGCGCGCTCACACACACATGCACACACACGCTCGCTCACACACACACGCGCGCGCACTCACACACACACACACACACACACACTCACACACTCTACTGGTTCTGTTTCTTTGGGGAACCCTGACTAATCCATCATCTTATGTCACCTTTTTATCACACTGGCTATTATCAACACCAAGTGTACTGGCCTTCTTCTCTAAGTATCATAATTAACAGGATTGCTTGTGGAATATAAAATAATTAACCATGTCACAAATTGATAGGAAATTCTCTCATAATTCAGCTGGTGAACCAGGTCCTAGTCCAGGTGTCAGGTGTGTTCCCCATCCACCCCTGTCAGATGCACTGACCAATAAGAGCACATGTGTATGCTAGAGCTGGGAATAATTGCTACATTCATAAAACCATAAGTGACTGAGGTTTTACCAGGAAATTTTTAAGCAAACAAGTCATTTTATTTGGAAGTTTAATTGTAGTCTAGGTATATCATAGAAATGGATGTTTATGTTATTTTATTGACAATACTTGCAAGGTGAAGGAAGTGTCTTTCAATGTACTTAGTTATGGTAAATAGGTAAGTCCACATGGGTTTTACAGAACTTTACTTCAGGTTTGAAGCCACAGAGAACTTCTGCAAGCTTTGCGTATGCTATGAACTCATTTTTAGGACTTCCTGTCAGAAATAAGTCTTCTGAGCTATATGACTAGCCTTGTGGTTAAGATTGGCACAACACTGCTTTTCACAGTTTGTCTAAGAGCAAAATGGCATCTTAAGTAATTTTACATTTGAAGAAAAGAAAAAAAATTGCAAGACCAAATCTGCTCCAATCTAAGAGAAAAAAATATTTTTCTACCCAAGGTTTTCATTGCTAGCTCTTACCTGCAACACAAAAGATAATACTTCAAATTAGAGAAACCCAATCAAAATTAATATGTCCATCTGACATACTAAAATGAGATCAAAATTAAACTCCATATTTAAAGGTTTCATTGATTGGATCAGATACTGGGCATATCCATTAGTGATTTGAAAGGAAATATTAGATCTGTGATGTTTCCCAGTTCTTTTGCTTTCACTTATAGCCACAGTTCACCAGGATAAAGATTTGAGGGCACAGAAAGTGAATATATCATAATACAAGGGCTTTGTGATATACTGACTGTATTGTTGAGCTTATTCAGAGATATGTGGTGACAGAATTGTCTGCACAGCTTTCGTATGAACTTCGTATCTTAATGTTGTTCACCAGGCCTCTCTAAGCTACTGAAAAAAAAAAAAAATACGTAGAAAACTTGAGGATAGATCTTTGTACCCTGAGCTCCAGGGGTTAAGACAGCCAAATAAAGGGAAGGATAATCTGGGTGAGAGCTAGATGGACAGAGATAGCTAGCCTCAGATGACAGAGTGTGGCACACCTGGGCAGGGAAACAGCCGCTGAAGTGAACAGTGTTCTGGTGTATACCAAGAAAAGTCATTTATGTTTCTTCCAACCTGACTCCAAGATACTTCACAGAAGTAACCTATGGAAAGTTGGAGAAATGAGCCAAACTACCCTTACAGGTTTTACTGTAACAGTAAAATGAACAAGAATCTGCTAATAGGTAAAGTAGCAAAGAAAGTGAGAACAGAAACATGTTTAAACAACAGTAAGAAGTTTCTACAGTCAGCCATGTGAAAGCATGAACCACCTAGCAGCAGTGGGGGTAAACAAAACAAAACAAAACAAAAATCTGCTGGCAAGTTGCATTTCCAATAGTTCATAGGGAAGTTGCACATGACCTAAAGCCATTATAGCTACTCAAATCTGGATTGTTCCTCGAGGGAGTCTAGAAGTAAGGGACATTGACCTGCATTTAATTCATCTTATTTTTCTAAATAGCAAAATGATGCACAATATTAGAATATTGGCTCAACATGTTTTCATAGTACACATTTTCATAACTGACCAATGAAGAAGACTGGTGAAATTCTTATTTCCCTGAGAAAATACAGTCAAACAATAACTTTGATTTGAAAGAGTAACTTGAAATATTGCCACAGTGGTCAACATAATTGCCAGCTCCCCTTGAATGCAATTACCTTATTAAAAACAAAACATTCCAAAACAAAAAAGTTTAGTACCTAAATAATATTTTCTCTTGGCTTTTCTAGATTTCTCCTTGTCTTTTTTTTTTTTTAATTTTATTTATTTAATTGACAGAGAGAGAGAGAGAGAGAGACAGCGAGAGAGGGAACACAAGCAGGGGGAGTGGCAGAGGGAGAAGCAGGCTCCCGCCGAGCAGGGAGCCCGATGCAGGGCTCGATCCCAGGACCCTGGGATCATGACCTGAGCCGAAGGCAGTCGCTTAACCAACTGAGCCACCCAGGCGCCCCAAGATTTCTCCTTGTCTTGATGCTACCTCCTTCTCAACCTCTGTGGCAAGGTTCTCATTCATTCAGATTACTTAAATAGCCAGGCTTCCCAGCATTGAGTATCAGGCTCTCTTCTCTTCTCCCGCTGCACTCTATCCTTCGACTTTTTCCCGGCTCTTATGCCTTCAATTCAGTTGGCATTTACTGGCCAATGACTCCCATATCTCCAGTCCAATCACATTGCTTATTTCATATATATATATTATACACACACACATAAAAATCATATGAATAGAGGCTAGACTATATGAGTAACTTAGCATGTTGGATGTCAATTTGGGTGACTCACAACAATTTCAAACTTTTGAATATTCAAACGTTTGAAAACATGAATTATTAATCTCTGTCTGTAAAACTTGTTTCTTCCCAGTCTTTATTGTATCGGTAAAGGGCATTTACAGCCTTGTCATTTCCTTCTCCTTCATTTTCCGTGGTCAGTTCATGACCAAGTCCTCTTGCCTCTACTTCCAAAATATATATCAAAAGTATGTCGTTCTCTTCATTCTTACCATCCACACTCTAATCCCATCCATCACTATGCCTTACCTGGATCACTAAAGACTCTTAACTGGTCTCCCTGCTTCTTTACTTTTACTCTAATTCTTCCCACACATATGCTAATGTGACCCTCCCAAAATATAATCTGGATCACATCACTCTCTAGCACAAAATCCTTCCAGGTCCCATTATATTCAGTTAGTAGCCAAAAAACCTCCACATGGCTTGGAAGCTCTTTACAGATTCATCTAAGGCCATAGTTCATCTCCGCCTCCACTGACCTGCAACCCTTTATCACTCAACTCCAGACCCATCAGGCAGCTCTCAGTTCCTTAAGTATGTCAAGATCTTCTCTGCACAGCTCCCGAAGGTACAGTCCCCTCTAACTGGATTATTCTTCCTTTCTCCCAGTCTCCTTCCCACGATTGGCAGGGATAAATTTTTAGTATCTACCACATCACAACTTCCTCTAAGAAGACTTCCCTAAGCACTTAACCAAAGTTAGAATCCTTACTTTATTCTCACACTGCACACGGTGCTTTCTTAGAACACTTATGTTATATAATCATATATTGGAGTAATTATGTGTTTAATATTGCCCTTTCACCTTAGACCCAGGAGAATGGAGTTATATTAGTGTTGTTTAGTATTATGTAATTAGTTAGCAAATGACTCATGTTAAATAAAATCGGGTTTTTATTTTATTCGATAATAGTATGAAATATTCATAATGACATTGATACAAGTTGTTTCCCTCAAAATGCTTTGTTTAATTTTATAGCTTAACATGACTTAGGAATTCATAAACAGTTGTTAAAATTCTTTATGAATAATCTATCGTGTTCCATGAAGGACTTCTTGAATAATCTCAGTCATAGGATTTAAGAGTACTTGTTCAGAGGTTAGTTAGTAGTCACTTTGTTTCCTTTAGAAAAATTATCTTCCCTTAACTTCAGTGTAAAATCTCTGAGGATTCCCCCCATATTTAAATTACATTGCATATTTTATGCAGACAGACCCTGTCTACTGCCAGATCTTTTTCTATCCATAATTATATGCACCTGGCATGTGTTATGCTATTAAATTTGTGGTCATTTGTATTTTCCCAAGTGCTGTCAGTATGCAGATCATAAGGGCTGCATAAGATAGGATACCTCACTAGAAAAACATTTACAAAGAAAAAAATAGTTATGTGGTATTGGCATACCTTCAGAAACTAGAGTGAAGCAATTCGGTTTTAATAAGATATTATTTGAGAGAGGTAGGGTATCGTTTAATTTTTGAGTTTTGT
The DNA here is from genome assembly GCF_009762305.2 of Zalophus californianus. Lineage (NCBI taxonomy): Eukaryota > Metazoa > Chordata > Mammalia > Carnivora > Otariidae > Zalophus > Zalophus californianus. The sequence continues at coordinate 47,349,215 of NC_045601.1, forward strand.
TGCTTTGCTTTTATTCTTACCAATTGTGGTGTAATTTGCTCTCTCAAACTAGGTTTTCTATGAAAAGTCTGGAATTGTACATCACTTCCTTTGACCAGTAACTTGCTCCCCCTGGTGGTCTTGCTAAGTTCAAACTGTTGACCAAACAAATTTAATTTATAATTTGGCTTTTTTTTCTTAATGTTTTCGAAGACTGACATCACAACAGCGTATTTCTAGGATAAGATGAGTTGTCACTGAACTTAATGTTAAGAAATGTTGTCCATTGCTATGGAGGGATCATTCCCGTGATAGTTGTATTTCAAAAATCGTTCATTATTATAGTCCCTAAATCACACCATTTTTATGTGCTGTTGTATGAGTTAACATTAACAAGCATGGTGACAGGACAATAACTGAATGCTTATCAGAAGAATCTATCAAGATGGACCAATAACTAGAAATGGGGGATGGAGGAGGCAAAGAATTCTTGTTTGGGAAAAATCCTCCATCTTGACCCTGTAACTTTATTTTCCATTTCCTTGAATAGTATTACAACTCAAGGAATTCCTTTTGAAATCACTGAATATTTCTGACATAAGAGATAAAAATTGAAAAGGATTTGGATTAAGGGAAGTAGCACTTTCTTGAATCCAGTCTTTAGAAATAAGGTAGAACATTAAAAATAAATGGCCACATTTCTAAAGATCATTAAAAATAAATGGTCTTTTCTAATTTGACATCACGTAAATACTTCAAATGTTTAATGGTGGCAGAGTACAAGCTAAACTCTGAGTCAAATGCTAAAACAGTTTATTTGTGTCAAAATGTCATATTGGCTTCCAACTTAAGAAGCCTTCAGCGAAATGCTCACAGAGCAAAGGGGAGGGGAGCTGTCTTCAGCTGAATATATGTATGCTCCCAAGCTGTACTTGAAATGTTTTACTCTGGGCTCTTCTTGCTGGAGGAGGCATTCAGAAGGAAATCTACAATATATTTTCCTCAGATGTCTTGTTGTGAAGACTTTGCATTTTTTAAGCCTCCCTATCTGTCAGAGCCCAGTGAAAAGATGGATTCACTCCAGTAAGTTTTGAAAAAACTACTGGCCATTAAGAATAATGCATAAAAAATGAAAACAGAAAGAAGGCTGAGAACAATAGAGGGAAGTGAGTTGAGCATTTACATCTGAAATATAAAGGACTCCAGAATGTTTTGGCTTAACAATATTGTTTACATAACAAATACTCAAGCAGATTTGGAACTCCTTGGAATCATAAGGATTTAGGAGATTTTAGTGACGTTTCATTCAACCACTATTCAGCACAGATTTATATTAATGCTACTAGACTTATCCCATCAACATTAGCTGCTTATGGGCTAGTAGGTACTGTAACTGTGCAGAAATAATAACTAGTAACTGTAGCGTATTAAGAATCCTCTGGAGAAATGATCTGTGACATTCTCTTGTAAGATCAGGGCATCTATGAAGCTCTTCTGTATTGATCTGGAGATATTGGAGAGTGTGGAAGGGGGTTAAACCTTTTCTATTTCTGGTAGCCCTGATCTTAACAGAGAGCCAGCTGGTCCCTGCAAAGCCCTCTGTTACACTTAGCATGAGGCTTTATTGTACATAGTTCTCTTGAGTCAATTAAAACTTGACATTTTGTACCCTCTGTAATTAAAATGCTAATGAAGGGGAAAATTTTGTTTTCACAAATAGATTACACAGGTTAATTAAGATGAAAACTTACCTAGGTCAAGGTTTACAGTGCTTTCTTGAGTAAGAGCCTACTCACATGGTAAAATATGAATTATGAGCCTGTGTTCTACATCATGGAAAGATCCATTATCTACATGACAAAGCAAGGGAAGGAAGGCCCAGAGACTATAAAATATAATTATTATGTATATTCTTTAAGTAATGGTGAGGAGAAAGCCATTCACCCACTTTCTGTTTGAAATTAACTTTTCCATGGTTCCACTTTGCTTAAGTCTTAGAAAATACTAGCTTTAGAAAGCACGGAGCTTTTAAGATGGTATGGAGAATGAAAATTGCCACAATGGATGCATTTATGAAAACCATAAACTTTTGTGCACTCTATTTTTAATCTGTCCACCTGAGTAATTAAAGGAAAGCTTCTGGACACACTAGAGACATTTGGGTCACAATTCAAATACATAACCTCCCCCTCTAAGAGAAAAGGTGAACAAAGCTAAAAAAAGCAAACACTTTAGAAATGACCTTGCATTATTCTTGGTGCTACTGCAAGAAAATGCAGTTCTAAGGGTGATGACGGAAAGGAATAAAATGCAACATTCATTTTCCGCACTGAAAAGCCAAATAATGCTTTGTTAGTGGTTTTTCTAAAGGAGCATTTTCTAGTCTTTGCCACTTAATCATAGCTGAACTTCTTGCACATAAAAAACACAATGTCATATTTAATTTTTAGCTATTAGAAAGATGGATACTGTGTAAATGTTTAAAGCAGCAAAGATAAAGAAACAATTACATGATATTTATGGCATAAGAAAGAAAACATCCCCAGATACCACAGATCAGATGAAATAATTATTTTTAAAACCAAAAGACCTAACACCAAATTGAAAATTTGGGCATAGGATAATTAACAGAGGGTTAGAAAAGGTCACCGTAGCTACCTTGAAACTAAAACTATTGCTACAATATAAATTAGGCCCTTAGAAATTGAGTGTGGGAGTTGAACCAGCATCCACAGCATGATATAGCACCCTGGAACATCTCATTAAATACTTCAAACTGATGAAGTGCTTTAACATCCTTATGTTTTTATTTACTGATTTAAATTCAGTCCTACAAGGCAGAAAATAAGACAGAGTACATTCTAGGGCAAAAGGAGAGCTAAGAGGAGGGAGACATTTTCACTGGATACTTCAGAATATATTTGTTTCTCATGGAAGTTACTTCAGTGGGCTTTTAGGGCATGGCTTTTCTCAAGAGAAAATGAAGACTGCAGATTTTTCACTCATTGAGATATTTATCCTCCTCCATCTCTCATGCTTTTTTAAAGAACCAAATCCCTCATTTCTTTTACCTTTACTCTATAATTTGGACATAACCAAATACTTGAAATCCCAACCCAATAAAATCTGTATGCTTTTGGCTTTTAATAACAAATGAGTTTCCCAAAGATATTGCTTACCATTTTCATTATACACTCAGTATGTCAGTCATTCTTTAGGATTTTTGTTATGTTTTACACACACACACACACACACACACACACTTTGATATTTTATTCTCTGGGAAAGTTTTCTTCTGAGCCTTATAAACATTTACAAGCACGATAAGAGTCTTTACTCTCAAGTATGTTATATTGGTTCTCTTTCTTTGTTAGACTTCTTAACTCCTTGCTTTCAATCTTTAGTGCACTCTTTTTTCCCCTTATCATTTCAATCATGTGATTCCAGAAGGCTTTTGTTACAGGGTTTCCAGATGTGGACAAACGTGGGTCCTCTGTATGGCAAACTAGTAGACCCTGTTATTTAGGAAATGCAGCCCTTTGATCTACTCTAAGAGCATAACAGGAACTCACAAACCCAATCCAATCTGGTTTAAATTGCAGAAAGGCACTACTGATTGTGCCCCTGGGACTAGCTCACGTCCTTTCATTCCCCAGCTGCTGGTCAAGTCCTTTAAAGAAGATGATGGGCAGCAATACATGAGTGTTGCCAGGGGAAATTCCACCAGCCCTGAGAACAAGCAAACTACCCCTTTGGGATAAATAGAGACTGTTGCCACAGAGTCAGCCTGGCTTCTCCCTCATTTACTTTCTCTCCTAGGTGACTGCACATGCTGCTCTCAGAAACACCTTGTTTCTCTTTCTAAGAGTTTCTTTCAGTTCACCCCAGGGGAGATTCCCTGTTTACATTTTCCTCTTGTCCTAGGGAAGACAATTTTCCTTAGCCACTAGCTACCGTCTCAGTAGGGAATCAGGAATCAGTACCACGGATCATTACTTACAGAATGAGTTTAGAGTTCTCTGGCTCCCTGTGAAAGGAGGAGTTTTCCCATCCACTGGAAACCACTACAATTTACAAAGAAGTCTTCTGTCCCAGGAACTGAATTATCTTTCCTCTCTAACCTTAATCTTGAAGTTTCCAGAGACATTATAAAATAATGAGTTTTCATGAACAGTTTGTTGGAACTGTGAAGAACAGTCCATCTGCCTGCATCATAGATTGTCTGATGACACCTGGAACCTGGCCCGGTAGAAATGGCGTAACAACTGAACAACAGAGATACATGGAACTCCAAGATACAGCAATACCACCACACTCGACATCCTCATCACCCTTAATCAGAACCCAAAGCCTATGGGGCGCCTGGGTGGCTCAGTGGTTAAGCGTCTGCCTTAGGCTCAGGTCATGATCCCAGTGTCCTGGGATCGAGCCCCGCATCGGGCTCCCCGCTCCGCGGGAAGCCTGCTTCTCCCTCTCCCACTCCCCCTGCTTGTGTTCCCTCTCTCGCTGTGTCTCTCTCTGTCAAATAAATAAAATCTTAAAAAAAAAAAAGAACCCAAAGCCTAGCCCTTCACTCGTTTTCATATAGCTTTGCGCTCAATTTCCCTACTTAGCCTTCACTGGCTTTCTCCTCTCAAAACTTTATCCATTCCTTCTAAATCCATGTTCCATGGTAAGCAAGGCAAAACAAAATAAAACCCTCTTTCGCATCTCTTCACCAAACATTCCCTTCAGTTCCTTGCTTTTGCTGAAAATTGTCTCTTCTTCCATTAATTCCAGCTTTCTGCAATGGAGACAGTGAAGTCCAGGGACAAAGAATTCATGCATCAGGAAGGGGGACAGCATTCTGCTACTCCCCAGCTCCTCTCCATCCCTAGACTGAGCACTTGAGAACTCTTAATCCTCCACTTCCATAGACACGGCCTGCCTTGCTCATATCATGCCATTTGGCTCCACAATCCAAAGTCATGCATGAGCCTCTAAGTCATTCCTGCATATTTATTCAGCACCATGCTGTGGTCTTACCTTCTACTTAAGTTCTTGTCAATATTCTGTGTTAGTTCAATGCCCATGCAGGAGACCAGTCCACTTGCTTATTTCACAGTTTTGGATTTTTTGTTTTGTTTTGCTTTTTGGTGCTTTTTTTTTTTTTATAAGTTTTCAACTCTGGTAACTTGTATCCATTTTGCCATAAGCCCTCAAACTCAAGACTCCACCTCAGATCATGTAAGCACCTAGAACTACTCCATCTCTAAAGTGTTCAGCTATAAATTTCAGCACCTATCCTTCCATTATCTCATTTATTTACTCCTACTACGGTTGTAACTGAAGCCTATAAAACCTCTCATTTCTTCTGTCCCTACCATGCCTCAATCTATGAAAAAACCTCCATGTTCCTTCTTATCTAGTCTACACCCACCAACATGGATGTACCTATCTCTTATTGACGATATTAACTTCCTTTCCTCTTCTGCTGACCCTGCTCTGAGATAAAGCCTGGATCTAGAACATCCCACCTCCTCTATGCTTACATGAGAGAGCTACTGAAATGAAATCGGAGATAATCACAAAGCTGTGCACATTGGGCCATAGTAAATTGCAAGTGTCCAACCTCAGCCTGGCACCATACCCTGCTTGGCAATCACTCCAGTTAGCTACCTTGTACAGTTTACAAATACTGGTTACTTCAACTATTCTCAATTCTTGTATTCTGCCACATCCACATAAATTTTAAAATTAACATGATACAATTAAAAATGCACAAAAGTTTACAACTTGATGGGTTTTCAAAAAGTTAATATGCCTGTGTAAACCAACCCCTTAACCAGGAAACCAAGTATTATCAGCAACCCAGAAACACTGCTGTGGTCCCCAGCCCCCCATACAACTGACTTTGAACAGTACAGGTTACACTGTATTTTTTAATCCTTTTTTCTTTTTTCCTTCTCTCTCTCTCTTTTTTAACTATTCATTTATTTTTTTAATCATATACCCTGTATTCTTTTGTCTATGGCTTCAAGATAATCTTCAAGATAATGCTCTCAAGATTCATCAGGGTTAGAGGGTGTAGCTTTGTCATTCTCAATGATGTGTAGTATTCCATTTTATGAATATGCCATAATGCATTTATCCATTGTATTATAGAGAGACATTTGATATGCTTCTAGTTTTGGAGTATTCAAAATAGCTTGGTTAAGTGGCTCAGTTGGTTAAGTGTCTGCCTTCGGCTCAGGTCATGATCCCAGAATCCTGGGATCGAGTCCCATATCGGGGGAGGGGGGGAGGTCTCTGCTCAGCAGGGAGTCTGCTTCTCACCCTGGCCCTCCCCCCACTCATACTCTCTCTCTCCCTCTTTCTCTCCCTCTCTCTCAAAAATAAATAAACACCATCTTTAAAAAGAATAAAAATAGGGGCGCCTGGGTGGCTCAGTTGGTTAAGCTACTGCCTTCGGCTCAGGTCATGATCCTGGAGTCCCGGGATCGAGTCCCACATCGGGCTCCCTGCTCAGCAGGGAGTCTGCTTCTCCCTCTGACCCTCCCCCCTCTCGTGCTTTCTATCTCTCATTCTCTCTCTCTCTCAAATAAATAAATAAAATCTTTAAAAAAATAAAAAATAAATTAAAAAAATAAAAAAATAAAAAGAATAAAAATAGTTCTGTTATAAAAATTCTAGTCCATGTCTAGATGAACATAGTTGTACACTTCTAATGGATGTATACTTAGGAATGGAATTAGATTATATGGCCTCCTATGTTCAATTCTTTTAGATAGTGCCAAACCACTTTCCAAATTGGGTGTACCATTTTATACTCTTATATAGACTTTGACCCTATGGAACTACTTTTCAGTGAGAGAAAATAAAAAAGAAGTAAACAAATAAACTAAATAATTACAAGTTGCACCAAGTGTTATGAAGGACATAAACGAGTGATGTTGGTGACAGACAGAACTTGGAAGAGTAAAAGTGTTACATGTGTAGTGAAGAAAGAACATTCTGAGGAGATGACATTTGAAACTGGACTGGACTTATATTAGGGAGAGATACCCATAGGAAGAACCAGGAAAAACACATATTAGGGAAAAGGAAGAGCAAATGCAAAAATCTGATGCAGGAAAGAATTTGATATACTTAGGGCACACAAAGGAGGTAAAAAGACCCAGTCAGCTGACAGCTTATTAAAAAGAGACAGAAGGACATGAGTTTTGTGTTGAGTTGGAAAAGGTGAGCAAGAATCAGCTCATGCAAGGCCTTACAGGATATTGGCTGGAGTTTGCTTTTAATTGTATGTCCAGTAGAAGTCTATAGGAAGTTTATATCCAGGGGCAAATGGGGAGGGGAGCCAACACCATCTGTTTACTCTTCACTCCTGCAACCATTTGAAGAACAAGCTATGTAGAGACAAGGGTGGAAATAAGAGCATCCATTAGTAGAGTGGCCATTCATCTTGGGACTCTTGAATTTTGTCTAATGTTCCATCTAAATATAAACAACATATTTTATCAGTCTCAAAAATGCTTTTTTTTTTTAAGTTAGGAAGTTCAGTATATGGTCCCTATCTTTTAAGGGACTTTAGCAGGAGTATAGAAGGTAGATACCATTGGCCTGAACTGGGATGGTGGCAGTAGAAAGAGAAAAAAATTATTAAATTCAAGACCTATTTTGAAGGTAGCACTGAAGGACATATTGATGGATTGCGTGTGAGAGGTAAGGAAAAGGAGCAGAAATTTCTAGATTTTTCATCCTAAATTGATGGTGATACCATTTACAAAGATAGGGATGTCTGAGGTAAAAACAGGCTTGGGTAGAGAAAGACAGGTCTACCCAACTGACTGAGAATCAAAACAGGAGAGATGAAAGAAAACACAAAAGATAAAATTGCCAAAATAGACATTTACCTCTTTTCTTCATCTTTTAATAGAAGCAAGACCTCCCCCAATCTGAAGTATAACCTTGCACTTGTTTACTGAATTGTCTCCCCTTTCTTCTTCATCTGCCTCATACTCTTATTGTCCCTGATTCGATGCTATCTTCACCATCTTCTAATTTGCTTTCTCTGAAAGTCTGTAGATATGAACAATTATAAACCATCTTAAAAAGAGATGAATAAGAAAGAACAAGTAAGCCCTCAACTCTCCATGGACCTTATACCTTTTTCTCACTTCCACAATTCCCTGGACCTTCAGAGCCAAGTTTTAGAAAAGCAGAATCTACATTCAAGTTCACTAATTCTGTGACTCTTATTTCCATAAAATCACTGGCACTATGATTTCCGTCCTCATCACTTTGATAAAAATCTTTCCCAACAATAACCTCCCCATGCTAGATGAGTGGATACTTGTGATTCTTCATTTATCAGACTTTCCACATCGTTTATCACTTTTGTGCTCCCTCCTTCTTGGAACTGTCCTCACCCCCTGTTAGACCCTCTACCTCTCTTTTGATTTCTTTTTACTCAGTCTCTAACATTTTTTCTACCCTTCCTTAAAATTAATATTCCTCAGGAATCTACTTGAGCCCAATTTTCTTCTCATTTTAAAAGATATTCCTCCAAGGGGCGCCTCAGCAGCTCAGGTTATTGAATGTCTGACTCTTAATTTTGGGTCAGGTCATGATCTCAGCGTTGTGAGATGGAGCCCTGAGTTGGGCTTCACATTCAGGGTGGAGTCTGCTGGAGAGTCTCTCTCTCCTTTCCCTCTGGCCCTCTCCCCACTCTCTCTCTCTCAGATAAATAAAATCTTTAAAATAAAATAAAATGTAAAATAAAAGGTATTCCTCCAAAAGCTTCCTCTTGACTCTTATACTCACTTCAAAAGGGTAATAAATATACTTTCTATTTTGATTGTGGTGATATTTTCATGAATGTACACACAAAGCAAAGCTTATGAAACTATAGACTTCAAATATGTGCAATTTATTGTAAATAAAGTTGTTTTAAAAATTAGCTCTTAGTTTAAATGAATTTCAGTAGAAAATCCATCAAAATCCACCCAAGGAAAGATTGTTCCCACATCACTTTTGCTATGGTAGAAATTTTCTGATTTCCAGTGGGACATACTTGGTCATGTGAGTTAAATCATCTATCACTAGGTATTTATCACCTAGATGTGGACAATCTATTCCTAGAAGCAAATTCAATAAAACTGACTTTAGTGACATCAAGTATGAATCTATTTATGACTTTTCAGGTGAGTCTGTTATGAAGTTTCTTTAATGGATTTTTTTTTCTCATGAATTCCTCTCTCTCCCATCTTATGTCCAAAGAACCAAGATGAGTTAAATCTGTTTTCTCTCTGAGCCTCCAAGTTACCACAATTTATTTTCCGAGTATGGTAGTATGCTAGAGAGTACTCCATTATAAAGTGATAGAGTTCCTAAAGTAGACCTCCTGCCTCTCCTACCGGAAGGGCTCCATTTTTCCCTCCTAGTATGACACTGAAACTACAAATCACTTTGTTAGGCAGCAACCTTCAAGCCTAGGGTTTCATCATTGCTATGGTGTGGATTCCAAAGATTTCCCAAGATATTGACTTTGCCAAAACTTTTAGGATGAAATAATATCAAGTGTTTGCTGCCTCAGAGGTTCTACACAAATTCACCCTTGCCAGGGGGGGCATTAGTGCTCTGAGAGCACAATCTGTAGGACAGAGCAAATGCATCTCTTTTGCTCATTCCTAACCTCAAAATAAAGTCTGGAGTAGGCTCATAGAGCTGCCATTTTGAATTCATTGTAACTTCCAGCATAGCACTAGTTAAGACAAAAGGGAAAGAGACATTATCAGTCCACACTTAAAAGGCAGTGTATACATATGCTTCTGATCATTATCGATGGTGAACTACTTCAGGAGTAAAACTTACATTTAGAAATCGGGTATCAGACTTAGCTGTCAGAGGGGTTCCTTTAGAAACTGCTCCTTTCCCTAGAGATCAAATGTAGTGCCCTAAGCTTTCCAATTGGCTTCAGTGGTCCTATGAAAACGTTTTGGGTAGTCAAGAAAACTCAATATTGGAATAACTCAAGGTCACTTTCAGGCATTCCTTGTCTCTTATCTGATGCTTATATTTACTTTTGGGTATGTATATTAATATTCACTAAATGTTAGCATCTACTATTTTGCCTACACCAGCCCTAGGCCAATTTACCAAGGGTAATCCCAATTCACTATCACTAAAAGTAGTATCTAAATTTCTTTGATCAAGTACTCATATCATTAACAATTAATTAATTTAAAAATAAATATAAATCATAAAATAAGTTATGTGATCAGAATGTAATATGCATTCCTTTTCTTTAAAAATTATACATGTGTGCTACTATTATAAGCTAATGTCTCAAAGCACAGGATATGGTTAAGATGAGGCTTATTGTTAAAAATAGTGTATGTGGGGGCGCCTGGGTGGCTCAGTCGTTAAGCGTCTGCCTTCGGCTCAGGTCATGATCCCAGGGTCCTGGGATTGAGTCCCACATCGGGCTCCCTGCTCGGCGGGAAGCCTGCTTCTCCCTCTCCCACTCCCCTTGCTTGTGTCCCCTCTCTTGCTCTCTCTCTCTTTTGGTCAAATAAATAAATAAAATATTTTAAAAAATAGTGTATGTGAATTTATACTTCAAATAGTTTTCTTAGCAATATTATAATTTCAAAGAATTTAGCTGACTTTCTTTCTTTTTATTTTTTTAATCAGAACTAGTTAAGTCTTCATTGATCTTGCCTCGAAGTAGAGTGGGAAAATGCCCATATTAGCAGCAAAAATTTCAACTGTGATTTTTTTAGGAGGTAGTGAGAAAGGCTGTTGTTTGCTTATACTTAAAAATATTATCTTCAAATTAAAAAAAATCATGGAAACAAATGAAAATGAAATCACAACTGTTCAAAATCTTTGGAATGCAGCAAAGGCAGTCCTAAGAGGAAAGTATATAGCAATACAAGCCTTCCTCAAGAAACAAGAAAGGTCTCAAATACACAACCTAACACTACACCTAAAGGAGCTGGAGAAAAAAAACAGCAAATAAAGCCTAAAACCAGCAGGAGAAGAGAAATAATAAAGATCAGAGCAGATATCAATGAAATAGAAACCAAAAGAACAGTTGAACAACAGATCAGCAAAACTAGGAGCTGGTTCTTTGAGAGAATTAATAAGATTGATAAACCCCTGGCCAGACTTATCAAAAAGAAAAGAGAAAGGACCCAAATAAATAAAATCATGAATGAAAGAGGAGAGATCACAACCAACACCAAAGAAATACAAACAATTATAAGAACATATTATGAGCAACTATATGCCAGCAAATTAGATTATCAACTACCAAAACTGAACCAGGAAGAAATAGAAAACCTGAACAGACCTATAACCACTAAGGAAATTGAAGCCGTCATCAAAAATATCCCAACAAACAAAAGCCCAGGGCCGGAGGACTTCCCGGGGGAATTCTACCAAACATTTAAAGAAGAATTAATATCGATTCTTCTGAAACTGTTCCAATAAATAGAAATGGAAGGAAAACTTCCAAACTCGTTTTATGAGGCCAGCATTACCTTGATCCCCAAACCAGACAAAGACCCCATCAAAAAGGAGAATTACAGACCAATATCCCCGATGAACATGGATGCAAAAATTCTCGCCAAAATACTAGCCAATAGGATCCAACAGTACGTTAAAAGGATTATTCACCACAACCAAGTGGGATTTATCCCTGGGCTGCAAGTTTGGTTCAACATCTGCAAATCAATCAATGTGATACGACACATTAATAAAAGAAAGAACAAGAACCATATGATACTCTCAAAAGATGCAGAAAAAGCATTTGATAAAGTGCAGCATCCTTTCTTGATCAAAACTCTTCAGAGTGTAGGGATAGAGGATACATACCTCAATATCATAAAAGCCATCTATGGAAAACCCCCAGCGAATATCATTCCCAATGGGGAAAAACTGAGAGCTTTTCCCCTAAGGTCAGGAACACGGCAGGGATGTTTACTATCACCACTGCTACTCAACATAGAACTAGAAGTCCTAGCCTCAGCAATCAGGCAACAAAAAGAAATAAAAGGCATCTGAATTGGCAAAAAAGAAGTGAAACTCTCACTCTTTGCAGATGATATGACTCCACCCCAAAACTGCTAGAACTCATACAGGAATTCAGTAAAGTAGCAAGATATAAAATCAATGCACAGAAATCAGTGGCATTTCTATACACCAACAACAAGACAGAAGAAAGAGAAATTTAGGAGTTGATCCCATTTACAATTGCACCCAAAACCGTAAGATACCTAGGAATAAATCTAACCAAAGAGGCAAAGAATCTGTACTCAGAAAACTATAGAATACTCATGAAAAGAATTGAGGAAGACACAAAGAAGTAGAAAAACATTCTATGCTCATGGCTTGGAAGAACAAATATTGTGAAGATGTCAATGCTACCTAGAGCAATCTATACATTTAATGCAATCCCTATCAAAATATCATCCACTTTTTTCCAAGAAATGGAACAAGTAATCCTAAAATTTGTATGGAACCAGAAAAAAACCCGAATAACCAGAGGAATGTTGAAAAAGTAAATCAAAGCTGGTGGTATCACAATTCCAGACTTCAAGCTCTATTATAATTCTGTAATCATCAAGACAGTATGGTACTGGCACAAAAACAGACACATAGATCAATGGAACAGAATAGAGAGCCCAGAAATGGACCCTCAACTCTATGGTCACTTAATCTTTGACAAAGCAGGAAAGAATGTCCAGTGGAAAAAGACAGTCTCCTCAACAAATGGTGTTGGGAAAATTGGACAGCCACATGCAGAAGAATGAAACTGGACCATTTCCTTACACCACACACAAAAATAGACTCCAAATGGTTGAAAGACCTCAATGTGAGACAGGATTCCATCAAAATCCTTGAGGAGAGCATAGGCAGCAACCTCTTCGACCTCAGCCTCAGCAACCTCTTCCTAGAAACATCGCCAAAGGCAAGGGAAGCAAGGGCAAAAATGAACTATTGGGACTTCATCAAGATAAAAAGCTTTTGCATAGCAAAGGAAACAGTCCACAAAACCAAAAGACAACTGACAGAATGGGAAAAGATATTTGCAAATGGCATATCAGATAAAGGGCTAGTATCCAAAATCTATAAAGAACTTATCAAACTCAACACCCAAAGAACAAATAATCCAATCAAGAAATGGGCAGAAGACATGAACAGACATTTCTGCAAACAAGACGTCCAAATGGCCAACAGACACATGAAAAGTGCTCAACATCACTAGGCATCAGGGAAATACAAATCAAAACTCAATGAGATACCACCTCATACCAGTCAGAATGACTAAAATTAACAAGTCAGGAAATGGCAGATGTTGGTGAGCATGTTGAGAAAGGGGAACCCTCCTACACTGTTGGTGGGAATGCAAGCTGGTGCAGCCACTCTGGAAAACAGTATGGAGGTTCCTCAAAAATTTGAAAATAGAGCTACTCTTCAACCCAGCAATTGCTCTACTGCGTATTTACCCCAAAGATACAAATGTAGGGATCCGAAGGGGCACGTGCACCCCAGTGTTTATAGCAGCAATGTCCACAATAGCCAAACTATGGAAAGAGCTTAGATGTCCATCAACAGATGAATCGATAAAGAAGATGTGATATGTATATATAAAATGGAATATTATGCAGCCATCAAGAAAATGAAATCTTGCCATTTGCAATGACATGGTTGGAACTAGAGGGTATTATGCTAAGGGAAATAAGTCAATCAGAGAAAGACAATTATCATATGATCTCACTGACATGTGGAATTTGAGAAACAAAATAGAGGATCATAGGGGAAGGGAGGGGAAAAGTGAAAAAAGATGAAACCAGAGAGGGAGACAAACCATAGGAGACTCTTAATCTCAGGAAACAAACTGAGGGTTGCTGGAGTGGAGGGGGGTGGGAGGGATGGGGTGGCTGGGTGATGGACATTGGGGAGGGTATGTGCTATGGTGAGCACTGTGAATTGTGTAAGACTGATGACTCACAGACCTGTACCCTTGAAACAAATAATACATTGTGTTAATAAAAAAATAAAATAAAAATAGAAAAAATATTATCTTCAACCCAGTGTTATTTTGCTGCATTCATTTTGATCCACTTGTTCATTTTCAGAAGCTTGTTATATTTAAAACTAGATTATATAATCCATATAACCAGTTAATGAGACCCATGTAGACCACAGGGCCTTACAGAATGGTGAAATCAAACATCCTCTTGGTGGTGTATTCATTCCCTCAGATAACTCACGGATTCCACATGAAGTAAGAGATATGATGTAATGACCTAGGGAAGACTCCAGGAGCTATTCACATTTCAAATATCTACAAGCTTGAATTTTATTTCCTCTTCAGGAAAAAAGGAAATATCAGTGCTAATATTTTCTTCCCACACTTCAATGGCTTATTGTTTGCATCTCATGGTGCAGTCACCCCAATTCAGAGACCGCTGATTTATACAGAAGTGGTAAGCCATAATTTTTGCTGGTTTTATCTTCTCTGTGTATTTTAGCACAGGTAAGATCTTTTCCACCCTGGTAATGTGTATTTATTTTAAACACAGTTAAGTAAGACATTATGTGTCTGCTTCTTCTTAGTCTATATACGTAATGACACCTTATTAAGACTTTTAATTCTGCAACTTTTTTTTATTCAAAAAACAGGTAAATTTTAGGGCGCCTGGGTGGCTCAGTTGGTTAAGTGACTGCCTTCGGCTCAGGTCATGATCCTGGACTCCCAGGATCGAGTCCTGCATCAGGGTCCCTGTTCAGCGAGCAGCCTGCTTCTCCCTCTGACCCTCCCCCGTCTCATGTACTCTTTCTCTCTCATTCTTGCTCTCTCAAATAAATAAATATTTTTTTAAAAAAGGTAAATTTTAATTTTTAACCTTATCCTATAACAGTGTTTAGTTACCTCATTCAGCACTAGTAAATAAAGTAAGTTATTCAATTTAGGAAATCCTGCAAACAAATGCTAATATACAAGTGGTATTGACACCTTGCTGGCAACAGTCTAGGTCTCCAGCTAGCTCTATTTGATGGACACTCACTCAGTTTTGCCTTGATAGCAAACTCCATCTATATGCTCAAGAGATGCAATGATTGTTGTTTCACTACCATTATCTAAAGGAATAAAATATGAATCCCATTTTTATATATTCCTGCCCTCTAAGAACATTAATATTTAAACATTATTAAATATTCAATAGTTTAATTTCATAGCTAGATACTTAGAAAAAGTCACTGAGTCTTAGACAGTCAGGTTATTGAAGAGACAATACCTATAACGGCATTATCTATGAGTAGAGCAAAATAATCTAAAATTGGACGTGCAATAATTTTGTTCAGCAATAATTTTGCATATGAGTGAAACATGGAATTAATTCCATTTATTTAATGAGTGGTCACTATGTTTATAGCAGGCTAGTGGATCCTGTTGTGAATCAACAAGTTGACTGAAGGACTAATTAAAAAAAAGAAGTAGATGATGAAGACAAGTACTAAATACAAAGATGAGGAGAAATAAATGTGTCATAAATGAAAGGGAAGGGGCTAGAGAGTTTAACTGAGAAGATAAGAGGGAATAAACAAGGTATGTTCCTTTTCTCAGTAAATAGAAGTTCTGGAGTTCAGAAGTCAGCTTGTCCCAGAAAAACTATCATCTTGATTATCTTTCTAACATTTTAGTTTATGACTCCTGGCTTAATGTAATCTTTTTTAGAATGTAACTTCTACCTGATGCTCAGTAAGTATTTGTCAAATAAATAAATAAAAACAAATTAGAAAAAATGGGTATTAGATATAAAATGCACAATTTTTGTTGTTTGTGGTACTTAGTATAAATTTGCATTATCTCTTTTGTTATGGTCCAAAATATTAAGATTATGCTTTATATAATTTTATATAGCCTCTGGTACTATGAAAAAAGTGCTTTTTTTAAAATTTTGAACATACAGTGGACTTTGCTACTTATGGTGCAATATGGTCAGTATTAAGGTTAGGGTTCGGGTTAGGTTAAGAGAAATAATGCTTATAATCTATATAATATCTGTTCAATGTTTTGGGAATATGTGTTCTTGTTGTTGGACTAATGTGACAACAAACATTTTGTTGACATCCCACAAAGAGGCCTTCAATGTTGCTGTTTTGCTAGCACTTTTCTCTGACTATCGAAATAACTAATTTTTGAAAATTAGAACATTCTGAAGAGTAAAAAGAATAAAATAAAGTCTACCCACAGTCAAGATTAATGTTTCAGTGGATTTCAAGCATGTCTTCTCTTAGGTGTATACATGAAATTATATTCCTACAATATGCAGTTGCATTTGACTTGTTTTTTCATTGAGCCCCCTGTTGTGAACATTCACTAAATGTTTTTATAATAGTCCACTCTAAAGTTATAGTGTAATTTATATAGTCTTTTTCATATTTGTGGATATTTAGATCTATCAGATCAAAACCCACATATTATGAAATGTTCCTACATGTGGAATTTGGTCCAAAGATTATTTAAAACTCCTGACACAATTTGCCAAGTGACCTTCCGGAAAGGCTATAGGTTCTTATACTTCTTATACCCAAGTGAGCAATGTACAAGAGAAACTCCCTGTTTTACTACAGTGTTATAAGTGCTAGATACCATGTTACTGAACCGTCACTAGCATAGACGATTCAATGATACTATGTATTCAGTTTTTCAGTTTTTATTTAACTGTTCTTATAAACTACCAGCAAACATATTTTTACATCTTTGCTTTCATAGATAATTTTTGAGTTTATTCTGTATGTTCTTTTCTGAATTTTCTCCTGGTACAATTTTCTAACTGATTCTAATTATATATTTCATTACATATTAAGGATAATGCTGCTATGTTTAATATATATATATATTCTGAGTATTTCTCCCAGTTTATTATTACTGCTGAACTTCAAAGTTTAAATCATTTTAATCCAACCTTTATTTTTTATTTTTCTTTTGCCATTCATTCTGCTGTTTTCATGCTTACAAAGTTCTTCATTCCGAAACCATATTCATGTATAATTAAATTTCCATCCAGTTGTTAGAGTTTTGTTTTCTTATATTTCATTATTTAATCTATCTGAACTAATTTGGTCCAGGGTATATAAGAGATTAACTTTCTTTTTTGTTCTGGAACAAATGTCTCAGCACGATATTATAGTGAATCCACATTTTCATTCAATAAGCATTCCATGCTTAAATTGAGCCAGCCACTGCCCTGGTCCTGAAGCATTCTCCTTTTACCACCGTGGTCATTGTCGATCTTTTAAAAGTATACTGTAATCATTTCTTGTGCCCGTAACATATTACTTTAAGTATTGTCTATTTAGAATACATCTTTTGCTTGGTTGTTGTTTTTTATTGAGATGTAAGTGACACATAACATTATATTAGTGTTAGGCACACTGCATGATAATTTGATGTATGTATATATTAAGCAATGATCTCCCAATGAGTCTAGTTTACATACATCTTCATACATAGTTAACAGTTTTTTCTCATGATGAGAACTTTTAAGATCTATTCTCTTAGCAACTTTGAAATATATAACACAAGATTAACTATAGTCACCATGCCATGTATAAGTTGGTAGGACTTACCCTAGAACTGGAAGGTCTCTACCTTTTGACCCCTTTCACCCATTTTGCCCGCTCCCCAAGCCCTGCCTCTGGTAACCACCATTCTGATGTGTAATGGGACACCTCTTCTTCAGATGTCCCTAGCTATTCTGTTTGTTTGGATACTTAGGGAGAATGTGTGGGACTGGAGGGGATGAAGAAGGTGGACAATAATCTTTTACTTTTTTTTCTTCATTTAATTATGTATGGTTTTAATTTTAATAACATAGATCACTTTTACAACTCCTTTATTACTTTTTAACTACTTTGTCAAGTTCAATGTTCCTCTCATTACTCTGGTTAGAATCACATCATATTAATGAATTAATATGAAAGTAATTAATGTATCTTTTTTATAATACTCAACTTCCCTTTTAAGACTATATTATGTCTCTTTGTTTAGCCATTTAATTTTATCCTCATTACTATTTGCAATTATTTTCACAAAGACCTTGCGTATTTCTTTTTTATAGTTCAATTGTTACACTATTGAGAACGTGATATTTTAAAATTCTCTGGCAGCTATTTTTGGCTACTATATAGAACTCCATTGTGTCATATATTTACTTTTAACAGGTTTCTTTAAATAAACTTTTAATATTTCTAGTTTCTTTTCAGTAGAATCTCTTAATTTATACCTATTTTATCTGAGACTGCTGTGAAATGTATTTCTTTTTTAATAGTACTAACACTTATAACTGTTGATTGCTGCATTTGATTGCTTTTTGCTCCCAGAACAATACTAATAGGTGCTGTCAGTGGCTCCTGGTCTTGTCTGACTTTAATGGGAATGCCTCTGGTGTTCAAGGTTAAGTACCATATTGTCTGTTGCCTTCAACAGATAGTCTTTTTTCTAAAAGATAACTATCTCTCCATTACCTACATTTCTATAATTTTAAAATAAGAATTGGTTGTTATGTATTATAAAATTCCTTCCTGCATCTTTTGAAAATGGTGTTTTTCTTCCTACTGATTTATTGATTATATGTATTACATTAGCAGATTTTCCAACATTAAAACCTTTTTTGTTTTCCTAAAGTAAACCACACCTTGATATGATACATTAATCTCTTCATGGAAAGACCTGAAATAGTCCATAGTTTTCTCTTTTGTGCTTTCATGTACAGATATTGGTATATAGATCATGATTGTTTGATAAAATAATACATTTTCAAATAAGATTTTGTGTGTATGTGGTTTGGGTTTTTTTTGTTTGTTTGTTTTTTGTTTTTTGTTATTTTGATGGGGAGGTAATGGGTTATATGGAAAAAGAATTACTGATTATTTGAAAACTGAAAAGATGGAGCCCCTGGGAGGTTCAGTCTGTTAAGCGTCCAACTTTTTATTTTGGCTCAGGTCATGATCTCTGGGTTGTGAGATTGAGCCCTGTGTTGGGCTCTGTGCTGCGTGTGGATCCTGCTTAAGATTCTCTCTCTCCCTTTCACTCTGCCCCTCCCCGCCTCTAGCTCTCTAAAAAAAAAAAAAAAAAAAAAAAAAACTTGAAGAGTGTTATTTGTTAAATATGCAATATGACTGGGTTTAGAGACTTAATGAAGTAATTATTTGACTTTTTGTTTTCAGTTTTTCGTGGGCTTTTTCTACAATGTCCAGCAGCTCTAAATTGCATTTATTTGCTGCCGTGCTTTTTAATGGGGTTCTGGGTAAATCTCACTTTATTTGGCAGTTACAACAACACTACAAATTATGTGTAGATAGTCATTCCCTCATCAAAGATAAAAACAGTAGTGTGAGCAGATTTGCCTTGTCCAACGTCACACTAGTTTAACAAGCAGCAGTCAAGGTGAATATCCCAAATAATGCAGGGCCCAGATTTCTTTTGGCCACCCTATCTTGCTTCTTACTCTAACTTATAAATAGCTTATGGGTCACCTTAACTTATCCCTCCAATGTAATTTAACTCTTATTTTCCAATGTGATCCTTGAAATAAACTCCATCATTTCCTTTACCCCACCGTATTTGACAAGATGGCCTTAATGTTCCCCTCATTTTGACAAAACTTGAAGCAGGCTTTTCCTGCCTAGAGACCCCTGACTTCCCTTTTAGAGCTTATACTTTAGATAACAATTGTGAATGTTTTCTTTGTCTCTTTCAGATGTGAAGTATTCTCCTAGCCTCTTACCAGTGTTACAAGGGAGGAAGGTCCTTCTCAAGGACCAGGGAACCATCCCCTTGAAATGTGATCATCAAGAAAGATAGCACCTCTCTCTCCCAGTCTCTTTGTGAAGACAGGAGCCTATCTCCCGTTAGATTTTCACAAGTAGCAAAAACAGAGGGCCTAATTTCATTGACTAACTTCCCCTCTGATATCCTCTGGTATTTTCCCACTAGGTCACTTCAGTGCTTAACAACTCCCCCACCTATTGTCTCAGGGGAGAGGTCAATCTCTCTTCCCCATTATAATAATCTTGAATGAAGTATCCCTTGCCCACTTAACTCTGTAAGGTACCATTTTTCTTTTACAGTATTAAAATGTTCCTATTTGTTGGGTAATCTTCCTCTCTGCTCTTTGAAGTTCTCAGAGGCTCTACTGGGTTTTAATCCTGTTTATGATTCCTAACATTTAAAATTGCTTAAGCATATTAGGTATTTAATAAATGTTGGTTGAATACATGGAATATGTTTGAATGAATGAATAAATGAATGAGCTGCAGAAAGGCAATTCTAGTTTCGGAGTCCCCTTCCCATTATAAAGATAGCATTCTGATCTCGTGTGTAGAACATGTGTAAGCACAGCCCCTGTACCGATGCCTCCTGCTGTGTGGACATGGAAAACGGACAAGTGGCTGGTACCTCCAAGGCATCCCTTTTAGAGGAGATCCAGACCTTGTTGAGGGGGTGATGTCATCCTTCGAATTTAAATTCATCTTCCATTTTTCCCAAGGACTGCTAGTTGAAATAATACTATCAATACTAGCTGAATAACACTATACTCAAGACTAATAAATTAAATGAGTGTCTTGTTGGTAGATGTCCTAGAAATATAGCAGCTCCGCATGGCTTTGTTTTAGTGAGACTGTTTGTTCCCACCCACCAAAATTCACCTTTCCTCAGGTAGCAAAAATTCAGAGTGACTTTTCTGTTGTCAGTTGAAGGGACAGACATAAAGCTTGAAAAAAGCACAAACCGAATATCAATGCCTTCTTCAGTCCCTCCCTTTGAAAAGTCGTCTTCTGCCCATGGCGATGTCATGGGACTGTTTCCTAGTGAAAGCTAGATCGTTAGGGTCCTCGTCATGGCACACCATGATACTGCAGCTTTTCTTCACCAGCACTGTGTGCCAAGGCCTTGGCCTTTCCTTCTTCTACCAACTCATGTTTCCTTTAATTCTGTTTTCTGCTGTTGTTCGCAGCCAGCCAATATGTACAGTATTTGCAATTTTATCTGGCTTCCAAGTCATATTCTTTTTTTCAGACCAAACCAACCTTATTTCTGTTTTAGTTCAACTTCTTTCTGTAGGTTCCTTCACTGAGGACAGGCTCTTTAACTTTACAGGTGGTAGCCCCAGCAGGAGACCAGACCCAGGACCCTTCTCCTCTGCCCACCACACTTGTAACTTGGCCTCCAGGAGCTTCCTTACCACTTCCCATATTGATGTTTCCTTCTTAGCACTTAGCACAATTTGCAATTATGTGTTTATTCCTGTGTTTATTTGTTCAATGTCTCTCCCATTGGCCTGCCAACTGTGATTATAGGTCTTGTTATTTACTTCTATATTCCGACACATGGTAGACATTCGATAAATACCTCCCGGTTGTAAAATGATAATCTCAAAGGAGTCAGGACACAACCGAGAGAGGAAACCCACATGCCTGGGATGGAGAGTTCACACAAGGCCGGCAATCCAGGACAGGGTCCGGGTCTCACAAGGTCTTCCCAGGGACCCCTACCAGGAAAAGAGGTGTCCAGAGCCTGTCGGCAGCCCTGCACCCACAAGCTGCCATCGCTTCCTTAAAGTATTTGAAAACGTATACTTGAAAAGGCTACCATTTAGAGATGTAGCATTTATGGGACATCTATAATATCTTGATAACTTCCTACAAAGCAAAGAGTTTAGCAACAGTGTTTATAATTTTTCTGAAATGTTTTTTCTAACGATCCAGAAAATCTAACTTCTGAAAATTCACCACCATTTATTCATGAACTGCCTCAGTCTGGAGACAGGGGGCGCAACTAGGGCCAAGTGAGAATCCACATCCTGTCCAGGGACTCTCTTCTCTGCCTACTTCACCTGTAACTGCAGCCAGACGCTGGCCTTTCACCTACCATTTTGCATTTTCCTGACACAAGGTACACATATCAAGTGAAGTCTTGCAAGGGGGAATGGGTAAGGTCAGATGGGTTCTAGAATGCTGCCCAATATTAAAATATTTACCTGAGGTATAAAAGCCAGAACGGCAAATTATGTCAATTTTTCTGTTTGGGCAGAGGTGAGAATAGTTGTGGGTGGGTGTCATTAGTGGTTAGAACACAGGTTTAATACATTAGTATCTTTATCATAACTTAGTAATCAGGTAGTCTTAAGCAAGTTCCTTCACCTTTTTGAGACC
The DNA here is from genome assembly GCF_009762305.2 of Zalophus californianus. Lineage (NCBI taxonomy): Eukaryota > Metazoa > Chordata > Mammalia > Carnivora > Otariidae > Zalophus > Zalophus californianus. Next base: position 47,371,412 of record NC_045601.1, read on the forward strand.
TGTTTTCATGATACATAAAATAACATGACATGTAAAAAATCGCATTTTTTTTTAAGAGCCAAAGATATAATGTTTGTGAAGTGCCTAATGAAGAGTCAGGCACATTTTGAGTGCTCAGTAAATGGTGATGATGGTGATATTGGTGATGATGAAGATTATTTGATTCACTCACCTTCATATTATGACTAATTCAAAGAAGTGTTGTTATAAACCATGTATGCCACAAATATACCCCAAAGTCTTTAATTTTAAATTGTTAAATGTAGCAGAAAAACTTGTATACATAACACCCTTCATTTGCTCTAAATTATCTTTCTCTCATACATGTTCGTCTCCCACAAATAACCTCTTGTGTTTGTCATGCTGTGTTAAAAGCCTACATTTTCTGTGGTTGGGGGCAGGATGGGGGCAGGGAACTATCAGGAAGTCTGACCAATGTCAGAAGAACTGTCAATCCAAGATGTGTGATGCCTTTTCTCTGGAGACCTGGGTTCCAATCTTGACTCTACTATCCATTAATGATATGACCTTGGGCGAGTGACAACCTGTGTAGGCTTAGCTCCCTCATTTGTAAAATGAGGAGATTGGCAAAGATTCCCTTCTAAAGCTCCTTCCAGTTCTACAAGGACTGTGATTAGTGCCTGTCACTCTAGGCAACATCTTACTGTCTTAGCTAATAAGGTCATGTACGTTCAAAGTATATCAATACATCATTTTGCAGAGGTGTTAAAATCCTTTATTGATATTCTTCGGATCAGTTTGAATGAGTGCTAACTATTAGCAGAAATGCTCTCCCTAAAAATGTACCAGGTAATAAACTTGTAGTTTAACCCACACACTCATTAACAAGTTATTCCCAGGAGTTCAATAACAATATTTCTTTAGGTTCACTCCAATCTTTGCAGGTATCACATCAGTTAATCCTGACATCAATGGCCATCATTATCCTCACCAATTACTATTATTAGTGACACAACAGACTCACAGGCTTTTCTTAGGACATCCAGAAATTATACAGCTTTGTCTCTCAGAAGAAAAACCAAGAGAAATAAAGCAGCTCTTTACATAATTCCTGTTTTTCTCTTCTTTTTCTTTCTTAAAAGTACTAGGATGTAGGGCACTTTATCCTTCCACTTCATTTTGCTGGTTACATTTAATTAATCTTTTATTATATAATTTGTATCAAGTTTTTATTCAAAACTGTTTTTGTTCATTTCTTTCCCAGAATCATATTTCTAGGCTTTAATAACTTTGTCTTACTTGGTCCCAACAAGATTTAAAACACACACACACACACACACACACACACACACACACGAGTTTACCTTTCTTTATAATGCAGATCTCTTTACAGGACTTGACTTCATCAGATTCTTTAGAAATGCTTCCTACTAACCCCATAGATAAATGTCCTAGATAGCATAATTAAATTAAAAATTGGAGGCCGATTTCCTTCACCTTGTGGTGCTGGTAGCTGGATCAGAGTATTTACATTCACATTTTAATCCTTTAATCTAGGAATCAATGTATGACCTGAGGCAACAAGTTAACAGCTTGCCAAAACTAAGCTGGGGCAGATGGCAACATTGATCCAGATGTCAATTTCCTAAACAGCCCTGGAAATATCTGGTGCAAGAGTAGGACACACAGTCACAAAGGAGTCAAAGCCCTTCCCACAATAGCCCTCTGATCCCTGTGACATCACTTACTTTCTCTCCCAATTCAGGGCGCTGAGCTTCTTGCACTTTCTTTTAAAAAATAGTATACATTTTATTAACAAGTCCCATTTTCTCTAGGACAGCACGAATCATGAATCATGTTTCTGTTCAATTCTCTCAGGTTGTTACAAATACACTCTCTCGTTTCTCAGTAATTTCAGTAACATATCCCTGTAATTATTTCCAAGATTTTCTTTCTTTTTAATTCTGCCTTGTTTACTTGTCACTTTCTCGTCTTTGGAGCTCTTGAGATGTTATACTTTATTCTTTTTTGAGAAAAATTCCCAAAACTCTCCAAATTTTTCTTTGTAGGTAGAACCTTCACGGCCTTGTCTTCACAGCAGGTGGCAACAGGACACAACACCAACATAGCTGCATTTGGCTGGTGACATTTTCCACATTTAAAAGAGCACTATTGTTCCTGGTAAGCACTCAGATGAATGGACTGAAACTCTGCTATTTTGAATATTTGCGCTCCTTAGCCTAGAGCACACTTCCCCACGTGTTTGCCTTGCTCATTAGTGTTTTTATTCACCTTATTTCTCTAACTCACAATGGGAAAGGTGTATCTTTTTCTTCTTTTCCTGTCCAATTTTTTATTTTGCAGGTTGTGTTTGCTTCTGATGCCCCAGTAGACATTTGATGACCGTCAAACAGCCCATTTGATGGTAGTTACTTGTAGTTTATACATCTTTCACTGAGTAGATCTTATTTTTAACAATCTGGCTATTTTATGTTCCCCAATCCCTAATTAATTTAAGGATAATGAAATAAGTAATTAGTGATAACTGACCTAGTTGTCTTGCTTATTTCATTTTCATGTGTAGTGCTCATGTGTTATTAGTTCTCTGATCAATTCATAACCCTGCTCAAAATCTGATTTCCTGCAAATTATCTAAGCTTATTTTCCACTATCCCTCAACATGCCACGTCCGCTTCACTCAGATTTGCTTTCTCTTTTTTTCACTGAACACTCAGTGCTCATTTCTGCTTCTGCTTGGCCTGCTTGGAATACATACATTGCTCTTTCCATGGACAGACAACCTGTCAGCCTCAGTGTCCCTGTAGTCACTCTGCCTACAGAAGCCCACATACCTCACCGTCCTGCTTACCTTCTTGGCCCTTCAACAGGACTTAAGTTGAGCACAAATACACTCTTGGACAGCTGGAGCTGCTTGCACGCTCTGCCACAGACTCTCTCTCTCGAGTTGCCTTCATACCATCCACTGCCCCACCTGTGGCATGTACTGCGTAGTCAACATTTTGTGATTGAACTATTTCATGGGCCACTTTGTATTACATCTTGATCTTCTACAGTCTCAAGATATGAAACATCTTAAAATTAATATCTCCTGTTTTTATCCCCAAATAAGTAGGTACCATAAAACTCACTGTACAAAAGATAGATAAATAACAACAATCTCTATGATCCAAATACTCAGACAATATCTATTGTTAATATGTTGATATACTTTTTTCCAGTCTTTTATAGATGGAAAGAAAGATAGAAAAGTCACTTATTTCTTTAATTATCAGAAAATGTGTTTTTCCATTTTATTTTTTCCGCTGAGCAGAAAATGAAGATTTTTGTAATGGTATAATATAGCCTTCAGAAGCATGATCGTATACTTATATCATCATCTAATTATTCTCACATTATTGGGCATTTAGACTTAGTCCAATACTCTATTTTTTAAGTATTATTATTAGTGCTATTATGAATATACTTCACATAAATGTGTGTGTTTCTGATGATTTCCTTAGGACAGATTCCTGAAGTGGAATGGCTAGATCAAAGGGTAGGAATTAACGTAAGACATTTGACTGATATTGTTAATTTGGCAAGGTTAAAGTGCCCTCTTGATTTCTTTTGAACTCATTATTCATTCTCTCATTAAATGTATTCATTTTACAAGCATTTGTTGAGTCGGGGTATCTGTTGCTTGCTGACGAGAACTCCAAGCCTACTTCAGTGTGGTTCTATTGTTACAATGAGGGAAATATCCCTCTGGGATTAGGGTCTCATGCTGCCCGTCAGTCTATGTGCCGTTAGATTTTAATTTTTTTAAATGACATGCTTTTTGTTTTGTTTTGTTTTTTGACAGAGAGAGACACACAGAGAGAGAGAACACAAGCAGGGGGAGTGGGAGAGGGAGAAGCAGGCTTCCCGCGGAGCAGGGAGCCCCATGTGGGGCTTGATCCCAAGACCCTGGGATCATGACTCGAGCCGAAGGCAGACGCTTAACGACTGAGCCACCCAGGCACCCCAAATGACATGGTTTTCTTGCCTGCACTTTACCCTGAAGTGATTTCTTGAGCCTCATCACAAGTCCTCGGTTGTTCCCTTTCCCAGGTCCAACTCAATTAACACTGAATGAAAGGCAACTGAATGGCGCTTACTCCCTTTTAAGTCTCTACTCCTCGATATAAAACAACCACCGTTCTGCCATTTTACCAGTGCCATTACAATCCAAGTCTGAATGCTTCATATGTACTTTTTCATTTCAGGACACAACAGAGTGCGTTTGAAATAACCTCTTTACTGAAAGTTTGATAGCCCTTCCAACATCAGCTCTTGGATTTGGGGATGTATTTATTTTTTCTTAAAGATTTTATGTATTTATTTGACAGAGACAGAAACAGAGAGCACAAGCTGGCGGAAGGGGGGAAGACAACAGAGGGAGCTGGAGAAGCAGATTCCCAGGTGAGCAGGGAGCCCAAGGACATGGGGCTGGATTCCAGGACCCTGAGATCACAACCTGAGCAGACGCTTAACTGACTGAGCCACCCAGGGGCCCCTTGAGGTTGTATTTAATAAGTTGTACAGAATATGTTTAATTTCTCTACTGAACTAATGATCACACTGGAACTCTTATTTCTGGAAATTGAAGTGCCTTCAAT